>NC_087352.1:68844788-69469788 GCF_030014295.1 Loxodonta africana
GGTTGATACCTGATATTATTGATTTTCTAACCAAAGAACTCCCTTTAGTATTTCTTGTAATTTTGGTTTGGTTTTTATGAATTCCCTCAACTTGTGTTTATCTGGAAATGTCTTAATTTCACCTTCATATTTAAGAGACAGTTTTGACGAATATATGATTCTTGGCAGGCAATTTTTTTTTCCTTCATTTTTTTTAAATGTGCCATCCCATTGCCTTCTTGCCTGCATTGTTTCTGCCGAGAAGTCTGAGCTTATTCTTATTGACTCTCCTTTGTAGGTGACTTCTTTTATGTCTCACTGCTCTTATAATTGTCTCTTTGTCTTTGGTTTTGGCAAGCTTGATTATAATATGTCTTGGTGACTTTCTTTTAACATCTACCTTATGTGGAGTTCAATGAGCATCTTGGATAGATATCTTCTCATCTAGCACAGTATCAGGGAAGTGTTCTGCCAACAAATCTTCAACAGTTTTCTCTGTATTTTCTGTTGTCCCTCCCTGTTCTGGTACTCCAATCACTCGTAGGTTATTTCTCTTCATAGAGTTCCACGTGATTCTTAAGGTTTCTTCATTTTTTTTAATTCTTTTATCTGATTTTTCTTCAAATATATTAGTGCCAAGTGATTTATCTTCAAGTTCAGAAATTCCAGCTTCTACTTGCTCAATTCTTCTCCTCTGACTTTCTACTGAGTTGTCTACTTCTGTTATTTTATTGTTAATCTTCTGAATTTCTGATTGCTGTCTGTCTATGGATTTTTCCAGCTTATTAAACTTTTCCTTATGTTCCTGAATAATCTTTCTAATTTCTTCAGTTGCTTTATCTGTGTGTTCCTTGGCTTGTTCTGTGTATTGCCTCATTTCCTTCCTGATATCTTGAAGGGTTCTGTATATTAAACTTTTGCGTTCTTGCTCTGATAATTCCAGGAATGCACTTTCATCTAGAAGATCCCTGGATTCTTTGTTTTGAGAGCCTGTTGAGGTGATCATGGTCTGTTTCTTTATGTGACCTGATATTGACTGTTGTCTCCAAGCCATCTATAAGGTATTGTATTAGTTTATGCTTGCTTACTGTGTCTTAGCTGCTTGCTTTGTTTTGTTTTGGTATACCCCTATGGGTTCCTCGAGTGAGCTAGCTTGATTATTTTCACCTTTGGAGCTCTGACTTCCTGTCCCCAGCTGGCTAGAGCTGTTATCAGGTATATCAGTCTAGGAGTCCATTCAGTTTTCTTGTATGAATTCAGCTCAGGTGTCTATGTATCTGATCATCAAGTGTGTAGTACAGGCTCCATCCTACAGTGTTATAGGGGCAGGGGTGATTGGTGTATATACTGGTATCTGATTGCGGCAGGGGGTCACACTCTGAACAAGGCAGGGGGCTGAGAACCCCAAGTGTCTCTGAGGAAAGCACATCCCTGTTCCCTAGAACATGCAGGTGGGTGGGTTATGCAGATAGAACATGGGCACCCAAAGTTTTTGATTGTAAGGACTGGGAGGTACCAGTTATCTTTGGACCCCTGTTGCGGGTGGCTGGGTGAGCTGAGTGGAGCTACCAATCCTTAGGTCCCTGGTGTGGGTAGGTGCAGACCTTGTTTAATAGGCAAAGCAATGTCAAACATCAAACACCCACCTCTCCACCACACAGCTGAAATGGTTGGAGTCTGCCAACAAGGGCCTATTCACCCAAAATAAGCCCACACGTGTCCACGCAGAAGGGAAAGTGCTCGAAGTCCACGGAAGGTTTACACCTGGACAGGAGCTGCTTCTGGCCTGAGCTCCCCTGGTTAATGGAGCTAGCCAATTATATTTTCCCCCCGGTTGCAAATTTTTTCCTTCCCCAAGGCCAGGAGGATGGCTCTAGGTGCTCAAAAGGGCTTATCTCAGGCCCAGGGATCCAGCCGCTGAATCTGGCTTGGGGGTGGAGGGACATGGTAAAATATACGCAAGTACTTAGCTTTTGTTGAGGGCACCGTTCTTCTCAGGTTCTGGAGGTGTGAGTAGGCTCTGTGGCTGGCTTCTTCTCCCTGAGGAAACTGAGGCCAAATGCTAGTACCAGCCCACTGCCACCACAGCCGCTCCGCGAATGGTGCCTGAGGGCTCCCTGCAATTCAGGTCCAGTAACTCCTCTCCACTTCTGAATGGTCTCTTCCTCCCCCTGCCCCTTAGTTCATTTTCTAAGCTTGCCTTTGAAGCTCAGGGCTCCCAGCTTGTCACAAATATACTCCTTTCTCTTGTTTTTTGGGTTCTTTTTGTAAAGAGGGCTCACCGGAATCGCCTGTCTATTCTGCCATCTTGGCTCTGCCTTCTGTGCTAGAGCATTGCACTCTTTTAAGACTTATCTGTATCAGATAAAATTTACATTCAGCTTTTATAAATGCTTATTTTATGAGAAATTGTTCTGTGAAGTCCTGGAATTTATAATCATCCCAATAGCCCCTTTGCAATTGAATCAAAGATACTATCAATTGTAAGATGCACCATTAGTATATATTCACTTGGACACTTGATATGACCCAGTGAATAGAGAAACTTAGGATCCTACAAGCCATGGTTGAATCAGAATATATATATGTATGTATGTGTGTGTTTGTGTGTTCTGATTCAATATATATGTATGTGTATGGTTTATATGTGTGTTCTGATTCAATATATATGTATATATGTGATATATATATGTGTGTTCTGATTCCATATAGATGTATACATATGATGTATATATATGTGTGTGTTCTGATTCAATATATATGTAGGTATATGTATGTGCTTTGATTATATCTATCTCTAGATCATCTACATCTGTATCTATATCTATAAACCCACGGATAGTGGCAGCATTTGAGTAAAAAGGAAAGTAGAGGGAGGGGTAAATAAAGAACATAAGTTCAAGCTGAATCATATTTAGTTTGAGGTACTCAGGGATTATCAAGGTACAGTTGTAAAAAATGTTTTTGGTATGGACTTCTAGTTTTAGATTAGAGATGAGGAGAACTTGAAAGAATCACTCTTACCTTTACAACAACAACAAAAAAGGATGGACAAAGTGTACATTTATAATTTTTCTTGAGCCTACCAGAACCTAGGTTCCAGAGCAAGTAAGTAACCTGAGCAAGTAAGCCTGGCCAGAGAGAGACTCCTGCAGGGAGAAGAGGACCCAATAACCACTTCCTTACTTGGGATAGAAAACACTGGATGGCATATAAGAAAGTAAGACAATATAGCAAGTATTTTTCAACTAATGGTTAAAGACTGAGTATAGGCAAGAATGACTGTGTGAAATCCATGAGAGGCAATAATACAGAGTATGGGGGTTTTGCACTGCCTTGAAGGGTTTTCCTCCATAAACCCAACCATACTCTCACAGGGAATATTGGAGAAAATACCAAGAAAATTTCCCTTGTGGTGGTGGCTTGGGGCAGAAGAACAGTATTCCCTCCTACCTAAATCCATCTGTTTACCTTCATAAGGGAACAAGTTTCAACGAGCAGAAGTTTGTTGTTTTTGTTGCCTGCTGTCAAATCAACCCTTGACTCATGGTGTCCAGATGCTCAACAGATCATACCAATAAGATCCATAGAGTTTTCATTTGCTGATTTTTCAGAAGCTAACAGCAACAAAAATGGTTGCCTTGGGGCAATTTCCCCCAATGCAGTTGTGGAAAGGAAACACCTTCCCACAAAAGAAAGAAAAGAAAGAAAGAAGGGAGGAAGGGAGGAAGGGAGGAAGGGAGGAGGGGAGGAGGGGAGGAGGGGAGGAGGGGAGGAGGGGAGGAGGGGAGGAGGGGAGGAGGGGAGGAGGGGAGGAAGGGAGAAGGAGAGAAGGAGAGAAGGAGAGAAGGAGAGAAGGAGAGAAGGAGAGAAGGAGAGAAGGAGAGGAAGAGAGGAAGAGAGGAAGAGAGGAAGAGAGGAAGAGAGGAAGAGAGGAAGAGAGGAAGAGAGGAAGAGAGGAAGAGAGGAAGAGAGGAAGAGAGGAAGAGAGAAAGAGAGAAAGAGAGAAAGAGAGAAAGAGAGAAAGAAAGAAAGAAAGAAAGAAAGAAAGAAAGAAAGAAAGAAAGAAAGAAAGAAAGAAAGAAAGAAAGAAAGAAAGAAAACCTAACCACATCATATTCAAACTGCTAGAAGCCACAAAGAGAATATCTTGAAGGCAGATAGGGAAACAATACCTATTTTCCACAAAGGAAAAAGGACAATAATTGCAGCAAACTTGTCATCAGTGTTTAAAGAAAAAAAAAAGTCTTGTCAACCCAAAATTCTATAACCAGCAAAAATACCCTTCAAAAATGAAGAAGAAATAAAGACTTTCTTTGCTAAGTGATGTACTCTTCAATCAATCCTAAAGTACAAGGTGTAAGACATTCATCAGAAATGTGGATCTACACTAAGAACTAAAGACATTTGGAAAAGGAGTAAATCAATGTTACATATAATTATTTTTCTTTCTATTTTTAATTGTTTTAACCAGTAACTGACTTTCAAAATCAAAGATAGTAAGAAAATATTGTTAAAAAAAAAAAAGACAACAACGGCACAGAGGAAGGGAGAACAAATTTTGAATATAATTTGTAAACATTCAAAATGACAATGCAGTTCCTGTCCAAAATGGATTGAACAACTGGATAAAAAAACCAGCAATACTTGAACAGTACTATTAACTAACATGATAAAATTGACATCTATAGAATGTTCTCAATAAATGTAAAGGGATTAAAGCCACACAAAGAATGTCCTTTGATCTAATAAAATTAAATTAGAAATCTGTAAATATTTAAAAACTTACTTATAAGTAACACATGGATTAAAGAAGGCATCATAAGGGAAATTAGAAAATATTTTAGCTGATTGGAAGCAAAAACATAACATTCCAAATTATGAGAAGCAGTTAAGGCAATATTTGCAATGATGTTTATAGCTGCAAATATCTATATAGAAAAGAATTATTCCAAAATCAATAAGTTAAACTTCCATATTAAGAAAACAGAAAATAAGATAGCTGTAGTTGTAAACATCTTTATTAGACAAGAAAAAGAACCCCAAATCAATAATTTAAACATGCATGTTAAGAAGCTAAAAAATTAATACAAAATAAAACAGAGAAAGGATAACAGAAGACATAATAAGGATTAGATTGATAAGGAAGTAGAAAACACAAAAAATTGAGAAAAAATCAATGAAATCAAAAGATAACTATTTGAAAAAGGAAACAAAATTGATGAAACTTAACTAGGCTGACCAAGAAAACAAAAATAGGAGACAAGCGACCAACAACTTTAACAAAAATAAAAGCATTATGAGAAAATACTAAGAATAATTTTAATTCAACAAATTTACCACATAGATGAAAGGGAATAAAAGGCACAGTTATTAACACTGACCTATGAAGTAATAGAAAATTTACATAGACCTATAATACATAAAGACGTTGAATTAGTAATCTGAAGTCTTCCCACAGAGAAAAGCCCAGTCCCATATGGCTTCCCCGGCAAGTTTTGTCAAGAAATCAGATATGAATTTCAGGTAATTAGATAATTACTTCTTTAAAAAAATTAATGAAATTGAAAACAGAAAAAGAGAACAGGGAACATTAATGAAACTAAAACATTTTTTAGCGAGACCAATAAAATTGATAAACTTTTATAAAGACTGACAAAGAAAAAAAGAGATAGAACATAAAGTACCAATATCAGGAATAAAAGAGTAGATAATTCCATGGAATCCAGATACATTTAAACTATCAAAGGATATTCTAAAAATAACTCCATACACATACATTTAACAGCTTAGATGAAATTGACTAACCTCTTAAAAATGACAAACTACCAAAACTCATCAAAGATGAAACAGATAATCAGAATTTTCCTGTAGCTATTGAGAAATTCAATTTATAGGTGAAGTACATTCAAAAAGAAGTCTTGGCCTAAATGGTTTCGTTAGTGAATGCAATCAAACATTTAACAAATAAACAATGATTCTACACAATCTCTTCCAGTGAGTATGTTGCTCTTTCGTAATTGTCAAAAGCTGGAAACAACCCAAATGGGAACAAGTAAGTAAGTGATACTGCATCTATTCAGTGTAATACTACTGTGCAATAAAAATGAATAAAATACCAATGCACACAACAACTTGGATGAATCCTAAAGCTAATCTAAATCAGTTGCATTTTCTATGATTTCGTTTATATGACATTCTCATAAAAACACACAATACTGGTAGAGAACAGATCAGTAGTTATTGTGGGTTAAAGCTAAGGAGAAAATGTGACAATAGTATGAAAAAATTTTGGGGGTTATTGAAGTGTTTTGCATTCTGATATGGTTGTATTTACATGAATCCATACATGGGTTAGAACTAAACACCCTAAAAAAGTAAAAACGATTGTGTGATAATTTATTAAAATATAATTTAAATTGGCAAAAGATAATACAATAAGTACTATGACGGAGTTGAATGTAAGGTGTTCAGGGACAAATCTGAGGGTGACAAATGCAGGAGAAGAGAGCTGAGTTCTAAAGGATGAACCAGAATTACCTCATTCAATAGGTAGTGTGGGAAGGGAAAGATAAGATACTCTTCATTTAAAGAAACATATGCCTGTACAGAGGCATGAATAAGTCAAAGAGCCTGGAACATTCATGGGGTTGTACAGATTGCAACTGGATCAAAAAGCAACATCATGATAAGTGGAGAAAATATTGAAGTTATCAGGAATTTCATTTCACTCATATCCATAATCAACACCCATGAAAGCAACAGTCAAGAAATAAAACGACATATTGCATTGTGTGAGTCTGCTCCAAAGGACTTCTTTGAAGTGTTAAAAAAGGAAAGATGTCCCTCTGAGGACCAAGGTGCACCCTACCCAAGCCATAGTATTTTCAATCACCTTGAATGCATGTGAAAGCTGGATAGTGAATAAAGAAGACTGAAAAAGAATTGATGCTTTTGAATTATGGCGTTGGTGAAGAATACTTAATATACCATGAACTGCCAAAAGGATGAACAAATCTGTCTTGGAAGAAGTACAGCCAGAATGCTCCCTAGAACTGAGGATGGTAAGACTTCGTCTCATGTACTTTGGGCATGTTATCAGGAGGAACCAGTCCTTGGAGAAGGGCATCATGCTTGGTAACACAGAGGGTCAACAAAAAAGAGGAAGACCCTCAATGCAATGGATTGACACAGTGGCTGCAATAATGGGCTCAAACATAGCAACGATTGTGAGGATGGCATAGGAAATTGGGCAGGAATTCTGTTCTGTTGTACATACGGTAGCTATGAGACAATTTTTTTTTTTTTTTTTTTTTTATGAGACAGAGCTGACTAGATGGCACCTAACAACAACAGCGGTCAGCTTAGGTAGAACACAAAAAGTTGTTCAAAAGAGTCCATTTTATCCCGAAAGTAATGGGGAAAGATGACAGGGTTTGAAAGCTAGAGCAATGTGGAGAGATTAGTGTTTCAAAATGACAAACTTGGTAAGAAAGAAGATCAGCGGTGCCTGAAGTGGAGGGTGAAAGTGGTCCTGACTATAAAGTGGTATGAGAGAACTTTTTGGTATGAGGGAAGTGTTTTGTATCTTGACTGTTGTCTTAGTTGTCTAATGCTGTTGTAATACAAAGACTATAAATGAGTGGCTTTAACGAACAGAAATTTATCTTTTCACAGTTTAAAAGACTAGAAGTCAAAAATCAGAGCACCAGTTCTAGGTGAAAGGTTTCTCACTCTGTTGGCTCTGGGGGAAGGTCTTTGTCTCTTCAGGCTCTATTCCTTGGCTCCTTGGTGATCTTCATGTGGCATGGTATGTATCTTCCCCATCTCTGCTTCTTCTTCCTTGCTTAATCTGCTCCTTTTATACCTTTAAAGAGATTGACTGAAGACACACCATACATTAATGCTGTCTTATTAACATACAAAGGAAACCCGATCCCAAATGGTGCTGTAATCACAGGTAAAGAGGTTAGGATTTGCAACACATATTTTTAGGGGATATGATTTAATCCATAACAGTTGGGGTGGTAGTTAACATGGGTTTTTTACATTTGCGAAAAAGCAAAATTGTGGTTTAAAAATGAATGTAATTACATATAAATTATATCTCAATAAAGTTGATTAAAAATGCAATAGAGCAATTAAAAAGAAACCACTGCTACATATCACACTATCAATGGATCTCAAACATAATATTAAATGCATAGAAAAAATACATTTATTGAATGATTAAAACCAGACAAAATAAACCCATGGTTATAGAAGTCAAAATAGAGATCACTTTTGACCGGTAATAAATCGAAGGAGCGTATGGAGGGCTTTTTGTGTGTCAGTGATATTTTATACCTTGAAGTGAATAAAAATTACAGTTTTTTTTGTAAAAAAAACTTTTTTGTAAAAAGTTATAATTTATACCCTTTTTCAATATATCTGTTACACTTAAATTTAGGTGAAAATACATTCAAAGAAAACATCTACAATGACAATAGAGTAATCCAAGATGAAATACATAAAAAAAGAGAAATAATCTAAGTATATTGCAAACGTACGACATCAGCACTGAAGGAGATGGGGAAAAAATGAGCTAAGGTAAGTAACGATGTAAAACAGTGTTTTGATTAACCCTGTAAGGCTAAAAAGACCTGTACACAAACAGTACGCTCTAGTTGGTAAACATATTTCTCATAGGGGTGCAGGCTATCAATTCTGACAACTTTACATGTATAATGCAAGGATGTCATAATACAAGGATGTCATAAGTTGTAAATAATGACAGCCAGATTTCTTCCTGTAAGACAAAGATGTTATAGAAAAAAAAAAAAAAGCTGGAAAGAGCCCTGTGGTGGTGTGTTACAGTGAGATATATCTCTATAAATTCATGTTTATTTTAATTGATAGATTAGGTAGATAGCTAGAAAGATTGCTGAACAGATAGATAGATAATTACGGATATGTGTGTATACTCAGGTTAGTATAAATACATATATTTACTAGCATTGTTGACGGAAAGGGCCTAGAATCAGTCAAACCCCAGTACAATGAGCACATCTTGTATCCAAATCTTGGTCTCTAAATACCAGTTTTTAAAATAAAAGGATCTAGGGCACCTCGGAGAAATGGTTGACTCCAGAACGGGTGAAAGAGAAACACAAGGAAGAAGACTCTGGCGAACCTCGTGAATCTAGAAAGCACAGACATGCAATTAATTAAGAAAAAAGAATGGAGCCGTGTTAAAAAGGACACTGAATCTAAGTTGAAAGAGCTCCCAATGGTCAAAGCAGGAACATCAAAAATTAATAATGATAGTACTCTACTACTATCCAAAATATATACCCATCAGCCTATCCAGATAAAGGAAACCCTGGTGGCATAGTGGTTAAGTGCTATGGCTGTTAACCAAGAGGTCGGCAGTTTGAATCCACCAGGAGCTCCTTGGAAACTCTATGGGGCAGGTCTACTCTGTCCTATAGGGTCGCTATGAGTTGGAATCGACTCGAAGCCAGTGAGTTTGGATTTTTTTGAGTTTATCCGGATAAAAAATAAATTATTGAATACACGATCGAATAAATAAATGGGGAAGTAATGAAAACTCTTCCTAAAAAAGAATTCCAATTAATAACATGTAGAAAAAATGTGAGAACTAGAAAATCAAAATTAGAACACCACAGTAATAATTGCTATAAGCAATATCCACTGTGAATTCTAAAATTGGTGAGTGAAATTTTAAAGTAGAACAGGAAATCTCCATAGCCTCCAAGTGTCTTTCTCAAAATAGTTTTTAATTACTGTGTGGTTTTTAACTAATGTTCAAAAACTATTTCAAAGCTCTCTTGCTAGGAACTGAAGCTTAATTCCCCTATGCCTGAGTGTGGGCTGGACTTGTAGACTCACTTCTAAAAAACAGAGCATGGAAAGGGGAAAGTAGTAACTTCCCAGTAGAGAACCCTGGCAGACATCAACTTCAGTAAGTTATTTTCAGGGTTTGGTTTTTTTTTTTTTTTTTTTTTGGTAGCTTTTGTTGCATCTGCCCCTGACTCATGATGACTCCATGCACAAATGCATTGGATCCTTGTGATTCATAGCATCTTCATTGGCTGGTCTTTTGGAAGCAGTTTACAGGCCTCTTTTTCCTAGTCTGGCTTAGTCTGGAAGCTCTGCCGAAATCTGTTCAACGTCATAGCAACACACGCCTCCACTGACAGATGGGTGGTGGAGGTGCATTGTCTGGGGATCAAACCTGGGTCTACTGCATGGAAGATTAGAATTCTACCACATCATTAGTAATAAGACATATGAAATGATACAATGAGAAGGATATGTTATTTCTGCAGTATGCTTCCAAAACACCCATAACTTTGGTCTTATCCTGAGAAAACATCAGACAAAAATCTGTGTGGCATTCTACAAAATAGCTGATCAAAAGTGTCAAGGTCCTAATAAACAAAGAAAGACTGAGGTATTATCACATTCAGGAAGAGACAAGGCAATGCGACAAAAAAATGTAACATAGTATCCTAAATTGTATTCTGATACAGAGAAAGTGCATTTGTAGAAAAACTGGTGAAATTCAAGTAAAGTCTGTTTTAGTTCATAGTGTTGCCCAATATTAATTTCTAATTTTTGAAAACCGAATCATGGTTATATAGGATGCCAATATTAGGAGAAGCTGGTGAAGTGTAATGGGAGACTTCTATACTGTCTTTGAAGCTGTCCTTTAAATTTAAAATTATTTCAAAATAAAAAGTTAAATAAATAAATAAACAAAACTTGGCAACATAATTCTAGAACACAGAAGAAAGATTAGAGCTGGAAATATATATCTCGGAGTTTACCAATGAAAAGCCAGAAGTTGTAGCAGATAAGATCCCCTGGTGAAAGTGTGAATGGTATTGAGAGAAGAGACCTGAAGTTCTGCTGTTTTGAAACAATCAAGTCAGTTGGGGATTTTAGCAGATGGAAATTCCACAAAAAACAAATGAACAAACAAAAATCTGTGTGTTTGAGAAACGTCATGGTCATGCTGTAGCTCTACTGTGTCTGCAGACACAATATCTGCATTTGATCTCAATTTCAGATCCACAGAATAACTTAACCTCTTTGATACTCAATTCACTTGTATTTAAAATGAGCTAATTTTTCCTATGTCAAGAGATTGTTGCAATGGATGTTGTGAGTAAAGTGCTTAGCACAGCGCCTAGCGCTTAATAGAAGCTGAATAAACGACAGTCAGTTTTAACATTCAGATCAAAAGAGAGAAGTCTAGAGAAGGTGAAAGGTTCCTGGGCTTGATTACTTTGATAACTGTTCCTGATTAACTTTGATGATGAGAATCTGGGTTAATTTGAAGAATTCTAAGGGAACCAGGATCAGCATTCAAGATTCACCCAAATACCTGCCGGATGAGGTATCTTCTATCTTCTAAACCATTTCTGCTTGATTATCAAAGCCTCCATTCTTCTCTCAGAGATAAGGATGCTACAGTGTGATCAGGTGGACTTAGAAGTTTGAGGTCCCAGGTATGAGGCATAACTGTCTCTCAGCGCATTCTGTTCTAATTGTTGCCTCATCACCTCCACTGGTTCCACCCCTGAAATGACTACTTTGAGCAAGCACAGTTAAACGCTGGAGCACCTCCAGGTCACCAATACATCAAGCCTCAAGCAACATATTTGCCCTTCTTTAATTATAGATTTTTAAATTAAGGGTTTATAATAGCAATAGGGCCTTTGTGTAGTAGTCTTGAACCTGGCAAGTGTAGTACATATAAGGACAAGATTTATTGCTTAAGTAAACAGTCAAGAAAGCCCATAATGAACTGCAGCAATCCAGCCAAGAAGTAACAGGGCATGAATTAGTGTCCCATTCTCTCCTTGAAAGAAGCACTCTTGTTTTTGTGCTCCGAAAAGGTAGAAGGAGAGAGTTACAATTGTCATTTAAAACAGAGTTATGATGAAGACTGGAATTAGCATTCGACTCTGGAAATTATTCTGTACTATGAATGAAAATTCTTGTTGAGCATTCATTTCAGTTTACAGAGCTGTTTAAACTACACTCATCTGTGTACTAAAGTCACACAAGAAGATGAGTAAAGAAAGGAGAAATCCTTTACCACTTTCAGTGTCATTTTCTAATAATTTAACTGTAAGACATTCATTCAGACACTCAAGACTGAGTGTCAATTGACTGGAAAGAGCCTCTTTTTGGTCAGGGAAAAATAATTCATACATCAATGTTATCTTAAGTGATTCCTTTGAATGATGATATGTAACCACCTAGGTACAGAGTAGTGAACCCTATCAGACTATGCTACACATCTATAACTAGATTGGGAGACCTAAGTCATGATTGCAAATAGTGTACCCTGCATAAAATAAGTCCCAAACTTTTCTGAATGTGGCCTAATGCAGTAACATAAAGTTCTGGTATAAAAGAACTCAAGAAGCAGAACTATAGGAATAGTACGTTTTGATTATTACCCTTTCTCCTCTTCTAGATTCGGAAATTTTCGTCGTGTACCAGCATGAAGCCCAGCAATGTGCAATGCTCCTTTTCTTCCCCTTCTGGTTTCTCTACAACATATCTTCTTTGTCAGCACAGTAAGCAGAGAATCACCCACAGTTTTGAAGGGAACAGACGGAGTGGCTGGGTAGGAGCTATAGCAGTAAGCACTGAAACTTTTGAGTTCCAAAGTTTTGTTTTGCATTCAGAGGCAAACAATATTAAAATGCAACCCCTGAGTGTAATCAGAAGAAATTTTTTCCTCTTGTCGCCATGGAAATCTTCAATTTCACTTTTGTTTCCACTCACCTAATCTCTACCCAGGAGCCCTGGTGGGGTAGTGGTTAAGAGCTTGCTTGGTAATCAAAAGGTCAGCAGTTCAAATCCACCAGCTATTCCTTGGAAACCTTGTGGAGCAGCTCTACACTATCCTGTATGGTTGCTAAGAGTCAGAACTGACTCAACAGTACCTAACAACAACAACAATCTCTACCTAAGGTCAATTTTCTGTTCTTTATTGGGTTACTCTTTGTCTGGTTTCCACAGGTTCTATGAAGAGAACATGACTGAGGGCTAAACTTCCAAGACTTTCTGAGAATTAATTTCCCATATAATTTTCTGGTTCCTTTATTATGTGTTAAGAATTTTTTTTTTCATTAAAGAAAAAATGGAGCCCTTATTACATAATAAAAAGTATGGTCTCTGTTGTCAGACTTTTTTGAATACTACCTCCTCCCCTTACTAGTTGTGTAACTGGACAATTGGACCTTAATTTCCCCATTTTCAACTGGGCTTAATAATGATTTCCTTCCAAGAGTTGTATGAGAGAACTAAGTGAGTTATATGTGTAAAGGTAACACAGAAAAGAAGTCAGTGACTATTATCTATTTTGAAAAATTATATTATTCTATGCATTTGAATGACTTTTTTTTTTTTTTTTGCAAAAACCACAACTGGAACTGATCTAGGGGAAGTGTGAAAATTTATTGGCTCTTATAACTAAATAATATAGGGGCAGATATGGATTCTGTCACAGCTCCACATAGCATTTCAAAAATCTCACTAAAATCTGTTTTTGTCTTTCATGTTTTACATCAGAAATCTCTGTGAAGACTTCATTCTGAGATATTTGTTGAGTATAGGATAGTCACAAGATGGCTCTTACTAGCTTTCAGAGCTACACTCTTACCAGTTGACATCAAGCTGCAAAGAGTGAGATACTGTGCCCCAGTGTTTCCAGCTAAACTGTCATGGTAGCCCAATCCTTGAACACAATATTTGAAGACAAAGAAATGCAATAGTCATTGGTTTTATTTCTAATTCATGTCATCTACCTCTGAGGTGGAGTCAACACCTCCAGAAACATATGGACCGATATGGATTCATGGTAAGGAAAGGTGTGGCCCCAGAAAAAAATGAGGGAACCATTATCCGGAAAAGGATGAGTAACTGTTAGGCTGTAAAAGCAACGAACGTTTATAACAATCTAGAAACAAAAAACACAACAACTGAGAACTAAGGTCATAATCACAATACATGCATAGGATTAACCTTGGAATAAGATGATGGAAATTTAGAACTCTATAGAAATAATGATGGGCATACTTACAAAATAGCAAATGATGATGAATATTATATTTAGTCTTTATATTTAAAGGTATTTTTATTAAAAAAAAAATCCTTTCATATAAAAACTCTAAAATGCAATCTCATTTATTCTATACAGCATCCTGTGAGACAACCATGGTTTCTTACTCACCATTGCACTCAGAAAGAAACCGAGGCTCAGTGTTGTTATGTAATTTTTCCTGAGGCAACACAAATAGCTTGAAGCACAAGAAAATTGAAACTTACATCTACCAACTTTTAATCTTGTATCTCTTTCATCACATTACTCTGTTTTATCAGAAAGGACTAACCAGTGGTTCAGACTAAGGGAAAATGTCAGGAGAAAGAGGTGCCCACGTTAGGTATTGGCAACTTTACAAGCTATACGAAGTAGGTAGCAATTGGTAAGCATTTTCTGTTTGAGGCTTTAGAATTCTACTGTGTGATATTGCTGTAAAAATCATGCCACTCTCTCCAGAGTGGGCAAAAAATTTAGTTAATGGAAAAAATGATTAGAGGTAGAAGGTTGCTCAGCAGCTCTAATGGTCTCAATTTTGTTCACAAAATAACTTATAAACCATTCATAGTATTCTACCAGTACCTCCTTCTCTTGATTTATAATCTCTTTTTTATGGTTTCAGAATGGAATCAATGGTCTGGAAGAGCACAGGAGGGTAATGTTTCCCTGAAGAGATGATATTAGAAAAAAATGTGCTGTCCTTGCAGCTTCTGATGCACTTTTTCATTGGTCTACAGGTTGTTTTCTTTCTCGACTGTGATCTGGAAATATACAACCAGACAATCTCAATAAACGCTCCAATGTGTGACCAACTAATTTTATTAACATCAGTTCTCTCTGAAATGAGGCTACATTTACTTGGCAACAGAAAGAAGTAGCACGAATGAGGAAGCAGTAGATGCAGCTCTGTGCGCAAGGAAAAGGAGCTACCACCCCGAGGAGGCCTGGGTGTCTTTGCTTCACGTTTGTTTGCCAACAACAGTTTTAACAAAACTAAACATTAATGTATCTCTCCTCCCTTAAGAGTGAAAAGTAAAGCCTTCATAATGAAAGCACCCCACTGTCTCTTTCTTTTTTTCCCCCAGTCAGGAAATGTTATTACCACTGTTTTGCTAATGAGGAAAGAAATTCCTCTGTCATTCACAGCCTCTTTTCCAGCGCTCCTTTGAACTAGTAAAATGCATTTTTAAAACCCTTTGTTGGAATTAAAAGTGCCCCCTGTTGCCCTTGACCAAGTAAAACTAACCTTAAGCTGGTAAAAATGTAATGTATTTGATAAACCAGTATCTGGTTATCCAAAGAACCACAGAAACATTCATTCAGCCAATTATTATCAAACACTGAGAAACACCATTACCTGGACTTCGACAGATTATGTTCCCATGGTTCTTAACAAAAAATATTGTTGCTGTTGTCGGCTGCTATCATGTCAGCCCCTGACTCACGGTGACCCTATAAGCAATCAGGTGGGACATTTGTAATCTATAGGGTCTTCATCAGCTGATTTTTAGAAGTTGGTCACTATACTTTTCTTCCTAGGCCATCATAGGCTGGAAGGTCCACTGAAATCTGCTCAGCATCACAGCAACACACAAGCTTTCACTGGCAGATGGGTCATAGCCATGCATGAAGTACATTGGCCAGGAATGTATCAAAATCTAGCTCTTCAGATTTTACTAGCAAGTTTCAGTCTCCCATATTCCAGACAGTTATTTGTCATAACAAAAATGTGCATTACCATTCTATTCAAGAGAGTTCGACTGCCTGTCAAAATCCATAATATATTTGTCACCTCTGCTATGGAATACAGTGATGGAAAATTGTCATAAATGTAGTTTTAAATATGTGATTGATATCAGCTTTTGCTTTTCAGTAATTTAAATAAATGATGGTACAACTAGTTTTCCCTTTGATTTTTGTCAGATGGTTATGAAAAGTTTAAAAAAATTAAATTATCAACTAGTAAGCTCCTATATTATGCCACGATTGTGTTCTAAGGATTGAGAGTGCATATTACTTAGTGAATTCTAAATGTGTAGATAAAGCTCGATGAGTATGCTGAGATTTCAGATACTGACGTATAAGACAATCAGATTTCTGGTTGTGTTGCATATTGACTACTGCTTAATTAAGCAAAGGGGAAAAAAAGACCTCCTGAAAACTTGTTTTCAGAAAGCAATGGTCCAAACACTACAGAAGCCTATGCAATGGCCAAGGGGGAGCATCCTCTCTATTGAATGAAATTAACCCCTGGTTGCAATGAGTCGGAATTGACTCCATGGCAATGTTTTTCTTTTTTTTGGTACGCTTCAGGAACAATTTCCAAATGCAGTTAGAGGCATCTATTTTATTATTGGAAGAAGGAGAACAAAGTCATACTTAACCAACCAAGAGCACAATGCAATCTATAAATCAATGTGAGCTGGGTCTCTATTCTTCTAGCACACAACCAGCTCAGTGGCAACTCTTGTGGTTTGTGGAAACCATCTTTTTGCCCCACTTATTAGCATGGAAACCTTGGTGGCATAGAGGTTAAGAGCTATGGATGCTAACCAAAAGTTTGGCAGTTGGAATCCACCAGAAACTCTTGGAAACTCTATGGGGCAGATCTACTCTGTCTTGTAGGGTCACTGTGAGTCAGAATCGACTCCATAGCAGTGGGTTTGGCTTGATCTTTTTGGTATCAATGTGGGAAGGAACCCTGGTCGTACAATGGTTAGAGCACTTGGTTGTTAACCAAAAGGTCAGCTGTTTGAATCCATCAGCCTCTCCATGGAAGAAAAGTGTGGCAGTCTGCTTCTGTAAAGATTTATAGCCTTGGAAACCCTATGGGGAAGTTCTACCCTGTCCTACAGGGTTGACTATAAGTCAGAATTGACTTGACAGCAGTGGGTGTGTTTTCTATTAGTGTAGGGAACAGATTTTCATTAACTACATGAGTATATAACCATCTTTTACCTGCTTGCCCCCATTCATGACATCTGAAGTCACAGAACATTAAAGCTGGATGCCTTCCAGTCCAGAATTTCTTATCTGCCTGAGACTGTGTGCAAAATGGTTATAAATTCGTAATTATGTATCTGCTTCTGTGGAAAGGATCCATAGATCTCACCCATTCTCAAAGGAATCTGCGATCTCCCTAAAAGTTGAGAATGACTGGTCTAACCCAGTGCGATTGTACCACAAAGTACAGAGGACTCAATTCACAAGGCTTGTGCCCACAACTGTTTAGAAGCAGAGGTAGAATCGCCACCTCACATTTTCTGGCTTCCAGAATTCCTCCTTCTACAGTAGGGCTGGCCTTCCTTGAGTGTTGTGCCCATAGCATCCCAAATAAAGGAAAGAAGAGGGGAAGAAGGGAAAGGAGATGAAAAGAGGGAGGGAAAAGAGCTAGAGAGAAACCTTGGTAACACAATGCTTAAAATCATCAAGCTGCAAAAGCTGTCATCTTCTATTGTTAGCATAATCATGGTTGCCATTTGCAGATTTTGCTTCATGGTGGATATTTAAATTAAACTCCCCTTTCTTTACAGAGACAATAGTTAAAAATGAGCCTTTTCAAGGTGGTTCTAGGCCATCCCTAAAACTAAATCATATAGTAAAATTCTAACTCTATTAAATGCAAAGCTATTGATAAAAAATATTTAGGAATAATCCCTGGAAATATAGGATATATTTTTTCATCTTTAGGTTTCCCCCTATTAAATTCCAGAGCCCATTGCTATGAAAGGCAAGTTGTAAAGAATTAATAGACATTCTATTGAGGAAGAGCTTAAACATAACATACACATCATTTGGAAATTGAACTTACATATATAACATGTGTATATTGATAAATACATCTTGATGCATGTATTCATCCCAGAAATCAATAAATGTATGTACAGTAGATATTCATCCTTAATGGCATATGGTTTATGGGTCAGTGATTATGTGTAGGTAAAATGTCACTTCTGCAGGAGGTAGTTGACACGATCACCTTCCTGTCCCAATGTTTGAATACTTTTCTCTAAAGCAGTGCATTTTAAAGTTTGCTCTCTGAATCACTTATGTTGGAGCCAACTGGTTACCAATATGCTTGTTAAAATGCAGGTTTCTGGGTTCTTCCATAGCATTACTAAATCAGGAGTTCATTGGCTAGACCCTGGGAATGTGAGTTATTTAAAAATTCCACAGATGGTTCTGGTACACTCCAATGTTTAACCTCTACTTTCCTGCCTTCACCAGCTATCAAATACCTTATCTCTCCAGGCCACTGGTAAAATTGAGAAAGAGAAAAACACAGTTTAAAAAATTAAATTTGTCACAATGGATCAAACTCAAGTTCCTTTCATGCCTGTAAGGAATAAAAATATATAACTTAATAAATGGATAAATGGATAAATAAATAATCAAATCTATTTAAAAAAATGAAACAGACAGACACACACACACACACAAACGAGCAAACAACAACAAAAATCCTTGCAATTACACCTTACTTTTCATCCCTTTTATTACAAAGATATGTAGTTGTACGCTATTTAGGAAAAAAAGGCAGACACTTACTTTCACTATTTCATTTAGCGTTTGCTTTAAGAATAATTTTCACTTTGCCCAGTTCTTCTCCCAATTAAAAAATGTTGCTGGGAAAGATTGATAAGGTCACCCAGATGGGTTTATACATGTGTAACATATGATTGATCACCAACCTTAGACAACTTTTAAGGGAGATGTGGGCAGTCTGTCTTTTTAAGTCTGTAAAATCTTAAGTATAGGCATGGATGTACCAGAAAGTAGGTATAATTAAGGTGCTCCAATTTATCAACCACACGAGGGGCTAGCATTTGACTACTTCATGACCGAAATTATGCAGCAAGCTCTGTAGTATAGAATCATGCATAATTTATTTATTTATTTTTATTGTTCTCTTTGTGTCTGTCTGCGTATAGGTGTGCATTGTATACGAGTAACTTCTTGCCAAATCCAGTGTTCTGTTAACAATCCTCCTTTTATTTGACTTCTCACTGTAATTTTACATAATTTGAAACTATTTTACATCTGATTTTTTTTGTTTTTTGTTTTTTAGGCCTTAGGGTGACACATTCATCTGATGGTCCTCCTAAACTATCATTCTGTCTTAGTCTCCTTTACTGTCTCCCCTTTCTCTTTCTGACCTGAAATTGTTCTCTATCTGCATACATTTCCAAGGTGAACTCATCTAATCGCATATGACCTAAATGCCATGTTTTAGGCACGCGCACTTCTGTCGTTGCTGTTGGGTGCGGTCTAGTTGGTTTCAACTCATAGTGACCCTGTGTACAACAGAATGAAACACTGCTTGGTCGTCCACCATCCTCACAATTGTTGCTATGCTTGAGTCCATAGTTATAGTCACTGGGTTAATTCACCTAGGTGAGAGTCTTCCTTTTCAGATGCTTCATTTTACCAAACATGATGTTCTTCTCCAGAGATTAGTCCCTCCTGATAACATGTCCAAAGTACTTCAGATCTTCTAAGGAGCATTCTGGTTGTGCTTCTTCCAAGACAGATTTGTTCATTTTTCTGGCAGTCTGTGGTATAATCAATATTCTTCATGAACACCATAACTCAAAGGCATCAATTCTTCTTCTGTCATCTTTATTCATTGTCCTATTCTCCCATGTAAATGAGGTGATTGAAAATACATTGACTTGTTTTTGGCCACCTTTGTCCTCAAAGTGACATCTTTGCTTTTTAACCAGCAGATTTGCCCAGTGTGATACAGCCTTTGTTTTACTGGCTGCTGTTTCCATGGGTTTTGATTGTAAATCCAAGTAAAATAAAATCCTTGACAACTTCGATATTTTCTCTGTTTATCATGATGTTTTCTTATTGGTCCAGTTGTGAGGATTTGGATTTTCTTTACACTGAGGTGTAATCCATACTGAAGGCTGTAGTCTTTGATCTTCATCAGTAATTGCTTCCTCTTCACTTTCAGTAAGCAAGGTTGTGTTATCTGCATATTGCATGTTGTTAATGAGTCTTCCTCCATCCTGATGCTGCATTCTTCTTCATATAGTATGATTTCTTGGATTATTTGCTCAATATACAGATTGAACAAGTACAGTGAACAATACAACCATGATGCATACCTTTCTTGATTTTAAACCGCACAGCGTCCATTTGTTCTATTTGAATGAGTGTCTCCTGGTCTATGAACAGGTTCTTCAGAAGCACAATTTAGTGTTCTGTAATTCCCATTCTTCACAATGTTTTCCATAATTTGTTATGATCCATATGGTTGAATGCCTTTGCATAGTCAATAAAACACAGGTAAATTTCTATTGCTGACCTTTATTTCTCCCCTGAGCTCCAGACTTATATATCCAGTTGCCTATTTGCCATCTTCACTTGTATGTCTATACATCTATCTGAAAATAAATATGTAAAAAATAAAATAAACAAAAAGTTTCTTTTTTTTTTTTTTTTTTTTACAAAATACACCTGCTCTTCCTCAGACTTTTCTATCACAAGTAATTTTTGGGGAGATCAATAAGTGTTAGTCTTGATTCTTCTCTTTCTTCACCCCACTTCCCCCATTATTTTATTCATCATCAAATCTGGCTGATACCAAGAATGTTTTCATTAACTACATTTCCACAATTACTTCTGAGTAAACCACCATCATTGCTTATTTCTACCATTGCACCTGTGTGGCCCAGTCTCCATACAACAGTCAAGAATAATTTATTTTTATTTAAGATCATGCCACTTTCATGCTTAAAATATTTCAGGGTTTTCCAGTCATACTTAGAATAAATCCGAACATCTTGGCAAGGCCTTCAAGGCTCAATATAATCTCACTCTTGCTTAGCCAATATTATGTCCTAACTCTTTTCTTCTTGTTGGCTCGTCGTAGCCCAAGGAACTTTCTTTCTACCCTTAAACCTGTGAAATCTGTTGTCATTGCAGGATACTTGCATTTTCTGAGGCGTCTGTCTCATTCCACACCCACCCCCTAACTCCCTGGATCCCTTTCCATCATCAGGTATTCACACAAATGATACTTTCATTGATTATAAGGGTAAACTATCCATTATCACCCAAGTCACTGGATATTATAGTTCCCTTTTTTGGTTTTCTGACTTTGTTGCTTCCTAAAATCCCATAGTAGTTATTATTGTTCTTTTAGCCCAAGCCCCAACTGTAAGAGTTGGAACAGAGACTTTTCTCTTATTGAGTCCCTGTCACACATATATTAGTCCTTGGTATACAATAGGTGTTCAATAAATAATTGTTCAGTGACTGAATGTACATATTTGCATATTCACCATTCGGCACTCACTACATGAGGAATTTTCATAATAAAACAAGCACAGTAAAACTAGGCTTAATAAAAACTATGAAATTTAGTAAAAATATAGATACAGTAACCCCACATGTCTGTTAGTTTGTCGTACTGTGGGAGCTTGCATGTTGCTGTGATGCTGGAAGCTATGCCACCGATATTCAGATACCAGCAGGGTCACCCATGGAGGACAGGTTTCAGCTGAGCTTCCAGACTAAGACAGACTAGGAAGAAGGACCTGGCAGTCTACTTCTGAAAAGCATTAGCCAGTGAAAACCTTATGAATAGCAGCAGAACATTGTCTGATATGGTGCTGGAAGATGAGCCCCCCAGCTTGGAAGACACTCAAAAGACAACTGGGGAAGATCTGCCTCCTCACAGAAGAGTCGACCTTAATGATGGAGTAAAACCTGTGGGGACTTCATTTGCTGATGTGGCATGACTCAAAATGAGAAGAAACAGTTACAAACATCCATTAATAATTGGAATCTGGAATGTACAAAATATGAATCTAGGAAAATTGGAAATGGTCAAAAATGAAATGGAATGCATAAAAACCAGTATTCTAGGCATTAGTGAGCTGAAATGTGCTGGTATTGGCCATTTTGAATCAGACAATCATATAGCCTACTATGCTGGGAATGGGAGCTTGAAGAGGAATGGTGTTGCATTCTTCAGCAAAAAGAACATTTCAAGATCTATCCTGAAGTACAACGTTGTCAGTGATAGGATAATATCCATACGAATACAACTATTATTCAAATTTATGCACCAACCACTAAGGCCAAAGATGAGGAAATTGAAGACTTTTACCAGCTGCTGCAGTCTGAAATTGATCAAACATGCAATCACGATGCATTGATAATTACTGGTGATTGGAATGAGAAAGTTGGAAATAAAAAAGAATATCAGTAGTTGGAAAATATGGCCTTGGTGATAGAAACAAAGCCAGAGATAGAATGATAGAATTTTGCAAGACCAACGATTTCTTCATTGCAAATACATTCTTTCACCAACATAAACGGCGACTATACACATGGACCTCACCAGATGGAACACACAGGAATCAAATTGACTACATCTGTGGGACGAGACCATGGAAAAGCTCAATATCATCAGTCAGAACAAGGCCAGGGGCTGTCTGTGGAACAGATCATCATTCGCCTCTATGCAAGTTCAAGCTGAAACTGAAGAAAATCCGAGCAAGTGCATGAAACCAAAGTATAATCTTGAGCACATGCCACCTAAATTTAGAGACCATGTCAAGAATACGTTTGATGCATTGAACACTCATTACGGAAGACCAGACGAGTTGTGGAATGGCATCAAGGACATCATACATGAAGAAAGCAATAGGTCATTGAAAAGACAAGAAAGAAAGAAAATATCAAAATGGATGTCAGAGGAGACTCTGAAACTTGCTCACGAACATCGAGCAGCTAAAGGAAAAGGAAGAAATGATGAAGTAAAAGAGCTGAACAGTAGATTTCAAAAGGCGGCTTGAGAAGACAAAGTAAAGAATTATAATGACATGTGCAAAGAGCTAGAGATAGAAAACCAAAAGGGAAGATCACGCTCTGCGTTTCTCAAGCTGAAAGAACTGAAGAGAAAATTCAAGCCTCAACTGCAATAGTGAAGGATTCTATGGGGAAAATATTAAATGATGCAGGAAGCATCAAAAGAAGATGGAAGGAACACACAGAGGCATTATACCAAAAACCATTTCAAGAGGTAGCATATGATCAAGAATAGATGGTACTAAAGAAAGAAGTCCAAGCTGCTCTGAAGGCATTGGTGAAAAACAAGGCTCCAGGAATTGACGGAATATCAATTGAGATGTTTCAACAAATGGATGCAGCGCTGGAGGTGCTCACTCATCTATACAAGAAATATGTAAGACAGCTTCCTGGCCAACTGACTGGAAGAGATCTATATTTATGCCTATTCCCAAGAAAGGTGATCCAACTGAATGTGGAAATTATAGAACAGTATCATTAATATCACACGCAAACAAAATTTTGCCATTCAAAATGCCATTCAAAAATGGCTGCAGCAGTATATCAACAGGGAACTGCCAGAAATTCAGGCTGGATTCAGAAGAGGACATTGAACCAGGGATATCATTTCTGATGTCAGATGGATCCTGGCTGAAAGCAGAGAACACCAGAAAGAAGTTTACCTGTGTTTTATTGACTATGCAAAGGCATTTGACTGTGTGGATCATAATAAATTCTGGACAACATTGAGAAGAATGGGAATTCCAGAACGCTTAATTGTGCTCATGAGAAAGCTTTACATAGATCAAGAGGCATTTGTCCGGACAGAACAAGGGGATACTGAGTGGTTTAAAGTCAGGAAAGGTGTGTGTCAGGTTTGTATCCTTTCAACACACCTACTTAATCTGTATGCTAAGCAAATAATATAAGAAGCTGGACTATATGAAGAAGAATGGGGCATCAGGATTGGAAGAAGACTCATTAACAACCTACATTATGCACATGACACAATCTTGCCTGCAAGGAACTGAAGAGGACTTGAAGCACGTACTAATGAAGATCAGAGACTGTAGCTTTCAGTATGGATTCTCACAACTGGACCAATAAGCGACATCATGATAAACGGAGATAAGATTGAAGTTGTCAAGGATTTCATTTTACCTGTGTCCACATCAGCAGCCATGGAAGCAGCAGTCAAGAAATCAAATGACACACTGCACTTGGTAAATATGCTGCAAAGGAACTCTTTAAAGTGTTGAGGAGAAAATATGTCGCTCTGAAGACTAAGGTGCGTCTGACCCAAGCCATGGTATCTTCAATTGCATCATATGCATGTGAAAGCTGGACAACGAATAAGGAAGACCGAAGAAGGGTTGACGCCTTTGAAAGGTGGTGTTGGCGAAGAATATTGAATATCCCATGGACTGCCAAAAGAACTAACAAATCTGTCTTGGAAGAAGTGGAACCAGAGTGTTCCTAGTAGCAAGGATGGCGAGACTGCGTTTTACATACTTAGGACATGTCGTCAGGAGGCATCAGTCCCTGGAGAAGGACATCATGCTTGGCAAAGTACAGGGTCAGTGAAAAAGAGGAAGACCCTCAACGAGGTGGATTGACACAGTGGCTACAACAATGAGCTCAAGCATAACAATTGTAAGGATGGCGCAGGACCGGGCAGTGTTTCCTACTGTTGTGTATAGGGTCGCATAGGGTCACCATGAGTCAGAACCGACTCGAAGGCACCTGACAACAACAACAACATAGATATAGTAATCTGGTTTAAACAAGACATGTAAACTCTAGAAGAAGATGGCAAATAGCAACATAAACTTATGTTTTGATTTAATAAAATATTAAGAAAATAAATTTAATCCTTTTTGCTTGGTAAACCTCAAATCAAGTCACTTCATTCATGCTTTCTCCATCTCCAACTGCCAACTGCAATCCTGATAGCCATGTTCACAGTTATGATCCTGAGGTCTTGTGAAATTCTTAATGAGGAAGGGTCTTGTTTTGGTCCTCTGACTGTTCTGTCCAAAGTAAGCAGAATTATTTGGAAATTTATAAATTGTTTTGGATAGTTAGAACTAAAACAAATGAACTTGTAACCTTACTAACAAACAAATAAACTTGCTTGTAGTAGTTTTATTGTAGAAAAATTGTAGATTATTGATTGTTCTGCAAACTACCTAAAAAGTTGTATCCCAGTTGTCATCTAGTTGATTCTGACTCATGGTGGCCCCACAAATGTCACAGTAAAACTGTACTCCATAGGGTTTTCAATGGATGATTTTTCAGAAGTAGATCTCCAGGCCTTTCTTCCAAGGCACCTCTAGGTGTATTTGAACAGTCAAACTTTTGGTTAGCAGCCAATTGTATTAAATGTTTATACTATCCAGGGACAAGGTCCTATAAATATAGCATAAGGTCATTTTTTTTTTTTAACCTTCCAATTTGAAAAATATCCTAGTGCCCCAGAGCAAGGAGAATGGGACAGAAGGGAGCATCTCTGTGGTAAGTTGGCACCCAGCACTGATATGCTGTAAACACCAGGTTTACAAGTGAGTTACACTACACGTTATCACCATCCAGCCAGTCATATGATAGCTATGACACAGCAGAACCAATTCTAGATTTAAGTACCTGCATGATACAGGGTAAGCACTTGGAAATTATCCAAAAGGTTGGCAGTTTGAACCTAACCAGAGGCACCTTGGAAGAAAGGCCTGGCGATCTGCTTTGGAAAGGTCACAGCCTTGAAAACTTTATGGAGTATGATTCTGCAACACATGGGGTCTCCACAAGGGACCCCTACATGGAGTGTCTATGAGTCTTGACTCAGCAGCAATTGGTGGTTTTAATCTTTAGAAAGAGGGAAATAATTTAAATAAGCAAATCTTGCTCGTTGTATTCACCTTCCCAACCTTACTCAAGCACAAGTTCCATAATAATAGGGGAAAAAATGTGTCTATGTCATCTAAAAAAACACTTCTGAATAAGTTGATATAAAAAGTTAAGTTTACAGGGTCACTCCAGGTCTCATTCTGAGAGGATATTAAAAAAAAAAAAAAAAGGGTAGAGGAAGCAAACTTTGTAAATCATGTAGGTTACAGACCTGAAAAGAAAATCCTTTGAAGAATAGGTCATTGGTTTTGATATTAGGGGATAAGGTGTGAGATGCACTTTGAGGAACCATAACCTAATCAAGCAGCTCACACATAGTGGTTTTCATTAAAAAGTTGCCATTTTTCTTATCACAGCAAGTTTATCTTATCATGAGCTGTCATTGAAAGGATAGGGAAATACTGTGACTTACTGCAGCACACCAGATATCAAAAAAAGACAGATGGCAACTTTTTAATGACAGACACTGTTCTCCAGGGCGTAGTCACGTCTCCAGATTCACGAGCAGCCGCCATCAATACCAACCTCTGGGGCTGAGCTGAAAGGGAGACATTAATAGAGTGAATTCGGTATTAGTATCAGAATCTGGAAGTCTTGGGGAAATTTTGATTTTCTATGGAATATGTCCTGCGTACACTGAAAAAAAAAAAAATACTGCATGATGATAAAAGGCAGACGTGTATTTTAATGTTCTAATCTTAGTTTTTTTTAAACAATGTGTATTTTTTATAACATTTGTGAATTTTCTGAATATAACGTAACAGTTAAGACTAGAACCTACAATTTTGAGCAACACATTCCTGAAATCAATCTGCTTCTTTTTCTCAATTTCCTCATCTATAAAGTGGGAAAGGGAGTGTTCTTAATTCCTGGGGTTGCATTAAGTACTCGAGAAAATGAAGACTAGATTGATAGTGCTGTTATTGTTATTGCTATTAATGTTAACTATTTATACCTACTGAATCTGATGTTGTGTTTAGTAAATAAAATTGTAACTCTCTAAATAAGGAAAGAAGTCTCACTGTCTTTCAAATAAATGCAATATAAAAATCTCTGTTTTGAAATTAGTTGGTTAAATGCCACATACCCATAACTTCCATTTCTGCAACCAATGACAGGTCTCATTCAGCCCTATGTGTACTCACAAACGCTGACTGAACCATTCGGAGAGATCTGTCTTTACTTTCGCTAGAGCCTTCCCCGCTGGAATAGCTCAAGGTCGCCTCTCCTTTCTTTGGCCATTAAGAGCAGTTATTGCCCATGTCACACATTTTGGTTTGTCTTCATATGTTGCATTCTATTGTTTGGTATTTGAATCTTTCTCTCCCAACTAGGTTTAAATTCTTTGAGAGCAAGTGCCTGCTACATATTTTTTTCACAGGCTTCTAGAGAAAACTAGTTCCGTGTGAAGCACGGAATTAGAACTCATTAAAGACATTTGATCTTAAAATGATATAAATGTGTTTACATAAACTAAATTCACAATACAGCAATTCTATTTGTCTGCCTAACACCCCTAAATCAAACAATGTAATGGAGAGACAAAGTACTAAGCTCAAAAACTCATCAGACTTGGATTTGAGAACTGAATCTCCTTGAAAATCATTTATCCTCTCTGAGTCTCAGTTTCTCCATCTTTGAATAAGGAAATTGAACGCGTGAGCTTAAGATCCACTCCAGATGAGTGCTAATGAATAATGTTCCATTAAATTTGAGGATGTTCAGAACACATGCACTAATTACAACACACATTTCAAGAAACTGACCCAGCATATGGTTGTGACCACATATGGTAACATTAGCCGTAACACTCACAATTTGATACAAAGTAAAACAACAACAGCAACTACAAAAAAAAATTAATAAATTCCAAATGTCCACTAGTTTTATTTTCAAGCACAGAATAATACAGAAAATATATAAAAGCTGAAAGTCATTCCCTTTTAGACTGCTTTTTATTCCCTTCAGTGTTTGGCTGTGAGTATTTTTTCTTTATTTCTCCATTTATCAGATGCTTAAAAACTCCGAGGAATGAAGTTAACTAATTGTCCATTAGATACCATGGATCTTTCATCTATTTAAGGCTGACTCCTTGATGCTGCTACTCTCATTAGACAGAGCTGTGAGCTTTGCTGTGCACTCGCAGATGGTATCTTGGCTTCTGCAGCAATGGGCACTTAAGCCCCAGGAAGCCCTGTTTAGACAGGGGTGTTTTAATAGAGCAGTCCACATCCAACCTCTCACTCTTGTCTAAGTACCTGCTGGTGATGATCACTTTGCTTCCTGCTGCTCTAAGTGGAGTCATTAAAAGAAATGCAACTTTCAGCCAGCTTGGGAGAGGGTGGAAACTTCCTTCTTCATCATCAGGTCAGCTTGACCAAACATTTTACCTGTCCTTCTTCATCAACTTAATGATTATGAGGAAATCAGAGAATTCTTTCCATTAAAGAATTTATTAAGTCTCTTTTTCTCCCAGCAGTTGGAAAAATAAAATAAAAAATTAGAAAGTGAATGGTCTTTCTTTTTTTTTTTTTTTTGGCATAGGTAAGAAGATATTATTTCATAGATACATTAGATAGAATTAAATACTGGGGATTTACATTTTCAATCTCCCCTCAGCCTTTTTTGTTGTGGTTTGTGATAGGGTGGATTGTGATGACTTGTCAGTTTGGGGGCACTGCTATCGGAAAATGCATTTAAAACACCTTTATGAATGATTTTTGTTTTTATTTTTTTGGAGTTTTTTGGTGATGTTAGGTTTTTTCACTAATGGAATGGATGCTGAATCATCGCTTGGTGGTAGCTTTGTATTATTTGAAAAACTGGGTCTGGGTTACTGATTGCAAGTGACCCATATCGGTACCATATTCTATGAAGCCCATCTCACACACGGTACATATCTCTACCATGGCCCAGAAAATGCATTACAAACTGTTTTCACCCAAAAAATAGCTCATTTATTTGACTATTTCCAACTGCCAGAAATCATACCTTCCCAATAGCACAGAGGAGACAATAAACATACCTGCAAACCTTATCTTGCTGTACAGAAGCCAAAAGGCCCAAAAGTTTCACTCAATCACTCCTCCACAAAGCATCCGCTTATATGAGTGGGTCTCAACACTCAAAAATGACACAGACCAACTTCCTTGTTTTTTAGGCAGTTTCACCAGTATCTGCCACGATACCAGAATGTACTAAAGTGGCTCAAATGCCTGCCAACACACCTGCCAGGGTAGGAAAGGTAAGAGGTGGGTTTATTTACCAGTGCAGTGCAATTGATTACATTTGTGTGGCCTTTTAGACATGGCCTTGTAACTCCCACCCAGGTGATTAGGCAAGGATGTATGATAGGGTAATTGTGGCCCATCAAGGGGATTGGTCAGTATTGTCTTAAAAGAAGGTCATTTCCAGAGCAGAGAGAAAATTCCAGAGCAGAAAGAAAGAGTCCACCACCACCAAGGAAGGAGAGACCAGTAGGAGAGACCCAGAAGCACAAAGCAGTGTTGGGGGCTTCCCGGCCCGTGGAGAGAGAAAGCTGAGTGCCTTTGGGCAGAGACTGAAGGCTATAGAGAGGGGTGCCTGCAAGCATGGCTGGGAAGAGGCTATCCTGATGGAAGAACTGTATCCTAAGTGTTCCTGAGCCTGAACTGTAACAGTTACTTCCCTAATAAACCCCACAACCATGAGTATGGTCTGTGAGTTCTGTGCAGCCATTGCAATGATTATCAAACCCAGCAGAGTGCTGTGCGAGGGAAAGTTGGTGTCAGAATTAGTGAAGATGATGGAGAGAGGAGGGTTGTCCGTCCTCGACCTCATGGGAGTCAGCTTCGTGCTGTTGATCTTGGTTCTCCTTCCCCCTTGTGGGATTGGAGAAGGTCAAACACTGCCCCCATGTTGTTTTTACAGCCAGTAACCATTAAAGGGATAAGTAATGAAGCCTGAGCCATGTATGGCAAAGCAGTTGAAAGAAGGGTAGAAGACTGACG
Organism: Loxodonta africana; assembly: GCF_030014295.1. Lineage (NCBI taxonomy): Eukaryota > Metazoa > Chordata > Mammalia > Proboscidea > Elephantidae > Loxodonta > Loxodonta africana. Next base: position 68,874,591 of record NC_087352.1, read on the forward strand.
GTTTTCTACGCTTATTGAGCAGGGTACTGAAGAATAAGAAAATAAATTCAATGGTAGTTTTATACACAGGTGTCTAGTTAATCCTGCAGGTGTTCACCAAGCAGTCACATGATTTAAGTGATACAGCTTCTGGGGGATGCATCAAAGAAGCATCTGATATGACATCTTCCCTCAGGACTCTGAAATCTCTTTGATTAAGAGGAGACAAGCATATCTAAATGATAAAATTCGTAATTAGATATGAAACAGAGAAAACTAGAAGACAGCATAAAGGTAGGCACTAAATATAATCAAGAACAAACATAAAGCTTACAGTTTATATTTGAAATATGTAGTCAACATAATCACAAGATTGTTATTATTTATTTTAATGTCTGTTATATAAATTAGCCAAAGTTAACCCCTGTGTATTCAACCCAGGTTGTTTACTTTTCAAACCACAATGAGTCCCCCTAGCCACAAAAAGCCAACTGGTACCAAACTCAAATTTGTACATACACAGTTGCTTTAAAAATAGCCCAAATAAGCAGATGTTTAGCCCTTTGGCTCTTACCTACTGTTTTAGTTATCCAGTGCTGCTATACAGAAATAACACAAATAGATGTCTTTAACAAACAGGAAATTTATATTCTTACAGTTTAGAAGGCTATAATTCAGGGTGCCTTTCTTGGTTGGCTCTGGAGGAAGACCCTTGTCTCTTTGCGTTTCTCCTCCTGAGTGATCTTCATGTGGTGTGACATCTCCCTTCCCCATCTCTTCTTGTTTCCCAGATTTTTTAATCTTTCTTTATATCTCAAAAGATATTGACTCACTTTACACTAATCCTGCATCATCAACATAACAAAGGCAGCCCATTACAAAAAGGGATTATAATCATGGGCAGGTTGTTGTTAGGTGCCCTGAAGTCAGTTCCTACTCATGAAAACCTTATGTACAGCAGAAGGAAACACTGCCCAGTCCTGCACCATCCTCACTATCAGTGTTATGCTTGAGCCCATCATTTCAGCCACCTTGTCAATCCATCTCACTGAGGGCCTTCCTCTTTTTCCCTGACCCACAACTTTACCAAGCACTATTTTTTTTTATGTCCTTCCTCAGGGACTGGTTCTTCTTGATAGTATGTCCAAAGTAAGTGAGATAAAGTCTCATCATCTTCATTTCTAAGGAGCGTTCTGGCTATACTTATCCCAAGACAGATTTGTTTGCTCTTCTGGCAGTCCATGGTGTAGTCATTATTCCCCACCAACAACATAAATCGATGACTTTAATTCTTCTTTCACGTTTCTTATTCATTGTCCAGCTTTGGCATGCATATGAGGCAATGGAAAATACCATGGCTTGTGTCAGGCATACCTTAATCCTCAAGGATATCTTTGCTCTTTACTACTTTAAAGAGGACTTTTGTATCAGATTTGTCCAGTGCAATACTTCCTTTGGTTTATTGATCACTGCTTCCATGGACATTGATCATGAATCCAAATAAACTGAAATCCTCGATGACTTCAATCTTTTCTCCTTTTATCGTGTAGTTGCTTATTGGTCCAGTTGTGAGGATTTCTGTTTTCTTTATGTTGAGGTGTAATTCATACTGAGGGCTGTAGTTTTTGATCTTCATCAATAAGTGTTTCAGGCCTACTTTGCTTTCAGTAAGCAAGGTTGTGTCATCTGTATATCACAGGCTGTTAATGAATCTTCCTCCAGTCCTTATGCCCTGTTCTTCATATAGCCGAGGTCCTGGGGTTATTTGCTTAGCATACAGACTGAATAGGTATGGTGAAATGATACAACCCTGACACACACCTTTCATGATTTTAAACCACACAGTATCTCTTCATTCTGTTTGAAGGGCTGCCTCTTAGTCTACGTACAGGTTCCTCATGAGCATAATTAAATATTCTGAGATTCCCACTCTTCACAACTTTATCCATAATTTGCTGTGATCACCACAGTTAAATGCCTTTGCATAGTCAATAAAACACTGGTAAACATCTTTCTGGTATTCTCTGCTTTCTGCCAAGATCCTTCTGGCATTACCAATGAATTCCTTTTTCCACATCCTCTGCTGAATTTGATTTGACTTTCTGGCATTTCCCTGTGGATGTACTGCTGTGCTTTTTTTTGAATTATTCTCAGCAAAATTTTACTTATGTGTGGTATCAATGATATTTTTCAATAATTGTCACACTTGATTGGATCACCTTTCTTTGCAAAGGGCACAAACACAGATCTCTTCCAACTGGATGGCCCAGTAGCTGTCTTCCAAATTTCTTGGCATAGAAGAATGAGCACATTCAGCATTGCATCAGTTTGCTGAAACATCTCAATTTATATTCCCTCAATTACATGAGCCTTGTTTTTAGCCAATGTCTTCAGTGCAGCTTGAACTTCTTCTTTCAATACCATCACTTCTTTATCATATGCTACCTCCTGAATTGTTCGAACATCTACCAACTATTTTTGGTAAAGTGACTCTGTATTCCGTCCACCTTCTTTTGATGCTTCATATGTCATTCAATATTTTATCTACAGAATCCTTCAAAATTACAACTCAAGGCTTGAAGTTTTTCTTTGTTCTTTCAGCTAGTGAAATACCAAGTTGCTCTTCCCTGTTGGTTTTCTAACTCCAGGTCTTTGCACATATTGTTTTAATACTTTGTCTTCTTGAGCTGCCCTTTGAAATCTTCTGTTCAGTTCTTTTACTTCATCATTTTTTTCCTTTCACTTTACCTTCTTTACATTCAAGAGCAACTTCCAGAGTTTCCTCAGACATTTATTTTGGTCTTTCTTTCCTGTCTTTTTAATGATCTTTTGCTTTCTTCATGTATGTTGTCTTTGATGTCATTTCACAACTTTTCTGGTCTTCAGTAATTAGTGTTCAATGTGTCAAATCTATTCTTGAGATAGTGTCCAAATTCAGGTGGAATATACTCAAGGTCATATTTTGATTCTCGTGGACTTGTTCTAATTTTCTTCAGCTTCAACGTGAACTTAAATATGAGCAATTAATGGTCTGTTCCTCATTCAGCCCCTGGCCTTGTTCTGACTGATGATATTGAGCTTTTCCGACCTGTCTTCCACATTTGTAGTCGATTTAATTCCTGTGTTTTCCATCCAGTGAGGTCTTCTTTTATAGTCACCATTTATGTTGTTGAAAAGAGTTACTTGCAATGAACTATTTTCTTGGTTCTGCAAAATTCTATCATGGGATCTCCAGTGTCGTTTCTATCACCAAGGTCATATTTTCCAACTACTGATACTTCTTCTTTGTTTCCAACTTTCACATTCCAATCACCAATAATTATCAAGCATCTTGATTGCATGTTTGGTCATTTTCAGACTGAAGAAGTTGGCAAAAATCTTCAATTTCTTCATATTTAGCATTAGTGGTTGGTGCATAAATTTTAGTAATAGTTGTATTAACTGGTCTTCCTTGTAGGAATGTGGATGTTATCCTATCATTGACAAGGTTGTACTTTATGATAGATCTTGAAATGTTCTTTTCAAAGATGAATGTAGTGCCATTCCTCTTTAATCCATCATTTGCAAGTCACCACAGTACAACAAACTGACAGATGAGTAGTGGCTTCTAGCCCTACATACAATAAAACCCTATAGTTAAAAGGACCTTCCCCCCGACCTTGCCTGTTCTTCAGAGTTCTCTCACCCAGAGACTCCCCACCTCATTACAGGAGGAATTTGCCTAGACTTATGTAAAGCCCCTCTCTCTTCTTCTCTTACCCAGGGTTTTTCATGCTCTATCCCCCTTCTGTTAGCTCTTTCTATTCTCCCTCTAAGGCCTTCTGCTGTGGAGGGCTGGCCCTTGCATGCTACAGTCAAGGTACTGAACCCAATAAATAAATTATTGTGCAATGCTATATCCTGGTCATATATATATACTTTTTTTTTAATCAGCCTCAAATTCCCTTGAACTCACTACGATGTCCCATTATGGAATTATGGACTTTGGATAATTTTTGAAGAAGCAGGAAGAGAAAGAAATTTTAGATGAGAAAAACAATGAACAAAAGCTGAACTAACCTCTTCTTTAACTTAAGAAATCTACTGCTAACGTTTATCTAGGAAGAACCTTAACTCTTATCTAGCTCCTGGAGGACTTTATCACTTTATTATCCCCATGGACTCTATGACCCTCTGTTTTATTTTTCCTTATTTCAAATGTATATTTATAAAATTATACCCTCTATTTCAATAGCCTCAGGGTACAAGTACCAATAAAATACTCATTGATTAAAGTATTAAAATACAAGAAAAGGAACAATAGCCAGCAGCAATAATGATTAAACACATAAGCATCAAACAAAACAAAATTGTATTAAAAACAACACCGTTCTCAAATCTATTCCTTAAAATGAAAGCAGGGCATCTAAGAATGTTGGAAGAACTGGGTGAGTTGTTATTATACAAAACAGTTCTGACTATAAAATATACTAAAAGTCTCTTGATATTATTTGACTAAGTTTCTAGGGAGTCTCAACATAGTTTTCTTTCACCTCTGTGTGCCTCTGTTTCTTTAGCTGTCAAATGTGAAGGATATATCTTGTCATAGTATAATACTGTCTCTTAGAGATGTTACAAAGAATTGAATGAGAACTTTAAAATAACTCAAGAAGTTTCTTACTACAAATATTAGTTATTCCAAACATTACTAATTATTCTAACATTTCTGGAATGCGTACTCTCTGCCTGTTGTAGATGTTAAGTAGCATAATATCAGGAAGAAGTTTAATTAGTTTTCTTTAAAGTGGCTGTTGAGCCCTGGTGGCACAGTGGTTAAGAACTTGAATGCTAATAAAAAAGTCGGCAGTTCTAATCTACCATCTGCTCCTTGGAAACCCTACTGGTTATTTCTACTCTGTCCTATAGGGCCACTATTAGTTGGAATCGACTCAATGGTTATGGGTTAAAGTGGCTGTTATGGACTGAATTGTGTCCCTAAAAAATACGTGTTGTAAATCCTAAACTCTATGCTTATGGTTATAATCCCATTTGGGAATCGGTTGTCTTTGTTATGTTAGTGAGGCAGGATTAGTGTAGGGTGTGTCTTGAGTCAATCTCTTTGGAGATATAAAGGATATTAAATGATCAAGGAAGCATGCAGAGATGGAGGAAGAGAGATGCCAAGCCACATGAAGATTGTCCAGAAACAGAAGCTCAAAGAGACAAGGACCTTCCTCCATATCCAACAGAGAGAGAAAGCCTTCCCCTAGAGCCAGCACCCTGAATTCGGGCTTCTAGTCTCCTAAACTATGAGAAAATAAATTTCTGTTTGTTAAAGCTAAACACTTGTGGCATTTCTGTTATAGCAGCTCTATATAGCTAAGACAGAATTCAGGATTAAGAAGAGGGGATGCTGCTCTAGCAAATACCCACAATATGGAAATGGCTTTGGAATTGAGCAATGAGTAAAGGCTAGAAGAGCTTTTAAGGTGCTTAATAGTAAAACCCTGGAAACCCTTGTGGAGTAGTGGTTAAGCACTACAGCTGCTAACCAGAAGGTCAGCAGTTTGAATCCACCAGGCACTCCTTGGAAATCCTCTAGGGCTATTCTGCTCTGTCTTATAGGATCACTATGAGTTGGAATTGACTCAAAGGCAACTTTTTTTTTTTTTTAATAGTAAAAGCCTAGATTTCCTGAAGAGAATGTTGGCAGAATTATGGATTTCAAGGGCAATTCTGGTGAGAGTTCAGCAGGTTGTGAGTAGAGCTATAGAGAAAGTCTCTGTCATCTTAGAGAATAGATACTGGCAATAGCAACAGAATGTTGCTAGACATGTGGACATTAAATGTGCTTCTGGTGAGACTTTTAAAGGAAATGACGGACATGTGATTGGACAATAGATGATGGGTGATGCTTTCCATGCAGTGGCAAAGAACTTGTGTGAATTATGTTCAAATGTGTGGTGGAAGATTGAACTTGTAAGTGATGAACATGATATCTGGCTGAGGAGATCTCTAAGCAAGATCAAAAGGGGCTGTGTGGTTTCTCCATGCTGTTTGTAGTAAAATGTGAGAGAGAAAAATAGACATAAAAATAAGCTGTGCAAAATGAAAACAAAACTTAAAGATTTGGAAAATTCTGTCGTACAAACTAAGGACATGCCTTCTAGAATTTTCACTAAGGACATAGCTACACGATCTTTTGTTAAAGAGATTAAGCCTGTGACTGAAAGATCTAACCAACTATTACAGCAGAAAAACCATCAGCTTAGATTGAGGGGTAGAGATAGGACAAAAGGAAAGGAAGCTGTCTGTCTCTTGAAATTCTACTGGCAGAACACAAGCCAAAGGTGCTACATCTGTTGTCCTCAAAGAAAAGGAAACAACCATCCCTGGAGCAGCTCAGAGATCAGCAGAACTATTGGAAGGAGCATGGAAAGCAGGGCTGCCATAGCTTCAAATGGTAGAACCATGACCTCTTACGTTTCAAAGAGATCTTCACCAACTCAGTTTCAGAGTGTGGGGCTGCCGTTCAAAGTGCCAGGGGGATGGGCCACTGCCCAAAGCTGAGATGGTGTGGCTGTCATGCCACAGAGCAAACAGAGTTGCCATCCAAGTGGGCCTGGAAGGTGGGTTTGAAGCCCAACGCTGATAGCCCTCTGCCCAGCATCCAGAGAGATAGATGGCCAGAACACAGAGTCTGGAGGGCAGAGTCATTACCCAAATGGTTCCAAAGAACAGAGGATTATTTTCAAGCCTTGAGAGCTAATGTAAATTTTTCTGCTAGGTTTTGTTCTTGCTTGGTGACTATGATCTTTTTTTTTTTTTTTTCCCTCCAATTTGTATCATTTGTAATGAAAATGTCTGCCTTGTACCTATTCCATCATTGTACTTTGGAAACAGATAATTTGTAGTCTAGATTTCACAGGTTAGCAGATGAAGAAGAATTTTGCCCCACGATGGAATATGCTACCTAAAATCTCACCCATAGTAGATTTAGATGATTCAGAAAATGAGATTTTAGACTTGTAGTTGATTGAAGACTTTAGGGATGATGTGATGGGGTGAATGTGTTTTTCATGTGTCAAGGACATGAATTTTGGGGGACCAAAGTGTAGAAAGTTATGGATTGAGTTGTGTTCCCCCAAAATATGTATTGTAAATCCTAACCTCTTTGCCCGTGTTTATAATCCCATTTGCGGATGGATTGTCTTTGGTATGTTAATGAAGCAGAATTAGTGTGTCTTGAGTCAATCTCTTTTTGAGATATGAAAGAGATTAACCAAGGAAGGATGCAAGCAGAGATGGGGGAAGAAAATGCCAAGCCACATAAAAATTGCCCAGGAGAAGCTCAAAGAAACAAGGAAACCTTCCTCAGGATCCAAAAGAGAAAGAAAGCCTTTCCTTAGAGCCCTTACCCTGAATTTGGACTTCTAGCCTCCTAAACTGTGAGAAAATGAATTTCTGTTTGTTAAAGCTGACCATCTGTGGTATTTCTGTTGTAGCAGACAGAAATAACTAAGACATTGGCTTTGTAATAATCTAACTATATAGCAGCTATCCATCTTCACCATTTTTACTCAGATCTAAATACTTACAACTAATGACAGTATCAGAGGTGAAGTAAATCTCTTTTTATGATATGTTTCAAATTTACCTGACTCATTTAAGAAAAAATTTTCATCGAAGTAATAGAAACTGAATGGTACCAATTTTATCTTAAAAAAAAAAAAAAAGACTTCAAAATCCATGAGCATATGTCTATACAGCCACTTATCTACCTAGACTTGTAAACCAAACTCCATTAGATGAAATTCTCTCCCAAGGAGAACATTTTCCTTTGAAGCCTTAATTTCCAAGTTAAACCCTGTAAGACTATTTTTTGTTACACTATTCACAAAGCCTGATTCCAAGACTTAGCAGACACTTACATACACAAACACCCACACATTAGCATCTGCCATTCTGACTGAATATCAAACAAAAAACCAAACCCATTGCCATCCAGTCCATTCTGACTCATAGCAATCCTATAGGACAGAGTAGAACTGCGCCACAGGGTTTCCAAGGAGCTGCTGGTGGATTCAAACTGCCAACCTTTTGATTAGCAGTTGTAGCTCTTAACTGCTGTGTCACCAGGGTTTCCGACTGTCTTAATGGTATATCCTAATTCTCAATTTGGAAATAGTGAACAACCTTGCAGAGATATGGTGGAGAAACAGTGCAACAATAATCAGAACAACTAAGTATGCAATCTAACAACATCGATGATGATAACAAGAAAATTGATTGAGATATATTGTTCCTCAAAATTCATTTTGTTCTTTAGATATTATTCAGTTAAATCTACTAGCCTACCTTCTTATGTTAATCAATTTGTCCATGAATACAATGGTTCCAGAATTTCCTTTTGACGTAACTTTTAACAAATATTTGACTTCGCTATGTTTGCCATCTTGCAAACTATCAAATAAGAAACTCAACAAAATTCATGAGCTGAGAAAAGAAAATGTATCTAGTGACCTTTTGCATGCAAGGTTTTAAGTTCTACAGAGTATATAATGCTAAGCTACTCAAAGGAAGTATAGGAATGGAGGACGGGGATTAATGATCGACATACCATTTCATTATCAGAGTAGCAGATTGACTTCCTGACTTCTCCTTGGCTGGACATTGGGGAGATGGTCGTTAGGCCACTGGCAATCATAGACTAATGCAAAAATAAGATGCCATACATAAGAATGACTTACATACTGAAGCCACTACAAACTCAGCCACGTAGCTACTGATGCTTATGATATATCCTATGATTAAAACTAATAAATATCTAATTCTAAGATTTGGACTAAATCTGTGAGTAGCAAGACTGTATATGGAAACATTTGGCCGCTCTTTCTGAAAAACAGTTCTTACAGCAGAGGTATAGGGATGCATTGCTACAAAAGGAGATGAATCAAACATCTGTGACTTCTAGGCCAATGCTACATGTAGGTAGAGCAACTGCTTTGATTTAATGAGTGTTACAGTTTGACATGCAACTATGTTTTCTCCCGCAGTAGTAAAAACTGAAATCTTAATACTTTTACTATGTGTGAACATGTCTTTATGTATTTAATTCAATGGGTAGATATTTATTTAAGGTCTGTCATTTTAGGTAGGTTGGTCAGGGACATCTTTGTGTAAAGAGAGACCTGGATGAAGTGAACAGATATCTATGTGAAAAATAAAAAAAGACTCTAGGACTCTAAGACTTTGTGAGACAGTAAGCTAGCCAATGAATCTGAATTGAATAAGCGAAGTTTACGATTCCAGTATGAATCCCTGTAGTACATTATACGTTATATAGAATTCTTATTGGATGTTCTGATTCTATGTTACTAACAATCTAATGCTATCAATAATAGAGATATTTTCATTCCCATTTTCAGGTAAGGAAATATAGGTTAAGGTATTTATTCCATTTTTCCAAGCAAATACATGACCATGTTAAAGCTGAAAACTAAGTTTGTGGGCTTGAAGTTTAGTACTGCTTCTACAGTTCCACACTTTCACTGTGCAAAGGGTCATATTAATTCTTGGTAGATAACTTCCAACTATAGGAGCCTATGACTTTAAGGCTTTTTGTTTAAAAACTGTGTATGCAAAATACTTACATATATAAGCAAGGGGCCATACATTAACACATTAGTATAGAGAAGATTACTGGATATTTTATCCTCAAAAGCAAGGTTCTTTAAAATATGGACTGGGGAGAACTCAAAGAGAAAAATAGGTTATAAGTTTGAGGAATATTAATGAATCTATATCAAAAGAACAAAGGCCATAATGAAGACAATATAAAATTTTTAGAGAAGAGGTACCTTTGGATTATTTAATTCCCACTTCAAATGTCATAAAACAATGGACCCAATGAGGAAGTTTCAGAGGGTGGAGAACTGAGGGGTACTAGATACCTTGGGGGGAATACATTACAAGATGTCTAGGGCCTCTGGTGAAAAAGCTTAGCTCATAGAGACCACCTGTAGCAATATAACTACTCTCACATTCTGTACAATGAGAGGCTCTGCATCCAGAAGATGTCTTGAAACAGATGAAAGAGCAATGAAATTGAAAATACAATTAGTTACTCCATTCTATTTGTGCTGTTAAGAAGATCGACCATTAGTAGTCCAATCAATCACTCCACAAGTGTATCAACAGTGACAATAATATCTGCACTTCCTTATAATGGTCTCTCTTGCTCAGTCCTTGACAAACTGAGCCAACTCATAGCAAAATGTAAAATTGCCAATGTGTTTCCTGTGTCAACCTCAGCCTCAGATATGAATTTTCTTAACACATGCACACACACACACACACACACACACACACAGTCTCTATCTCTCTGTATTCCACTTAAGATATGAAGTATTTTTGCTATCTATCCATTTTACCTTACTCCCACAACCTAATCTCTGAAAATGCCTGGCAATGGATATTGGTTTAAAAATTATTCTTTTACAGATAAAATACGTACTGCAATCATTTTCACAAACGTGAAGCTACTTTATCATCAAGCAAATTAATTCGGAATCTCAGAGTGTAGAAGAGGGGGTGGGCATGTGTATGTGTTTCTAAGTGTTTTCTTTGAAACCCTTTGATACACACATTGTTTACAAGTATATTTTGCTAGTTGCTCTTCTGTGAAGATGTACATTTTTGCCTTTCAGCAATACTTCAAAAGGTGGTGGGGCGGGGGGACTGGAGGAAAATGTTCTTGATGAAATATGCTGCACCAAACAAATCCAAGAAACTTTGGAGAAGATTCTATACTCCTGATGGTCCAAATGTGATAAGTATATCAAGATTTAGTGTCCCTTTATTAGTTTCTCCCACCGGAGAACACCAGAGCTGCCAAACCTGAATCATTACCCTCATTTTTTGTGATATAATCAGTATGAAAATGGTGACTATCTGGATATTGCCTCAATGTGAGCTTTTCTAACTAAATAAGGTGAGATCAAGCTTATTATATCACTCACTGATTAAAGTTCTGATTAATGCTGCTTCTTTTATTTTCATTCCCCAGGTTGAAACAATGCATATGCCACTGAATTACCGGGCCCAGCACCTGCTTCTGAATCAGACCCTTTCTAACAGGTTTTCCAGGAATTTGAGGAGCCCACAAGCTTCTGGGAAAGTTTAATTACTGCTAGAGTCTGCCCTTTCATCTCTCTTTTGTTTTCCACAACTTCAGACTAAAACAAATGTCCCAAACTAGTGCAGTAGGCTGATTTTATTATATTGACAATATTCTGGTCCACAACAGCATTGGGCCAGCAGTTTTAAATACAAACATTTTGCATTTTCTACTGAAACACTTTTGAAGAAACAAGACAGAAAAACACTGAAAACTCACCATCGCCCAAAATCCAGCTGACAGAAAATCTTTTGCCGTTATCTGAAAAGATCAGCATTAGGTATAAAGACAACTGGGCTAGGTTGAGAAAATAACAGGAGGCTCTCCTGTTGTTCACTTTCCTAAGAGGGGTAGTCTGTTCCACTAGAAATAAAATGGGGCAAAAACACCTCTCCCAGAACCAGGGGACATAACAATCAGAGAGCAAAGCAGCTTTTTGCCCACTGCAAGAGCACTGCTTTCTTGAATGGACAGATTACTCTTCCCTCCTGGAGCCACAAGATGAGTTTCCTCTTATGCCCATTACAATACCACATTTACTTGAAAAAGAGAGTCGAAAGTAGGGCAGGAAATGCAGGCTGGGTGACTGGGGTGGATGTACCATGGAACGGTATACATCTTACAAATCAGGCACTGAAAGTTTTTTTTTTTTCCTCTAAGTCGAGCATCTTACGAGAGCAAATGAGATAAATCCTATTCTAACTAGAGCAAAAAAAGAGACAGAATTTATTACTTTATATCAGGATTGGCAAACTATGGCCTGCAGCCACTGGCCATTTTTATAAATAAAGTTTTATTGTATTGGAACACTGTCACATTCATTTCTTTAGGTATTGTTTATAACTGTGTTCACACTACAACATCTGAGTTGAATAATTGTGACAGAAACTATCTGGCTCTCAAAGCCTAAAATATTTTCTACCTATTTACAAAAGTTCACTAACCCCCACCAAACATAACTAAATTATCCAAAGTAGATTAGAGATTGAGCTATTTTTGGAACTCAGGGCTTGTATCAGGGCCTTGACTCTCCCACTCCCTCTTTCTCTTTTCTCTCTCCTTTTTTCCCTCCATTTCTCAGCACTATATTCCAGTATGTTAGATTCATTTCCAGACGGACTTTCTCCAAATAGTGGAAAAGAAGGTCACTAGTAATATAAGACCAATGCTTTCATATTAGCAACACACGAAAAAGAAAAACATCTTTCCAAAGAGGTGGAGCAGAAGTTCACGGAGACCTCTGGCCTGACATGGATAATGTTCACATTCTTGAACTATTTAGTGAGACCAGTTATACAGAGCAGTGAGATTAGGGATGTATATTCTCCCCCAAGAACATGAACAGAATGAGGCTAATCCCATGCATTGAACAAGACTACTATTGAATTATTGAAGAACGGTAGATTAAGGAGAAGAAAAGCAGACACAAAATATGTCCACTACAATGGGAGTGGAGAAGAAAGGAGGAATGCTGACAGCCCATGTTTAGAATTGCATTTTTTATTATCCTACAAAGAGAACAGTACGCCATGTGTTTACATCTTTCAAACCATCAGATACTCTACTTGAATGGACTTTTTACTAGAAATTTTGCCAACTGGCCCTCCTACTATTACTTTAAACACAAATAACCAAAATGGACGATGTGAGACAAAAAAAAAGTGTTCACACATTCCATCCTTTGGCAGGCATAATGTCTGAGTTATTTCTGCTGACATCATACACTCATGTAAAAATATTGAATGCCAATTTTGCAGCACATCGTGTTTTCAGTGCTGGGTATAAAAAAGTGAGAAGGTACTTATAAACGAGTTATATGACTACAAGCAAATACCCAGAAGACTTAAACTGAATGGTGGTGGTTTAAATGCAATAAATTCCCCTGTAAACCCTATGCAAAAGAAAAAGCTACCTACTCTGAAGTTTCAAGGTAAGAGCATATCTCCAATTTACTAATAATATTAAAAAATAGTTGGGATACATATGCCATCATTAGTTGTTGTTGTTGTGTGTCATTGAGTCGGTTCTGACTCATAGTGACCCTGTAGGACAGAGTAGAACTCCCCCGTAGGTTTTCAAGGAGCAGCTAGTGGATTCGAACTGCCGACATTTTGGTTAGCAACCGAGCTATTGATCACTGTGCCACCAGGGCTCCATATGCCATCATAATAGTGTGCTATGTGAAGACATTAAAGAATAAAATCTCATAGACAGAATGGGCTAAGATGGAAGTACAATAACCTGATATGGAAAGAAAATGAGACAAATACAAAAATGAGAAATAGAAATGAAAAAGGAGATCATCAAAATAAGAAAGCTTAATAGAGTACTTAAGCTATGGGATTTAATAAACCTTACTTCATTCCCCAGCCTTTGTGTTAATTAGTTAACTTCATCAAACATCAGTAAATTAATATATAAATAGTATCTATTTCATCATTTTAATAGCTAAAATAAAATAATATATATATAGAAAATGCAACAAATGACCAACAGAAATAGCAATAACCCATAATAAAACAATATTTATTTATTAGTCAGAAAAAAATAAAATATATCAATTATTAAAAAAATATAAATGGACTAAATATAAAAGTAAGTGTAAACTGAATCTACTTGTAAAAATGCCACATCTCAAATTGGGGAGGAAAAGGAGGCTTAAGTGGAAATACTTTTTAAAGAAGTAATAGAACAGATAAACAAATTAAATGAAAAATATTCACTGGGAAGTACTGAAGAAGATAAGAATAACATGACCATATTTTTAGGCAAAGTAAAACCCAACTATCCAAAATAAGCATCATAAAGAACAGTGAAAAGATTATAATTATATATATATAATTATAAAAAAAAATTATACATACCTATATATTTTTTTACACATATATATACATATACATACAATTGTATAACTTATGTTTTGAATTCCAACATAACAGTCACAGAATTGTATGTGCCCAGTCACAGTCATTTTTTTTTTTTTGCAAAATATATGTTCTTAGAAAACTGTCTAAAATAGGAGACACAAAGAAATTCAGTCTTTACAAAGCCTCAAACATACCTCTCGGCATTAGACATACAAGGTACACATGACAAATATTCAGTGTGGAAGGAGATACTTTAATACAGTAATTAAAAAGACTGAACTTAAGCACCCACTGTAGACAACTGAAAAGCTGAGGAAAAAGTATAAAATCGCTGTTCTTTAGCTATTAGAAAATAGGTAATGTAACACTGTGACCTTGAATGGTGGGAAGATAACATGGTGAGCTCTATAGTCACTCCAGCTGTCTATGTGGAGGAAAACTCCAAACCACAGGGAACCCACATTCGAAAATACAAGGAAAGCTCACAGTGACCTTAGTGACTACTGAGTTGAGAAGATGGAAATTGGAGATCAAGGAGGCTGAGACACCCGGAAGTTGTGGAGTTACAGAAAGGATGAAGTGGAGTTACAGAAATGAAACTACTCTTAGAAAGACCCCCCAAAATAGCATGAGGACCCCTGTAGTCTTTGATTATTGCTACAGTATGAAGGAGAAAAGTGAAACTCCATAAACTGGTCAAAGACTGTCTGAGCATGGTACTCTTGGTGAAAGGATGGATGTTTTCCCCTTAAGACTGAACAAGCACAGGATGTGTGACATAACTTCTATTCAAGATTGTACTTGAGCCCTATCCTGTTGAATGAGGCAAACATTAATAAAAAATAATACTAAAAAAGAATACTAACAGAAACAAAGAAGTTTACTTCATAATAGAGTAAATTCTCACAGAATTAAAGAAAGAAAGATATATCCCTAATTATAATTTGGGATTTTAACACTCCTCTGGCAGTAAATGATAGAACAAAATATTCAATAAGTTTATATATGATTTGAAAACACTATCAAAAATTTTGATCCAATTGATATTTGTACAACACTGTATTCAACAATGCAAATACCACTCTTTAAGTGTACATGGAACAGCCCTCGAGATGAACCATATACTGAGCCTTAAAAGAAGTCTCAACAAATTTCAAAACAATGAAATTAAATACAGTATGTTCAGTGTTGGCATCAAATGTTTGGAAATTTAGCAACACTGTTTTAAATAGCCAAAGGATTAAAGAAGAAATTAAAATAAAAATAAGAAAATATCTCAATATTTACAGTTTTAGCTTTAAATTCTTATATTGGAATAAAATTTTAAAACTAATGGTACAAACTTCCAACTTGAGAATCTAGAGACAGTAGCACAAAATTAACCCAAGATATGCAGAAGAAAAAAAAATCAATTAAAAAAGGAACATGAGATAAAACCAACAAATGGAAAAATAATTCTTTGAAAATATTTAGAAAAAATATAATATTCAGGAAAAATGATAAAGAAAAGGGTAAATAAAAACTTTTAGAATTAATGCAATTGGGAACCTCACTTCTGACAAGGACATTATAAAAAAAGAATCTTTCAAATCAAGAGTATATGAATATTTAAATACACTAGGTTGAAACATATGAAATTGTCACTATTTAACTGGTTTTGACCTAAAAATGGCAATATCGTAAGACTCAATAGTAGTCTGATTTATTGATTCATGTAGGAATTCCAAAATGTTTAGAGTCATTACCCCTGCATTAAAAAAAAAAAAAAAAATCTGCTGTAGAGTCAATTCTCATTCATAGTGACCCTATAGGACGGAATACAACTGCCCCATAAGGTTTCCAAGGAGCAGCTTCTGGATTTGAACTGCCAACCTTCTGGTTAGCAGCCAAGCTCTTAGTCACTGTGCCACCAGGGCTCCTATCCCTGCATAATACAATTAAAATAACTACTGAAAATGTAGTTCTTAATATACTTCTAGAAATTCTAATTGTTTAAAACTAAGCAGATATTATTTTTTTTACTTTAGAAAAATAATTTAGAATACATATCTTATGTCAAAAAATCAATTTATAAAAATTGTGACGCCTATGTGAGCTCTCTCTCCCTGTCTTAGTCTCTGTCTCTATCTCTCTCACACACACATAAACACACTCACACAAACATACACACACAAAAACACACACTGCATGCAGAAAATACAGGGTCTATTGACCAAAAATCATCTAGATTTTTATCAGCTTCTGCAATCTGAAATTGATCGAACATGCAATCAGGATGCATTGATAATTACTGCTGATTGGAATGTGAAAGTTGGAAACAAAGAAAAGGGATCCATAGTTGGAAAACATGGTCTTGGTGATAGAAACAATGCCAGAGATCGAATGATAGAATTTTGCAAGACCAACTACTTCTTCATTGCAAATACCTTCTTTCACCAACATAAATGGCAAATATACATATGGATCTCACCAGATGGAACACACAGGAATCGAATTGGCTACATCTGTGGAAAGAGATCATGGAAAAGCTCAATACCATCAGTCAGAACAAGGCCAATGGCCAACTGTGGAACAGACCATCAACTGCTCATATGCAAGTTCAAGCTGAAACTGAAGAAAATCCAAGAAAGTCCACGAGAGCCAAAATAAGACCTTGAGTATATCCCACCTAAATTTAGAGACTGTCTCAAGAATACATTTGACACATTGAATGCTAATGACCGAAGACCACACGAGTTATGGAGTGACATCAAGGACATCATACATGAAGAAAGCAAGAGGTCATTGAAAAGAGAGGGAAGAAAGAAAAGACCAAGATGGATGTCAGAGGAGACTCTGAAACTTGCTCTTGAACATCCAGCAACTAAGCCAAAAGGAAGAATTGATGAAGTAAAAGAACTGAAGAGAAGATTTCAAAGGGTGGCTTGAAAAGACGAAGTATTATAATGACACATGCAAAGACCTGGAGATAGAAAACCAAAAGGGAAGAACACACTCGGTGTTTCTCAAGCTGAAAGAACTGAAGAAAAAATCCAAGCCTCGAGTTGCAATAGTGAAGGTTTCTATGAGGAAAATATTAAAAGATGCAGGAAGCATCAAAAGAAGATGGAAGGAACACACAGAGTCATTACACCAAAAAGAATTAGTGGGTATTCAACCATTTCAAGAGGTAGCCTATAATCAAGAACCAGTGGTACTGAAGGAAGAAGTCCAAGCTGCGCTGAAGGTACTGGCAAAAAACAAGCCTCCAGGAATTGACAGAATATCAATTGAGATGTTTCAACAAATGGATGCAGCACTGGAAGTGCTCACTCATCTATGTCAAGAAATATGAAAGATGACTTCGTGGGCAATTGACTGGAAGAGATCCATATTTATGCCTCTTCCCAAGAAAGATGATCTAACTGAAATGCAGAAATTATAGAACAAAATCATGAATACCACACGCAAGCAAAATCTTGCTGAAGATCATTCATAAGCAGCTGCAGCAGTATTTTGACAGGGAACCACCAGAAATTCATGCCCGATTCAGAAGGGGATGTGGAACCAGGGATATCATTGCTGATTTCAGATGGATCGGCAGAAAGCAGAGAATACCAGAAGGCTGTTTACCTTTGTTTTATTGACTATGCAAAGGCATTCAACTGTGTGGATCATAACAAATTATGGATAACATTGCCAAGAATGGGAATTTGAGAACACTTAACTGTGCTCATGAGGAATCTGTATATAGATCAAGAGGCAGTTGTTCAGACAGAACAAGAGGATACTGAGGGGTTTAAAGTCAGGAAAGGTGTGCATCAGGGTTATATCCTTTCTCCATACCTATTCAATCTATATGCTAAGCAAATAATCCAAGAAGCTGGACTATATGAAGAAGAATAGGGCATCAGGATTGGAGGAAGACTCAGTAATAACCTGTTATGTGCAGATGGCATAACCTTGCTTGCTGAAAGTGAAGAGGACTTGAAGTCCTTACAAACGAAAATCAAAGACCACAGCCTTCAGTATGGATTACACTTCAACATAAAGAAAGCAAAAATCCTCACAACTGGGCCAATAAAAGTCAAGATAAATGGAGAAAAGATTGAAGTTGTCAAGGATTTCACTTACTTGGATCCACAATCAACACCCATGGAAGCAGCAGTCAAGAAATCAAAAGATGCATTGCATTTGGCAAATCTGCTGCAAAGGACCTCTTTAAAGTGTTAAAAAGAAAAGATGTCACCTTGAAGACCAAGGGGCACATGACCCAAGCCATGGTATTTTCAAACCATCATATGCGTGTGAAAGCTGGACAATGAATAAGGAAGACCAAAGAAGAACTGACACCTTTGAATTGTGGTGTTGGTGAAGAATAGTGAATATACTATGGACTGCCAAACGAATGAACAAATCTGTTTTGGAAGAAGTAAAACCAGAATGCTCCTTAGGAGCAAGGATGGTGAGACTGTGTCTCACATACTTTGGACATGTTGTCAGGAGGGAACAGTTCCTGGAGAAGAACATCATGCTTGGTAAGGTACAGGGTCAGTGGAAAAGAGGAAGACCCTCAACGAGGTGGATTGACACAGTGGCTGCAACAATAAGTGAAAGCATAACAAAGATTTTAAGGATGGCACAGGATTGGGCAGTATTTCTTTCTGTTGTGCATAGGGGTGCTGAGTTGAAAATGACTCAAGGGCACCTAAGAACAACAACAACACCTATATGCTCCAAATAGGCTAGGTACTTCAGAAAATTAGAAGGAATCTAAAATGGAAATCACGTTTCAATAATTTACTAGAGAAGTTAAAATATATACATGTAAAATATATTATTAGGTGCTGTCCAGTCAGTTCCAACTCATAGCGACCCTATTACAACAGAACACTGCCCAGTCCAGCACCATATCCCCAGTAGTCGCTAAGTTTGAGCCCATTGTTGCACCTGCTATGTCAATCCCTCTTGCTGAAGGTTTTCCTCTTTTGTGCTGAAGGTCTTACCAAGCATGATTTCTTTACCCAGAGACTGGTCCCTCTAATAATATGTCCAAAATAACGAGATGAAGTCTTGCCATCCTTGCTTCTAAAGAGCATTCTGGCCGTACTTATTCCGAGACGGATTTGTTCATTCTTCTGGCGGTCCATGGTATATTCAATATTCTTCACCAACACCATAATTCAAAGGCATCAATTCTTCTTTGATCTTCCTTGTTCATGTTCAGCTTTCACATGCATATGAAGCAATTAAAAATATCCTGGCTTGGGTTAGGTGCACCTCACTCCTCAAAGTGACATCTTTGGTTTTTAATCCTTTAAAGAGGTATTTTGCAACAGATTTGCCCAACGCAGTACGTCCTTTGATTTCTTGACTGCTGCTTCCACAGGTGTTGACGGTGCATCCAAGTAAAATGAAATCCTTGACAACTTTAATCTTTTATCCAGTTACCATGATGTTGCTTATTGGTCAAGTTAAGAAGAGTTTTATTTCTTTATTTTGAGGTATAATCTACCCTGAAGGCTGTAGTCTTTGATCTTCATCAGTAAGTGCTTCAAGTGCTCTTAGCTTTCAGCAATCAAGGTTGTATCATCTGTAAACTCCAGGTTGTTAATGAGTCTTCTTCCAATCCTAATGCAGCTTTCTTCATATAGTATGGTTTCTCAGATTATTTGCTCAGCATACCGATTGAATAAGTATGGTGAAAGGCTACAACCCTGACACACACTCTTCCTGATTTTATACAATGCAGTGTCCCCTTGTATTGTCTGAATGTCTGTCTCTTGGTCTACGTACAGGTTCCACATGAGCATACTTAAGTGTTCTGGAATTCCTATTCTTTGCAATGGTATCCATAATTTGTTATGATCCACACAGACAGGTGCCTTTGCATAGTCAATAAAACACATATAAACATCTTCTGGTATCCTCTGTTTCAGTCAACATCCATCTGAAATCAGCAGTGATATCCCTCATTCCATCACGTCTTGAATCGAGCTTCAACTTTTGGCAGTTCCCTGTCAATGTACTGCTGCAAACATTTTTGAATTATCCTTAGCAAAATTTTAGCTGTGTGTGATATTAATGATATTTTTGGGGAATTTCTGCATTCTGTTGGATCACCTTTCTTTGGAATGGACACACACATGGATCACTTCCAATTGGCTGGTCAGGTAGCTGTCTTCCAAATTTCTTGGCATAGATAAGCAAACACTTACAGTGTTACATCCATTTGATGAAACATCTCCATTGGTATTCCTTCTATTTCTGGAAATATCAAAAAAGATGGAAGGAATACACAGAGTCACTGTAGCAAAAATAATTTGGTTGACATTCAATCATTTCAGGAGACAGCATATGATCAAGAACTAATGGTACTGAATGAAAAAGTCCAAGCTACATTGAAGGCATTAGTGAAAAACAAGGGTCCAGGAATTGATGGAATACCAATTTAGATGTAAAACATAGAGCAATCATTTGTGCCTTATGTATAAGGTCACTATGAATCAGAATAGACTCGACCGCAACAGGTTTGGTTATTTTTTTTTTAATGTATTTTTACATTAAAATTAACATCTAGATTATGAATACTTATATAAATATATCAGTGTTTGAGGGCAGAGACATTTTTTTGAACTGAGGACTTGAGTTTGTCCCTACTGGTTGTGGTTTGGACAAGTGGAGATTACAATGACTTTGTAACAGAGGTATTTGCTTAGTTCCTTAAGAAATAGGCAAGATAACCTGGACACCTGAATAAAACCCATTCCGTAGTTCACAAGCTTTGCCGATAGAATCATCTTTCCCTATGAAAGATGACATAGTATTTGTGGGCCCTTCAATAAGTAACATAAAATGCAATCTTGAAGCAGCCTCCAGAACCACTCAGCCAAGAAATGTTGAGATGCACTCTGCACTAGAAAATCGCAGCTGTCTTAAAACAGTTTCTTATTGATTAGGAAGTCAGGCCATTTTTAAGGCCCACTCCCTGGAAACTTCACCACATAGTTTGTCATCATGAAAATGTAAACAACTTGTTTCAGAGCAACACATGCAACAATGGAAGAAGTGGTAGGATTAAGAATCCAGAGACTTCCCCTCTTAGTCCCAGCTCAATAATCAAACTTATTGTATAGTATCTATCAGGTCTCCCTAGGTGAATTCCCTTCCTATGGCTAAAAGTATCACTTATATGTCAAAGACCCCAAAAAGAATATCTGTATCCTCAATAACATCCTTAATCGTTAGTAACAGAATCTACTCACTGTCTTGCTAGGTGCCATCGAGTTGGTTCTGACTCATAGTTCTGACTATGTACAACAGATATGATACCTAATATATGTACAGATGTTACACTAAAAAACACTTCTTGATTTATACCACAAACCTGCTGTTTCCCATCTCACCATATAGGCACCACACCATTGCTCGAGACAATAGTCTAAATGCTATTCTTCCCCCACAACCAAACCATCAGAAGATCTAGTAAATTTTACCTTTAAAACACGTTGTACATGAATTCATTTATCTCCCATGTCTCTCCATCTTCACTGTTGTAGATGTCTTTGTTAGGTGCCATCTCGTCAGGTCCAACTCACTGGAACTCTATGTACAATACAACAAAACACTGGTGGTCTTGCATCATCCTCCAATTCATTGCTATGTTTGAGCCAATTGTTTCAGCCATTGTGTCAATAGATTCACCAATGCCTTTAGTGTACTTGGACTTCTTCCTTCAGAATCATCAGCTCTTGATCATGTGCTACCTCCTGAAATGATTGAATGTCGACCAGTTCTTTTTGGTACAGTGACTCTGTATTCCTTCCATCTTCTTCTGATGCTTCTTGCATCGTTCAGTATTTTGTCCATAGAATCCTTTGATATTGCAACTTGAAGCTTGAATTTTTCTTCAGCCCTTTCAGCTTGAGAAATGACGAGTATGTTCTTCCCTTTTGGTTTCCTAACTCCAGGTATTTGCACAAGTCATTTTAATACTTTGTCTACTCCACCTGCCCTTTGAAATCTCCTGTTCAGCTCTTTTACTTCATCATTTCTTCCTTTTGCTTTAGCTACTGTACATTCAATAGCAACTTTCAGTTTATTCTGACATCTATTTTTGTCTTTTCTTTCTTTTTAATGATCTCTTGCTTTCTTCATGTATGATGTCCTTGATGTCATTCCACAACACGTCTGGCCTTTGGTCCTAATTTTTCAATACGTCAAATCTATTCTTGAGATGGTCTCTAAAGTCAGGTTTGATATACTCAAGGTCATACTTTGGCTCATGTGGACTTTTTTCATTCTCTTAAGCTTCTAATTACCTAACAATATCATTTATATGACAAGCAAGTAAAATTTTGCTGAAGCTCATTCAAAATAGAACCGTAAGATTAAGAAGAAGATGTGGAATGAGGGATATAATTGCTGATGTCAAAAGGATCCTGGCTAAAAGCAGAGAATATGTTTACCTGTGTTTTACTGACTATGCAAAGGCATTTGACTCTGTGGATCATAACAAATATGGACAGCATTGAGAAGAATGGGAATTCCGCAACACTTAATTGTGCTCATGAGGAAACTTTACATAGATCAAGAGGCAGTTATTGGAATAGAACAAAAGGATACTTTGTCGTTTAAAGCCAAGAAGAGGTGTGCATCAGGGTTGTATCCTTTCACAATACTTATTCAATCTCTATGCTGAGCAAATAACCCAAGAAGCTGGACTATATGAAGAAGAATGCAGCATCGGGATTGGAGGAAGACTCATTAACAACCTGTGCTGTGTAGATGACACAATCTTGCTTCCTGAAACTAAAGAGGGCTTGAAGCACTTACTAATGAAGATCAAAGAACACAGCCTTCAGTATGGCTTACAACTCAACATAAGGAAAACAAAAATCCTCACAACTGGACCAATAAGCATCATCATGATAAATGGAGAAAAGATTAAAGTTGTCAAGGGTTTCATTTTACTTGGATCCACAATCAACACCCATGGGTGCAGCAGTCAAGAAATAAAATGATTCATCGTATTGGGCAAATCTGATGCAAAAGACCTCTTTAAAGTGTTAAAAAGCAAAGATGTTACTTTAAGGACTAAAGCGTACCTGATTCAAGTCATGGTGTTTTTTCTATTGCCTCATAAGCATGCAAAAACTCAGCAACTAATAAGGAAGACCAAAGAAGAAAAGACAACTTTGAATTACAGTGTTGGTGAAGAATATTGAATATACCACAGACTGCGAGAAGAACAAATAAGCCTGTCTTGGAAGAAGTACAGCCAGAATTCCCTTAGAAGTGAAGATGGAAAGACTTCATCTTACATTCTTTGGACATGGTGTCAGAAAGGACCTGTCCTTGGAGAAGGACATCATGCTTGGTAACATAGAGGGTCAATGAAAAAGAGGATGACCCGCAACAGGATGGATTGACACAGTGGCTGCAACAATGGGCTCAAGCACAACAACGATCATGAGGATGGAGAAGGACCAGGCACCATTTCGTTTTGTTGTACGTAGGGTTGCTACAAGTTGGAAATAACTCCATGGTACCTAACAACAACAATGAAAAAAAAAAAAAAACTGATCTACTAGTATGATATCTTTCACCATTTTCCTAATCATTATTATGTTTGAGTCCATTGTTTCGACATCTGGCTGATTGAGAGATTCCCTCATTTTTGCTAACCCTCTATGAGTTGGAGTCAACTCGACAGCAACAGGTTACAACTACTTTACCCAGCATGATGTACTTTTCTTTTGGACCATCATTTTGGTCTTTTCTGATGACATGTGCAAAGTAAGCTGACCTCCCTCTTTATCATGTTCAATATCGATTTTTTCCCATACTACCCACACTGATGTATCAAAAATGTGTGTGAACAGGTGACTTTTTAAAAGCATCCAATAGCTTCCCAACTCACTTGAGGTAAAATGTAAACACTTAATTCTTTGCTTACAAAATCATTAAAAACATTCCTCTATCTCCCCTCATCCCACCACGTGTCTGTCAGTTAGCTCTACTATTGTGACTTGCATGTTGCTGTGATGCTGGAAGATTTGCCACTGGTATTTCAAATACCAGCAGAGTCACCCTTGTTGGACAGGTTTCAGTGAAGCTTCCAGAATAAGACAGACTAGAATGAAGGATCTGACAGTCTACTTCTGAAAAAACGGATGAGTAAAAACCTTATAGAGAGCAGCAGAACATTATCTAATATAGTGCCAGAAGATGAACCCCTCATGTTGGAAGGCACTCAAAATAAGACTGGAGAGGAGCTGCCTTCTCAAAGTAGAGTCGACCTTAATGATGTGGATGGAGTCAATTTTTTGGGACCTTCATCTGCTGATTTGGCAGGGCTCAAAATGAGAAGAAACAGCTGCAAACATCTACTAATCATCAGAACATGGAATGTACAAAGTATGAATCCAGGAAAATTGAAAGTTATCGAAAATGAAAAAGGAATGCATAAAAATCAATATTTTAGGCATTAGAGTACTGAAATGTACTGGTATTGGCCATTAGAATCAGATAATCATATAGCCTACTGTGCTTGGAATGACAAGTTGAAAAGGAATGGCATCATGTTCATTGCCAAAAACAATATCTCATGATCTATCCTGAAGTACAATGCTGTCAGTGGTAGGAAAATATCCAAAGTCTACAAGGAAAAGCAGTTAATGTGACTATTACTCAAATTTACTCACCAACCACTAAGGCCAAAGATTAAGAAATTGAAAGTTTTTACCAACTTTCTGCAGACTTAAATTGATCAAACATGTAATCAAGATGCATTGATAATTACTGACGATTGGAATGCAAAAGATGAAAACAAAGAAGAAGTATTGGTAGTTGGAAAATATGGCCTTGGTGATAGAAAAACTGCCGGATATCACATGATAGAATTTTGCAAGACTGGTGACTTTTTCATTGCAAATACCTTTTTGCAACAACATAAATGGTGACTATACACGTAGACCTTGTCAGATGGAATACACAGGAATTAAATCAAATACATTTGTGGAAAGAGATGATGGAAAAACTTAATATCATCATTCAGAACACAGCCAAGGGCCAACTATGGAACATACTATCAATTACTCATATGCAAGTGCAAGTTGAAATTGAAGAAAATTAGAACAAATCCACCAGAGCCAAAGTACAACTTCAAGGGTATCCATCTGAATTTAGAGACCATCTCAGGAACAGATTTCATACTTTGAACACTAATGACCAAAGACTACACTTGTTGTGGAATGACATCAAGGATATCACACATGAAGAAAGCAAGAGATTATTAAAAAGACAGGAAAGAAAGAAAAGACCAAAATGCATACCAGAAGAGACTGAAATTTGCTCTTGAACAGAGAATAGCTAAAGCGAAAAGAAGGAATGATGAAGTAAAAGAGCTGAACAGAAGATTTCAAAGGGCAGCTCAAGAAGACAAAGTATTAAAATGACATGAGCAAAGGCCTGGAGTTAGAAAACCAAAAAGGGAAGAACATTCTTGGCACTTCTCAAGCTGAAAGGATTGAAGAAAAATTCAAGCCTCCAGACGCAATATCAGAAGATTCTATGCGAAAAGTACTGAATGACACAGGAAGTGTGAAAAGGAGATGGAAGGAATACACAGAGTCACTGTACCAAAAATAATTGGTGTATGTTCAATCATTTCAAGAGATAGCATATGATCAAGTACTGATACTGAAGGAAGAGGTCCAAGCTTCACTGAAGGCATTAGAGAAAAACAAGCCTCCACTAATTGACAGAATACAAACTAAGATGTTTCAAGAAATGGATGCAGCACTGAAAGTGCTCACTCATCTATGCCAAGAAATTTTGAAGTCAGCTACCTGGACATCCAACTGGAAGAGATCCATATTTGTGTCCATTCCAAAGAAAGGTGTTTGAACAGAATTCAGAAATTATCAAACAACATCATTAATATCACATGCAAATAAAATTCTACTGAAGATCATTCAAAAGCTGTTGCGGCAGTAAATTGACAGAGAACTGCCAGAAGTTAAAGCTGGATTCAGTAGCAGAGGATATGTAACAAGGGATATCATTGCTGATGTCAGGTAGATCATGGTTGAAGACAGAGAATACCAGAAGGATGCTCATATGTGTTTTATTGACTATGCCAAAGCATTTGACTGTGTGGATCATAACAAATTATGGATAACATTGTGAAGAATGGGAATTCTCGAACATTCTATTGTGTTCATGAGGAACCTGTACTTAGATCAAGAGGTAGTCCTTCAAACAGAGCAAGGTAACAGTGTGTGGTTTAAAGTTAGGAAAGGTGTGAGTCAGGGTTTTATCCTTTCACCATTTTTTTTATTCAATCTGTATGCTGAGCAAATAATCCTAGAAGCTGGGCTCTATGAAGAAGAACATGGCATAAGGTTTGGAGGAAGACTCATTAACAACCTGTGATAGGCAGATGACACAATCTTGCTTGCTGAAAGTGAAAAGGTCTTGAAGCAGTTACTGATAAAGATCAAAGACCACAGCCTTAAGTATAGAATACATCTCAACATGAAGAAAACCAAAATCCTCACAACTGGACAATAAGCAACATCATGATAAAAAGAGAAAAGATTGACGTTGTCAAAGATTTCATTTTACTTTAATCCAGAATCAACACCCATGGAAACAGCAGTCAAGAAACAGAAGTGCACATTGTATTGGGCAAACCTGCTGCAAAAGACCTCTTTAAATTTTTTAAAAGCAAAGATGTCATTTTAAGGATCATGGTATCCCTGACCCAAGCCATGGTATTTTCAATTGCCTCATAAGCCTGTGAAAGTTGACAAAGAAAAAGGAATACCAAAGAATTAATGCCTTTGAATTACGTTGTTGATGAAGAATATTGAATATACATGGACTTCTGGAAAAAAGAAGAAATCTGTGCTAGAAGAAGTATAGCTGGAAACAAGGTTGGCAGGGCTTCGTCTTACATACTTTGGACCTATTATCAAGAGCGACCTGTCCTTTTAAAGGACATCATGTTTGGTAGAGGGTCAGTGAAAAAGAGGAAGACCCTCGTGAGATGGATTGACACAGTGGCTGCAACAATGAGCTCAAGCATAATGATGATTGTGAGGATGGTGCAGAGCAGGGCAGTGTTTAGTTCTTTTGTGTACAGGATAGCTATGGGTGGGCACTGACTTGATGGCACCTAGCAATAACATCTTCCCTCATTTGTACACTCTTGCATGCTCCAATGTATTCTGTTCCTTGAATTTGTCAAGATATTTCCCACCTAGGGTAGATATTTTTAGAGGTTACCAATATCCAGCCCTCTCCCTCTGGGCATGTTTCACTTCTAAGCCCACCTTGCAACTGATCAATATGTAAGCAGTAGTAACACATGCCAAGTTCCTGGGCAGTGAAAAGCCCATGCATAATTCCCTAGTCTCTTATTTCACACTTCACAATGGATAAAGGTCTTATGTTATATATGGCGTAGTCAACTATGGTAAAAAAAAATTGTCCAATGATGCCTCATCTTAAGATCCTGAGTGACGTTATATAGCCAAACCCCTGCCAATCCTTACTGAATAAGTGCCTTAAGAAACAATCTTTTATATGTTAAACCACCATAATACTTAGGCTTTCTTGTTTAATGTATCACCTTAAAACCCTTGGAATTCCTTTTTCCCAAAAACACTGTTCCCTTATCACTCTATACATAACTTGTTCTTGTTATTTAGATTTTAGTTTAAATAATATCTCACTGGAAATATCTATAACAACACAATCAAATTAACCCCAACCACCACACATTCTATATGTCACCTTTAAAAATATTTCTACATAGCACCTATCACTATCTTGTATTTTTCTGGCTCATTTCTTTGTTTACTTAGTGTCTTTTCCTAGTTTCAATAAAACGACCTTGAGTTTTGTTTGCTGCCTTATCCCTAGGACACTTATTGTAGCTCGACACACAGAAAGTGATCAATAAATATTTTCTGGAAGAAATATTTTAAAGATTACTATTTTTCTTATTTTAAGGGACATTGGTCTTGATTCAAAGGTAGAATTCCTTTTTTTAAAAAAATTTTATTGTGCCTTAGATGAAAGTTTATGGCTTAAGTTTGTTTTTCATTCAAAAATGTATACACATATTGTTTTGCAACATTGGTTACAATTCTAACAATGTGACAGCACTCCCCTTTTCTCCGGGGGTTCCCTGTGTTCATTAGTTCCGTTCCTGTACCTTTCTGTCTTGTCTTTGCTTTTAGGCAGGAGTTGCCCATTTAGTCTCATATATTTGAATGAACTAAAAAGCATGTTTCTCACATGTGTTATTGTTTGTTTTATAGGCCTGTCTCAAAAGTGGGCTTTTGGAGTGGTTTCAGTACGGAGTTAGCAGGGTGTCTGGGGGCCATAGGCTCGGGGATTCCTCCAGTTTCTGTCAGATCAGTAACTCTAGTCTTTTTTCACGAATCTGAATTTTGTTCTACATTTTTCTCCCACTCTCTCCAGGACTTGATTATGATCCCTGTCAGAGGGGTCAGTTGTGGTCGCTGGTACCATCTAGTTTTTCTGGGCTCAGGCTGGTAGAGGCTCAAGTTCATGCAGTCCTTTAGACCTTTGGGATAATATTTTCCTTGTGTCTTTGGTTTTTTTCTATACTTCTTTGCTCCAGAAGGGATGGGGCAAATAAATGCATTTTAGTTAGTTGCTTATAGGTTTTTAAGACCCCAAATGCTATTCACCACAGTGGGATGTAGAACATTTTCTATATGAACTAAAAATATGAACTACGTTATGCCAATTGACCTAGATGTTCCCCGAGACTATGGTCCCCAGCCCCCAGCCTCAAAAATCCCTCAACGTATTTAGATGTGTCTAGGAAATTTCTATGCCTTTGCTTGGGTAAAGTAATGCTGACTTCCCCTATATTGTGTGTTGTCTTTCCCTTTACCCAGGTTGAAGCTTGTCTACTATCTAGTTAGTGATTTTGCCTTCCCTTCTATCCCCACCCTGGTAAACATCAAATAATGTTATTTTTCTCTGTGTAAACCTTTTCTTGAGTTCTTATAATAGTCGTCTCAGGCAATAATTGTACGTTGGCAACCGACTTATTTCAATCAGCATAACGCCCTCCATATTCATCCATGTTGTGAGATGTTTTGCTGATTTATCATTGTTCTTTATGGTTGGGTAGTATTCCATTGTGTGTATGTAACATAATTTGTTAATCCAGTCATCTGTTGATAAACAATTAGGTTGTTTCCATCCTTTTTTGCTGTTGTGAATAGTGCTGCAATGAACATGGGTATGTATATGTCTATTTGTGTGACAGCTCTTATTTCTCTAGGATATATTCCTAGGAGTGAGATTGCTGAATTGCATGGTATTTATATTCCTAGTTTTTTAAGTACTTGCCAAATTATTTTCGAAGTGTTTGCACCATTTAATATTTCCACCAGCAGTGCCTAAAAATTCCAATCACTTGGAAAAAATATATCCAGCATACAATAACCAAAAAAGAGAATAAGTGGCAATATTAATCTCTGACAAAATGGACTTTAAAGCAAAAACCACCACAAAAGATAAGGAAAGACACTATATAACCATAATACATATTTACACACCCGATGACAGGGCTCCAAAATACATAAAACAAACTCTAAAAGCATTCAAAAGAGAAATAGCTCCACAGTAATAGCAGGAGACTTCAACACACCACTTTCAGTGAAGGACAGAAAGAAGCTCAATAAAGACACAAAAGATCTAAATGCCACAATCAACCAACTTGACTGCATAGACATACACAGAACACTCCAGCAAACAGCAACCAAGTATACTTTCTTTTCCAACGTGCAATGAACATTCTCCAGAATAGACCACATATTAGGTCATAAAGCAAGTCTTAACAAAATCTGAAACACTAAAATATTACAAAGCATCTTTTCTGACCATAAAGCCATGAAAGTAGAAATAAATAACAGAAAAAAAAAAAGGAAAAAATAATCAAACACGTGGAAACTAAACAACATCTTGCTCAAAAACTACAGAGTTATAGAAGAAATAAAGGAGGGAATAAAGAAATTCATAGAATCGAATAAGAATGCAAGCACATCTTACTAGGACCTTTGGGACACAGCAAAAGTAGTGCCCTGAGGTCAATTTATAGCAATACATGCACACATCCAAAAAGAAGGCCCAAAATCAAAACATTAACCCTACAACTTGAAAGTATAGAAAGAGAGCAGCAAGAGGAGTCCTCAGATTCCGAGGCCAAGATGGCTGATAAGGTAGAAGCCACCTTGGATCCCTCTTGCAACAAAGACTCAGAAAAACAAGTGAATCGATCACATACATGACAATCTACTAACCCTGACCATCAAACACAGATCTTAAGAGTTGACCTGAAGGCAGAGACTGAGAACAAGCAACCACGGGGAAGCAACAACTGTTTTTGAAGCCTGGAGCCAGCATCCCAGTCAGGAAACCTTGGTGTCGGGCTTTGGATTGGGCGCAGGGGAGCTAAGCATGGCATCCTGAGACAGCTCAAACACGGGATGCAGCTCTACTCCCAGAAGTGACCTCGGGGGAAGCCCAGCCAGTGCACGCAAGCAGCACAGCGATGCGGCTGACAGGAGAAGTCACCGGGAGGCAGCAACTGGTTTTGGAGCTTGGCGTGTGGCACCCCAGCCAGGGAAACTTGGCTCTGGGCTTCGGACTGGGAGTGGAGGAACTGACCACGGCTTCTGAGACAGCACAAGCACGGGACATTGGCCTGACCCTCAGGGGCAATCTCGACCCAGCCAACACAAAGAGGCTACACACCCCTTGAGAATCTCAGATAAAACAGTCATCACCAAGCAAGATAAGTAACTTTGTCTGTATTCTGGGGTGCTACTCTCTCCTATAAATCTGATCCCTCCCCTCCCCATCCCAGGCGGCTTCATTAACCTTGGAATTTGCTGAGCCAGAGAGTGATGTGCTCTGCCATTTTTTTTTTTTTGTTGTTGTCTTTTCCTAACCCATTCTCCTGGCCTGAGAGAAGCAGCTACACAAAACCCAGGGACCAAAAATCCTTCCCTGACTTCTCGAAACTGGACTAAAAGCACAGAACCAGCTCCAGCCAAGCATATGAGATCCACAGCCTTGGGCTTTCATACCTACAGGGAACAAGGTGGCTATTATAATGCAAAGGCAATTCTGATAGGGATCTGACTAATTGTTTCAGCCGATTACTGGAAAGACAAGTTTTCCAGGTCTGATATCTCTGCGTATTAAGCAGAGCCCTCACTGACCCACAACAGGGAACTGAGGGCTGAAGCTCCCCCCAGACCACCTAGTCTTCTGCCATAGGGGTCTGCGGATGGTGGCACCTACCAATCTGTAGAGGTACGTGCATTGGGTGCCTAAGGTACAGCTGCAGAGCCCACCCACCAAAGTGCTTTAGGAATAGAGACATACATACGTCACTGGCACTTGGGGAAAGACTGTCAGCATCCGGTCCCCCTGGAGTGTGACCCCCTGCTGCTACTAGAATCTGGTGCTCACAACTATCACCACTACTCCTCTAGGTGGATAGGTGACAGTCTGCATCACACACTTGGTGACCCAAAATCAGATTCTACTTGAGAATAGTGAATGGACCCTTAGGCTTATATATCTGGTAACAGCCCAAACCAGCTGGTAAGAGGACATAAGTGAGTCAAGGGCTACAACAATCGAGACAGAGCAATCTAGTAGCCCATCTACGTATACTGAAAGAAAACAAAACAAGATAAGACTCAGTGAGCAAATATAGAATAAACCACTACAATGTCTTAGTGATGGCTCGGAGACAGCAGTCGATATCAAACCACATAAAGAAGCAGACCATGATTGACTCTACAACTCCCCAAATTAAAGAATCAAAATCTTTCCCAAATGAAGACACAAGCCTGGAATTGCCAGATGCAGAATATAAAAAACTAATTTACAGAATGCTACAAGACATCAGGGATGACCTCAGAAATGAAATAAGGCAATCTACAGAAAAAGCCAAGGAACACACCGAGAAAGCAGTTGAAGAACTCAAAAAGACTATTCAAGAACATAGTGGAAAAATTAATAAGCTGCAAGAATCCATAGAGAAACAGCATTCAGAAATCCAAAAGACTAACAGTAAAATTACAGAATTAGAGAACTCAATAGGAAGTCAGAGGAGCAGAATCGAGCAATTGGAATGCAGAGTGGGGGAGACGGAGGATAACACAATTGACACCAGTATAGTTGGAAAAAAATCACATAAAAGAATTTAAAAAAATGAAGAAAACCTAAGAATCATGTGGGACTCTATCAAGAAGAGTAACTTGAGTGTGATTGGAGTTCCAGAACAGGGGGGGATAACAGAAAATACAGAGAGAATAGTTGAAGATCTGTCAGCAGAAAACTTCCCTGACATCATGAAAGATGAAAGGCTATCTATCCAAGATGCTCATCGAACCCCATTTAAGATTGATCCAAAAAGAAAATCACCAAGACATATTATCATCAAACTTGCCAAAACCAAAGATAAAGAGAAAATTTTAAAAGCAGCCAGGGATAAAAGAAAGGTCTCCTACAAAGGAGAACCAATAAGAATAAGTTCAGACTACTCAGCAGAAACCATGCAGTCAAGAAGGCAATGGAATGACATACATAGAGCACTGAAGAAGAAAAACTGCCAGCCAAGGATCATTTATCCAGCAAAACTCTCTCTGAAATATGAAGGCGAAATTAAAACATTTACAGATAAATACAAGCTTAGAGAATTTGCAAAAACCAAACCAAAGCTACAAGAAATACTAAAGGAAATTGGTCAGAAAACCAATAATATCAGATACCAGCACAACACAAGGTCACAGAACAGAACATCCTGATATGAACTCAAACAGGGAAATCACAAAAACAAATTAAGATTAATTTTTAAAAGAAAAAAATGCTCAAAACAGGGAATCATTGAAGTCAATATGTAAAAGATCACAATAATCAAAAAGAGGGACTAAATACAGGAGGCATAGAACTGCCATATGGAGAGGAAAACTAGGCAGTATAGGACAATACAAGTTAGGTTTTTACTTAGAAAAATAGGGGTAAATACTAAGGTAACCACAAAGAGGTCTAACAATTCCATAACTCAAAATAAAAAGGAAGAAAAACATAAAGACTCAGCAAACATAATTCAACTACTATGAAAATGAGGAACACACAATTTACAAAGAAAAACGTCTCAGCACAAAAAAGGAAGTGGAAAAATGAAATTGTCAACAACACACATAAAAAGGCATTAAAATGACAACACTAAACACATTCTTATCTATAATTACGCTGAATGTAAATGGACTAAATACACCAATTAAGAGACAGAGAGTCTCAGACTGGATAAAGAAACACGATCTGTCTATATGCTGTCTACAAGAGACACACCTTAGACTTAGAGACACAAACAAACTAAAACTCAAGGATGGAGAAAAATATATCAAGCAAACAACAAGCAAAATAGAGGAGGAGTAGCAATATTAATTTCTGACAAAAGAGACTTTAAAGTTAAAGCCACCACAAAGGATAAAGGACACTACATAATGATTAAAGGGACAATTGACCAGGAAGATATAACCATATTAAATGCTTATGCACCCAATGACAGGGCTGCAAGATACATAAAACAAACTTTAACAGAACTGAAAAGTGAGAGAGACACCTCCACAATTATAGTAGACTTCAACACACCACTTTTGGAGAAGGACAGGACATCCAGTAAGAAGCTCATTAGAGACACGGAAGACCTAATTGCTACAATCAACCAACTTGACCTCGTAGATTTCTGCAGAACACTCCACCTAACAGCTGCAAAGTATACTTTTTTTTCTAGCACACATGGAACATTCTCTAGAATAGACCACATATTAGGTCATAAAACAAACCTTTGCAGAATCCAAAACATCGAAATATTACAAAGCATCTTCTCAGACCACAAGGCCATAAAAGTGGAAATCAATAACAGAAAAATTAGGGAAAGAATTCAAATACTTGGAAACTGAACAATACCCTCCTGAAAAAAGACTGGGTTATAGAAGACATTAAGGAGGGAATAAAGAAATTCATAGAATGCAATGAGAATGAAAACACTTCCTATCAAAACCTCTGGGACACAGCAAAAGCAGTGTTCAGAGGCCAATTTCTATAGATAAATGCACACATACATAAAGAAGAAAGAGCCAAAATCAGAGAAGTGTCCCTACAACTTGAACAAATAGAAAGTGAGCAACAAAAGAATCCATCAGGCACCAGAAGAAAACAAATAATAAAAATTAGAGCTGAACTAAATGAATTAGAGAACAGAAAAACAATTGAAAGAATTAACAAAGCCAAAAGCTGGTTCTTTGAAAAAATTAACAGAATTGATAAACCATTGGCCACACGGACTAAAGAAATACTGGAAAGGAAACAAATAACCCTAATAAGAAACGAGATGGGCCATATCACAACAGACCCAACTGAAATTAAAAGAATCATATCAGATTATTATGAAAAATTGTACTCTAACAAATTTGCAAACCTAGAAGAAATGGATGAATTCCTAGAAAAACGCTACCTACCTAAACTAACACAATCAGAAGTAGAACTAAATATACCCAAAACAAAAAAAGAGATAGAAAAGGTAATCAAAAACTCCCAACAACAACAAAAAAAAACCCTGGCCCAGACAGCTTCACTGCAGAGTTCTACCAAACTTTCAGAGAAGAGTTAACACCACTACTACTAAAGGTATTTCAAAGCACAGAAAATGATGGAATACTACCTAACTCATTCTATGAAGCCACCATCTCCCTGATACCAAAACCAGGTAAAGACATCACAAAAAAAGAAATTTACAGACCTATATCCCTCATGAACATAGATGCAAAAATCCTGAACAAAATTCTAGCCAATAGAATTCAACAACATATCAAAAAAATAATCCACCATGACCAAGAGGGATTTACCAGGTATGCAAAAAAATTTTTTTTTTATGCAAGGCTGGTTTAATATCAGAAAAACCATTAATGTAATCCACCATATAAATAAAACAAAAGACAAAAAACACATGATCTTATCAATTGATGCAGAAAAGGCATTTGACAAAGTCCAACACCCATTCATGATAAAAACTCTCAGCAAAATAGGAATTAGAGGAAAATTCCTCAACATAATAAAGGGCATTTTCTTTATACAAAGCCAACAGCCAACATCACTCTAAATGGAGAGAGCCTGAAAGCATTTCCCTTGAGAATGGGAACCAGACAAGGATGCCCTTTATCACCGCTCTTATTCAACATTGTGCTAGAGGTCCTAGCCACAGCAATTAGGCTAGACAAAGAAATAAAGGGCATCCGGATTGGCAAGGAGGAAGTAAAATTATCCCTATATGCAGATGACATGATCTTATACACAGAAAACCCTAAGGAATCCTCCAGAAAACTACTGAAACTAATAGAAGGGTTTGGCAGAGTCTCAGGTTATAAGATAAACATACAAAAATCACTTGGATTCCTCTACATCAACAAAAGAACAGTAAAGAAGAAATCACCAAATCAATACCATTCACAGTAGCCCCCAAGAAGATAAAATACTTAGGAATAAATCTTACCAAAGATGTAAAAGACCTATACAAAGAAAACTGCAAAGTACTACCGCAAGAAACTAAAAAGGACCTACTTAAGTGGAAAAACATACCTTGCTCATGCCTAGGAAGACTTAACATAGTAAAAATGTCTATCCTAAGAAAAGCCATCTATACATACAATGCACTTCCGATCCAAATTCCAATGACGTTTTTTAATGTGATGGAGAAACAAATCACCAACTTCATATGGAAGGGAAAGAAGCCCCGGATAAGTAAAGCATTACTGAAAAAGAAGAAGAAAGTGGGAGGCCTCACTCTACCTGATTTTAGAACATATTGTACAGCCACAGTAGTCAAAACAGCCTGGTACTGGTACAACAGGCATATAGAGCAAAGGAACAAAATTGAGAACCCAGATATAAATCCATCCACATATGAGCAGCTGATAATTGACAAAGGACCAGCGTCAGTTAATTGGGGAAAAGATAGTCTTTTTAACAAATGGTGCTGGCATAACTGGATATCCATTTGCAAAAAAATGAAACAGGACCCATACCTCACACCATGCACAAAAACTAACTCCAAGTGGATCAAAGACCTAAACATAAAGACAAAAACGATAAAGATTATGGAAGAAAAAATAGGGACAACCTTAGGAGCCCTAATACAAGGCATAAACAAAATACAAAACATTACCAAAAATGATGAAGAGAAACCAGATAACTGGGAGATCCTAAAAATCAAACACCTATGCTCATCTAAAGACTTCACCAAAAGAGTAAAAAGACCACCTACAGATTGGGAAAAAAATTTCAGCTATGACATCTCCGACCAGTGCCTGCTCTCTAAAATCTATATGATTCTGTTAAAACTCAACCACAAAAAGACAAACAACCCAATGAAAAAGTGGGCAAAGGTTGTGAACACGCACTTCACTAAAGAAGATATTCAGGCAGCTAACAGATACATGAGAAAATGCTCTCGCTCATTAGCCATTAGAGAAATGCAAATTAAAACTACGATGAGATTCCATCTCACTCCAACAAGGCTGGCATTAATCCAAAAAACACAATAAATGTTGGAGAGGCTGCGGAGAGATTGGAACTCTTATACACTGCTGGTGGGAATGTAAAATGGTACAACCACTTTGGAAATCTATCTGGTGTTATCTTAAACAGTTAGAAATAGAACTACCATAAAAAAAAAAAAAAAACCATACAACCCAGAAATCCCACTTCTCGGAATATACCCTAGAGAAATAAGAGCCTTCACACAAACAGATATATGCACAGCCATGTTTATTGCAGCACTGTTTACAATAGCAAAAAGATGGAAGCAACCAAGGTGTCCATCAACGGATGAATGGTTAAATAAATTATGGTATATTCACACAATGGAATACTACGCATCGATAAAGAACAGCTACGAATCTGTGAAACATTTCATAACATGGAGGAACCTGGAAGGCATTACGCTGAGTGAAATTAGTCAGATGCAAAAGCACAAATATTGTATAAGACCACTATTATAAGAGCTTGAGAAATAGTATAAACTGAGAAGAACACATACTTTTGTGGTTGCGAGTCAGGGAGGGAGGGAGGGAGGGTGGGAGAGGGTTATTTACCGATTAGTTAGTAGATAAGAACTACTTTAGGTGAAGAGAAGGACAATACTCAACACACGGAAGGTCAGCTCAACTGGACTAGACCAAAAGCAAAGAAGTTTCCGTGATAACCTAGATGCTTCGAAGGTCAGTGGAGCAAGGGCGGGGTTTGGGGACTACGGCTTAAGGGGACTTGTAGGTCAATTGGCAAAATAATTCTATTATGAAAACATTCTACGTCCCACTTCGAAGCGTGGCGTCTGGGGTCTTAAATGATAACAAGCGGCCATCTGAGATGCATCAATTGGTCTCAACCCACCTGGATTAAAGGAGAATGAAGAACACCAAGGTCACACGGTAACTATGAGCCCAACAGACAGAAAGGGCCGCATGAGCCAGAGACTTCGGTCATCCTGAGACCAGAAGAACTAGATGGTGCCCAGCCACAACCGATGACTGCCCTGACAGGGAGCACAACAGAGAACCCCTGAGGGAGCAGGAGAACAGTGGGATGCAGACCCCAAATTCTCATAAAAAGACCAGACTTAATGGTCTGACTGAGACTAGAAGAATCCCGGCAGTCATGGTCCCCAAACCTTCTTTTGGCCCAGGACAGGAACCATTCCTGAAGACAACTCATCAGGCATGGAAGGGACTGGACAATGTGTTGGAGAGAGATGCTGATGAAGAGTGAGCTACTTGTATCAGGTGGACACTTGAGACTGTGTTGGCATCTCCTGTCTGGAGGGGAGATAGGAGGGTAGAGAGGGTTAGAAACTGGCAAAAACATCACCAAAGGAGAGACTGGAAGGAGGGAGCGGGCTGACTCATTAGGGGGAGAGTAAGTGGGAGTATGGAGTAAGGTGTATATAAGCTTATATGTGACAGACTGACTTGATTTGTAAACTTTCACTTAAAGCACAATAAAAATTATTTTTTTTTTAAAAAAGGAGTCCTCAAGTACGAGAAGAAAGGAATTAATAAAGATTAGTGCAGAAATAAATGCAACAGAGAATAGAAAAATAATTGATGGAGTTAAAAAGACCAAAAACTGCTTATTTCAAAAGGCACAAGAAAATTTATAAACCACTGGCTGAACTGACAAAAGAAAAACCAGAGAAGAGCCAAATAACCTAAATAAGAGTGGGTGATATCAAAACAGACCCAACTCAAAGGAAAAGAATCATATCAGAGTACTGTGAAAAATTGTACTCCAACAAATTTGAAAACCTAGAGAAAACGGGCAAATTTCTAGAAACACACTACCTAATGCAGAGAAAACTACAAGACACTACTGCAAGAAACCAAAGAGACCTACATAAGTGGAAGAAAATATACTTTTCCATGCTCAGGAATAGGATTACTCGTCATTGTGAAAATGTCAATTCTACCCAAAGCAATCTACAGAGACAATGCAATCCCTATTCAAATTCCAATGGTATTGTTCAACGAGATGGAGAAATAAATCACGAAAATCATGTGGAAAGGGAAGAGGCTCTGGGTATGTAAAGCATTACTGAAGAGGAAGAACTGGGAGACCTCACACTGCCTAATTTTAGAATCTATTATATTGCCATGGTAGTCAAAACAGCCTGGTACTGGTACAACAGCAGATACACAGATCAGTGGAACAGAATTGAGAACCCAGAAACAAAGTCATCCACCTATGAGCAGCTGATATTTGACAAAGCCTTAGAGTCGGTTAAGTGGGGAAAAGACAGCCTTTTTAACAAATGGTGCTGGCATAACTGGATATCCATCTGCAAAAAAAAGAAAAAATGACCAGGACCCACACCTCACACCAAAAAAAAAAGCTACCTCAAAATGGATCAAAGACCTAAATACAAAATGAAAAATCATAAAGATCATGGAAGACAAAGTAGGGACAATGCTACCAGCCCTAATACATGGAATAAACAGAATACGAACCATAACTAACAAAGCACAAACATCAGAAGCGAAATTAGATAACTGGGAGCTCCTAAAAATCGAACACTTATGTTCATCAAAAGACTTCACAAAAAGAGTAAAAAGAGAACATACAGCCTTGGGGGTGGGGGTGGGGAACTGGCTACGACATATCCAATAAAGGTCTAATCTCCAAAATCTACAAGATACTACAACACCAAAAAACAACACCAGAACAACAAAAAGACAAATAACCCAATTAAAAAATGGACAAAGGATATCAACAGGCACTTCACCAAAAAGAAGACATTTAGGCAGCTAACAGGTACATCAGGAAATGCTCACAATGATCAGCCATTAGAAAAATGCAAATCAAAACTACAATGACATACCATCTCACCACAACAAGGCTGGCACTAATCCAAAAAACACAAAATAATAAATATTGGAGAAGTTGTGGAGAGTCTGAAACCCTTATACACTGCTGGTGGGAATGTAAAATTGTACAACCACTTTGGAAAACATTTTGGTGCTTCCTTTAAAAACTAGAAAAAGAAGTACCATAGGATTCAACCATCCCACTCCTTGGAATATATCCTAGAGAAATAAGAGCCGTCACATGAATAGATATATGCACACTCATGTTCATTGTAGCACTGTTCACAGTAGCAAAAAGATGGAAATAACCTAGGTACCCACTGACAAATGAATAAACAAATTATGGTACAGACACACAATGGAACACTATGCAATGATAAAGAAAAATGATGACTCTGTGAAACATCTCACAACATGGATGACTCTGGAGGGCATTATGCTGAGTGAAATTAGTCAGCTGCAAAAGGACAAATATCATATGAGACCACTATTATAAGAACTCAGGAAAATGTTTAAACACTATTATAAAAACTCAAGAAAACATTCTTTGATGATTAAGAGTGTAGGGAGGGAGGAAGAAGGGAATTCACTAACTAGATAGTAGATAAGAATCATCTTAGGTGAAGGGAAGGACAACACACAGTACAGGGGAAGTCAGCACAACTGGACCAAAGCAAAAGCTAAGAAGTTTCCTGAACACATCTAAACACTTTGAAAGAGTAGCTGGGGCTAGGGCCTGGAGACCATAGGTTTGGGGGACATCCAGGTCAATTGACATAAAAAAGTTTATTAAGAAAATGTTCGGCATCCCACTTTGGTGAGTGATGTCTGGGTTCTTAAAAGCTTGGGAGATGCATCAATTGGTCCCAACTTACTCAGAGCAAAGGAGAATGAAGAACGCTAAAGACACAAGAAAAATATTAGCCCAAGAAGCAAAATGTCTGTATAAACCAGATACACCATCAGCCTGAGACCGGAAGAACTAGATGCTGCCCTGCTACCATCAGTGACTGCCCTGACAGAGAACACAACAGAGAGCCCCTGAGGGATGGGGAGAAAAGTGTGGCACAGAACTCAAATTCATATACAAAGACCAAACTTAATGGTCTGACTGATGACATGGCCCCCAGACGCTCTGTTAACCCAGAACTAAGACCATTCCCAAAGCCCACTCTTCAGACAAATATTAGACTGAACTATAAAATAATACTCGTGAAGAGTGTGTGTCTTAGCTCAATCAGATACAGGAAACCAAATAAGCGGCTCCTGTCCAGAGTCAGGATGAGAAGGGCAGGAAGGTACAGGAACTGTTTAAATGGACACAAGAAACTTGGGGTAGATGGGGGAGCATGCTGTTACGTTGTGTGGATTGCAGCTAACGTCACGCAACAATATGTGTATAAACTTTTGAGTGAGGAAAAAAAAAAAGAGTTCCAATCTCCCCGCAACCTCTCCAACATTCGTTATTTTCTGTTTTCTTGATTAGTGCCCGTAATGCTGTGGTGAGATGGTATCTCATTGTAGCTTTGATTTGCATTTCTCTATTTTTTAATAGCTAATGATTGTGAGCATTTCCTCATGTGTCTGTTAGTGGCCTGAATGTTTTACTTGGTGATATGTCTATTCATAGCCTTTGCCCATTATACAGAGGAAATTAGTTTCTCATTAAACAATTCACACACATATTGTTTTGTGATGTTGGTTGCCAACCTTGTGATGTGTCAAAACTCTCCCCTTCTCAAATTTGGGTTCCTCAATCCATTCGTCCAACTTTCCTGTCCCCTCCTGCCTTCTTATCCTTGTCCCTGGGCAAATGTGTCCATTAAGCCTTGCATACATGGCTGAACTATGTATATTATTGTTTGTTTTATGGGCATGTCTAATTTTTGGCCGAACGATGAACCTTAGGAATAACTTCAGGACTAAATTAATAGGGTGTCTGGGAGTCATGCTCTCAGGTTTTCTCCCATCTCTGTCAGATCAGTAGTTCTGGTCTTTTTTTGTGAGTTAGAATTTTGTTCTACATTTTTCTCCAGCTCTGTTCAGGTCCCTCTACTGTGAGCCCTGTCAGAGCAGTTGTTGGTGGTAGCCTGGCACCATCTGCTTATGCTGGACTCAGTCTGGTGGAGGCTGTGGTAGTTGTGGTCCATTAGTCCTTTGGACTAATCTTTCCCTTGTGTTTCTGGTTGTCTTCATTCTCCCTTGCTCCGGACAGGGTAGGACCAGTGGCATATCTTAGATGGCTGCTGCTCACAAGCTTTCAAAGTCAGTGGTAGAACTCCTGCGTTCCCTGTGGGAGACCCAGGTTCCATTTCTGGCTAATGTACTTCATGCACAGCTGCCACCAGCCTGTCAGGAAAGGCTTGCATGTTGCTATGATGCTGAAGATGTTTCAGCAGAGTTTCCAGACTAAGATGGACTAGGAAGAAAGGCCTGGCAATCTACTTCTGAAAAACCAGTCAATGAAAACCTTATGGATTACAGCAGTGATCAGCAACCAATCATGGGGATGAAGCAGGACAGGGCAACATTTTGATCAGTTGTGCATAGTGTCATGATGCATTAGAGGCTGACAATGACACATAATAACATAATTTTTCTTATTTTGGATTACAAATTTCTACTTTATTATTCTACTTTTATGGCACAAAAGTGACACATAAATAAAGCCAAAAGGTCATAATTGCTTTAAGTAAAATAGTTGCTTCAACTAGTTTCTGAGAATCATGTAGAATTAGATCTAGGCTTATGGAAGAGTCACAACAGTATTTTTCATATGAATGATTTTAACTTTATTTTTCACAGAAGAAAAGTGTATTCTCCCAGAGGTCCTTGCATAAATAACACAGTATAATCATTCTGATATTTGAATAATAATATAAAAACAGCTTCTTACAAGCCCCAGCAAGTATCGCCATAAATTGAGCTGTATTATGCACGTAACTTATGTGCCTGATGCCTAAAGGTACCTTAAAGGGATGCTACGAAAAGCATGAAATTCTAGAAAGCATTCTATTCCTGAAAGCATCCAAGGCAAACATCAGAGATAAAGATCACTTGAGCTATGTTTGTCTGCCTTATGATGTTAATTAAATGCCAATATTTTTTTCCCTTGAACAGCTCAGAATTAGATTCACATTCTCCTCTGGGAAAAACAAGACCATAAAGTATGCTTGTCACATGGTACAAGACCTCCCGTCCTTATACGAAATCCCCAGAAGGTATTTTTCTTTACATATTTTCAACTATTATTTAATTATATATATATATATATATTTAAGTACTGTATATAACTCATCAGAATGGTAAATTTTAGAATTTCATAGTACCTGAACCTGAAGAAGCTAGAGTCAGATATCACTTTTCCTAATGATAAGGCTTAATCTACATTTTTTTATATTTCTTTGGAAATAAAACTATCTGTGTTT
The DNA here is from genome assembly GCF_030014295.1 of Loxodonta africana. Classification (NCBI taxonomy): domain Eukaryota; kingdom Metazoa; phylum Chordata; class Mammalia; order Proboscidea; family Elephantidae; genus Loxodonta; species Loxodonta africana. The sequence goes on from NC_087352.1 coordinate 68,917,495, forward strand.
ATTTGCTGAGTCCACTCTATTTATAAAATGCACTAGGTGCTATGAATAGTAGAAGTACAACATACAATTTCAATATATATATTTAAAAAACCCTTTAACATCATGAAATTAAATTGAATTTAATTGTATAAAATTATAGGGCTTAATATAAGTTAGTATTTGTTCGAAGATTACCCTGGAGGTAAGGACAGCTTCAGGGATAGCTTTAATAATATTCAGAACTTACAGGGAGTGAGAATAGGAATATACATACGGAACTCTAGCTTATGTGACTAGAACATAATGGTATGAGAACAATAGCCAGCTTTTTAAAAGGTGATGTTAGGAGAACCCCAAAAAATAAATGGAATATTGCATCCTTGTGTCAACAAAAGTTATGTCAGAAATGACCTACGTGACATCTGCTTCCAGCTAAGATGGAGAAATAGTAACTGGATTATCCTTTGTCCTGAAACATGCTCCCATTTCACACACATGCACAAAACACCTGACCAATTTGCATATATATCACAATTTCTTTATACATTCATCCATTGGAAACCCTGGTGGTGTAGTGGGTAAGTGCTACAGCTGCTAACCAAAGGTTCGGCAGTTTGAATCCTCCAGGCACTCCTTGAAAACTCTACGGGGCAGTTCTACTTTGTCCTATAGGGCCGCTATGAGTCGGAATCAACTTGACGGTACTGTGACTGGGTTTATTCATCCATTGAACATTTGGGTTGTTTCCTTTTACTGCTGCTATGAACATTTGTGTACATGTATTTGTTTGAGTAGTAGTTTTCAGTTCTGCTGGGTAAAATATGTAGGAGTGGAATTGCTGGGTGATGTAATTCTATTCTTAAGTTTTTGAGGAATCACCAAACTGCTGTTCACTGCTGATGCACAATTTTACATTCCCACCAGCAATATAAAAGAGTTCCAACTTCTCCATACCCTTAACAATGCTTGTCTTCTATTTATTTATTTTTGACTCTAGCCATCCTAGTGTGAAACGTGATCTCATTGTGGTTTTGATTTGCATTTCTCTAATGGCTGATAGTATTGAGTATATTTCCATGTAGTCATAGTCAATTGGTATATTGCTTTTTAAGGACTTTTGTCCATTTTTAAACTGGTTTGTTTACCTCTTTTTCTTTTTTTTAAGTTGAAAAGTTTTTTTTATATATTCTGGATACTAGACTCTTATCGGATATGTTATTTGGAAATATTTTCTCCTGTTACGTAGGTTCTCTGCCATGAGTGATCTCGGAGATAGGTGGCACAGAGGTGAACTCCTTGTATCAGTCCTTCAGATTGCCACCAAACAGGTTAGGACAAACAGACTAAAGAAGTTGTGAATAAAGTATGCTCTGTTCCTTCTAGAACTAGGGACCAACGTCCCATACTGGGAATCCAGACTGCCATCTTCAAGTGTACTGACAAGCTGGGGAATTTATGTAGTTTGGGCAAGTAAAAAAAGGCCACAAATCTTTCCTACTCTTTTTGATTTGCCTTTTCCTTGATTCAGTATTCTCTTGGTTGCTTATAAACCTTTGACTATGTTCCAGAGTTCTGACAAAGTTGGTTCTAACAGTTTCTCCTTGTTTTTTTTTTTCTTTTTCTTCCTGTGGGGAAACTGGAGCTTGGAGCTTCCTACTCCACCTTCTTGTTCAACCCTGTCTATTGACTTTATATAGCTTTCATTTTGAAAGGATTCATTTGTTGTGCTGCTGCTGTTTACTATATACATCTTTAATTGATCACAGTGTGCATTAACACAACACTGCTTCACATAGAGTACAAGTACCCTACAATAGTATATTCTCACTTTTTTCCTCTCATTCTTTGTGCTATTTTCCCATATTCCAGTTTTTTAAATGCTATAAGCCCACAATACACTGTTGTTTTTTTTAGACACGTCTCTGTATTTCAGAGCAATTGAAAATGTAAAAAAAAAAAAAAAAGTTATTTTATTCTATTCATAACATTCTTCATTTTATTTATCTACTTATTTATTTTTTGAGAAAAGGAGAGTTTCAGTCTGTTTTTTTTTTTTTGCCTGAAGAATTTTCTTTCTTTCTTACTATTTGTAGAATTTGCATAACCAAACCCACTGCCGTCGAGTTGATTCCGACTCATAGCGACCCTATAGGACAGAGTAGAACTGCCTGGTAGAGTTTCCAGGTAGCGCTTGGCAGATTTGAACTGCCGACCTCTTGGTTAGCAGCCATAGCACTTAACCACTACACCACCAGGGATTCCAGAATTGGTATACTAGCAGTGAATTCCTTCTGTTTCAGTTTGACCCTGAAAGTCTTTATTTTTCCTGTATTTTTGAAAGATAAAAGCCTATTGAATTATGAATCTACACTTTATTTTCTTCAGCACTTTAATGATATTCATCTTTTTTTTTTTTTATGGTGTCTGTCAAGAAGTACTCTATAATTCTTATCATTAGTCCCTCATATGTAATGATTCTGGTTTATCTAGCTGCCTTCGAAAGTTCTTGGTCATCTCTTTTTAACAGCTTGAATACAATTCTACGATATGCTTAGTTAGGTCTTTTCTTACAATTTATTATATATTTATTCTGGTTTTCTATGAGCTTCTCAAATCTGTGGTTTAATGGCTTTCAGCACTGTTGAGAAATTTTTGGCCATTATTTCTTCAAATATTTTTTCTGCCATTCCTTTCCAGGTTACCTGATATTGGCTTACAATGTTTGGACATTCTTTTTTTCTTCCATATTTACATATACATATATTTTTTTTTCCTCTTCTCATTACATTTCAGTTTGGATAATTTTCACTAGCCTATTTTCCTTTTCATTGATTATTTACTCAATTGTGTTGAGTCCACTGATGAGCTCACCAAAGGTTTTCTTTATCTCTGTTCTTATGTTTATTTGCCCTAATATTTCTATTTAACTTTTTCTTATAATTTCAATTTATTTGCTGAAATTACATATCTATAATGCATATTATCTACCCTTTTCATTATAGTCTTTAACACAGTTATTTTATATCATCTTTATATTATCTGTTAGTTCAAATATCTGTGTCATACCTGAGTCTATTTCTGATGATTATTTTGTCTCTTGGGAGTATGCTTTTTCTCACCTTTCTTGTATGCTCCATAATCTTTTGTTGAACTGTTAAGGTTTTAAGATTCACTGTTGGTATAGTTATACGATCACTACAGATTTCTAATTTATGTAATGACAACTTATGTTTAAGGTAATGGTTTGTTTTCTAGGAAAATATTTGTTAAGTCCTGTATTTTAGATCCTCCCTTTGTGCTTTCCCTCTGGCTCCTCTTCTGTCCCTCTCCCTGTCATATTTTGCTATTACTTGAAGCATGTTTCCTTGGTGTGGGATGGAATTATTCTCTGTTATTTTGTTTAAACCTCATTCTTAGGGAGGCACAGAGTCCCTGGATCTCAGAGAATGGGGTCATTTTACTTCTTCTTCCCTCGTCCCTGACATAATTCTAAATTCAATATACATTTCTTACTCTACCTCAAGCTTAAGTTCTTTTTCTTGTTGGCTTCCCCTAATTACAATTACTTTTCACCATTGCCCTGAGGATTAGAAAGCTTGTTGCCCTTCTCCCCCACAGATTAAGGCCTTGGATTCACAGAGAACAGAGGGATAAAAGTTTACCTGTAGTTTCTTTCCCCTTATGTCTTGCTGTCATTCCCCTCCCTTGTGTCCACATCATAGTGGACACTTTCTTAGGATTCTTACTGATCTTTTCTGCGAGCACCTGTTGGGGTGTAAATTTTTTTATATAGCTATTAAAGTATGTTGTACTAATCTTTACACTATTTAAAGGACTTTGGTTATATTATTTAATTTGATCATCACAATGATACTATGAACTGGTTGTTAATAAAATACCATTTTCTTCAATTTGCATATATGCAAACTGAGGCTTAGAAAGTCTTAGCTTAGTGACATGTTAAGGCTGCATATATAGTTATGGATAGATCCATAACTAGAATCCAAGATACCTGACTCATTTATTTAGTCATTCAATCATTTATTATTTAGAATCTATTAAAGATCTACTGTCCATTAAAACAAATAAATAAAAACAGAACAAGATTTCTCTTTCACAGGCTTATTTATCACCCAGTTTTGATCCTACTGTTTTCAAAAAACACAGCTGAATTTAAGTCAAAAATGGTAGAATGGCCATTTTTTTATTGCTTCTCCATTTTTAAATCCAATTGAAATGATAACACATTACCTGTAAAAGGCAGAAACTAACAACCACAATTTTTTTGACAATAGTGAGCATAAGAATAACATGAACAAATATGCAATCTACACCACAATAGGTTCAGAAGTAAGAGCTTATTTGATAGGGAACTCCTGGAACAGTCTCCGTGTTCACAGTAAACATATCTGATAGAGTGAAGAAATAAAGTGTGGGGCTGAAAAATATGGAAATTAATTGGAAAGTTAATGAAGCAGAATTATGACCTCTGTCCTCTGCTTCCCATAAAAGTTGACTGAGTTTTAAGATTGAACTCTAATTTATCAATCTCACCAATCTTTCGCATGGAAGAGAGAAAAAGGAATAAGAATTATTCCCCAGAAATGTCCAGGCTCAATTTACCAATGACCCTGCACTGGGAAGTAAATAGAATAAGGGCCCAGAAATTTTTTTTTTTTCTTTTTCGTATTAATCTGTAAATTTTAACACACCGTAGAGTGCTCATTAGAAACTACAGCCCAGTCACTACCTTAATATCATGGCAATGTCAATAGGTTACTTGAAGAAAAGAAAGCTAAACCTGGTGGTAGGGATATGTTTTTTAGCTGACAAAAAAAAAACACTTGCTTTCAAGTACATTCTGGCTTATAGTGACCCTATGTGTGTCAGAGTAGAACTGTACTGTACTGTGCTGTGACCTTGTGGAAGCAGTTTGCCAGGTTTTTTTTCCAGGGCAACTGCCATGTCTATTATACATAGACACAGAGCTTATTATGGCTTTGTTAAATTATCAAAGGAAGGGCCACAATGAAATGTGTTTCACTATCAAATTACTAAAGTTCTCTTGTTCTTTTCATCTGCAAGCAACTGGAGGAAGATGAGGAGGAGGATGATTGGTGGTATTTACCATGCCTAGATCATATTCCAAGGGCTATAAATTGTGCCAGGTGCTTTACTTACACTGTATCATTTGAAAATTACTGGACTCCTATGAGATAAATGTTTTTGTTTAAATTTTATAGATGAGTAAACTAAGACTAAGATGAAAACTCATTTGCTGTCACGTAAATTCTGACTCAAGGCAACCCCATGTGTTACAAATTAGAACTTCTCCACAGGGTTTTCAAGGCTGTGTCTCACATGGGATCATCATGGGTAGGAATCGACTTGACAGCAACTAACAAAAATAACAACAAACTTTATGGAAGTAGATTACCAGGCCCTTATTCCACGGCATCAGTGGATGGGTTCAAACCATCAATTTTTAGGTTAGTAGTTGAGCACAAACCATTTGTGCCATCTAGGGATCTTTGAGGCTAAGATCACGTTACTGTAGTTTGTGGGGAAAGATTCATGATTAATAGCCAAGTAAATCCCTGTCTCTGGGGAATTTCTGTTAGTCAATGTCTTGGATATTCTCAGGATAATATGAATAGTCCTCAATTTGAATCCTATTCAATCAAATCAATATTTTATCAGTTATTGAGACACATTATATCCAACTCCACTGGATATATACCTGGCAAAGTTAGCGAACTATTTTAAATACACTAACTGCCCTGGTGGTTCATTGGTTAAGGCCAAGAGGTCAGCAGTTTGAACTCACCAGCTGGTCTGAGGGAGAAAGATGTGGTATTTTGTTTCCATAAAGATTTACAGCCTTGGAAACCCTGTGGGCAGTTCTACTCTTCCTGTAGATATGGTCTCTATGAATTGGAATCAACCTGATAGCATTGTTTTCTTTTTAATTGTCATTAAATTCATTGCTACTGAGTCAATTCCAACTCATAGCAACCCTACAGAAAAGAGAAGTACTGCCCCATAGGGTTTCCAAGGCTATAATCTTTACAGAAGCTGCCTGCCACATTTTCTCCCTCAGACCGGCTCATGGGTTTATTCTGCCGACCTTTCGGTAAACACCAAGGCTGAGCCACCAGGGCTCCATCTTACTGTCATTACTTTCCTTAAAGTCTTACAGTAGAATACAAGAGCACGTTTGTCAGCTGATTGTAACAGACCTGTGAAAACTACCAATTGCATCTTGATGAGATACCAGGAATTCTGGGATGAGAGAAAAAGATACTGACAGAGCACATAATTGTTAACCTTGTGTGGATGGAGAGTGTCATTAACTATGGGATACTATGTCAGGAGTAACACCAAACACTTCCGAACCTGTAGAAGCCTACTATTCTCTGTGTGAAACCTCAAGTTTTACTGTCAGAGCACCACAAATTTCCACTTAAAACCTGATCGTCAGGAATATGGAAACCTTTCCAATGGATGAGTGCTGTTTCACCCCCTCTAAGGGGAATACATTTCAGATACTTTCCTTTATGGCAGCAAAGAAAATTGGTTAACACAATGGTTCGGTAAATATAAACTAGTTTTATATGGATTGGGGAAGGGACACAACCAATTTCTGAATTTCATTTTTGCCTGGAGCCAAAAATAATTGTGGAAAGCTTGAGTGTTCACCTGAATCTTCTTGAATGCAAAGAATAAATCTAATTTATCCTTGAAGTCTGGAATTTGAACTAATAATTGATGTAGTTTATATAATTGCTGGGTAAACATGAAGGAGAATAGAAAACATAGGTCTATTCTATATGATTACCACATAGAGGAAGAAGAGAGACTTTGATTTAAAGTTCTGCTTCCCATTTTTAATTGTTCATTACACTCATTAGAAGCTCATATGGCCTTGATAAACTCCTTCTCCTTCAAAATCAAATATGTAACTTCTAAATGAAAATAGGATACATGTTTTAGATATGGGGGAAGTTGAGAGCCTTCCCCAGCTCATGAGACATTTATCATTGCTAGTCTAACTCAATAAAATCATATGATAATATGTATAGAAGAGCTTTTTTAAAAAAAAGAGAAAAAAAAAAAAACCTGTGAATCACCATTAAGAACCATTAAGACTGATATTCATTGCAGCCACACAATCTCAAGAGGGGAGAGAAAGTGAAATAACTCGATCCAAACGTCTGATGCTGCAAGTTAGAAATTTTCCTTATTTCTTGCTCCATTTGACATCAGGTAGCCTCAGCATTCCGGCTTTCTCCTTATGGTCCTATAAGAAAATACAGCTTTATACTATGCCCTGGTGAAGTTCCATTTCAAATCTTGGCAGCAGACAGGATGGAGGAGTTATATGACTCTCTTCTCCTTAAAAACATATTATCCCCTAATGGGTATATCCTCACCTTCCACCCTGCCCTAGGAGGGAACAGTCCGTGGCATTTTAGAAATATGCACTGTAAATTGGCAGGCACAAGCACCCTAAAAGACTATAAAATAAACATGAATCCCCTTTGAAAAAAACTTTATATTTTCATCACATCCTCTGTAAGCTAACACACTGAACTGTTTACAGTCTTCCACTACAATATATTTTGAAACGATTACCTTCTTCTGAGTCATTTGTGTCATAATGCTCTCCATAGGTACCCATAAAATGAAAATGTAAGCCGTTTTTATCGGCCACACTACATCTTAATTGAAAATATTAAAGGGGATTGCTCTCCTACTGATTTTTTTCCTCCATTTAATTGGCTAATCATATGATATTTTTAATGGAATAATCGTGAAAGAAAATATGAATCTAATTTAAATTCAAACTGGATTTGAGATATTTAAGAGATTATCCCAGAGTAGCAGAGGGTGTATGAGGCAGTAAACATCTGTTCATTCCTGACCGCTAGCCCTGGTGTTTATGAGCTTGGGGGATATTTATTTTCAAGAGACCTGATTCTCTACATTTGAGCTTCAGCTGTTTTACTGCAGTGTTTTTAGTGAAAATTTTAAATTATCAGCATATTTTGTCTACATATATTTTTTTTAACTTCTCTTTTTGAACTTACATCAAAATGCAATTTTGACAAAGGAGAAATTGTCCCAGGGAGTCACTACACCCTACTGAGAGGAAGAATTCAATCATATATTTATTATCGGCTACAATATAGTGCAAACAGGCGAAGCAAATAATGTAACAGCAACTGAGCATGTCCTTGTGTAAGACTAACTGAGCCTTACTGATGGAAAATTAACTTTTTCATTCATGTATTCATTCAAGTGCTTTTGAGTATCTCCTTTGTTATAACACAGTACAAACCACTCAAAGCTTAACAAAGACAAGTCCCAACAACCTCAAACAGCTTGTAGTCTAGTGAGGGAGATAGATCTTACTCTTGAAACCTAAAAGAACATCTCTGGGATTTTAGGCATTTAGGGCAGTAATACAAGCCGTGACACATAATGCTTATAATGAACCAAAACAAAACCAAACTTGTTGCTGTAGAACCAGTCCTCACTCATAACGATCCTATAGGACAGAGTAGAACTGCCCCATAGGGTTTCCAAGGAGCTGCTGGTGGATTTGAACTGTCAACCTTTTGGTTAGCAGCTGCGTTCTTAATCACTGTGCCACCAGGGCTCCAATGCTGAATAACACTCACTAAATGAATGGTACAGGCAATAATTGATAGGAACATTCAGATCATAGTGGACTCTGGTAGTCAAGAAAGTATTAACCATAGAAGATTGAGTTTGACTTCCAGGAATATAAAATCTTCTGAAATGTTGATTTTAAAAACCTCAGACAGATGCTAAACCAGTTGCCATGTGCATCAGAGTAGAACTATGTTTCATAGGCTTTTCGAAGGCTGATTTTTCAGAAATGGATCACCAGGCCTTTCTTCAGAGGTGCCTTTGGGTGCACTTGAACTTCCAATGTTTTGGTTAGCAGCCATGTTTATTAACAGGGTATATAGATCCCCATAGGAGCCCTGGTGGCACAACGGTTAAGTGCTTGACTGCTATCTAAAAGGGTGGCTGTTTCAACTCAGCAAACAGCTCCAGGGGAGAAAAGGCCTGGAGATCTACTCCTGTAAAGATTATAGCTTAGAAAACCATTTGGAGTGGTTCTACTGTGTCACACAGGGTCACACAATGAGAACAATGTAAATCCCCATGGCTGGCTATTAAATAGTAGATGACAAAGTTTCTAAGCACATGAACTGAAGTTTCTCCAGAGCTTTCAACCTGGGTGGTGGAATCAACTTGATGGAGCCAAACTATCCTAAAGGTTGGCAGTTTAAATTCATTTGGTGGCCCTGCAGAAGAAAGGCCTGGTGATATGCTTCAGTAAAGGTTACAGCCAAGAAAACCTTTTAGAACAGTTCTATTCTGTAACACATGATGTCACCATGAATCAGAACCTAATCAACAGCAAAAAGTTTGGCTTTTGGTTTTTTCAACATGTGAATATGAAACACCTCCGATTAGCATGATAACGCATATAGTGGGTTTCTGCTCCTTGTCTAAATCCAGTTGAAGGTCTCTGCAAAATTTCCTAGAGTATTTCTAAGAATTTACAGGTGCCATCTTACATACGTTTGTACTCAACACTCTGTCAGGCATTAAACAACTCCCTTTGTAAAATTTGCTGTTTTTCTGAATCTTGCTAATCTCTCTCCTGGTTCCAGGGTCTCTTAAGCACTTCCACTGCTGTCCCTGTGCCTGTCAGTTTGTTGCACATGGTGGCTTTTGTTTTGCTGTGATTCTGGAAACCATGCCACTGGTATTTCAAACACTAGCAGGATCACCCACGTGGTCAGGTTTCAGTGGAGATTCTAGACTAAGGCAGACTAGGAAGAAGTACCTGGTGGTCTACTTCTGAAAAAATTGGCCACTAAAAGCCTTATGAATAGCAGCAGAACATTGTGTCTAAAGATGAACCCCCCAGGTTGGAAGGCACTCAAAATATGACTGGGGAAGAGATGCCTCCTTAGAGTGAACCTTAATGAAGTGGATGGAGTCAAGGTTTCGAGACCTTCATCTGCTGATATGCATGACTTCAAATGAGAAGAAACAGCTGCAGACATCCATTAATAACTGGAACATGGAATGTATGAAGTATGAGTCTATGAAAATTGGAATTCATTGAAAATGAAATGGACCACATAAAGATAGACATTCTAGGCATTAGTGAGCTGAAATGGACTGGTGTAGGCCATTTGAATTGGGCGATCATATGGTTTTTTTTATGGTCAGCTATGCCGAGCATAATAAATTGAGAAGGAATGGAGCTTCATTCATTGTCAAAAAGGACATTTCAAGATTTATCCTGATGTACAACGCTGTCAGTGACAGGGTACCATCCATACACCTACACGAAAGACCAGTTAATGTGACTATTACTAAAATTTACGCACCAACCACTAATGCTACAGATGAGGAAACTGAAAATTTTTACTAAGTTCTGCAGTCTGAAATTGATCAAATATGCAATCAAGATGTGTTGATAATTACTGGTGACTGGAATGCAAAAGGTAGAAATAAAGAAGGATTAGTAGTTGGAAAATAAGACCTTGGTGACAGAAGCAAAGCCAGAGATCACATGATAGAATTTCGCAATATCAGTGACATATTCATTGCAAATACCTTTTTTCAACATGTTTCTACACAATCAATTGCTCATACGTAAGTTCCGTGAAGCTGAAGAATATTAGAGCAAGTCCACTGGAGTCAAAACACAGCTTTGAATATATCCCATCTGAATTTAGAGACCCTCTCAAGAATAGACTAGACATATTGAACAGTAATTACCAAAGACCAGAAGAGTTGTGGAATGACATAAAGTACATCATACATGAAGAAGTGATAGGTCATTAAAAAGACAGGAAAGAAAGAAAAGACCAAAATGGATGTCAGAAGAGAATCTGAAAGTTGTTCTTGAATATAGAGTAGCTTTTTTTTTAAAGGAAATGGAGGAAAAGATGAAGTAAAAAAATGAACAGAAGATTTCAAAGGGCAGCAAAGAAGACAAAGTGAAGTATTATGAAGAAATGTGCAAAGACCTGGAGTTAGAAAACCAAAACGGAAGAATACTCTCAGCATTTCTTAAGTTGAAAGAACTGAAGAAAAAAATCATGCTTCGAGTTGAAATATTGACGGATTCTATAGGTAAAATATGGAATGATACAGGAAGCATCAAAAGAAAATAGAAGGAATACATAGAGTTATCGTACCCAAAATATTTAGGTTGATGTTCATTCATTTCAGGGGGTAGCATATGATCGAAAACCAATGGTACAAAAGGCAGAGGTCCAAGCTGCACTGAAAGGATTGCTTAAAAAGAAGGCTCCAGGAATTGATGGGATATCGTTTGAGATATTTCAACAAATGGATGCAACACTGGAAGTGCTTACTCATCTATGCCAAGAAATTTGGAAGACAGTTACCTGGCCAACCAACTGGAAGAGATCCATATTTTTGCTCATTCCAAATAAAGGTGGTCCAACGGAATGCAGAAATTATGGAAAAATATCATTAATATCACATGCAAGTAAAATTTTGCTGAATATCATTCAAAAGCGATTGCAGCAGTACATTGATAGGGAACAGCCAGAAGTTTAAGCTGGATTAAGAAGAGGATGTGGAACAAGAGATATCAGGAGGATCTTGACTGAAAGCAGATAACACCAGATACATGTTTACCTGTGTTTTATTGACTATGCAAAGACATTTGACTGTGTTGATCATAACAAATTATGTATAACATTGCAATGAATGGAAATTCCAGAACATTAACTGTGCTCATGAGGAACTTGTACATAGACCAAGAAACAGTAGTTGGAACAGAACGAGGAGATACTACTTGGTTTAAAATCAGGAAAGATGTGTGTCTGGGTTGTATCATTTTACCATACTTATTTAATCTATATACTGAGCAAATAACCCAAGAAACGGGACTATATGAAGCAGAAAACAGCATCAGGATTGGAGGAAGATTCATTAATAACCTGATGATGCACATGCAGATGATGCAACCTTGCTTGCTGAAAAGTGACGAGGACTTGAAGCACTTACTGATGGAGGTCAGAAACTACAGCCTTCAGGATGGACTGCACCTCTACATAAAGAAAACAAAAATTCTCACAGCTGAACCAATCATGACAAATGGAGAAAAGATTGAAGTTGTCAAAGATTTCATTTTCCTTGAATCCACAATCAACACCCATGGAAGAAGCAGTGAGAAAATCAAATGAAGCATTGATTTAGGGAATCTGCTGCAAAAGACCTCTATAAAGCATTAAACAGCAAAGATGTCACTTTGAAGACTAAGGTGCACTCGACCCAAGCCATGGTGTTTTCAATTGCCTTATATGCATGCAAAAACTCAACAGTGAATAAAGAAGACTGAAGAAGAACACCTTTAAATTATGGTCTTGGCGAAGACTATTGAACAAATCATGGACTTCCAGAAGAACAAACAAATCTGTCTTGGAAGAAGTACAGCCAGAGTTACCCTTAGAAGCAAGGATTGCAAGACTTCGTCTCAGGTACTTTGGACATGTTATCAACAGGAACCAGTCTCTGGAGAAGGACATTATGCTTGGTAAAACAGAAAGTCAGTGAAGAAGAGGAAACCTTCAATGAAATGTATTGACACAGTGGCTGCTATACTGGGTTCAAGCATAACGATGATTGTGAGGATGGAACAGGACTAGGCAGTGTTTCGTTCTATTTTACATAGTTGCTATGAGTTGGAACCGACTGGACAGACCCTGACAACAACAAAAATCACTGTTATATTGGGCACTGTGATCAATGTGATCTAAGCCACTGAGCTCCTAGACACTGCCATCTCTTTGAATGTTTTAGTACACACTCCTGGTAAGAAGCCAGAGTCAGGGAAGCCTAAACTGTCCAAACTTCACCTTTTTTCCTCAGAGGAATTTGAAGAACACACAATTTATGTCCCAAATATCCCAAAGTTTTCAGTGAAATGACTGTTCTGTGTTTCTTATGGCTCCTGTGATCTGAGATCTCAAGCCAATGGGTTCTGGGCCATCAATTTATTTAATGCAAAGGCTTTGTTACTGGGTCAGTACATTAGGTTAGACTTCTTATTCCCTTATGATGAGTTTCAACTAGATGGAGTTTTCAACTCTTCTATAGAAACATGTTTTGGTGCAATCTTTCACCAGGTCACCATTCCTGCATACTCAAGCCTCAGGCCCTGTGGCAGCAATAAATACCTGGACTTGAGATAATGCAAAATTTAGTATCTCACAGGGGACGCAGGGCATTACCACACACCAGTCACTATCCTTCTCTTGTACTTATATTTCCCTAACTGAATTCTTCTCACAATGTGTTTTTAATGTATGAAGTGAGTTACAACACAAGGAACCCACTCCATGGTCCCTATGGGCACTTTTAAGAGACTTTTCAGATTACAAAATAGCTTCAGAGACTGGCCTTCAGATTAGCATTTGGTTGAGAATAGTTGCAAAGAAATGCATGGGATTTTGAATGGCTTTAGAGAGCTGCAAGGAATAATCCTACTGGAGTCGATTCAAGGAATAATAGGAATGGCAATTTTTGAAATTGTACATTACTCTATTAAATAGCATACACTCCATCTTTGAGTTAGATCTTTTACTACAAAAAAGAAATACATCGGACAGGGATTTAAGCACCAAAAATGTTATTGATTGTTAGTGGTATAAAGGGTGATCTTAGTTCACTGTAGTCCTGAGCAAAATTTCTTCTCAAGGTGAACGCCTCATCAAAGGATCGTTCATTTTAATTTGAAGCCAAGATTATAGTGGTATCCCTGCTCAGAAAACAGAATGAACCTTTAGAAATAAATAATATATTGGGTGAGGGATCAAAGTTAGGTTAAGTGAATCATGAGGCAGAAATGAGTAAGCAAATATGGTCAGTGACCTCATAATATTGTTCCTGTTCTTGTATATCTAAGGTCTGTAATTTAATGCCCTCTGAACAACCAAGGCCTTGGGAAAGGTAAATATCATAACCCTTCTAAAATGGGTTTATACATGTGTACCCATTTAGTATTTGTTCTTTGGATTTCAACACCACTAACCCCAGCTGACAGGTCAGATAACTAGTCTGGAAGTTAGGAGGGGTTGTTCTGACCCAGGTATGGTGCCAGTATTTTGTGTTTCTGGGTATTTTGTGTTTTCCGGGCATCAGTTTATTTGTGAATAAATTGAAAATTATTGAATCTGGTGACCACAAAGCTCTTCTACTCTAACATTCTACTGTGCTCTGATTCTCTTTTTGTATTCACACACGTTGGCCAAGAACCAGTTCTACTAAGGTTGATGTCTACCCCATAATAATTGTGTAAAAGATTAGGGCAAGGAATTTCTCTATTGGTCAGATCTCTTTTATGTTATCCTTTCTATTGTATGTCTATAGTCTTCTTGGCCTGCATTTACTTATGTTGGAGTTTTGATTGTCTTTGTAAATGAACAATCTTTTGAAGTGCCTCCCTGATTTCTTGCAATTTTGCTTTCTGTTGTCTGCTTCCTTGACACCCTGGTATTCATACTGGCCTTTTTGATTGTTTATGAACTCCATTAATGACACTTGATACATATTAGAGGCTCAATAATTTTTTGTGTTCCTGTCTCAAGACTGATGTTGATTTTTCTGCTTTGTTTTTGGTTTGTTTGAAGATTGCCTGGATATGAGATTCTTATTTTTAAAAATTCATGGTATCAAAATCATAACCATGAGGAAATAGGATATTATATTTATTTTCTCTTGTGAATTTTAAGATTTATTTTTAGAATATTATGAAGATAATATGAAGTTTAAAGCCTCCTCTGCAAAAAAGTGAGATCCTGAGACAGTTATTTCTTGTCAGCCCGTGGAATTAAAGTAGTCCACCATTTTCGCTATGTATACATTTATACATCGAGCGAAATGAGAAGCCTTCCTTCTTTTAAGTACCTTAGTTTCTCATTAAACCCACCTGAAAGTAAAAGAAACACTCATACTTCCAGACTCGGAATAGGATAAGAATTCCAAGACATTATTTCCTCCACCACAAATATGCATAATTCACATGCAAAAACCAAAAGGATCCTCTACACCATAGCTCACTCAACATCTAACTGGGCACGCTTCAGGACAACATGGAGTGATTAAAACAAACAAAAAAAAATTATTTCAGCTTAGCTATTATTTTGGGAAAAAAAAATTCTATTGTTACCATGTATATGTATACATATAAAGGGGGTATTATGTGACCTATACCATATTAAAAAAAAAAAAATAGTCACCTATTTTCCTCTCTTGTTCCCCAGTATACTCCTTTGGGCCTCTTCCTCTTAAGCACAATAGTTCCAGTTGTGGAAATACATGAAATGACCCAAAGAAAAAGTGACGAAGAGACAGAGAAGACAGTCAAGATCAGGACCCAGGGGGTTGCTTGTATTTAAGGGATATTTTGATGAGGAAGAATCAAATGATCTAGGGTAGTATCTGAGCCATAGAAAGAGAACAAGAAGACTTTCATGAGACTACAAGCTAGGAAAAAGGGAAATTTAAGAAGGAGAAGAGACAGTCAATAGTGTTAAATGCCACAGAGAGGGACAATAGGACACAATAAAGAAAAGGATAGTAAATCTAAGAACTTAGAGGAAATTGCTTCTGTACAATATTGTAAGGAATTACAGGATTTTTTTCTTGACATTCTCATCACATCCCACCACACCAAGAATACCACAGTGCAATGTCTTAGATAAAGTCAAAGTTTATAACCATCTTTTCTAAGGAAATCTTGAAAGTTATTGGTTTATCAATTTAATACAGTGTTTCTGTTTTTGAGATAAAATGTAAACATGATACAAATGAATGATAAATTGATTCTTTAGAATTTTGGCCTGAAATAGTCATTCATAAATATTAAAATTTGGTGCAATCATATTTCTTTCTCAGCCAGTATCTTTGCATTTTTTTCTTTTCCTTTTTTTTTTTTTAAATAGTGGACACTGCCTCTCACTTATGCTCTCACACACAAATGACTTCCCTTCTTGTGAAGCTCATTATTCTATTGAAACTTTACAGGACATGAAGTGACATAGAAAATTTACAGTCCCCCACTGCCATTACGATCACATTAATTAAGCAATAAGACCCAGCAGTGCAGGAATTACATTGTGTTAATTCATACCTTGGGATGAATGTTCAAAGTGGTACTTGGGAATGAAGCCACAGGACTCCCGTTAACATCACGAGGCTATAGGGATTGATGCCAGGCACCTGCTCCTCAACTCTACCATTGCTGGTAACTATAAGGCCTGACTTATCTTGACCCTTTGAAAAAAATGTGTACATGCCCTACTTCTATTGTTAAGACCTTTGTTCAAGGACTATGCTATTTGCCAAACCTTTAATGCATAATCAAAGATATAACTTGAAAATTTTAGGTAAATTCTAAGTTGAATAATTAGAAACTTAGGTATGTTTGGGGGGACAGTTTACTAATTTCATAAGAACACATTTTAATGGTGTCAAGTTGGCATGTGGATAGAAGTAATTAGGGATGGGGTAGAAACCCATGTAAGGAATATCCCCTTGGAGACATCTGTTCCTCCTTGCCTTTCCATGCTTTCTATTCCTTGATTGGTTTCTTTGGATCAATTTTATTGGTGATATTTAGGAGAAGTTATACACTAATTTGGAGTCCCTGGGTGGTACAAATGGTTAAGTGCTTGACTACTAGTCAAAATATAGGCAGTTTGAACCCACCCAGAGACACCTAGAAAGGCAAACCTGGTGAGATGCTTCTGAAGGGTCACAGCCTTAAAAACCTAGTGGAACAGTTTTATTCCACACACTTGAGTCACCATGAGTAGGACTCAACCTGAGGACAATGTACACCAACAGTGACAATATTCTTACTTAGTGGATTTCAAATTGTGGTCACTGGACTGACATCAGTATCACCTGAGAACCTATTACAGTTGCAAATTCTCTGGCCTCACCAAGGACATACTGAATAAAAAATTCCAGAGATGGGGCTCAGCAAATTAAGTTTTAATGAGTTCATTGGGTGAGTGTGAGAAATGCTAAAATTTGAGAATCAAAATTATAGTTGAAGTAATAAAAAAAAGAAATGTGTTATTATTTGCATACAGTCTCTGTCTTTTGCTTTGTCTATCAAAGATAGAATCTGGGTTATGGGCCTGCTAGAAATCTTTTAGGTGCTTATGTGAAATTTCAATATTGTTTTAATTTCAAAAGGATGAAATAAGTTAGTCTGTTTCTCCAAAATATGCCCATTATAATATGCCTGTTTCTTCACCCTCAAAAACCAACAATTTATAAATACATACATATACACATAACATACACACCTAATAAACAAATAAATATTGTATAGCTATATTAGCACTGTACTACAAGCTTTGATATCAATGCTTACTTTTATGATGCAATTATTCAAATTAACTCAGCATCGTGTCAACATTGATTCTCAGGTGTCTCTGACCGTGTCCATTTTTCTGGCATATGACATGTCTTTTGTGATCCTGAGACCAAATCACCAACTTCCATGTATTTCATGGTAATTATATATATATATTTTTTTATCTGCCTGATACCCTCGACCTCTGTCCCTGCCTTGATCCTAGTTGCTCTAGGACCAGAAACTTACCTTCATCTAATCAGTGCCTCTTCGAGACTTCTTAGCCCTGGAACTGAGCTTCAAATACTGTCTGTTTGTATCGCTTACTCTGCTTCTCTTCCTGAACATTTCCATGTTCCATTTGCCTGCAAGGACACTTCCCTTTCTCCTTGCTGGATCTGTCTGTTACTGGCTGCTTGATCAGGCATATTGTCTGAAGCTATGCTTTCTGGACTCCATGTTCAATCCTCCCTCTGTCCATCTGCTACAGTAAAATCTGTCTTCATGACTAAACCCATTGCTGTCAGGTTGATTCCTGCTTATAGAGACCCTATACGTCAGAGTAGAACTGCCCCATAGAGTTTCCAAGGAGCACCTGGTGGATTTGAACTGCTGACTTTTTGGTTAGCAGCAATAGCACTTAACCACTATGCCACCAGGGTTTCTGTCTTCTTGACTAGGCCATCCCAATTGGTATGTTGGAATTTAACCTTTCCCAGGTGACACTGTTTGTTCCCCTGTGGCTAGCTCTTTTGTTACTTGCCTTGAGATATGAAAACACTGTGCCTAGTTATGATAACCAGGTTTATTGCTACAGATATAGAAATACGAATCTCTATTGTCAAAAGCTAGACTGAGTTCAAAACTACCACATATTATAATACAGATGAGGAGATAAATTTCTGTGATCAGACAGCCAGTTTCAAAACCTAACTCAAGGATTTGGTATCTGTGTGATTTTCAGCTAGTCTTGAACCCTCCTAAACATCACATTGTTTATTTTGTTTGTTTTCTTTTCTATAAACTAGGAATCATAATACTATCCTTAATGTAGCATTATTAAAAAGAGTAAAAGAAACAAGAGCACCTGACATATATTAGTCCTCAAAAAATGGGCATTACTGCTGTTGCCCGATTCATTTCCTGAGGATACACAGGTGAATCACAGTGTGCTCCCTGTTGCCAAGAAACTGGTAATGAGGTAGTGGAAATTAAATATGTGTTTAGATAGTGAAAAACATTAACGGGGATACACAAATAAAACTATGTATTAGATTGTGGGGGCAAAATCTTTGACTCTGGGGATCAGGAAAGGGATCTTAGAGGTTGTAACATTTAACTGGATCTTGGATTTGGTAGTTATTATCTTCAGCAAAGCTAATAACAACAGATAATATGGGAGTGGGGAGGGTTGCTGTAGATTCCACATGCTGAGCTAAGTATTTTTAAGACACTACATAATTCAATGGAGCCTTCGTAACAAAGTGGTTAAACATTTAGCTGCTAAACAAAAGGTCAGCAGTTCAAATCCACCAGCTGCTCCTTGGAAACCCTATGGGGCAATTCTGCTCTGTCCTATACTGTCGCGATGAGTCGGATCAACTTGACGGCAATGGGTTTGGTTTGTTTTTTGGGGGGTGGTGAAAGCAGTTAACGTTCTTGGCTGCTAAGCGAAAGGTTGGAGGTTCAAGTCCACCCAAAGATGCCTTGGAAGAGAGGCTTGGCAATCCACTTCCAGAAAAATCAGTTATTGAAAATTCTATGGAGCATAGTTCTACTCTGACACAAATGGGGATGTTATGAGCTGAAATCAGTTTGCTGATATCTGGTTTGTGTAATTTAATCCTCACAGCAAAATAATGAGATACGTTATATTACCCCCATCTTGAAGATGAGGGAAATGAAACTTTGAGTGGGATGTCCATGAGAACAGCAATAAGCTGGAGAGTTATGCCTGGGAAGGAAACACGGTAGTCCTTAACGTCTAAACCCTGGTCTAGGTCACAATGCCTTTTCCAGCAGCCTAGAAAGAACAGAACATCCCCTCTCTCATTGAGCCTGTATACTAACAGCACACTCATTAAGTGAGATAGTCTCCCATTGGGGAGTTCTCACTTTTGGAAAACTTTGTGTTGAAAAATAATATCTACCCAATTAATTTAGAATATTTCTCTAGATTCTGTAAGATTATATATATAAAAATATCACAATCCCGAAGTGAATCCTTGTGAATGGATTTACACAGTCTAGCATATGGTCCATGTGAACAGGGCACAATAAGGGTTTTTTTGGGTGGGATGTACTGACTTGGATAAAATCGGTAGTATTTATTTTTGTTAGGACACAGATATTTGGAGAAGTGTTAGGGGGTGGAAAAAATACCGTCAATATAGTTATTTTCAAAACCAATTATCATATTACAACACGACCTACTTGAAGTGAGAAAAATCAGTGTGGCAATTTTTTGACGTACATGGAAAATCTGCTTAGGTGCTTTATATATTAGGCTATCAGATGGTTTGAATGTGTTAAGCAAGGTATGAAGATCAAAAGGATAAAAAAGTTAGAACATGGTTAGACTGTGTTTTACTCCAAGACCAAATTAGCCTCAGAATGGCTTTTAAAATAATATTAATATACAGTTTGACCATTTCATAATGCGGTTACATGAGCATTTTATCCATACCAGGAATGTTTCCCCACCTTTTCACCTCTTTACGGTATCTCCCAAAGTTCATTTCATGACCTAATCCCTTCTTTGTTAAATAATCCAAACCCTAACTAACCCTCCCTCTCTTCATGATATTTACTTTCTTCCCACAAAATCCCACAAAATGGATTAAATAGAGTCTAATGTTTTCTACAGTTTTTGAATGTGTTCCATTTTCTTCCCTAGATGATTATAATATAATTTTGAGCAAGAAATATGCATTTTCATTGGTTTTATTACATATTTGATTGAATGAAGGAATGAAATTGTGTGTGTGTGTGTGTGTGTGTGTTTAACTTCTCCATTCATAAAAAAATCAACACAGGGCAAAGTAGAGATACATGAGGATCTATCACAACAGAGGGATACAGAATTAGTACAGTTAGTGTATACTGTGTAAAAATGTGGAAATTTTATTTATTTATGAAAATAATTTTATCTTTGAATTAAAGATTCCACCCCCCAGTATTGACTACTAACACTACTTTGACTTTGAAACAGTTTTCTCATTAGTATATTAATTTCAGGTAGTGTACGAATGAGAATAAATTCAGAGTTTTATAGTCTGTTATGATTGTGAATAGGCACAGCACGTGTTCTTTACTGAAGTGGGTGTGGGAGCATGGGAACTCTGCTCCTTGGTGATAAAATGCATCCTCATACAGAAGAATACTGATCTCCACTGAATCTGAACAACTCCAACCCATCTTCTCTATGGCCAGAGTTTAACTGCTCACAGATTGGTACTGACTAACCAGTGAGTCTATGGACCAACGATGGACGTCTCAAGGAGCAATCCTGAATGAGCTTCCTCTATCAGAAAAAGTTAGCTCTCTGGCCCAAAATGCTAAATAACATCCTTCCTTTCTTTCTTTGTGTCATGTCTTTTCATTAGCCTTACATTTCCATTCCTTACTAAGCTGATAATATACTTTTATTCTAAATAAAAGTGATTATATCACATGCTTAAATTAAGATAGAACAGCACAGAGATTTAAAAAAGAAGAAAAAAACAAAAACACTTAACCACTGCACCAGCACAGAGATATCTTGCTTCAAAGGATTAATGGTTCAAATGGTTCATGTACTCATTTGCAAACCAAAAGATTGGAGGTTTGAGTCCACCCAGAGGCACCACAGAAGAAAGGCCTGGTTATCTACTTCTAGAAAATCAGCCACTAAAACCCCTATGGAGACAGTTCTACTCTGACACACAAAAGCTTGCCATAAGTCAACATGGACTCAGCAGCAGCTGGTTGGCATCAAATAGTTTCAAAGTACATAAAGTTTGCAAGCGTGTGTGTGCATGTGTGTATGTATTTAGGTGTTAGAATTAATGTATGGAAACTGGGCCAATTGATAACAGGCACCCAAAAAGGCATAATATACATACATACATTAATGCATACGTGCATGCATATACACACTTAAACTACAAGTATTGTTGAATTTCACATTGGATTACAAAAGTCAATTTTTGATTCTGGGAGTTCAGTTCTAAAAGAAATCTTATAAATGCTTTTAAATATCTCCCTTCATTTATAAATCAGATTAGAAAGGCCCAGAAAAATAAATATCATGTCCAAGATTGCACAATTAGAGTTAGATCTGGGATTAAACTAAGAGCTTTCAAATGTTAAGTGTTTCCTTTTCAATATATCATGTTGTCTAAAGCAAGAAATAATTGAGCACCCAGTACATATTGGGTGTTGTCCTACACAAAGAGAAAAGTATGACTCTTGCTTTCAAGTGTCTTATACTTGAAATAATCACTGATATTTTCTGAGTTTATGATGCCCCTGGAACTCTGGTGATGCAGCGGTTAAATGCTCACCTCCATACCAAAAGGTCAGGGATTCAAATCTACCAGCTGCTCTGTGGGAGGAAGATGTAGCCATCTGCTTATGTAAAGATTGCAGCCTTGGCAACCCTATGGGTAGTTCTAATCTGTCCTGTAGGGTTGCTACGAGTAGGGAGCAACTTGATGGCAACAGATTTCTGTAATGACATCCACACCGTCATGCATGGATTTTGTAATTTAATCCTTCAGTCGACCAAGAGTTGATCCCATTTTTAAATGAATGACATTCGGTCAGATAATTCTCAAAGGAATTGAGATTAAACCCAGGCCCTTTTTCTCTGGCTACATCAAGTTTTCTCAACTCTGACCAAAGGTGAGTTCCAAATGAGTTGGCTGTCTTTAGTGCTCAGAGAAAAATATTTCCATCTTTTTGTCCTTGAACCAAGCTTGTTGGACTCTGTGAAGAAAGAACAAATACAAAGAATTCTGCATTAAGGGGAATAGGCCTGCTATCTTTTTCTCCAACTCTAAGCCATCTGTGCTAATTCTCAAAGCTAGCCTATGTCCCAGGCATCTTGGGATAGGTACATTTCCATTTTGCATGTAAGTAACCTCTGCTCAAAAAACCTGATGGAGTGTTGTCACTTAGTGGCTGATTTGGAACAAACCATATTGTTTCAGTATTGGGCAGTGCCGACGGACCTGTTGCAAAGCAGGAACACGTGATTGCACACAGGCTGCTTCCCACGTAGAAGAGATACAATGCTTTTCATTTCGGCAAATGTAATGGAGCCAAACCTGCCACACATTATCTCAAACCAAAAATTGTCTTCGGATGGAGAGAATCAATTTTTAATTTGAAGAGCAATTATTTGGGCCTCCAGACTTCCAAAGGAATGAAGTGGAACAAATATTCACGGCTAGAACAATCAAGCATCTCCTCTCTCCTCACATCTAAGCTTGAACCTCAGCTCTGGGGCATAACTCAAGATTTGATATTAAAGTGTTTCATTTGCAGCCAATTAGGCCTAGGATTGGATTCTGCAGCCTCCTTGCATACGAGGACAATAGTGCTATTTCCAGCAACCTTATTTTCACTCCCTTACCCCCTCACACATCGCTTCAGAATCATCTCTGCCTTCGTCAAAACAATTTCCTTTGTACTTATGAAAGCCTCACAGCCAGTAAGCGGAAGGTATGGAACAAGCGTAACCACTGGAGCTTTTTTCCCATCTGAATATCACCAATCTTGTATCTTGCTGCGGCCTAAGGTCTCTGATTACATCAACCTCTCCAAATTATGCTGAAATGAAAGCCATTCAATTTGCCACCATCAGTAACTTTCGAAAAGAGCCCACATAATTGATTTCACAGTAATATAGGCGTAGGTGACTGAGAGCCTTAGCTTCATTTAGGCAATGTTCTCTTTCATTCCAAAGTGCAGTATTCAATAGAAATGTATATACCAATATCTATATATATCTATGTATATAGATACATGTTGTAGATATAGAAAGCTCTTTCTTGGCACATAGAAAGTTCTTTGTTCCTTTTTTTTTTTTTTTTTTATGGTGCAGAAACATGAAAATTGAAATTAATGCCCAGGGTGATCTAATAGAAGTCGACAGGGTTTAGGTGAAATAACTCTCTTCTGGAGCTTTCCCTGATGGGGATTTCAGCCAGCAGGCAGGGAGCCATTTCAAATGCTATTCAGGCGTCTAGCAACATTTGTTACCAAGTTAGTTCCTTAGCACCCAGACTATGGAGAGCTTAGATGTGAGTGAGGCTATTATTTCCAAAGTTGCTATCCATTGTTTCTCTGTTTATAGCATGGTGTGAATTTCGTTCCTTTTGACCTATGACAGCCGATGGTCACCACTCTTTCCATATTCACACATGACAGAATCAGCTGAGCTGCCTCCTCAGACCTTCAGGTGGATAACAGTGCGTGCTGATTTCTTACTGTAACTGTCCCAGTTGGGAGCCATCTAAAAGCCATGGAAGAAGAAGTAGGTTCTGACCAAGAAGAGCTTATAGTCCAATGTTTTTCTTGTGTACCATCGAGTCAATTCCAACTCATGGAGACCCTATATCTCAGAGTAGAGCTGCCCCATAGGGATTTCTAGGTTGTAATCTTTACTGGAGCAGATCACCAGGTCTTTTATCCCACGGAGCTGCTGAGTTCCAGTTACCAATCTTCGTTTAGCAGCTGAGCACTTAACCATTGCACCACCAGTTCCCTTTACAGTCAAATAATTCCCTATTTTCATTTTGAAATTATTCAGATTACTAGTTTAACCATTCACAGATTTATTAGGCAGAAGTTTGGTTAGAGGTGAAGAGAGAAAAACGTGCTAGTTCAACATCCTGGCAGCCTTAGATTCAAATCACAACTGTAACCCCGGGATCTATATGGCCTTGGGAAAGTCACTTGTTTTCTCTGAGTCCTGTTTACTTAGCTATAATATTAATATGACACACGATCATTGTGAAAATTATGTCCTCAATACTTGATATCCATTATTACTATAATTACTGGGTACTAGCTTAGAAACCCTGGTGGTGTAGCGGTTAAGAGCTATGACTGCTAACCAAAAGGTCAGCAGGTAGAATCCACCAGGAGCTCCTTGGAAACTATATGGGGCAGTTCTACCCTGTCCTTAGGGTCGCTATGAGTCGACGGCAAGGGGTTTGGCTTGGTTTTTGGTGAGCTGGGTGATCTTGGATAAGTTACATAATCGTCTTTGCGTTAGTTTCCTCAAATGTAAAATTGGCATACAGTAAAATCTGCAAAAGCCAGAACCTGTGTCAGAGATATCGCCCTCCATTATTTTCCACTAATAGAGAGTAACAGGATAGTGATAAGACTGTACGCTGTCAAAGGCAGAAAACTTATAAGACCTAGAAAACAAGACAGATCCTTTGAGTTCCGGCTCTCACAGGTTTCGCTGTAATAATGACCCTTTGGATTTTTAAGAGGATCAAATTGGGTCAAATCTGCCAAGTGTTTAGCATTGTTTCTGGCAATAAGTACTAAAGATTCATAGTTCTTCTTATTAAAGACGCATACTTCATTGTTATAAACCTTCTGAAATTCCATCAATATGAGTAAACACTGAGTAATACTGTATGAACAAATTTTACAGTTACAAATTATATCATGCATTTTTTTCCTTGTTGTGGTAAATATATACATAAAAAAAGTTCATTTAACTTATTACAGAGTTATACATATAATTTCCAAGGGTTATTTTCATGGGAAAATGATGGCTTAAAAGAGCAATTGTGATTTTTTGGGCATTTTCAGATGTCATGGTTGGCATTGATCCATTGGGGCTGGGAGGCTGATAGCCCTAGAATGAGCAAGATTGTGAAGCTACATCAAGATCCAGAGGACAAGCAGTGCTGTGATCTTTCTGTGGTATATGTCATAACAGAAGGATGTATGTGACAGTAGAGATGCCGTGCATTTTCCATTTCTACACTTCACCTTGTTCTGTCTGTGTATCATTGGACTTTAGTACCCAAACTACCTAAAAAGAGTCCATTGTTTCTTATTTTATTTGGTCTTTTTTTTTTTTTTTGAACTGTAGCTCCTCTTGGATGAAAAGATATATTCTTATAATGTGGCATGGTTGATTTTTCTTTATGATCATTATATTATCATTTGAAAATAACTCATTAAATACATCTGCCATATTTTTTTACTGCAAGGAAAATTGATATTAGGAACATTTTTTTTCTGGCTAAAAAGAAAACCGATGTAATATAAAATAAAACTCAAACCCACTGCCGCTCAGACTATTCCGACACATAGTGACCCTACAGGACAAGAGTATAACTGCCCTACAGGGTGTCCAAGGCTGTCCGTCTTTACAGATGCAGACCACAGCTTTCTCCCATGGTTGTGGGTTCGAACCACTGACCTTTTCATTAGCAGCCAAGTGCTTTAACCACTGCATTTCCAGGACTCGCTTAATATATACAATAGCAGGGAATTTTATCCTTTTAGAAAGTATTCTCCCTTCATTTCTTTCCTAGATAATTTGTCCAAGATACTCTTTAAAGCTCTCTCTTTTATCACACTACCCTGATTTTATTGATAGCACAAAACCGCATAAAAGGCTTTTAATAAAAAATAAATAAATTACTGTGTCACGTAGAGACTAATGTTCTCTTAGCCTAAATTCAAAAAGTAGCATGAGCATCATGACACGTTACTTGAAGGGAAAAACCAGACTTATCCCTTTGGCTGCTGAAAGTGGAGGTTATTGTTGTGGGAGAAGCAGGATTATGAACAAAAGATCAGCAAAATCCAGTCAAGGACATCATCAACGATGGGGAGAATTTTCCCAGGGAATTCTCACTGCTGATTCTGCCGTTCATTTATTCATATAACAAAGCCGTTTTTGAAACCTCCTTATTGGTGAGGCAACTCAGGTGTTTAAAAATTAGTCAAAATACAGTTGGGTAAACTGACTGCTTCATATGGTTCAAAACTGTATTTAAGTTCAAAGTAAAATCAAAATGATATTCCATAGTAAATCTCTATATTAGATGTTCAACATCATAATTTTAAATTAAATTATAAAATTTTCCAGTTGGAAGGATACAATTTTCTGCAGTGAAATATTTGCTAATCTTTCTAAAAGCCTATCTCCTGGTCTCAGTTTTTCACTCCTTTGTGCTCACCATTTCCTATTTGTCCATCCACACATAGTATCACCGTTCTCCATTCTGTTTTGTGTTACAAAAGGCCAATATTTATGACATAAAGAACACCTCCCCCTGGCTTCATGTTGGGGTTGGCCAATGGGAGGCACCCCCAGAGGACTAGAGTGCAGGCTGAGTGTTGAGTTGGGGTACTCATTGTTCCTGCTCTCTTCCTGCCAATGGTCATAGGTTAGTTTGTCCCTCCACCAAAGGTGACAACTCCTACTAGATGTTGCTCCCCTTCAGCTCCTCTCTCCAGGTACTTGTGACCACTTACTCCTCTTGCCTCTTTAGAAATTTTAATATAACCCACTATAGATTGTCCTGAGATAATGCAATGTGCCATCCTTTCTTGGTTTCTCTTAACCCTGCCCATATTTTAGTAAATTGTCCCGTTATTCATCTTTTCTGAATTATCACATTTAAGTGTAACATCTGTTTCTTGATGGGATCCTGGGTGATACCCTGAAATGGGAGATGCTGATTCTTCCCCAAGGTGTAGGTTCCTCCAAAAAAAAAACCCCAAACCAGGCTCATTGCTGTCAAGTTGATTCTGACCCATAGCCGGCTACCCTATAGAACAGAGTAGAACTGCCCCGTACAGTTTCCAAGGAGCACCTGGTAGATTCAAACTCCTGACCCTTTGGTTAGCAGTCGTAGCTCCTAACCACTACACCACCAAATTTTCCAAGAGCCTGTCCAAATGACTGGTCCAAATTAATGTTCTCAAATGAAAAGTGAGGGATGGACTAGAAAACACTCCCAAGAGCAAAGTGAATCAATATAGGTTCTAGGAAGTCCTGGAATGGGGAGAGTGACCAGGAGAAAAATCAGTGACAGATTGTCAGCCCATATGCGCATACCAGACACCATTAGAATAGCAATTTTATATCTTGTTGTTTCAGTTAACATTATGATTTAATCATTTTTGTCATATTCTAGAGGGTTCATTGTAAACATTATTTTGACTACATATTATTCCAAATGACTGGCTGGGTGTCTAGGATTCCTAAATTCTGGAAGTACAGGGAACATCTTCCAATTTTATGTGCTGCTCTACTTACCCCATCCCTAGCATGCACTGTAGAGTTGTACATATTGCAGAACTCTCCAAAAAAGTCAGTGGCAGAATGAATGTGTAAAATCAAATTTTCTCCAAAGGCATCCCCATTTGTCCTGGCCTCCGAACCTAGGATGCAAGTAAGCATTTCCTTCCCTTGGTTCTACACAGTTGAATTAATAGCTTCCTAAGTGACCCAGTCTCCTGGATAAGTCATGGATTGTACAGGAACCTTCTGTGATTCATCTGACAACTGAGCAGTGAAAGGAATTCCAAACCAATGGCAGGTGAAAATAAGTAGATGCGTTGGGAGCTTTCACAGCACATTGGAAGGTAGTTAGATCCCATGAAATGTGGTTTCTGGGTAAAATCTGATTGACTCCTTTAAATCTGAGCCTATCACCCAGAATGGAACTCAAGTTCACTACATCATAATGTGGCCAGAGAGAGGAAAAGTAAGCAATGCAACATTCACGTCAAACTGTGAAAAAGAAAGAATTCTGCTTGGAGAGTAGCAATAAACAGAGTAAGAATTTCTAGAGTAAAATCTATTTTTTAAATGATCACTGCACAATTTTATGTGGTGCCCAAATTGTCTGTGGCTATTCATAAAGGCTCTTATAGAATTGGGTACAAACTAAGGGTGTGTCTTCTCTACTTATTCTCTCTTCCTAGGTTTGGGCTGGGCATTCCCTAGTATGAAGTGTGGAAAATCATTGTTCTTTGAGTGCCGGGATCAGATCTGCAGAAAAATCATCACATTGACATTTTGACCCCCCACCACCAATGGGAAACCCATCTAGCTGTGCAAAACTAGTTAAACAAATCAGCCTCACCACAGCCTCATTTTTGAGAGTTTTTCAAATAAACAGGTCATTCCCTCATCTGGAGGCTTTGACTTTGGAACAGTCAATACAAAACACCCTTCTGTGGAA
Organism: Loxodonta africana; assembly: GCF_030014295.1. NCBI lineage: Eukaryota > Metazoa > Chordata > Mammalia > Proboscidea > Elephantidae > Loxodonta > Loxodonta africana. The sequence continues at coordinate 68,946,154 of NC_087352.1, forward strand.
ATTACTTTGGCGTCCCACATAAAAAAAAAAAAAAGTCCCACATAAGTACAGAAAATCTTGTTTTTTTCTGTGCATAAGTATATGAAGGAAACCAGTTAAAGGTTTTGTTGATGTATATACATGTGTATGTGTGTGTGTGTGTGGTGTTTTTGAATATGGGAGTTCAGTTATAAACTAGCTAGGAGACATATTTCTACAGAGCAATTTCGAGCAGCATTAAAGTTTATGCTGCTTAAATCACTTCAGATTGGGGGATATTCAGATCTCTCAATTTTATGATAATGTCAAGAGAGTTTCTGGTGAGTCCCATTAATTTTTTTGGTATTGTTTAATTTTACATGAGTAAATATAATTACTCCTTTTGTCATGAAGAGCAAGTTCTAATACCAATTTATAATTCATGGAACTAATTATGTTAACGAGGAGGCAGTCGTTCCTCAGCTATCTTCCCTGTAATTTTAAAGGATTTTGATTTTTTCCCCTTTCCTGTAGAATTTCTCTTCCAGCTATGAAAAGGAAGTGTACACAATTCATCTGTGATATAATTATTTACCATGGCAACAGTTTGTGAATGGGATTGGGAAGTTGCACAGAAGGAGAAAGCAGCTTAAGGGGGACAGCCTTAAAAAATCCTTTCAAGTGAAGAAGTCTTTCAGGTGGGAACAGTTTTTGTTTTCCTGATATTTTAAGGAGGGGCTCAGGTTTGCCTAACATTGTTAAGAACGACTGTTGATCCTAAAATAAAAGAGACTATTTTCTACAGTTGCATTTCAGAAAATCACCTTGATTAAAAGACTGGCAGAAAAGGCAAACCTATATTTTTCCTCTGCATTTGAATTAACAGCCTCCTTTTTTTTTTTTTAAGAAGTTGGAGGGAAAGGGTTTGCCACTAAACTATCAGATACGCTGTCAGGGGACATTTGAGAACAGGGAAAATACTGGCCCTTGTATTCCTGAGACCAGTAATAAGCTTGAATCCCTCTCAGCAACAAAAACCTTCCTTCTGGGGCAACACAGAAATTCCAAGGAAAGTAAAGAAAATCTATCAAAATCCAGTGGTTCAATCTCAGGGCTTCACCTGAGGCTGCCACAAATTCTCTCCGTGTCTAGCCTGTTCAATGGGATATTGATTATTTTATCCCCAGTGGTATAATGCCAAAGCAATAGTCAATATGCTTCAAAAGAACACCAACATGTACCTGAAAATGGCGATGATACCAAAAGAGCGTCTCCTTGGCAGGCTTGTGTGTTTCTCACCTGTAAGAAATGTCATTTCTCAGATTCTTTCTCTCTTTCCATTTTCAGCAGTAACTATCACCTTAGCTAAAATAGTCTTCGTCGTATGATAAAATTACTTTTGTTTAATATTCCCGAACACTAATTGCACCACCAGCCACGGGGCAAGCACACAACTGGAAGCTGTATGAGTAGAAACCTTTATACAGCTGAACCTCCTCACAAACATATGTAAACAATGTGAGCCTAGAAAGATACCTCAGGGTACATTTTAGAATGAAAATTAAAAAACAAAAAAAACTATGAAATGCTATTGAAGCAAAAGTGTTTTCTAGTTTCAGAAGCAGAAGTTGAATGGTGCAGCCCCATTCTGAGGCAATGGCTTTATAGTGAGCTCTTGTTGGTGCTGGCTACGTTTGGAGTGGTGTCTTTTGGATATGCCCATGGTATGCCTGGAGTCAGGACTAAGCATTTCTCTTACAGTGTTTCATTTATTTTGAACACAAAGTTTTGCAAATTTAACAAAGGAAACCATACTTCTCCTTCTAATTGTCCATGTTCCCATACAAAAAGGGAATTGGAATCAAGAGTATACAATTGCCTTTTGAAATATTTAGACTAATTTAAAAAAATGATGAAAATTCATACTAAAAAAATAACCATTTTAAACAATTCCAATAACTATGTATATGAAAGTGATGTCATAGCTCTGCCATTTGTAATTAAAAAAAAAAAAAAAAGTCTCCTGCCTTCTGATTTATTCCAGAATCCTTTTCCACTGTATATGGTAGATTTGAGATGAACAAGGGAAATAGCGCATAGTGTCATAGAATACAGAGTTAGGAAAGAACTTTGAGGGCCACATTGCCCGTTTGCTCATTTAATAGATAAGAAAACTGTGTTTCCAGGAGGTTTTATGACTGACTTTAGGTCTCAGAAGTTTCTTACCTCCAGGAATAATTGTGCAAGCAAGGAATATAAAGCAAGGAACACATAAAGAATTCTCTAAATTATACACTAAAATTCTACAGAGGTGGTACACTTATACCAGAGCAACAATTTTACAGAAATTTAGAAAAGGAATGATCGGGTGCACTAAATAGTCAGGGAGACTCTGTGGAAGAAGGGGTCTTGAAATGAGCTGTATGTGATGTGTGAGATTTGGTTTGGTGGAGAGGTGGAGTGGGTCCTTGCTCAATCATTATAAAATGAGGACTGTTCTTCAGTTGCCACAAGCATCATTCTTGATAAAATTCCTTATTAGTTGCAACTCTGCCTTTTTGCTTTGTGACGTAAAAAGCCAAAACCAAACGCACTGCCTTCGAGTCAATTCCAACTCATAGTGACCCTATAGGTCAGAATAGAACTGCCCCGTAGAGTTTCCAAGGAGTGCCTGAAGGATTCGAACAGCTGACCTTTCGGTTAGCAGCCGTAGCACTTTAACCACTATTCCACCAGGGTTTCCCTTTGTGAACTAGACTGTGAATAATTGTGACTATTTTTCCATATGAAAAGTAACTGATGACTGTAAGAGAAACTACGCTTAATCCAGTCTCTACAGCTAGGTACAACTGAAGTGTGATATGGCTGAAAAGTTAATTTACGTACTTTATTGACCCACCCATCTAACCAACCCAGATACCTCAGTTTCATTATTAATGGGATCATCATTTCATTAACCACAACCTTTAAGCCACTCATTGTTGTTTCTTAATTGCCAAGAGTCAGCTCCCACTCAGGACTTATTTATGACAGAATGAAGAGCTGCCTGGTGCTGCGCCATCTTCATGATCTTTAGTATATTTGAGCCTGTTGTGGTTACTGTGTCGATCCACCTCACTGAGAGTTTCCTTTATTTTTGCTGACCCTCTACTTTACCAAACATGATGTCCTTTTCCATCAGGTTTTCTCTAAGGTGAAGTGGAGGGTGGTCAGTGGGGGTGGTGTTTGTTATTGGTAATTGAACAAAGGAGAACAGAGAAAACAATAGTTGGCAGTATCCATCCAAGCACTACTCGAAGAAAGGGAGCTTTACACTAAGGTCATGGACAATCTTGAGCTTTAAGGCAGTTTCTAATTTGGAAAAGAATGGCCTTGGCAATACCTACATTATCAATAAGTGGATGAAGAGTTTAATTCATCTTTGCTTCTCTTGTTCCTATTCCTTGATCACCAAGACACCTTCTGTTTAAGAGTTGGCTGACTTACCTGTAGCACCCTCACTGGTCATGTGACCTTTGCATATTCAAAATTCTGCTGCATCTTATTTCTGAATGCAAAGTACATAAATCAGCAGTCTGGTTTCGTACATCATTCTCACATGCTTAGCGGATGTAAGCTTTCCACAAGTGATGGGATATGATAAATCAGTCATCTGTACCAGCAGGACTGAGAATCAGGCCCAGGTCCAGGGTGGATTCCCCAGACAATGAACGTTAATCAAAGCTTCTTGGGCCAGGTCCTGCTGGCCTTTCTAGACAAAATGTCTACCACACTTTAACTTTGACTTTGTTTGAGTATATATATATATGTGTTTTTTTTTTCCTCCAAGAAATAATAGTGACTTATTCTGGAACCCTTGGAAACACAATGGTTAATTTCACTTGATCCTTTTCTGATAATGGATCTTAGACATGGAGGCAGATTGGTGGAAAAGACATCTTTGAACAGGCCAGTCTTCCGGCTTACCACAGCACAGCTAGCCCCTAGTATATATGCAGCATGCATTTAGTCTGCACATAAAGTTAGCTCTGGAAGTTACTCTGCTTCTCTATGAATATGTGGCTTATGACTTCTCAAGATGCTACACTGAGCCCGTCAAGCCAGACATCAGGGATCCTTCTGGAATTTATGAGGTGAATATACAGGTTGTGCTTCTGCAACAACCACATGCATCTATGCCTCGGGGTGGGAATGATGGGAGAGACAATTCTAATTGGATTCGTAGCTCGCCTATATCCAGATCAGTAGTTCAAGGCTGTCCTGTAATTATTTTAAAATGACTCATAGTAAAAAAAATTTCTCTTGTCCTCCCCTTGGCCTTCAGGTAAAGAAGAAGTGGTTGTTTAAGTAGCATTGACCAACTGCATCCTCATTCACAAAAAACAGTCTTTACCATGTGTCAGCTTGGCCATAGCATTTCAAAGCTGTGTTTCCCAATCCCTTCCATGTCCAGATGGCTGGTTTAAAGCATCATGCTGTGAAAGGAAAAAGAGGAAAACATTTCCACAGACAGAATTATAGCTTGTTCATGGGAAACTAGATGATGTACCCTTGGATTCTTTTGTGGCTCCCTACCCCTACCCTCAAAAGGTTTAGAATTAAAATGGGAACAAAAAAAAAATCCTCCAGATTTATTTGTCTCTGCCATATTAACCATAAAAAAGATCTAGCCTGTTCCAATCTTAACCCAGCAGTAAACTATAAATCCAACTCCCTCTCACTGCTGGGGAAATAAAATCCAAATACAGTAGCATCCAAATAAATATCAAGAGTTGAGCCGTGCTGGCAGGGTGCAATGTACAAGATTCAATTTTAACTAGTGATTACAGACCGGCAACCTTCTAGCCCTGAATGTCAAACGGCCATGTCACTTTCTCCTGTCACAGAGTATGTCAGGACTCACAGCAGCCTGGCGACTTTTCATCAGAGGTAATGAATCTTGTACTACTGAGATGGGAAATGTCACTGTGCCTTCCCACACCTCCCTCTCTTGCCACCCCACCCTCGTTCCCTTCCTGCCACCTGTTCAGGGCCTAATAATTAGGAAAAAGATGCTGTGTGTGATATTTCCTTGCACATCCCCACCAGGGCCTTGCTGCTGTTGATTTAAATTGCGTGGTCAGTACTCAACTTGCAAGCATACTTGCTGAAATGGCCACCTCAGTAGATGGTTTGTGGTGTTGAAGTCTCATGCATCATGTCTCCTTGTCCTTGAGTAATAAAATGGAAAAACAGTTAAGCTCTGACCTTATAGTCTGTATGGTTCGGGGCTTCAGTCCAACTCCTGATAACTTGCCTTTAAATCTTGTGAACTTGGCACTTTTTGTTTCTGCCCTTTCTGTTTCTGAGCTGCCACTTGGGACACTGATGAGGATGGACCTCAAGTATCCTTGGATGGTGACAAGGGAAGAGAGTATATAGTTTGCAATGGCTTCTTTCAATTACAGGAGTGTTGTGTCCAACATAAATGAAACTAAAGACTTTTTTACACAATAAAAACACAGGTAATATACATACAAATATAAGCACTATTTTGAAAACAATTACTTGAATATCTTTAATTCTTAATATTAACCCCAGAATCTTAGAGGCTTGGAGGTAGTATGTATGAAATGAATTGGCAAAATATAAATCTATTTGTGATAAAACACATCCTTCACTGTTTACACATTTCATTACCTATTATGTCCAATAGAACATGCTGTTCATTATAAGGTATGATGGTGTTGTTGTTGGAGGTGCCATCGAGTCGATTCCGACTCATAGTGACCCTATGCAAAACAGAAAGAAACACTGCCTGGTCCCACGCCGTCCTTACAATCGTTGGTATGCTTGAGCTCATTGTTGCACCAATGTGTCAATTCACCTTGTTGAGGGTCTTCCTCTTTTCCGCTGACTCTGTACTCTGCCAAGCATGATGTCCTTCTCCAGGGACTGATCCCTCCTGACAGCATGTCCAAAGTATGCAAGACGCAGTCTTGCCTTCCTTGCCTCTAAGGAGCATTCTGGTCGCACTTCCTCCAAGACAGATTTGTTCGTTCTTTTGGCAGTCAAAGGCGTCAACTCTTCTTTGGTCTTCCTTATTCACTGTCCAGCTTTCACATGCATATGATGTGATTGAAAATACCATGGCTTGGGTCAGGCGCACCTTGGTCTTCAGGGTGACACCTTTGCTCTTCAACACTTTGAAGAGGTCCTTTGCAGAAGATTTGCCCAATGCAATGTGTCTTTCGATTTCTTGACTGCTGCTTCCATGGCTGTTGATTGTGGATCCAAGTAAAATGAAATCCTTGACAACTTCAATCTTTTCTCTGTTTATCGTGATGTTTCTCATTGGTCCAGTTGTGACAATTTTTGTTTTCTTTATGTCGAGGTGTAATCCATACTGAAGGCTGTGGTCTTTGATCTTCAGTAGTAAGTGCTTCAAGTCCTTTTCATTTTCAGCAAGCAAGGTTGTGTCGTCTGCATAACACAGGTTGTTAATGAGTCTTCCTCCAATCCTTATGCCCCGTTCTTCTTCATATACTCCAGCTTCTCATATTATTTGTTCAGCATACAGATTAAATAGGTATGGTGAAAGAATACAACCCTGACGCACACCTTTCCTGACTTTAAACCAATCAGTATCCCCTTGTTCTGCCCAACCAACTGCATCTTGATCTATGTAAATGTTCCTCATGAGCACAATTAAGTGTTCTGGGATTCCCATTCTTCACAGTGTTATCCTTAGTTTGTTATGATCCACACAGTCAAATGCCTTTGCATAGTCAATAAAACACAGGTAAACATCCTTCTGATATTCTCTGCTTTCAGCCAGGATCCATCTGACATCAGCAATGATATCCCTGGTTCCACGTTCTCTTCTGAAACCGGTCTGAATTTCTGGCAGTTCCCTGTCGATATACTCCTGCAGCCGTTTTTGAATGATCTTCAGCAAAATTTTGCTTGCGTGTGATATTAATGATATTGTTCTATAATTTCCACATTCGGTTGGATCACCTTCCTTGGGAACAGGCATAAATATGGATCTCTTTCAGTCAGTTGGCCAGGAAGCTGTCTTCCATATTTCTTGGCATGGACAGGTGAGCACCTCCAGTGTTGCATCTGTTTGTGGAAACATCTCAATTGATATTCCATCAATTCCTGGAGCCTTGTTATGCGCCAATGCCTTCAGAGCAGCTTGGACTTCTTCCTTCAGTAGCATTGGTTCCTGATCATACGCCACCTCTTGAAATGGTTGAATATCGACTAATTCTTTTTGGTATAATTACTCTGTGTATTCCTTCCATCTTCTTTTGATGTTTCCTGCATCGTTTAATATTTTCCCCACGGAATCCTTCACTATTGCAACTCGAGGCTTGAATTTTTTCTTCAGTTCTTTCAGCTTGAGAAACGCTGAGCGTGGTCTTCCTTTTTGGTTTTCTATCTCCAGCTCTTTGCACATGTCATTACAATACTTTACTTTGTCTTCTCAAGAGGCCCTTTAAAATCTTCAATTCTTTTACTTCATCAATTTTTCCTTTTGCTTTAGCTGCTCGATGCTCAAGAGCAAGTTTCAGAGTCTCTTCTGACTTCCATCTTGGTCTTTTCTTTCTTTCCTGTCTTTTCAATGACCTCTTGCTTTCTTCATGGATAATGTCCTTGATGTCATTCCACAACTCATCTGGTCTTCAGTCACTAGTATTCAATGCATCAAATCTATTCTCGAGATGGTCTCTAAATTCAGGTAGGATATACTCAAGGTCATATTTTGGCTCTTGTGGACTTGCTCTGATTTTCTTCAGTTTCAGCTTGAACTTGCAATTGATGGTCTGTTCCACAGTCGGCCCCTGGCCTTGTTCTGACTGATGATGTTGAGCTTTTCCATCATCTCTTTCCACAGACATAGTTAATGTGATTTCTGTGTGTTCCATCTAGCGAGGTCCATGTGTATAGTCGCCATTTATGTTGGTGAAAGAAGGTATTTGCAATGAAGAAGTCATTGGTCTTGCAAAATTCTATCATTCGATCTCCGGCATTATTTCTATCACCAAGGCCATATTTTCCAACTACTGATCCTTCTTCTTTGTTTCCAACTTTTGCATTGCAATCACCAGTAATTATCAATGCATCTTGATTGCATGTTAGATGACTTTCAGGCTGTAGCAGCTGATAAAAATCTTTTATTTCTTCATCTTTGACCCTAGTGGTTGGTGTGTAAATTTGAATAATAATCATATTAGTGGGTCTTCCTTGTAGGCGTATGGTTATTATCCTATCACTGACAGCGTTGTACTTCAGGATAGATCTTGAAACGTTCTTTTTGATGATGAATGCAACACCATTCCTCTTCAAGTTTTCATTCCCAGCATAGTAGACTATATGAAGGTCTGATTCAAAATGGCCAATACCAGTCCATTTCAGCTCACTAATGCCTAGGATACTGATGTTTATGCATTCCATTTCATTTTTGATGATTTCCAATTTTCCTAGCTTCATACTTTGTACATTCCAGGTTCCAGTTATTAATGGATGTTTGCAGCTCTTTCTTCTCATTTTGAGTCATGCCACATCAGCAAATGAAGGTCCCAAAAGCTTTACTCCATCTACCTCATTAAGGTTGACTCTACTTTGAGGAGGCAGCTCTTCCCCAATCATCTTTTGAGTGCCTTCCAACCTGGGGGGCTCATCTTCCAGCACTATATCAGACAATGTTCCACTGCTATTCATAAGGTTTTCACTGGCTAATGCTTTTCAGAAGTAGACTGCCAGTGAAAACCTTATAAGGTAATGATACAGTAACATATTACATGATCCCTGCCTTCAGTTAATGTGAGCAATAAGACACATGCATGATGGGATGAAACAAGGAATGATCTAACAAGTGGAAGAAGACAGTCTGCCCTGTGAATAACAAACCCTACAGGGCACAAGTCAGATAAACACATCTCAGATGATGGAAAAGATGTAGAACCAAATATAGTCCACAGTGAACCAAGGAAAGGCATCTAGGTAACACAATACAGGTCAGCATTGTTTGCTAGTGCAAGGGACATCTTTGCATTTGGCTATAATGATTACGTATCCCATGGAATACAGCAGTAAATTGTAGCTAAGGTCAGTTAACCCACTGTCATCTGGTATAAATCAGACAGTTGGGGAGGCAAAATCAAGGCTGATGATAGTGTCAAAGATGGTTCCAAAAGAGCTGTGGGTAAACTAGTTCCTCCTGCTAAGTAGGCTTTTTTTTTTTCCTGAACATCTCAAGTCCAGGTTCTAGAAGCTATGCTTAAACCTAATGTTCCTAGACATCTTTGAGAAAGTTTATTATTTCTAGGAGCGAGACTTTCCTTCTCTCTTAGTTTTCTAGTGCTGCTCTAACAGAAATACCATAAATGGATAGCTTTAACATACACAAGCTCATTTTCTCACAGTGTAGGAGGCTAGAAGTCCAAATTCACGACACCAGCTCCAGGAGAAGGCTTTCTCTTTTTGTCAGCTCTGGAGGAAGGTCCTTGTCATCAAACTTCCTCTGGTCTAGGAGTGTGTCAGTGCAGGGACCTTGGGTCCAAAGGACAGGCACTGCTCCCAGCTCTGCTTTCTTGGCCATAGGAGGTCCCCCTGTCTCTCTGCTTGCTTCTGTCTTTTACAGCACAAAAGAGATTGATTTAAGACACAACCTAATTTTGTAGATTGAGTCCTGCCTCATTAACATTAACTGCCTCTAATCCTGCCTCATTAACATCATGCAGGCAGGATTTACAATACTTAGGAAAATCACATCAGATGACAAAATGGTAGGCAATCACACAATACCAGGAACCATGACTTAGCCACATTGACATACATTTTGGGGACACACAATTCAGTCCATAACACCTTCCTTTCTTTCTTTTTTTGTTTTCCTTCCTTCCTTCTCCCATATTATGTTCTAGACATTAGGCTTGCATAAGAGATGAGGCAATACACAAGGCAAACATGCTCCTTGCCCTAATGTAGCATAAAGTCAAGTCAAGGAAATGGGCAAATATCCAGAAAATTACAATACAGTGTGATAGGACCATGAAAGAGGCTGTACTGTGTCAAGGGGAACCTAGCAGGGGTATTCAGCCCAGATATAAAAGCATAATAGGAACAGCTTTCCAGAAGATGCTAGATGGTGAAAAGAAAACCTTCACCATTGATTACTCATGGAGCCATGAATTTCTGGATAGATTTGAGGTTCTTTGAGGTGGGTCTGAAATTTAATCTGTCACTAGAATGGATCTTCTTACTGGGGAAGGAAGGATTGTTGTTGTTGCTGTGTGCTTTAGAGTAGATTCTGACTCATAGCGATGCTATGTAAGACTAAACCCTTTGCTTTTGAGTAGATTCCAACTCATAGCAACCCTCTAGGATAAAGAGAACTGCCCAAAATGTTTCCAAGGAGTGACTGGTGGATTTGAACTGCCGACCTTTTGGTTAGCAGCCATAGCACTTAACTACTCCACCAGGGTTCTATATGACAGAGTATAACTGCCCTCTAGTGTTTTATAGGCTATAATCTTTACAGGATCAAATCACAAGGTCTTTCCTCCTGCAGAGCCGCTGGTGGGTTAGAACTGCCAACCTTTCTGTTAGCAGCCAAGTGCTTAACCATCACACCACCAGGCATTCTTGAAGGGAGGACTATCCTTACAGAGATCAGTGTGTGTAACCTTAGTAATTTAATGTGGCATTTAGAGGAGAACGTCAAGGGCAGATGGGACTGAATTTGAAGCAAATGTAATAGCCTGATAAAGGTTTAATGCCAGGATATTGAAAGGCATAAACATACTTTCCCCTTTCATTTATCTTTTCTGTGCCATTACAAATTCATTAGGAGTGAGGATTGGGCAGGAAGTTAGAAATGTCTCTAAAGCATCTCCTTGAAAGTTGACTTTCTAATTTGTTAATTCTGCCCATGATCTATTTTATTTTTCTCTGTTTGTGCTTTAAATTTATTCAATAATTGAGACCCTGTCATGAGTAGGTGAAGTTCAAGTCATTGGGGAATGAAAGAGTAAATAAAAACAGCAGCTCCCTGCCATTATATCACTTGCACTTTAGAAGGGGAGAGAGGCATAGACAAATAATCACAGTGCAATTTGATGCCAGCTTTGATATGGGAAGTAATAACTTGTGCTAGATCGTCCCTGTATATTTAGTGTAGGATTGTGGTACAGCAAAGATTCATGGATCTCGAAAAAAAATGCACATAGACCGGTATACCTGTTTTAATTTAAATAAGCTCCAAGATGCCATTCTAAAATATATAGATGGCTCTCTCCTGGCTATTAGTAGAAACGTTTGTAGCTTCACAGGTAGGCGAGATATTGCTGTGGATCCTGGTGATGATCCTGGACAGAGCAGAAGTGAGGAAGATGATAGATGTGACAAACAAAAAGAAGATGCCAACATGCTCTGTAATTGGACAAGATATACGACGGACACATATATTTGGCAAGACTTATTATGAGTCAAACTGAATTGAATTGCAAATCCCTTCCTTTCTTCATCTACCCTTAGGCTCTGGTCTTATATTCAAGTCAGATTGAGTGAAATGCATTCCTCTGGAGACAGGGAGACTTTTTGCTCAATGGAGCTGAAAAGACAGTGTCTCTGGGTTTGTACAAGCAGCCACTGAAGGTACACAACCTCCTTGAGATGTAGATGTGTCTGGGGTGGAGGCAAATGGTAACAGAGAAGCCAAACTCTTATTAACCAATGCACAGGAACATGTAACCAGAAGTCCTCACTTAATCCAGGTAGGAGAAATGATTTCCTGTTATAAATATATGACAGAGATGAACAGGAAATAGGAGACTAAGGGAGAATGACAGAACCTTGAGTGACAGTTCTGGGCAGAGACGGCACCCTGTACAAAGGTTTGGTTGTAAAGAGGGCTCATTTAAGGACCTAAAGGTACCTCCGGTTGGCTGAAGGCCTTTTGGAAAACTGAATCAAGATCCTGGTCCAATGCTCTAGGAAAATACAAATGTAGCTCCTTCTGCCTCTATACTCAGTGATCTGAAAGAACCTTTCCTGGAATGTTTATTTAGCTACATTCATCTTACCATCTTGAATTCACAAGAAGAAAAATATGAGAATAAAAAAAAGTTGTTTTACTTGAAGCCAAAAAATAGTATAATGAAAATTCTATTTAAATGCAAACTTCAGAAATTATATTTAGAATAGTCCTAAGAGGACTAATTAATAATTGTAAAGTGCTTTGAAGATGGAAAGTGCTAAATTAACGTCAATATTTATTTATTAATAATCAGAGGAGGCAATGCTGCCATATTGAAATTGCCTCTTTTATGATCAAGTGCTGACTACTGCCATGATTTCCCCCTCTTAATTGCCTTCTCCAGCCACCATTGCCATGGGGGAATTCAGACTTTATGCTTGTGTTTAGCATCATATTATCTAAAAATATCAGCACTTCTGCATACATGATTGGAAAGTATTTCTGCATTTTGTGTACAGCGAAACTACAGATTACAATGTTTCCTGAAAAATTTTGAACCTTATATTAAAAAAATCTGCACTTAGTAGTTCACACTTAGCACAGTACCTAGCACAGAGTAGGTGCTCATTAACAAGGTTTCGAATTAACTAATAAATTAAGGAATGAACAAAATAATCCAGTCACGTTTATACACAGTGTAAATACTGCCTTTAGAATCACTTCATAATTATTTTTATCATTTTAAAACCTGATTCATATGGTAATTGGATCTAAAAATATTCTGCTATTTTCTCATGTTCTGAATGCTGTGTTTCAGTCTTTGCTTCAAAGTATTTTGTTTTGTTTTGTTTTTGTTTTTTAGCAGCCCATAAGTAGATTGTGTTGATTCCAGTTACATTTGATATGATAGTGGAAACAGAAACTAATAAAATAAAGCTCAGCAAGTAATTTAAATATTAAAAATATCCTGATAGCTGAAGTCACAGAACTCAAATGCCATGAAGGCTTCTGGTTTTTTTGCTTTCGAGCTATTTTGTATTGTCAATGGTGGCTCATTTTCTACCTTGTGGTATTCTACCAACTAGTGGGAATCAGGACTCTGATGTGAGACATGCCCATCTGGACCAGCTGCTTGTTATGAGTCAAGAATCACAGTCGCCTTTTAGAAACAGCAAAAATGTTTAGTCCAACAGACATAAGAACAAGGATTATCACTCAGGGAGAAGGGAGCTAGCAAAAGAACAATGAATAGCCAGTGAAATTCACCTACAAGATCAAGTTGTCTTCAAATCCAACTTTCAAGTCAATGAAGAAGGAGAATGGTAAGAGTCACATCATATGGGCCAGCAGAGAGAGGAGTTAGATATGATCCATCAGGCCCTTTCTGGAGAAGGCTGAGCATTAGGCTTTGCCACAGGTACACTTATGTGACATTTTGCAGATTTGAAATTCTGATTGTTTTTGAGGGACACTCACAAGTAGTGTGTAGGCTGAGATACTCAGCAAGCGAATGACCCCAACCACTGCTCAGTCTTGTCATCTTGCCATGGAGTTTTTCGCACTTCTGTACCTGTTGCCACATAATAATTCCTGGAATGTTTTTCTATGAAAAGGCTCAGGTAATTGTATGAGAAACTGACTTGAATTGTAAACTTTCACTAAAAAAAAAGCACAATCAAAAAAAAAAAGAGGAAAAAAAAAGATGTGTTGAAACCTGTGTGAAATTGCACACCACAGATTAGGAAAAAAAAAAAAAAAGCTCACATAAGAGAAAAAAATAAAAACTGAAAATCTTAAAGGTCATTATGTATATATACAGTACATGCCTCTTGATGGAAAACTGATTCTGGAGGAAGCAATGAACCAATACAATCATTTCCATACAGGCAAATTCAAAGGTTTGCAAAGAGGTAAGAATGTGTCTCTTCGCAAACCTTTGAATTGTCAGGAGGGATCAGTCCCTGGAGAAGGACATCATGCTTGGCAAGTACAGGGTCAGCGGAAAAGAGGAAGACCCTCAATGAGGTGGATTGACGCGGTGGCTGCAACAATGAGCTCAAGTATAACAACGATTGAAAGGATGGCAGTGTTTCGTTCTGTTGTGCATAGGGTCGCTATGAGTCAGAACCAATTCAATGGCACCTAATAACAACAACAACAAGCATATGTTTTTTGTGACTAGCAATACTTTATTGTCTCAGGCCCCATTAATTTCTTACCATGGAAAAGGCAAATATAACTATGATGAGGCAATCATTTACTTTTTGTAAATGATTTCTAAGGGTTATTTCATCTACCATATTACTATTTCCTGAAGTTCAAGGAATAATTTTCACTTAAAACTTACACACATTTCCATATCTGGACTTAGAGTGGACTGTGGCTGACTGATAGATATAAAACTTAGAAAAAATGTGGTTTGGAGATTTAGGATCATGGTTTTGAGGGACATTGCAGACAGTTTGCTTAATATTATTTCTCAATACTTCTGATCTACATCCTAGTTAACTGTGCAGTGACTGTGGGGACTTAAAATGTAGCAAATGGCCGTCCAAGGTACAGTAATTGGTCTTCATTCACCTGGGGCAACAGAGGAAGAAGGAAAGTCAGTAATTAAAAGAGGAAATTGAATGCATATATGGTTGCCTTTATGAGCAACTTCCTCTTTACCACGAGATCAGAAGAACTAGATGATGCCTGGCTACCATTACTGAATGTTTTGATCCGGTATGAATCCAGGAAAATTGGAAGTCTTCAAAAATGTAATGGAACTCATGAAGATCAATATCCTAGGCATTAGAGAGCTGAAATAGACTAGAGTTGGCCGTTTTGAATAAAACAATCCTATGTTCTAAAAAAAAAAAATTTTTTTTTTTTTTTATGTTCTACTATGCTGGGGATGACAAATTGCAGAGGAATAGTGTTGCACTCATTATCAAAAACAACATTTCAAGATCTATCCTGAACTACAAAGTTGTCAGTGATAGAATAACATCCTTATGCCTACAAGGAAGACCAGTCAATGTGACTGTTATTCAAATTTACACACCACCTGCTAATGCCAAAGATAAGGAAATCAAAGATTTTTTACCAACTTCTGCAATCTGAAATTGATCAGACATGGGATCAAGATGCATTGATAATTACTGGTGGTTGGAATGTGAAAGTTGGAAACAAAGAAGAAAGGTCTGCAGTTGGAAAATACAGCCTTGGTGAAAGAAAGGACATGAGAGAGCGCAGGATAGAATTTTGCAAGACCAACAACTTATTTATTGCAAATACCTTTTTTCAACAATATAAACAGTGACTATACATGTGGGTCTTGATGGATGGAATATGCAGGAATCCAATTGACTACATCTGTGGAAAGACACGATGGAGAACCTCAACATCAACAATTAGAATAAGGACAGGCGTAGAGCGGGGAAGAGACCATGAATTACCCCTACACAATTTCAAGTTGAAGCTGAAGGAAATCAAGTCCATGATAGCCAAAGTGCTACCTTCAGTATACACCACCTTAATTTACAGACCATTCAAGAATAGATCTGACACATTGAACACTAATGACTGAAGTCCAGATGTGTTGTGGGATGACATGAAGGACATCATATAAAGAAAGCAAAAAGTCATTAAAAAGATAGGAAAGAAAGAAACGACCAAAATGAATGTCAGAAGAGGCTCTGAAAATTGCTATTGAACGTAGAGTAGTTAAAGCAAATAGAATAAATGATGAAGTAAAGGAGCTGAATAGAAGATTTCAAAGGGTGTCTCAAAAACACAAAGTAAAGTATTATAATAAGATGTGCAAAGAACTGGAGTTAGAAAACCAAAAGGGAAGACTTCACTTGGCATTTTTCAAGCTGAAAAAACTGAAGAAAAAATTCAAGCCTTAACTTGATATATTGATGGATTCTCTGGGCAAACTATAGTAATGACAGAGGAAGCATCAAAAGAAGATGGAAGGAATTCAGAGTCACTGTACCAAAAAGAATTGGTTGACATTCAACAATTCCAGGAGGTAGCATATGAACAAGAACCAGTAGAATTGAAGGAAGAAGTCACAGCTGCACTGAAAAAAAAAAAAAAAATTTTTTTTTTTGCACTGAAGACATTGTCAAAAAAAAAAAAAAAGATCCAGGAATTGATGGAATGTCACTTGAGATGTTTCAACAAACAAATGCAATGCTGGAAACACTCACTTGTCTGTGCCAAGAAAGACAGAAGATAGCTATTTGGCCAACAGACTGGAAGAGATCCATATTTGTGCCCATTCCAAAGAAAGGTGATCAAACAGAATGAGGAAATTATTGAACAACATCACTAATATCGTTTAAAGTAAAATTTTGCTAAAGACGATTCAAAAGCTATTGGAGCATTACATTGACAGGGAATGGCCAGAGGTTCAAGCCAGATTCAGAAGAAGACCTAGAATGAGGGATATCATCACTGCTGACACATGGGTCTTGGCTGAAAGCAGTGAATACTAGAAAGATGTTTACCTGTGTCTTATGGATTATGCAAACGCATTTGACTGTATGGATCATAAAAATTATGGACAACATTGCAAAGAGGGGAATTTCCAAACACTAAATTTTGCTCATGGGGATCCTGTACAAAGAACAAGAGGCAGTAGTCGCTCAAACAGAACAAGGGGATATTACATGGTTTAAAATCAGGAATGGTGTGTGTCATAGTTGTATCCTTTCACCATCCTAATTTAATCTGTATGCTGAGCAAATAATCCAAGAAACTGGATTATATGAAGAAGAACGTGACATCAGGATTAGAGGAAGACTTATTAACAACCTGTGTTATGCAGATGACACAACTTTTCTTGCTGAAAGTGAAGAGGACATGAAACACTTACTGATGAAGATCAAAGACTACAGGCTACAGTACGAATTACACCGCAATATAAAGAAAACAAAAATCCTCACAACTGGACCAATGAGCAACATCATGATAAATGGAGAAAAGATCCAAGTAGTTAAAGATTTAATTTTACTTGGATCCATGTAAAAATCAACACCCATGGAACCAACTGTGAAGAAATCAAACAATGTATTGCATTAGGCAAATATGTTGCAAAAGACTTCTTTAAAATGTTAAAAAGCAAAGGTGTCACCTTGAGGACCAGGTGCTCCTGACCCAAGCTATTCTATTTTCTATTGCCTCATATGAATGTGAAGCTGGCAATGAATAAGGAAGACTGAAGAAAAATTGATGTCTTTGAATTATGGTGTTGATGAAGAATATTGAATATACCATGGACTTCCAGAGAAATGAATAAATCTGTCTTAGAAGAATTACAGCCAGAATGCTTCTTAGAAGTGAGGATGGCAAGACATTGTTTCATATACTTTGGACATGTTATCAAGTGGGAGACCTGTCCCTGGGAAGGACATCACTCTTAGTAAAGTAGATGATCAGCAAAAAAGAAGACCCTCAAAGAGATGGATTGACACAGTGGCTGCAACAGTGGGCTCAAACATAGCAAGAATTGTGAGGATGGTGCAGGACTGGACAATGTTTCATTCTGTTGTACATAGGGTCACTATGAGCAGGAACTGACTTGATGGCAGCTAACAACAATATGGAAACTCTGGTGGTGTAGTGCTTAAGTGCTATGGCTGCTAACCAAAGGGTCGGCAATTCAAATCCCCCAGGCGCTCCTTGGAAACTCCATGGGGCAGTTCTACTCTGTCCTATAGGGTCGCTATGAGTCGGAATCAACTTGACGGCACTGGTGTTTTTTTTTTTTTTTTTTTTGGTTTTTAACAACAATATAATCATACCTGGCACAGAAATGTATATTGGAGATGATCTGGTACCATTTGATCGACAGAATGATTGATTGATTGAATGAATCATTACGGTACAAAGTACACTAGAGACAATCGTTCTATTGTGGTTCTGTGCTTCGTAGGTAGATGATCCAAGCATAGGTACAACAGTCCTCTGAATACAGAGTATGAATTCTAAGAGATAGTTTTGGAAGTTATGTGATCCAATTTACAATTATAATTAAAAAAAAAAAAAAACTTGTTGCCTTCAAATCGTTTCCAACTCATGGAGTCACTATAAAAAAAAAATAGGACAGAGTAAAGAGCTACATAGGGTTTCTTTCCAAGAAGCAGTTCATAGGTTTGAAGTGCTGACCTTCTGGTTAGCCAACAAATGTGCTTAACCACTTCGCCACCAGGGCTCCATAGTGAGAATAGGTTATTATATCTTACAACTTCACATAAATTAATAAGTTTTTTTCCTTACTTTAACACAATAAACAAAAAAAATCCCTTTTGTTGCAAAGGTACAGAAAAAGTTGCACATACACTCCTCTATATATCAAGTAGATGCCACATGAGGCACTAAGTATCTTTGTTGGGCTTTGACAGGTAAATTAAATTAATTTAAGGTAAACCAAATACCTTGCATTGTATACTTAAGTTACCATTCAAATTGTACAGATTTTTCTGCCTGTCATTTAGAATGAATTCAGTCCCACAGTTTTCCATTGAATGAGCAAAGCTAACTGAGGGCATCCAAGAAGAAACATTCACAGATAATTGGCCAGCTCAGGGAGCAAGTGTAGCAGAACATGATTCCAGATTGAATCAAATTCTGGAGCTCTCTTGAAGAGAGGACTAAAAAATGGGGAAAAAAAAGTTCATATGCCAATTAAAAAAATTATTTTTACTTTCATTTTTTTTGCCTGATACGTGAACTCCTTTATTAATATATTTAAGAGAAGTTGGTGTCTATTATTTTTATATATTATGAAGAAGTAGAAAGAAGGCAAATTTCTAATTGGAAGAACAATGAGAATATGAATTAATCAGGAATTTCTATTCTCAGTTTTTATTAAAATATACATATTTATTAAAAATATATATATATTTATTTAAAAAATATATATATTTATTTTAAAAATACACACACACACATATGTGTGTGTGTGTGTATATATATATATATATATATATACATATACATGTTAGCTCAATAGAGACTTTGGCAGAAAAGCCACAATGACATTCATCATGCACCAGGAAATCCTAGACTGTAATTTACCTCTTGTGAAGTCTAAACACATCATTGGCAATATCAGTGATTAAAATGAACATTTCATTGAAACAAACCTCATTACATTTTATGATAAAAGTTGAAATACAATTACATTTAATGAAAAAAATCAATCCTTTTCCATATTTATATATATAATTCTAAGATTAAAATAGGTCAGTTACCATTTACCCTAGTTTCATTCTTTTGTTTCTCTCTCCCTCCTTCCCTTCCTCTCTCCCTCCTTTTTTTCTTCCTTCTTATCTATCTATCATCTATCTATCCATTCACCTATTTATCATTTATTTTGTATCATAATGTGTTCACATTTAACCATGTGTTGTGTTCATAATTCATACTTTCTTTAATATATTGGTGTTACTATTATCTATGTAAAAAACATACCTTGAATTTCTTAATATTCTGTGAAAAAATTACACTTATCTCAGCTATGCTCCTGGGGTACATCATATGCAGTCTACGTCACAAAACCTGCATTTTTGCCTTTATAATCCAGAGGTTAAATAGCTCCATGTTCGATTCACACTGCCCTTCTTCTCTTTCATCATTCCGTCACATGTGTACTTACTTTACTCTTCTGCCAGATCCTTCATTCTTGAGGGGACTGCCTTACTCATCATTGCAGTTTCCATAACGTTTAGCAGGAGCAATTACATATACTATGTGCCTTGTATCTTTGATAAATTAATGAATCAGTCATGTTTGATTTCATTGGATGAGATTCAAATTTCATTTTAAATATTCTTTTCTCCTTTCCTATGAGCATACTTACGTTACTAATATAGAATAACCTGAATACTTGCTGCAACTTCCTGTTTAATGTAGCAGTGGAATTTCATATTTCCCTAAACGCATTTAGTCTTTAGTTTTGCCGCTTTGGGTTTGTAAGACCTCCAGAAGATTTCATAGAGTTCCATTCATAGTGCTGTTTCTGAAAGTTGTGCAGTCTCAGTTTGACAGCTCTGGCTACAGTGCCCTCCCCTCCTTTGCAATTCATCAGCCTCTCCCTGGTGGCGTAGTGGTTAAGTGCTATGGCTGCTAACCAAAGGGTCAGCAGTTTGAATCCACCAGGCGCTCCTTGGAAACTCTATTGGGCAGTTCTACTCTGACCTGTAGGGTCACTATGAGTCGGAATCGACTCGACAGCACTGGGTTTGTTTTTTGTTTTTTCGCTCTATTCGAAAACCAAGCAGGTCATAACTGGCCAGATCTGTGTTACGAGCATTGTGACCTGATTGTGTGCTATTGTTACAGGAAGGCATTTCTCTTCTTTCTCATTCTGTGCACTTGGAAGCTAGAAATGCAGGTGCTCATCAGGTTCTTGGAACACTGGAGGCAATGACAGTGGAAAAAGAAACAGCTTGGCTGAGTAGAATAACTAAGCTGCGGCTTGGGGTAGTCTCCCTAATAAGATGAGTGGTGTTAATTACAGAACAACCTTTTCTTTAGCAAAATGGCTGGATGGGAGCCTTTATTGTAAATGAAATATGCTGTAGGTGTATAAACCAACACATTAATGAGCAGTATTGTGTGTGGTATGCTTTAAAAGGCAAAGCTACCTAAAGAAACATTCAGAGCTAGACAAAAAGACCAGTGATAACTCACGGTTCTTGTTAGTTTTCAAAGAAAGCTGAAAGGATAGGACAGCATCTTCAAAAAAAAAAAAAAAAAAATTTTTTTTTTTCAAGGTATTCTAAGAAGAAACTCAACAGACAGATTTGGACTTAAAATTAGACAAGAGAACTTAGCAGATGGCATAATTTGAAATATTTTTTATTAAGGAAGTCTTCTCAGTTTACAAGCAAACAGGGGTGATCAATAGGAACTTTTTTTTTTTTTTTTCCCCACCCTCAGCACGTTTCTATTAGAGGGACACTCTACCTTATGCCCTGCCATGAACCATGGTGGAGCTGGATGTAAAGCTGTCTCATTCTTCCTCATGCCTCAGTGGGATGTGACCTGCCTTGATTATGTGGGTCCAAGGGCCAGGGTGGAAAACTTCTTTTTTGTAATAGCTACAGACATAAATACTTTGTATTATTTTAGTGCTAAACACTTTAATCTGCCACCTACACAAAAAAATGTCACCTCTTCCTTCTCTTCCATCACTCCATAATACATGCATACTTATCTCTATCTTCTGGCAGATATCAAGTTTCTTTGAGCGTAGTGCCATAGTTACTACCGAATTTCCCTTAACACTTAGCATAACGAATTGCATAGTACTTGTCTCTTGGATCTTTGATAAATAAATGAATCATTCATGTTTGATTTCAATAGCTGATAAGTGAGATTAGATTTAAATTTCAATTTGAAATATTATCTCCTATTTTTTTATTTTATAACATAGGACTATATATAAAATCCCAGCTGTGACTCTAGTCCCTATCTCTGGTAATCACCTAGGCCACTTTAAGTCGACTTATTTTGGCCCAACCTGTTTCTTTTTGCTTCAGTATCCCCTAGCACTTTACACACCTTACACCACAACTACTCTGACTTTGATCGACAGTTCTTCTTCTTAAATGTAATCTAATATTAGACTCTGTTTTCATGCACAGCACTCCTGTTGGAGAAACCTCTTTTGCTCCATTTCCTCATATACAATGAATTATATCCATCGTGCTAATCTCAAAAACAAACATAACTCAGAAACATGGAATCAAAAAGCTAAAAAAAGCTTGGGCATGAAAATGTTAATAAGACAGAAAAGTTTGGTATAAATGAGAAAAAGATCCAAATAGGACAACAGAGTAAGCCGGATGCTGAGGCACATGCCAGGAACTAGACTTCATCATTAAGAACTTTGAAGTTTAAGGAGAACAAAAGCAAGGGTGAGTTAATAAAAGCAGGTGGACAGAAGGGAGGTCTGGATAGATTCTGAAAATGTACTGCCATCCATGCTAGACATTTGGAGAAGGCACGATTTTACACACCCAACACAGGATGGATTTAACCACCAATAAATCACCCACAGGCACTTGTGAAAATATTTTTCAGACGCACCATATGTATTCTTATAAGAACTGAAGAAAAACGACTTTTAGAAATATTTATAGAAGGAGTAAATTAGAAGAAAAATTTGAATTGGAGATTCGGTAAGATATATCCTCTAAAATGTGGGCGGAAAGCCTATTAAAATGTTTTAGTTTCTGATACTTGTTTATTTCATTTTTTATTTTTGTTAGTTTATTTTTCAACTAAGTGATTGCAATTTGCTATGTTCAAAAACAGAGTTGCTGGATTCATAATGGAATTTCGGGTTGATCATGTTTGACTTCTGATAAGTTCCAATTTCAGCAAAAGAGAAGAAGAAATAAGAGAAGGAGGAGAAAAAGGAGGAGAAGGAAGAGGAGGAGAAGAAGAAGAAGATAAAGAAGATATGGCAGGATAAAGGGCTATTGACTTCCATCTGCATTCCAGTTTCCTATTCCCTTCTTTTTTTTTTTTTCTGTTCTCACACATTAAAAGTCATGAAAAGATTATGTTCCTTATGCCCAGGAAACACTAAATTCCCTACATGTGTTCTAGCTGTCCAAATTTATAACCTATGGCCCTCAGTAAGAACATTGTGGGTGACACTAAGAATACACAAAATGCAATGCAGTCCTTTGTTTTCACAAGTATAAGAGGTAATCTCTGGGTCAATATGGTGATCAAGTACCAGCATTTGCATCCCCTTTCCATTATAATGAGAGTCAGAGAATAAGAACAGAATTAAACCCCTAAACTCTAACAGCAAAGAGAATGGGAGAAGGGTCATCATCCAACATTAGATTTTTTTTTTTTTAATAATTTTTATTGTGCTTTAAGTGAAAGTTTACAAATCAAGTCCGTCTCTCACACAAAAACCCTTATAAACCTTGCTACATACTCCCAGTTACACTCCCCTTAATAAGACGGCCCGATCTCACCCTCCACTCTCTCTTTTTGTGTTCATTTCGCCAGCTTCTAATCCCCTCCACCCTCTTATCTCCCCTCCAGGCAGGAGATGCCAACATAGTCTCAAGTGTCCACCTGATCCAAGAAGCTCACTCCTCACCAGTGTCCCTCCCCAACCCATTGTCCAGTCCAACCCATGTCTGAAGAGTTGGCTTCGGGAATGGTTCCTGTCCTGGGACAACAGAAGGTCTGGGGGCCATGACCACCGGGGTCCTTCTAGTCTCAGTCAGACCATTAAGTCTGATCTTATGAGAATTTGAGGTCTACATCCCACTGCTCTCCTGCTCCCTCAGGAGTTCTCTGTTGTGTTCCCTGCCAGGGCAGTCATTGGTTGTAGCCAGGCACCATCTAGTTCTTCTGGTCTCAGGATGATGTAGTCACTGGTTCATGTGGTCCTTTCTGTCTCTTGGGCTTATACTCACCTTGTGTCCTTGGTGTTCTTCATTCTCCTTTGCTCCAGGTGGGTTGAGACCAATTGATACATCTTAGATGGCTGCTTGCTAGCGTTTAAGACCCCAGACGCCACTCTTCAAAGTGGGATGCAGAATGTTTTCTTAATGGATTTTAATATGCCAATTGACTTAGATGTCCCCTGAAACCATGGTCTCCAAACCCCTGCCCCTGCTACCCTGGCCTTCGAAGCATTCAGTTTATTCAAGAAACTTCTTTGGTTTTGGTTTAGTCCAGTTGTGCTAACCTCCCCTGTATTGTGAACTCTCTTTCCCTTCACCTAAAGTAGTTCCTATCTACTATCGAATTAGTGAATGCCCCTCTCCTACCCTCCCTCCCTCCCTCCCCCCTCTCATAACCACAAAGGAATATTTTCTTCTCAGTTTAAACTATTTCTCAAGTTCTTATAATTGTGGTCTTATACAATAATTGTCCTTCTGGATCTGACTAATTTCACTCAGCATAATGCTTTCCAGGTTCCTCCATGTCATGAAATGTTTCACAGATTCCTCACTGTTCTTTATGGATGCATAGAATTCCATTGTATGAATATACCATAATTTATTCATGCATTCATCCATTGATGGGCACCTTGGTTGCTTCCATCTTCTTGCTATTGTAAACAGTGCTGCAAAAAACATGGGTGTGCATATATCTGTTCGTGTAAAGGCTCTTATTTCTCTAGGATATATTCAAAGAGTGGGATTGCTGGATCATATGGTAGTTCTATTTCTAGCTTTTTAAGGAAGCACCAAATCGAATTCCAAAGTGGTTGGACCATTTTACATTCCCACCAGAAGTGTAGAAGTGTTCCAATCTCTCCACAGCCTCTCCAACATTTATTATTTTGTGTGTTTTGGATTAATACCAGCCTTGTTGGAGTGAGATGAAATCTCACTGTAGTTTTGATCTGCATTTCTCTAATGGCTAATGATCGTGAACATTTCCTCATATATCTGTTACCTACCTGAATGTCTTCTTCAGTGAAGTGTCTATTCATATCTTTTGCCCATTTTTAATTGGGTTATTTGTCTTTTTGTAGTTGAGTTTTTGCAGTATCATGTAGATTTTAGATATCAGGTGCTGATCAGAAATGTCATAGCTAAAAACTTTTTCCCAGTTCGTAGGTGTCTTTTTACTCTTTTGGTGAAGTCTTTGGATGAGCATAGGTGTTTGATTTTTAGGAGCTCCCAGTTATGTAGTTTTTCTTCTACATTCTTTATAATGTTTTGTGTACTCTTTATGCCATGTATTAGAGCTCCTAACGTTGTCCCTATTTTTTCTTCCATGATCTTTATCGTTTTAGATTTTATATTTAGGTCTTTGATGCAGTTTGATTTAGTTTTTGTGCATGGAGTGAGGTATGGGTCTTGTTTCATTTTTTTGCAGATGGGTATCCAGTTATGCCAGCACTATTTGTTAAAAAGACTGTCTTTTCCCCATTTAACTGTTTGGGGGCCTTTGTCAAATATCTACTGCTCATAAATGTGGATAGATTTATGCCTGGATTCTCAATTCTGTTCCATTGGTCCATGTACCTGTTGTTGTACCAGTACCAGGCTGTTTTGACTACTGTTTTGACTACTGTAGTGGTATAATAACCCCATCCCCAGTGCCGTCGAGTCGATTCCGAATCATAGTGACCCTATAGGACAGAGTAGCGGTATAATAGGTTCTAAAATCAGGTAAAGTAAGGCCTCCCACTTTGTTCTTCTTTTTCAGTAATGCGTTATTTATTTAGGGCCTCTTTCTCTTCCATATGAAATTGGTGATTTGTTTCTCCATCTCATTAAAGAATGTCATTGGGATTTGGATAGGAATTGCATTAAATGTATAAAGATCACTCTTGGTAGAATAGACATTTTTATAATATTAAGTCTTCCTATCCATGAGCAAGGTATTTTTTCCACTTATGTAAGTCTCTTTCGGTTTCTTGTAGAAGTGTGCTCTAGTTTTCTTTGTATAAGTCTTTTACATCTCTGGTAAGATTTATTCCTAAGTATTTTATCTTCTTGGGGGATACTGTAAATGGCATTGATTTGGTGATTTCCTCTTCGATATTCTTTTTGTTGGTGTAGAGGAATCCAACCGATTTTTGTATGTTTATCTTGTATCCCAATACTCTGCTGAACTCGTCTATTAGTTTCAGTATTTTTCTGGAGGATTCCTTAGGGTTTTCTGTGTATAAGATCATGTCATCTGCAAATAGAGATACTTTTAATTCTTCCTTGCCAATCTGGATGCCCTTTATTTCTTTATCTAGCCTAATTGCTCTGGCTTGGACCTCCAACACAATGTTGAATAAGAGCAGTGATAAAGGGCATCCTTATCTGGTTCCCATTCTCTGTGGGACTCCTTTCAGGGTCTCTCCATTTAGGGTGATGCTGGCTGTTGGCTTTGTATAAATCCCTTTATCCTGTTGAGGAATTTTCCTTCTATTCCTATTCTGTTGAGAGTTTTTATCATGAATGAGTGTTGAACTTTGTCAAATGCCTTTTCTGCATCAATTGATAAATTCATCTGATTCTTGTCTTTTGTTTATATGGTGGATTACATTAATTGTTTTTCTAATGTTGAACCATCTCTGCATACCTGGTATGAATCCCACTTGGTCATGGTGAATTATTTTTTGGATATGTTGTTGAGTTCTGTTGGCTAGAATTTTTTGAGGATTTTTGTATGTACATGCATGAGGGATATAGGTCTATAATTTTCTTTTCTTGTGGTGTCTTTATCTGGTTTTAGTATCAGGGATATGGTGGCTTCATAGAATGAGTTCAACAGTATTCTGTCCTTTCCTATGCTCTGAAATACCTTTAGCAGTAGTGGTGTTAACTCTTCTCTGGATGTTTAGTAGAACTCTGCAGTGAAGCCATAGGGACCAGGGCTTTTTTTGTTGTTGTTGGGAGTTTTTTGATTACCTTTTCAATCTCTTCTTTTGTTATGGGTCTATTTAGTTATTCTACTTCTGTTTGTGTTAGTTTAGGTAGGTAGTGTGTTTCTAAGAATTCATCCATTTCTTCTAGGTTTTCAAATTTGAGTACAGTTTTTCATAGTAATCTGATATGATTCTTTTAATTTCAGTTGGTTTTGTTGTAATATCGCCCATCTCATTTCTTACTCGGGTTATTTGCTTCCTCTCCTCTTTTTCTTTTGTCAGTTTGGCCAGTGGTTTATCAATTTTATTGATTTTTTCCAAAAAAAACAGCTTTTGGTGTTGTTAATAACTTTGGTGTTGTTAATACTGTTAATTCTCTCAATTGTTTTTCTGTATTCTGTTTCATTTAGTTGAGCTCTAATTTTAATTTTTTGTTTTCTTTTGGTGCCTGTGAGTTTCTTTTGTTGCTATCTTTCTATTTGTTCAAGTTGTAGGGGTAATTCTTTGATTTTGGCCCTTTCTTCTTTTTGGATGTGTGCATTCATTGATATAAATTGGCCTTTGAGCACCGCTTTTGCTGTGTCCCAAAGGTTCTGATAGGAAGTATTTTCATTCTCATTGGATTCTCTGAATTTCTTTAGTCCATCCTTAATGTCTTCTATAATCCAGTCTTTTCTGAGGAGGGTATTGTTCAGTTTCCAAGTGTTTGATTTTTTTTCCCGCGCTCTTCCTGTTTTTGATTTCCAGTTTTATGGCCTTATGGTCAGAGAAGATGCTTTGTAATATCTCAATGTTTTGGGTTCTGCTAAGGCTTGCTTTATGACCTAATATGTGGTCTATCCTGGACAATGTTCCATGTGCACTAGAAAAGAAAGTATACTTGGTTGCTGTTGAGTGGAGTGTTCTGTATTTGTCTACGAGGTCAAGTTGGTTGATTGTGGCATTTAGATCTTCTGTGTCTTTATTGAGCTTCTTTCTGGATGTTCTGTCCTTCACCAAAAATGGTGTGTTGAAGTCTCCTAGTATTATTGTGGAGCTGTCTATCTCACTTTTCAATGCTGATACCAAAAAAAAAAAAAAAAAAAAAACCCAGTGCCGTCGAGTCGATTCCGATTCACAGCGACCCTATAGGACAGAGTAGAACTGCCCCATAGAGTTTCCAAGGAGCGCCTGGTGGATTTGAACTGCCGACCCTTTGGTTAGCAGCCGTAGCAGTTAGCCACTATGCCACCAGGGTTTCTTCAATGTTGACAGAGTTCGTTTTTTTGTATCTTGCAGCCCTGTTATTGGGTGCATAAATATTTAATATGGTTATATCTTCTTGTTGTGTTGTCCCTTTAATCATTATATAGTGTCCTTCCTTATCCTTTCTGATGGATTTAACTTTAAAGTCTATTTTGTCAGAAATTAATATTACCAGTCCTGCTCCTTTTTGATTGTTATTTGCTTGATTTATTTTTTTCCATCCTTTGAGTTTTAGTTTGTTTGAGTCTCTAAGTCTAAGGTGTGTCTCCTGTAGGCAGCATATAGACAGATCTTGTTTTTTTTAATCCATTCTGCCATTCTATGTCTCTTTATTGGTGCATTTAGTCCATTTACATTCAGGTTAATTATGGATAGGTATGAATTTAGTGCTATCATTTTGATGTCTTTTTTTGTGTGTTGTTGATAGTTTCTTTTTCCCACTTAATTTTATGTGCTGAGTAGATTTTCTTTATATATTGTCCTTTGCTCATATTTGTTTTTGATTTTGTTTCTGCTGAGTCTGTATTGTTCCCTTGTATTTTATTTTCATGAGTAGGATTGTTTGTCTCCTTTGTGGTTACCTTATTATTTACCCCTATTTTTCTAAATTTAAAATGAAGTTTTATTTCTTTGTATCTCCGTATCCTTCTCTCCATATGGAAGGTGTATGATTACATTTTTTAGTCCCTCTTTATTATTTTAATATCATCCTCCTTTTATAATAACATTGCTGTTACTCTGTTTTGGGCTTTTTTTTTTTTTTATAAACTTGCTTTCTTTTTTTGGATTTCCCTGTCTGGGTTGACTTCTGGTTGCTCTGCCCAGTGTCCTAGTCTTTGGTTGGTACCTGACATTATTGATTTTCTAACCAAAGAACTCCCTTTAGTATTTCTTGTAGTTTTGGTTTGGTTTTTACAAATTCCCTCAACTTGCGTTTATAAGGATGATCAGTTACCAAAACTATTATGCAAATTTACACATCAACCACTCTTGCCAAAGATGAAGAAATTTGAAAAATTTTACCAACTTCTGCAGTCTGAAATTAATCAAATATGTAATCAAGATGCATTGGTGATTAGAATGTGAAAGTTGGAAACAAGAAAGATTTTTAGCTCACAAATATAACCTTGGTGATAGAAAGGACACAACAAAGAACATGATAGAATTTTGTAAGAACAATAAACTATTCATTGAAAATACTTTTTCTCGACAGCATAAATGGCAACTATACACATGGACCTCACCAAATGAAATACACAGGAATCAAATAGACTACATCTGTGGAAACAGACAATAGAGAAGCACAATATTATCAATCAGAAGAAGGGCAGGGGGTAACTGTGGAACAAACCATCATTTGTTCCTATGCAATTTCAAGTTAAAGCTGAAGAAAATTAAAACAAGTCCACCTGGATTCAGAACCCATCTCAAGAATAGATTTGATGAATTGCACACTAATGACGAAAGACCACATGAACTGTGGAATGAAATCAGGGACATCAAGCATGGAGAAAGCAAAAGGTTATTAAAAATACAGGAAAGGAAAAAAAAAAGACCAAAATGGATGTCAGGAGAGACTCTGAAACTTGCTTTTGAACATAGAGTAGCTAAAACAAATGGAAGAAATGATGAAGTAAAAGATTTGAACAGAAGATTTCAAAGGGCAACTCAAGAAAAGTATTACAATGAAATGTGCAAAGACCTGGAGTTAGAAAACCAAAATAAAGAACAAGCTCAGCATTTCTCAAGCTGAAAGAAATGAAGACAAAATTCAAGCCTCAAGTTGCAATATTGAAGGACTCTATATGAGTCGGAATCAACTTGACAGCAGTGGGTTTGGTTTTTGGTTTTCTATGGGCAAAATTTGAATGATTCAGGAATCATCAAAAGAAGACAGAATACACAGAGTCACTGTGCCACAAAGAATTGTTCAATGTTCAACCATTTAAGGAGGTAACCTATGATCAAGAACCACAGTATCAAAGGAAGAAGACTAAGATGCACTGAAGGCATTGATAACAAAAGTCTACAGCAATTGACAAAATACCAGTTGAGATGTTTCAACAAAAGGATGAAATACTGGAAACACTCATTCATCTATGCCAAGAAATTTGGAAGACAGCTAATTAGCCAACCAACTGGAAGAGGTCCATATTTGTGCCCATTCTGAAGAAAGGTGATCTAACAGAACACAGATATTATCCCATAATATCACACACAAGTAAAATTTTGCTGAAGATCATTCAAAAACGGTTGCAGCAGTATATCCACAGGGAACTGCCAGAAATTCAAGCAAGATTCAGAAGAGGACTTGGAATAAGCAATATTATTGCTGATGTCAGGTAGATCTGAGTTGAAAGCAAAGAATACTAGAAAGATATTTACCTGTGTTTTATTGACTAAGCAAAACACTTCAACTGTGTAGATCATAACAAATTATGGATAACACTGGGAAGAATGGGATTTCCAGAACACTTAATTATGCTCATGAGAAACTTGTCCATAGATCAAGAGGCAGTCGTCTGGACAGAACAAGGGGATGCTGAGTGTTTTAAAGTTCAGAAAGGTGTGTGTCAGGGCTGTATACTTTCACCATATTTAATCTGTATACTGAGCAAATAATCTGACAAGCTGGGCTATATGAAGTACAATGCAACATCAGGATTGGAGGAAGACTCAGTAACAACCTGCAATATGCAGATGACACAACCTTGCTTGCTGAAAGTGAAGAGTACTTGAAGTACTTACCGATAAAGATCAAAGACTACAACCTACAGTATAGAATACATCTCACCATAAAGAAAACAACAATCCTAAAAACTGGATCAATAAACAACATCATGATAAGTGGAAATAAATATTGACGTTGTAAAGAATTTCATTTCACTTGGATCCACAATCAGTGCCCATGGAAGCAGCAGTCGAGAAATCAAATGATGTATTACATTGGGCAAATCTGCTGCAAAAGACCTTTTTAAAGTGTTAAAAATCAAGTATGTCACCTTGAGGACTAAGGTGCACCTGACCCAAGCCATTTTATTTTCAATCACCTCATATGTATGCAAAAGCTGGACAGAATAAAGAAGGCCAAAGAAGAACTGATGCATTTGAATTATCTTGTTGGTGAAGAGTATCAACATACCATGGACTATCAGAAGAATGAATAAATGTGTATTGGAAGTAATATAGCTAGAATTCTCCTTAAAAATGAGTATAGTTAGGCTTTGTCTCACATTCTTTGGACATGTCATCAGGAGGGACCAGTCTCTGGAGAAGAACATCATCCCTGGTAAGTTAGAGGGTCAGGGAAACAGAGAACAACCCACAAGGAGATGGATTGACACAATGGCTGCAACAAAGGGCTCAAAGATAGCAATGATTGGGAGTATGCGTAGGGCTGGACTATATTTTGTTCTTTTGTACGTAGGTTCACTACGAATTGCAACTGGAGTTGAGGGCACTTAACAATAACAAATCTTTATGGAAGTTGACTGCCACATCTTCCTCCACAAACCTGCTGGTGGGGTTCGAACTGCCGACTTTTCTGTTTGCTGAGCTCTTAACTACTGCACCACCAGAGTTCCCACCATAGCTTTGTGAATAATGACTAAGACTTACCTACTCTCTGCTTTCCCTTGGCCACCAAAAGAAAGGAATGGATCCGGGGCCAAGATGGCGGACTAGGTGGACGCTACCGCGGATCCCTCTTGCAACAAAGACTCGGAAAAACAAGGGAATCGATCACATACATAACAATCTACGAACTCTGAACAACAAGCACAGACCTAGAGACGGAAAACGAACAAATACGGGCAGACAGCGACTGTTTTCAGAACCAGGAGCCAGCGCACCAGGCAGGTGACCTTTGGAGCCCGATCTGGGGCAGAGCCCAGGGGGGCAGACGGCACAGAAAGGGGGCCCACCCCTTCCCCCCCAAACCCATCCCGGGAGGAAGTTTAGCAGGTTGGCGCGGGCGGCGTAGAGGTGCAGCCAGAGGGAGAAGCACCCGGGAGGCAGTGACTGATCTGGGAGGGGGGAGAACAGCGTCCCAGCTGGGGTGCCGTCCGGCCGGGAGTTAGGTGAGAAGCCGACGGGGCGCGGGGGGGGGGTCAACTACATTTCTCTAAAGTGACCCCAGGGCGGGGCCCACACGTTCGTGCGGGAGGACGCACACCCAGTCCACGCGTGTGGCGCGGCACACCAGAGGGAGAAATCCCCGGAAGTGTCTGGTCTCAAAGCAGGGAAAGCAGCATTCCAGACGGGGAGCCATTCCGCTGGGATCTGGGCGCGCGCGCGTGCACGGGCGGGGCATGAGCAAGGGGTCCATTTTTATTACCCTGAAATGACCCAGGGGGTGGGACCACCTGGTCGTGCGAGTGACGCCCTCCCAGTTTGCGCGAGAGGTGTGGCACACCGGAAGGAGAAGTCCCCGGGAGGAAGTGATTGGTCCCGAAGCGCGGAAAGTAGCGTCCCAGACGGGGTGCCGTCCTGCTGGGACTTGGGCGTGCGCACGAGCGGGGCATGAGCAAGGGGTCCATTTTTATTGCCCTGAATTGACCCAGGGGGCGGGCCCACCTGGCCGTGCAGGTGAT
The DNA here is from genome assembly GCF_030014295.1 of Loxodonta africana. Taxonomy (NCBI): domain Eukaryota; kingdom Metazoa; phylum Chordata; class Mammalia; order Proboscidea; family Elephantidae; genus Loxodonta; species Loxodonta africana. Next base: position 68,978,273 of record NC_087352.1, read on the forward strand.
GCCAACCCAGTTCGCGCGAGAGATGTGGCGCTCCGGAAGGAGAAGTCCCCGGGAGGAAGTGACTGGTTCCGGAACGGGGAAAGCAGCGTCTCAACCCGGAAGTCATCCCGCTGGGATTTGGGCTCGCGCACGGGTGGGGCGTGACCGCAGGACCCAATTATAATCGCCTGAATAGACCCTGGGGGCGGGCCCACCCGTTCGTGCGGGAAACGCCCACCCAGTGCCCACGAGCGGTGCCGCGCACTGGAGGAAGTCCCCAGGAGGAAGTGACTGGTTTCCGAGCAAGGAAAGCAGTGTCCTAGCCAGGGACCCGTCCAGCCCGGATTTTGGCGAACAGGGGCAGAGCGTGAACGTGGTGTTCAGCTCTATATTCTGTGGTGCTACACTCCTAGCTCTCAGATCCCTCCCCCACCCTCCCCAGGCGAACCCATTAACATTCGAATACCAGGAGCCAGAGAGAGAATTCAGATAGGGATCTGACTGCATTTTTTTTTAGCCGACTACTTGGAAAATCTAGTTTCCCAGTGATGGCTCGGAGACAGCAGTCCATATCAAACCACATAAAGAAACAGACCATGACAGCTTCTCCAACCCCCCAAACAAAAGAATCAAAATCTTTCTCAAATGAAGATACAATCCTGGAATTATCAGATACAGAATATAAAAAACTAATTTACAGAATGCTTAAAGATATCACAAATGAAATTAGGATAAATGCAGAAAAAGCCAAGGAACACACTGATAAAACTGTTGAAGAACTCAAAAAGATTATTCAAGAACATAGTGGAAAAATGAACAAGTTGCAAGAATCCATAGAGAGACAGCATGTAGAAATCCAAAAGATTAACAATAAAATTACAGAATTTGACAACGCAATAGAAAGTCAGAGGAGCAGACTCGAGCAATTAGAATGTAGACTGGGATTTCTGGAGGACCAGGGAAACAACACCAACATAGCTGAAAAAAAATCAGATAAAAGAATCAAAAAAAATGAAGAAACCCTAAGAATCATGTGGGACTCTATCAAGAAGGATAACTTGCGAGTGATTGGAGTCCCAGAACAAGGAGGGGGGACAGAAAACACAGAGAAAATAGTTGAAGAACTCCTGACACAAAACTTCCCTGACATCATGAAAGACGAAAGGATAGCTATCCAAGATGCTCATCGAACCCCATTTAAGATTGATCCAAAAAGAAAAACACCAAGACATATTATCATCAAACTTGCCAAAACCAAAGACAAACAGAAAATTTTAAAAGCAGCCAGGGAGAAAAGAAAGGTTTCCTTCAAGGGAGAATCAATAAGAATAAGTTCAGACTACTCAGCAGAAACCATGCAGGCAAGAAGGGAATGGGACGACATATACAGAGCACTGAACGAGAAAAACTGCCAACCAAGGATCATATATCCAGCAAAACTCTCTCTGAAATATGAAGGAGAAATTAAGATATTTACAGATAAACACAAGTTTAGAGAATTTGCAAAAACTAAACCAAGACTGCAAGAAATGCTAAAGGAGATTGTTTGGCCGGATGACCAATAATATCAGGTACCAGCACAATACAAGGTCACAAAACAGAACGTCCTGATATCAATGCAACTCAAACAGGGAAAGCACAAAAACAAACAAATTAAGACTAATTCTAAAAAATAAATAAATAAACAAAATAATACACACAACAGGAAATCATGGAAATCAATAGATAAACGATCAAAATAATCAAAAAGAGGGACTAAATATAGGAGGCATTGAACTGCCAGATGGAGAGTGATACAAGGCGAAATAGAAGGATACAAGTTAGGGTTTTACTTAGAAAAATAGGGGTAAATAAAAAGGTAACCACAAAAAGGAATATCAATCCCATAACTCAAGAAAAAAGCCAAGAAAAACGTAACGACTCAATAAACACAAAGTTAAACATTATGAAAATGAGGATCTCACAAGCTACTAAGAAAAACGTCTCAGCACAAAAAAGCATGTGGAAAAATGAAATGGCCAACAACACACATGAAAAGGCATCAAAATGACAGCACTAAAAACTTACTTATCTATAATTACCCTGAATGTAAATGGACTAAATGCACCAATAAAGAGACAGACAGTCACGGACTGGATAAAAAAACACGATCCATCTATATGCTGCCTACAAGAGACACACCTTAGACTTAGAGACACAAACAAACTAAAACTCAAAGGATGGAAAAAAATATATCAAGCAAACAATAAGCAAAAAAGAAGAGGAGTAGCAATATTAATTTCTGACAAAATAGACTTTAGACTTAAATCCGCCACAAAGGATAAAGAAGGACACTATATAATGATAAAAGGGACAATTGATCAGGAAGACATAACCATATTAAATATTTACGCACCTAATGACAGGGCTGCAAGATACATAAATCAAATTTTAACAGAATTGAAAAGTGAGATAGACACCTCCACATATATAGTAGGAGACTTCAACACATCACTTTTGGAGAAGGACAGGACATCCAGTAAGAAGCTCAATAGAGACACGGAAGACCTACTTACAACAATCAACCAACTTGACCTCATTGACTTATACAGAACTCTCCACCCAACTGCTGCAAAATATACTTTTTTTTCCAGCGCACATGGAACATTCTCTAGAATAGACCACATATTAGGGCATAAAACAAATCTTTGCAGAGTCCAAAACATCGAAATATTACAAAGCATCTTCTCAGACCACAAGGCAATGAAGCTAGAAATCAACAACAGAAAAACTAGGGAAAAGAAATCAAATACTTGGAAAATGAACAATACCCTCCTGAAAAAAGACTGGGTTATAGAAGACATCAAGGAGGGAATAAGGAAATTCTTAGAAAGCAACAAGAATGAAAATACTTCCTATCAAAACCTCTGGGACACAGCAAAGGCAGTGCTCAGAGGCCAATTTATATCGATAAATGCACACATACAAAAAGAAGAAAGAGCCAAACTCAGAGAACTGTCCCTACAACTTGAACAAATAGAAAGTGAGCAACAAAAGAACCCATCAGGCACCAGAAGAAAACAAATAATAAAAATTAGAGCTGAACTAAATGAATTAGAGAACAGAAAAACAATTGAAAGAATTAACAAAGCCAAAAGCTGGTTCTTTGAAAAAATTAACAAAATTGATAAACCATTGGCTAGACTGACTAAAGAAAAACAGGAAAGGAAACAAATAACCCGAATAAGAAACGAGAAGGACCACATCACAACAGAACCAAATGAAATCAAAAGAATCATATCAGATTACTACATAAAATTGTATTCTAACAAATTTGAAAACCTAGAAGAAATGGATAAATTCTTGGAACTATACTACCTACCTAAACTAACACATTCAGAAGTAGAACAACTAAATAGACCCATAACAAAAAAAGAGATTGAAACGGTAATCAAAAAACTCCCAACAAAAAAAAGTCCTGGCCCAGATGGCTTCACTGCAGAGTTCTACCAAACCTTCAGAGAAGACTTAACACCATTACTATTGAAGGTATTTCAAAGTATAGAAAAAGACGGAATACTACCCAACTCATTCTATGAAGCTACCATCCCCCTGATACCAAAACCAGGTAAAGACATTACAAAAAAAGAAAATTTTAGACCTATATCCCTCATGAACATAGATGCAAAAATCCTCAACAAAATTCTAGCCAATAGAATCCAACAACACATCAAAAAAATAATACACCCTGATCAAGTGGGATTTATACCAGGTATGCAAGGCTGGTTTAATATCAGAAAAACCATTAATGTAATCCATCACATAAATAAAACAAAAGATAAAAACCACATGATCTTATCAATAGATGCAGAAAAGGCATTTGACAAAGTTCAACACCCATTTATGATAAAAACTCTCACCAAAATAGAAATTGAAGGAAAATTCCTCAACATAATAAAGGGCATATATGCAAAGCCAACAGCCAATATCACTCTAAATGGAGAGAACCTGAAAGCATTTCCCTTGAGAACGGGAACCAGACAAGGATGCCCTTTATCACCGCTCTTATTCAACATCGTACTTGAAGTCCTAGCCAGGGCAATTAGGCTAGACAAAGAAATAAAGGGTATCCAGATTGGTAAGGAGGAAGTAAAGCTATCACTATTTGCAGATGACATGATCGTATACATGGAAAACCCTAAGAAATCCTCCAGAAAACTACTGAAACTAATAAAGAGTTTGGAAGAGTCTCAGGATATAAAATAAACATACAAAAATCACTTGGATTCCTCTACATCAACAAAAAGAACACCGAAGAGGAAATAACCAAATCAATACCATTCACAGTAGCCCCCGAGAAGATAAAATACTTAGGAATAAATCTTACCAAGGATGTAAAAGACCTATACAAAGAAAACTATAAAACTCTGCTACAAGAAATTCAAAAGGACACACTTAAGTGGAAAAACATACCCTGCTCATGGATAGGAAGACTTAACATAGTAAAAATGTCTATTCTACCAAAAGCCGTCTATACATATAACGCACTTCCAATCCAAATACCAATGTCATACTTTAAGGGAATAGAGAAACAAATCACTAATTTCATATGGAAAGGAAAGAACCCCCGGATAAGCAAAACATTACTGAAAAAGAAGAAGAAAGTGGGAGGCCTCACCCTACCTGATTTCAGAACCTATTATATAGCTACAGTAGTCAAAACAGCCTGGTACTGGTACAACAACAGGCACATAGACCAATGGAACAGAATTGAGAATCCAGATATAAATCCATCCACGTACGAGCAGCTGATATTTGACAAAGGACCAGTGTCAGTCAATTGGGGAAATAATAGTCTTTTTAACAAATGGTGCTGGCATACCTGGATATCCATTTGCAAAAGAATGAAACAGGACCCATACCTCACACCATGCACAAAAACTAACTCCAAGTGGATCAAAGACCTAAACATAAAGACTAAAACGATAAAAATCATGGAAGAAAAAATAGGATCTACCCTAGGAGCCCTAATACAGGGCATAAACAGAATACAAAACATTACCAAAAATGATGAAGAGAAACCAGATAACTGGGAGCTCCTAAAAATCAAACACCTATGCTCATCTAAAGACTTCACCAAAAGAGTAAAAAGACCACCTACAGACTGGGAAAGAATATTCAGCTATGACATCTCAGACCAGCGCCTGATCTCTAAAATCTACATGACTCTGTCAAAACTCAACCACAAAAAGACAAACAACCCAATCAAGAAGTGGGCAAAGAATATGAACACACATTTCACTAAGGAAGATATTCAGGCAGCCAACAGATACATGAGAAAATGCTCTCGATCATTAGCCATTAGAGAAATGCAAATTAAAACTATGATGAGATTCCATCTGACACCAACTAGACTGGCATTAATTCAAAAAACACAAAATAATAAATGTTGGAGAGGCTGCGGAGAGATTGGAACTCTCATACACTGCTGGTGGGATTGTAAAATGGTACAACCACTTTGGAAATCCATCTGGCGTTATCTTAAACAGTTAGAAATAGAACTACCATACAACCCAGAAATCCCACTCCTAGGAATATACCCTAGAGATACAAGAGCCTTCATACAAACAGATATATGCACACCCATGTTTATTGCAGCTCTGTTTACAATAGCAAAAAGCTGGAAGCAACCAAGATGTCCACCAACGGACGAATGGGTAAATAAATTGTGGTATATTCACACAATAGAATACTACGCATCGATAAAGAACAGTGACGAATCTCTGAAACATTTCATAACATGGAGGAATCTGGAAGGCATTATGCTGAGCGAAATGAGTCAGTTGCAAAAGGACAAATATTGTATAAGACCACTATTATAAGATCTTGAGAAATAGAAAAAACGGAGAAGAACACATACTTATGTGGTTACAAAGGGGGGAGGGAGGGAGAGGGCTTTTTATTGATCAATCTGTAGATGGGAACTGCTTTGGGTGAAGGGAAAGACAACACTCAAAACAAGGAAGGTCAGCCTAATTGGACTGGATTAAAAGTAAAGAGGTTTCCGAGATAAAATGAAAGCTTCAAAGGTCAGCGAAGCAGGGGCTGGGGTCTGGGGAACTTGGTTTGAGGGGACTTCTAAGTCAATGGGCAAAACAATTCTATTATGAAAACACTCTGCATCCCACTTTGAATTGTGGCACCTGGGGTCCTAAATGCCAACAAGCGGCCATCTAAAATACATTAATGGGTCTCAACCCACCGGGAGCAAAGGCAAAGGAAGAACACCAAGGTCACACGACAACTAAGAACCCAAGAGACAGAAAGGGCCACTTGAACCAGAGACCTACATTATCCTGAGACCAGAAGAACTAGTTGGTGCCCGGCCACAATCGATGTCTGCCCTGTCAGGGAACACAACAGACAACTCCTGAGGGAGCAGGAGACCAATGGGATACAGACCCCAAATTCTCATTAAAAGACCACACCTAATGGTATGATTGCGACTAGAGGAATCCCAGAGACAATGCTCCCCAGAACTTCTGATGGCACAGGACAGGAACCATCCCCGAAGACAAATCATCAGGCATGAAAAGGACTGGTCAGTGAGGGGGAGAGAGATACTGATGAAGAGTGAGCTAATTAAATCAGGTGGACACGGGAGAGTGTGTTGGCAACTCTTGACTGGAGGGGGGATGGGAAGATAGAGAGAGAGGGAAGATGGTAAAATTGGCACGAAACGAGAGACTGTAAGGGCTGACTCCATAGGGGGAGAGCAAGTGGGAGAAGGGAGTAAGATGTATGTAAACCTACATGTGACAGACTGATTGGAATGGTAAATGTTCACTTGAAACTTAATAAAAATTAAAAAAAAAAAAGAAAGGAATGTCTAGTTCTTGTTTCTCTTCCAGACTTTTCTGAAAGGGTGAGATCCTCTTAGCATCACCACCTCTGCCAGAGCTTACACTGGGGTTCCTGAGTCCACAAGAATAATGCACTCTCTATGTGTTTGCACCCTGGGAAGCTGAGCTGAAGGCACATTTCCCAAATTCTGGCAGATGAAGGAAGGTGTAGCTCCATGTTCTTAAAAGTATGCGGGCAACTCATATAAGCTGTTTTATACTTGGTTTTATGGAGAATACAGTGGTACTTAAACAAATTAAAAAAAAAAAATCTTCCTGATCTATAAATCACAATAAGCTATAAATCTCAAATGAAAGTATTTTCTTTCCCTTTAAAATTTTATACTTTGAGTCTCTTCTGATATCAATTATTGTCTTTGCTATTAATAACCTTTGCACATACAGAAACTTGGATTTGGAAAAGTGATAAAGTGTGGTGATAGACTCTTCTATATACTGCACTTATCAAACCACATTTTCAGCATTATTTTCAGTTCATACTTCTATATATTAAAAAAGAAAGCTAAAATTTTGAAATAAATTGGCCACTATCATATGATGAAGGAATGCGGGGATGTGCAGCATGAGAAAGGAGAAGTGAATAACTAATATATTTGGAATATATTAAACGAGGAACTATAAGTTTTGCGTATGTTTGTGTGTACATTTTAGTTATCTAGTGCTGTTATACTAGAAGTACCACCAGTAGATGGCTTTAACAAAAAGAATTTTGTTTTCTCACGGTTTAGGAGGCTGGAAGTCTGAATTCAGGTCACCAGCTCTGGGGACAGTTCTCTCTGTTGACTCTGGGGAAAGATCCTTGTGTCTCTTCAGCTTGTTTTTCATTACTTGCCAATCTTCTTTCAACCTAGCATCTATCTTCCCTCATCTATGCTTCCTTGCTTTTGTGCCTAATCTGCTTATTTTATATCTCAAAAGGAACTGGATTAAGACACACCTTATACTGATACAGAAACTCTGGTGGTGTAGTGGTTAAGAGCTATGGCTCCTAACCAAAAGGTCATCAGTTCAAATCCACTAGGAGCTCCTTGGAAAGTCTATGCGGCAGTTCTACTCTGTCTTACGGGGTTGCTATGAGTTGGAATTGACTTGAGATGGTAAAGGGTATACACTGGCCACATTAACATAACAAAGAAGGAGCTCCGGTTCCTCAGTGGTTAATGTCTGGGCTGCTAACTGAAAGGTTGCCAGTTTGAACCCACCAGCTGCTCCATGGGAGAAAGATGTGGCATTCTGGTTCTGTAAAGACTACAGCCTTGAGAACCCTATAGGGCAGTTCCTCTCTGTCCTATAGGGTCACTATGAGTCAGATTAACTGGATGGCAACAGGTAATATAACAAAGAAAACTCTATTCCCATATGGGACTATATCCACAGGTATAGGGTTTAGAATTCATAATGCATATTTTTTGGGGAGGGGACACAATTCAATCCATAACAGTACATGTTCATTCAGTATACATAATGCACAAAATATTGATTTCTGTAATCAAACAGTAAGGGGTTCAAATCCTAACTCTTCATCTATGAGTTGCATGACCCTGGACAAGATCACTCAAGTATTCTAAGATTTAATTTCTTCTTATGTAAAAAGGAGCAAATAATATCTGGTCACATATGGTTTTTGTGATGATGAGTAAAAACATAAATACGAGTAAATTTTATTACATGCCCAGCACATAGAAAATAAAATATCTTCTAGTCATCATTATCATTATTATTACTGTTTTTAATCAACATATGTTGTTAGGTGCTCTCCAGTCGATTTTCACTCATAACAACCCCATGTGACAGAGCAGAACTTCCCCACAGGGTTTTCTAGGCTATAATCTTCACGGAATCAGATTGCCAGCTCTTTGTCCTGAAGATTTTTGAACCGAAAATCTTTTGGTTAGAAATCAAGTGCTTAACCATTACCCCACTGGGACACCTTATCACTGTATACATAATTATTATTCCAAAGGGGAGAGCAAATACCAATGAATGAAACTCCTGGTTCAATAAAAGGCATGAACTTCTAACAAATGAAACAAGTCACCATGGGATGGAGAGTTCAATGAAATAATGAGCTTCCATTGGCCATCTCGAAGGAATTCTGTAATTAAAAGGACTTACTGCATTAAGAAGGAGGTTATATCAGATGATCATTAAGGCCCCTCTTAATTCACACAGCTCATTAGTGCCTGTAAGTTTGGGGCGTCACTGTGGTCCCAAACTATTCTTCCTTCCAGTTAATAAGGAACAAGGCTACCTGGTGAATTTCCAGTCACTATTTCAGCATAGCGCTGCCAAGGGAAGTTGTTTCTTCCATCCCCATAGCTGGCAGGCCTCCCTCTCCTCTTCCTTTTTCATGATGAAAGCCTTAGGAAGCACAGACCACCAGCTTCTTCCACTCCCCCCAAGAAAATGACAAAATGACATTCTTTCCCACTTTCTGCAAAATGATTTCTGTTAACAGCACTGGGGAAATTCTGCAAAAAGATGTGAGTGAAATGATGACAGGATTTGTTGACAAGAAGGCAGAATGAGGGGATTCAGGAAAAAAAAAATAGAAATTAGAGGCTGAGGAGCCTGTGGGTTCCATCTGCCCCTCTTTCTCCTGGCCTGGGGTTATCTCAGAATCATCTCCAGGAGATTTTCAGTCTTCTTGTAAATGACTCAATCAATGGGGCTTCTAATAGAGTCTAATGGATATCCCCATTAGCAATTTTTTTTCCTTAATGTTCAGCCAAAATTTTTCTTTTGATTAATTTAAACTATTTCTCTTCATTAGATGATGGCAGAGATTTTGAAACAAAGGAAAGCATGCAAATTTCAAAAGGAGCATTTTGAGGGCCTTTGCTTAAAATGGTCTCATTTTTGTAGCAAAACAAGGCATAATTACTACCCAAGCATCCTCTGAGGGAAGAAGTGGGGTTTCCCAAACAGGAAGGACCACACTGAAAAGCTCATTCTGCCCTGATGTGCATATTCTCATCCTTCAGAGTGTGATTAAAACCAAACAATTGCCCTCCAATCTATCTCAACTACTGGGATGTGTGTGTCAGAGTGTGTCCATGTGTGTATCAGAGTAGAACTGTGCTTCACAGGGTTTTCAATAGCTGATTTTGCAGAAGTAGATTACTGGGCCTTTCTTCCAAGGCACCTCTGGGAAGACTCAAACCTCCAACCTTTGGGTTAGCAGCTGAATATGTTAACCATTTGTAACACCCAGGCTGTGATTAGAAGGATCCAAAGAAATGTTTCCTGCCTGCCCAAATCAGGCCAGTGTGCCTGAAATTTAACCTGTTGAGACTCACTCTAGGTCGTTCTAGAGTCTTTTTTCCTATACTAGAAGATCTATGAAAGTTGGTAAATGTACTAATGAGAGAATGAATGAAACAAATGTCACTGAGGGAAATAGCAAGTGTAAAGTGAAATAAACTTGGGTTCTAAAGTCAAGCACTTGTGGATCCTGTTTATGCCACTAGCTATATTGGGTAATATATTCATCTCTCAAGGCCTCAAGTTGTCTCCTGTCAAATGGGTGCAAAAATCTATAACTCACAGTGTCTTGTTCCAAGGCAACTTTTGAGAAGTCCCTAGTGTAGTATATGGAACGTGGCTAGCACTCAATAATAGTTTTAAATAATTGTTCACCCCTTGATGTGAATGATATTACCATCGTTATCGGAGTGAGATTTGAGAAAGATTTATTGAAGTAGTCAAGATTACCGAAACCAAGCAGTAACAGAACAGGGAATTAATTGTGAATTTGCATGGAACTGACAATATATTCAGAGGAAAGAGAGTTCATAGATCATCAAATTGATGAGGTGGGATCCCATCATGACTCAATCTTGGTATTCCAGGGTGGGAGAAGAATAAAGAAAATGACATTCCAGGCAAAGGTAGCAATGAGCTGAACAGGGAGTATTCAATGAACAAGGAGAAAATTCTCTGGTTCAACCAAAGATGAGTGCTGGAGAACAAGTAGACAAAGAGATGGAAGAGGATTCATAGGGCCAAAATGTGCAGGATGTGAGAAGCCAGATGGGCTTTGTCAAAAATTGAGTTAGTCTCAAATTAAGCATTTGAAAATGCTCGTGTCTCCTATAAAGGAGTCATCGATGTGCATACTAGAAATATTACAAGTGTATATGGTGCATCACAGGCATGAGTGGTAGTGTGTATAATATAAAAGCTCTGGACTTGGAATCAGGATATTTGAGTTGAGGCCTTTGCCAGAAAACCTTGGCAAGTTACTTCACTTTGGGCAAGCCATCAAACCTCTCTCTTCCTTAAATTTCTCATCTGTAAAATGAACACAATGTGAGTATACAGTCCATAAGGACATTGTGATGATTAAATGAGATCATGTATGCAAAGTGTCTCACACAGTTCTTGGAACAAAGGAAGCATTCAATAAGTGTTGGTTTAAAAATAATTCAAACAAGCAAACAAAAAAACCCTAACTCAGTAGTGTTAAGCTAATCCCTTTAAAAGGGATCATTTCTCACAGAATTATATAAGTAGCTCATAAAATATTGTCTGTGAAATCCTCTAATACCGAGTCCTGGGTGGCACAAACAGTTAAGTGTTTGGCTACTAATGGAAAAATTAGAGGTTTGAGTTTACCCTGACGCATCTTGGAAGAAAGGCCTGGTAATCTACTGAAAAATAAACCATTGAAAACTCTATGGTGTGCAGTTCTGTTCTGACACACATGGGGTTACTGTGAGTCAGAATTAACTCACTGGAAACTGGTAGCAAGTAATTGTCTTGACCATAACAGACATGAGGTGACATAGTATGATGGTGGGACAGACTAATGCAGAATTGTCTCCTGAGGTTTGGGATATGTGGTCTCAAAACACTAAATAAGAGCTATGCACATTTTAGTAGAACTTGGAATTACATAAAATACCAGAGAACCAACTACCAGACACAAATATTCTGTAGGTGTTACATGGTGCTGTAGTGGCCACTGAGAGTTTTTATTAAATGCTATTTGAAGAAAATGGGTTATAATTGCCTTTTCCCACCATCTTTCCGGTGCTCGTACTTCCTGATAATAATCTGGCCACTTTGTTTCCAGCCTAGACAGAGCTTGCCTAGCCCATCTCATCTTCCCTTCTCCCATTCACCAAACATTTTTTAATCCATAAAGATGATTGGTTGGGCTTGTTAATTCACCACACAAGTGTTTTGCTGAAGATAAAATGCTAAGCTTTGTTGTAAAACAAAGACTATCCTTGATTGCCAAGAGAGAGCCCACCATGTTTATTGGGAGCCCCTCACTCCCAAAGGATTTATTTATAACAACAATGCTTACCTAGAGGAAGTGAGCAGCTTCTCTGCTTTGCCTACTCTGGCCAGTAATGCCCTGTGCAAATGAATTTAGAGATTTTCCCAGCTTGTGTTCATATGCTACAAAAGGGAAATAGCCCAAATTGCACCTACTTGGGCCTGCATTATCGACTTCTGCTTTGAAGTACAAATGAACTGAGTGAAAACATATTTAGACTGCAACACAGAAACCATTCCTACCAGCTGATTGATGGTGCGTTAACTGTATTGTAAGAAAAGTCTTGTATTGCTATGGATTTGTAGTCCCCTATTTTTTTTTTATTCCAATTATCCCCCAGATGAAGGCAAACTGTAGAAACCAATCAATAGTGATCATTTCTTAAAATTCTCTACTTTCTCTTTTTTCTAGCAATTCGAGTTACTGGATCACCCATAAAATAGCCCTTTCATGGTTTATCGGCCCTGCTGTTTCTAAAGCTTGACTTATGGACTTGAGCTAGGAAAATAAACTGCTATAAACAACCTCTCAGTAGGCTAAAACCATCAGTATTTATTGTGGATGCAAACTCCTTTGGAAACTTCTAATCACTATAATCTGTCTATATAAAAATAATCCTTGACTAAATGAATATGTCTGGAAGGAAAAATGAACAGAGCATTTATACGACCACACAAAATGCCATGTGCAAATTATTAAAGAGTCTTGATTTTTTTTTATGACTTGAAAAAAAATGGACTTTTTATGGCGTCTGAATATATATGATTGACTTTGGAAAATAGTGCTAGGACTTTTAGGAACTACTTTATAAAATCATTGATGTATAAATGAATATAAATATTTTCTCTGTTCATCACTTTCCATTTGTGCCGTCTTAAATCATGTATCAGATATAATTGAGAGACTCTGCACCAAGATATCTTCAGGGAGTCTCTGAGTTATGTTAGCATAGTAGGATTTGCCTCTTTGTTATAAAAAGTGACATAGGTAATGCTTAACATTTGCCTGTGTTAAAGATACTGCAAATGCCCCTTCTGTAAGATTATGATTTTTTTAATCACTCATTCACCTATACTACTTATCCAAGAAAACATCCTCACCCCCACTCTAATACCCATATAAAGCTTATAGTATTTTAGAAGAAGGGGAGTAACTGATGGGGAAAGGGACAAAAAGGGTTGCAAATATTTTCCTGTTTCAGGCTTCTGTGTTAGGGACAGCATTTCAAGTTTCTCATCAGAATTTTACTGTTGAAGTATCTACGTTTTTATATATACAGATTCTTTCTCCAGAAATCTAGAGTGTTTGGATATAGACTCCAATACTGTTTTTCCCACTAATAATGCAAAGGAGAAGGCCTAGAATTCATAAAATGTGAAGACAATCTCCAAAATGGTCTGGACTTCACTCAGTAACTTCCACTAGTCCTCTCCCAGCACAGTTGAGAATAACCAAAAACACAAACCCATTGCTGTTGAGTCGATTCTGACTCATAGCAACCCTATAGGACAAACTAGAACTGCCCCATAGAGTTTCTAAGGAGCACCTGATGGATTTGAACTGCCAGCCTTTTGGCTAGCAGCCATAGCACTTAACTGCTACACCACCGGGGTTTCCAGTTGAACATAGATGTGAGAGAAGTTACTGAGTTGAATTCATCGAATTGAATTTCCTATTGCTCACCAAAAAATAAAAAAAAGACAGAACAAAGGGATCTTGCCAGCCAACAAATGAACCAGTCAGACTCTGAATAATTAGCAGGCATCAGTTCAGTGGTGCTGAAGTTTCAGTTCCTTCATAAAGGAGTAAAATTATCATGTGATGGGAAGCAAATGAGAAAGAAGGTAATCGTACCTGAGCCATTCTCCCAGATTAAAAAATCCTCCTTTTTTTTTTTTTTTTGCAGCTTCAAAACGATTTCAGAAAAGTTTTTGTTATTATCATTGTTCAATTTCATGCGTCTCTGCACTTGAGCTTCCAGCCAGAAGCCGGAGTCGAACTGCCAGAAACATCATAAGGAAATAGTGTTTTTCATGGCATTTCCAGCCAGAATGTTCAGGCCCAGGAAGTTTGAAGACACATCGAAACTTTTCAGTGCAAATATGATTTGAACCTCTGCATTGTCTGGGAGTTTTTTCTTCCCTCATCAGAACCAGTGCAGGCACTAAGAAAGCAGAAGAACGAAATACAATTTCAAACGTTACTTTCTGTACTGGGTTCAGTGTCTGGCAGCCTCCAGATCTCCAGTAGGCTACTTCTCTGCTTTGAACACGAAGTGTAATATCTCTAAAACTAATTATGATGCATATTATCAACAGTGACCAGTATTTCTTGCTAATAGCCACTTTGTGAAATTTCCATCTCTATTTGAATGAGAATTCAGTTTAACAAGAGAATGTATATGCTTAATGATCGCCATAGAATAGCTGGGCTCTGTACAGAACATATTCAATTATCATTTAATTTATCTGTCATTATACGGGGATGGGATTTTCTAGATAAGCAGAACCTAGATTCTCCTGCCAAAGGTGAGCTTATTTCAATACGCTTTGATGGAGCTCTTTCTAAACTGCCTAATCGCAAAAGATGCTGAACATCATTTAGCCACTGCTTGATAACTCACAGTTGCCACTGTGATTATTTTTATGTTATCTGGAAATACACGCTGTATCTTTAGTCTGAGTTTTTTGTCTAACACGTTATTGTTAATAACTATAATTTCTTGGAAATGTCAGTCTGCCTGACTCAAACAAAACCTCTATCCCTTCTTTAACTTGAAACTTAAAATATGCTCCGATATGTGAAAGTAGATAATCAAGTGTGGTGTGTTAAATCAGTGTCCTTAGGTTCTGAAAGGAGAGGCCAAGCACCTGCCTTTTATTCTAGACTTCTATGACAATTTATTTGTGTTTTCAGAGGATTTTTTTTTTCTGTTTACTTTCAGAAATGGGCTTATGTTTCCATGAGAGGGGCTTACCTTAAAGCTAATCTCTGTGCACACGTATTTAACAACAGTATTTATCAGTGATGTGCATCTGATTTAGGAGGCTGGGGGTACAAAAGGCATATACCTACATTCTAGAAGGAGCCATTGAGCCCATACGCACAAAGGCGAAGAAGACAGCTGCCTGCAGGGTGTGATCGGAGGGGTGCTGGCCTGGTCACATCTGCCCCTGGTTAGCTTGTAAGTGTTTTGGTCACAAGGTTGTTATAAAACAAGCCCAGTTTGTTGGGTATAACATTAAGCCTTCTCCACATAGAGGGAAGTATTATCTTCAGTTAAAACTATCATATAAAGATTACAGTTGCTGGAGTCAGCCTGAGCTCAAATCCTGGTTCAAACACTTCCTAGTGTTTGACCACATGCAAAGAATTTAATGTTCATTATTGGCATTGTATGAGGATGAAATAATTTCGTTTTTACCTTAATAACTGTAAATCTTTATATGTATTCTACTATATTCCAGGCGCTGTTGTAAGTGCTTGATATATTAAAAAACTGAATCCTATAACAGCCCTGCATAGTAGGTAGTGCTGATACACCTGTCTCATAACTAGGGGAATTGAGGCACAAAAGTTAAGTAATGGACCCAATGCCACATGGCTAGTAAGTGGAGTAGTCAAGACTTGAGCCTTGGAAGTTAGACTCTGGAACCAGTACCCTTAACTATCAATATATATACCATGATCAGGAGAATGCTGTATAAATTAAAAAAAAAAAAGAGAGAAGCAGCAGCAGAAAGGTAGTGTTGTGCTAACCGGGGAGGAAAAGTCTGACCTGTTGCATTACCTTCTCTCATTATCTGTTGGGTGTATACATTATGCTGATCAATTGTTTCCTTGAAGAATCTATGACCCTAGCCAAAATGAATTAAAAACCATTTAATAAAGATTCCGGGGCTGCCATAGGATAAGATGTTATGAGGAGCAGGATGGAACACATTGAAAGTGGAGAAAAGGAAGGAAGAAAGTGAAATAAGTAGATTTGCAATCTAAAGCCAGTATGAAGAGAGGCAGAGGCTCTCTGGAGCACCCTGGAGTGAAGTGAACAGATGCACTGAGCACTGGGAGTAGGATGGGGGGGAGGGATGTTCAGGAATTAGAAGTTCTCCACTACTCAGTTTTGTTTTACCATGATCTTGATTCACTGTAGGTGGACATTTACCATCTTTATATTCCCCACTCATCCTCATCCAGCAGTCATGGTACAACAAATTATCAACAAATGTGAAATTTCATGCCACCTGTTACTGATGTCTCTTCATACAAGTGATTATCCGGTTTGTGTTTTTAAAATACTTATTGGAACAGCTAAATTAATTAATGATTATAGCATATATTTATATAAAATTTGAATTTGGAATTTCAGGAACAAGGCTGGGTATAATAAAGAATTTAACATCATATTTTAAGCTTGTATATAAAAGAAACCATGGTCCCTGAATGCACTGTTAACCCAGAACTGAAGTCATTCCCAAAGCCCACCTTCAGACAAAGTTTAGACAGGACTATAAAACAAAAGATAATATACTTGAGGAATGTGCTTCTTAGTTTAATCGGATACTTGAGACCAAATGGGCAACTCCTATCCAAAAGCAGAATGAGAAGTCAGGAAGGGACAAGAACTGGTTGAATGGACACAGGGAACCTGGGTAGAAAGGGGGAGTGTGCTGTCACACTGTGGGTATTGCAACTAATGTCACAAAACAATGTTTGTAAATTTTTGTATGAGAAATTAACTTCAGCTATAAAATTTCACCTGAAGTACAATAAAAAATAAATAAATAAAAGATAAGGAGTTCAGGGGTGGCATAAATGGTTAAGAGAGGCCTTGAAAGAAAGGCCTGGAGATCTGCTTCTGAAATATCACAGCCTTGAAAACCCTATGGAGCACAGTTCTGCGCAACACATGGGATCGCCATGAGTCAGAATTAACCCACGACGGCAACTGTTTTCTGTTTGTTTTTACAAGACACACACATACACCCCCTAGCTACAGTATGCAGTTATTACAAGCCAAAACTAAGACAATCGGTAAGGACATATTTTAGAAGTCTAAATAAGCACAGATGTGGTATTGCCACATTCAGCTTCCTCTATTTTGAGGTCTGGACAATAACCATCTCTTGTGGAGAGTGATTCGTGTGAGCTTTTAAGGAAGCATATCACTATGTGAAACTAACACCTGGAGCTCCACCTAACTCCATGGGCATAAATCATGCTGTTGTCCTTCTAGGGAATAAAAAAAACAAAAACAAATAAACAAAAATATCATTTTGTAAATGCAGTGAAACCTGCTCCTTCCTTCTTCATCACCATCCTGATCAAATAACTGTGAAGAACATGACAGTATAATCACCGTCACATGACTGAGTGATCGGTAGCAAGACTTATATATATTTTTCAGTTCTTCTAACTTTTGTCCTCAAATATTATTTATTTCATGGTGGCTTTTCAACTGGCCCTGAGAGGTAGGGCAGCCAAAATTGGGTGAACATGTTAATGAGAGGCCCACAGTGGAATAAGGATGTCTAGATTCTGGTATAACACGTGTTTTAAAGATATGGCAAACTCGGTTACGTTCATCAGAGTAAGGCTGCCTCATAGGGTTTCCAAGAAGCATCTGGTGGATTTGAACTGGTGACCTCTTTGGTTAGCAGCTGTAGCCCTTAACCATTATACCACCAGGGTTTCCGTACACCTATTAAAGAGGCTAAAATCCAAAAGACTGACAACACCAAATACTAACGATCTCGTGGGGCAATAGAAACTCGCATTTATTGCTAGTTTGAGCGCAAAATGGTACAGCAGCTTTGGAACACTGTTTGGCAGTTTCTGATAAAACTAGACATAGTTTTACCATTTGATCCAGCAATCACAGTCCTAGGTAATTACCCAAACGAGTTAAAAGCTTATCTCCGCACAAAAAACTTCACATCAAGTTTTATTGCACCTCTATTAATAATTGCAAAAAATTGAAAGCAACTAAGATGTCTTTCAGTAAACAAACATATAAACAAACCCTGGTGCAACCATTCTATGGAATATTATTTATCACTAAAAAGAAACGAGCTATCAAGGTATGAAAACTAGTGGAAAAACCTTAAATACATATTGCTAAGTGAATGAAGCCAGTCTGAAAAGGCTGTATACACTATGATTCCAACTACAAAATATTCTGGAAAATACGAAAGTATGGAAACAGTAAAGACATTAGTGGTATTTTTTTTTTGTGTGGGGATAAGAACATGAGTACGTGGAAGATTAGGGCAGTGGAGCTATTGTGTATGATATTTATGATACTCTGGGGCAGTTCTACTCTGTCCTGTAGGGTCGCTATGAGTCGGAATCGACTCGACGGCACTGGGTTTGGTTTTTTTTTTTTTTTTTTTGGTGGTGGATACATGATATTTTGCATTTGTCAAAACCGGTAAAACTACTATACAAAAAGTGAACTCTGATGTAAACTCTGTTGTTGTTGTCCTCGTTGTAGTGAGTTGTAATCTAGTCGATTTTGATTCATAGTGACCTCGTGTACAGTTTATAGACGTTAATGATGAGGTATTCGTATTGATATATACCAAAGTAATGTATCAATATTGGTTCATTAAAGGAGCCCTGATGGAGCAGTGGATAACCACTTGGCTGATAACTGAAAGCTTGGCAGTTCGAATCCACCAGCCATTTCGAAAGAGAAAGATGTGGCAGTCTGCTTCCATAAAGACTACAGCCATGGAAATCGTGAGACAGTTCTCTGTCGTATAGGGTCGCTATGAGTCAGAATGGACTCGACAGCAAAGAGTTGTTTTTTTGGTTCCTGAACTTTCTGATCAATTTTCCTGTAAACGTAAAACTGTTCTAAAAATAAAATTTATTAATTAAAAAGGTGGTAATCTATAATCATTTTGGAAACCCTGGTGGCATAGCAGTTAAGAGTTTGGCTGCAAATGAAAATATCAGCGTTTTGAGTCCACCACGTGCTCCTTGGAAGCCCTGTGGGGCAGTTCTACTCATCCTACAGGGTTGCTATGAGCTGGAATCGACTCAACAGCAACAGGTTTGGTTTGGTTTGGGTTTTACAGTTGTTTTTGTTTTTGGTTTGCAGGGCCCAGCACAGCTACTGGCATGCAGAAATGGTCAATAGCTAAACTGAATAAAAATATGCAAACAAATAAAACAAGCAAAACAAGACAAAGGAACAACAGCAAACAGCTCATTCATTTAAACTAATTGGATGAAATAGTCTAAATTGTGAAGTCTGTCAGAATGTCTGTAAATAAATGTGGCATTTCAGACACATTCATAGTTGATATAATAAATTATTACTAGGTATAGATTCAGGGGAAACCACCTTAAGAAATAAATAACATTTCATAATTAATAAGTCAAATGAAGACAATGAAAATCAGTTTATCTACGATATTTTGAAATAATTCTCTGAATTTTTTTTCATGCATTCTTCCGAGAATTTAATTAGACTGAATATACTGAGCAAGTCCTTTTTAATGACAAGCTTTAGCTGCCCCCATGACTAATTCAGAATATTACAATATTAATTCCAAAATAATGGAAGTATCAGTAAGTGAGATATTTATTAGACTTTATAGGGCTCTGTTCATTTGCCGCTTGCATCAGAATTGTGGTACCTTATAGCAAGGAGAAGATACCAGAGACAATCAGTGGATCATGTCCCTTCTGTGGATGATGTGGGAAAGGGCCAAAGGCAACACTCTTACTGCCCTCCTCTTCCTTCTCTATGCTCTCACCGAGGCTCTCCCCATCCTATACAGGAACATTTTGCCTCTCCTGATCAGTCTCGAGAGACTCAAGCGGACAATCTACCTTTGGACCAAACCAGATCAGCAGACAGCTGCAAACACTGGAATCACACTGGCTCCATGTAAACTGGTTTAACTGAAATAAACTTTAGTATGATCCTGTCAAAGGATAAAAAAAAGAAAAGAAAAACCAAACCCCTTGTCATCGAGTCAATTCCAACCCACAGTAGCCCTATGCCAAGAGTTAATATAAAATTAGCTCTCTTTGAAATATGTGACCACTCAGTGGAAGAATTTTATGTGTCTTGTTTGTTTACTGTATTTTATAGGGTCTTCAGGCATTGTTTTTATTTTGCTTGGTTTGATCTGGTCATTAGCTGGCACCCTCAGCAATCTCAAGGGCTACTTGGTGCTTATTAATAATTGCTACAACTGGACAAGTGTCCAAGAGTTGAGAACCAAGTCTGTGAGGGAGGTACAAGAGAGCTCCAAAGCTGCATTGTTGGTGTAAAACATTATAAAATAGCCCCAAAGGTGAAATATTGCACCAAATACAGCTAGCCAGATTGACTTTGGTTATTTCAGGGCTTTTCAAACCAAAAGAAGCAGATTACACTAAACCCAATGCCTTCCGTCAAAACTAAATTACTATTTCAGAAATGGCTGATTTCGGAAGGTCCTGTGACTATGAACAGTCTATTGGAAGTATTTATTTGGCAAAAAAAAAAAGTATTATCTAAAGTCTTCTTGACCTTGGAAATTTGGTGATCCTTATATTCCTCTGAAATGATGGAGGTTGGGAAAGAATTGCAAACCATTCCTTGGGAAACTAAAACGCTAAAATGTTGAAGCTATTCTCTACCTAAACAAGCTTGCCTAATGTTATATTTATGGCTGAATTCATAACAGAACCCTATACAATGCAATTGCCTAACTTCAAAGTTCAGATGTTAAATTGTAATGGCAGAATTAATTTCCTTGATTGCTAATCCATCACGCCTAAGTGTGATGCATGTGGTATCAAACACAGGTATTTCTGCTATCATTAATTGTGGCATATTGTCACAAACGATAAGGAAATGCAGTAAGAGAAAAAGGAGAGAGGCCCAGATATTGGCAGTTTAGCCTTGTTTTCCCATAAGCCATGGCAGGTACAGACAGAGCCCTCAAAGTAATCAGAGGAGTCCCTTGAGATTCTCACAAGGAGAAAAGACAGGCATCCAGGAGCATCAATCACTGGGTGAGCCTTGCTCTCCATTTGCAAAGCTGTTGTTTATTGTGAGATTATGATTGATAGGGTCTAAACAAATGCTCAGAGAAATCACTGAAGGTGCAGGTGCTTAGGTGTGACTTTTGGCCACAGGAAATCTTCAGGGAGCAGGCCAGCTGGCAATGAGGACATTCGGAGGAAATTAACATGGATGCACTAAAAGAAGAGCAAATAATGAACAGTGGGTTAAATGACAGCAAGGTAAAATGGCAATTACGGATACCAGGTAGACAACGTGCCAGAGAGAAGAGAAAATGGGAAAGTGTAGGACAATAAAAACCAGTCAGGTGGATTTCATTAAGAAAAGGGCATCTTTTTCAAGCAGCCATTCTTAATAAAAACAGAATGTTCAGTTAGGAGAGCAGAAGATTCCAGAGATAAAGTGCAGATAAAAGGAGTAGTTTTGGAAAATTTCATTATGAATATAGGCACAATTGGAAAGAAAAGAGTGTGAATTATTGATATACATGTTTTACTCCATTAAAATTCAATGAAGGGAGGATGAAGAAAGATGGCAAACTTGTTTGCCAACTTTAAAACCATATGCTCTTCTTAATGCAATCCCAGCCTCTGGGTGCTGAGAAATGTCTGTACGTTGATGGTGCATAGACAAACATCCACAGGATTAACTTTGCTGTCCTATTTACAGGGAGGAATGGGCACTGGGCACACCAAGCTCCAGGTCAACATTTTAACACAAGAGCTACCATAACCATAACTCTAGTTAAAGGTGATCTTTTTCCCATGCAAACAGTTTTTTTCAAATACCAGCTCTTCAGTTTAGCCATGTGTCTTAGCTATCTAGAGCTTTTATAACGGAAGTACCACAAGTAGATGGCTTTTACAAAGAGAAATTTATTCTCTCACAGTTTTTGTGTTTACTGGGTCACAGTTTAGGAGGCTAGAACTCTAAATTCTGAGCACTAGCTCTAGGGAAAGGCTTTCTCTTTCTGTTGGTTCTAGGGGAAGGTCCTTGTCATCAATCTTCCCCTGATATAGAAGCTTCTCAGAGCAGGATCCCAGGTCCAAAGGATGCACTCTGCTCCCGGATCTGCTTTCTTGGTGGTATGAGGGGTATGAGGTCTCTCTGCTCAATTCTCTGTTTAAAAAGAGAGATTGGCTTAAGATACAACCTAATCTTGTAGATCGTGTCCTGACTCATTAACATCATAGAATTGGGATTTACAACACATGGGAAAATCACATCAGATCACAAAATGGTGGACAATCACACAATACTGGGAATCATGGCCTAGCCAAGTTGACACACATTTTTGAGGGACATAATTCAATCCATAACACCACGAAAGACTTTATCAGTAGCTACAATCAACTCAGCCCTTCCTCAGCAATCTCATATTGTTTCTTCCTTAAACATGTGTCTCTTAAGGATCTGCTCTCTTTGCCATCTTTTGTACTTGGCTACTCTTTTTACTGTCAGTTATTCTTGGTTTCCCTCTACATTGGGCCTTGTTCCAGGCCTTTCTCGAAAGTTGGTTCCAGGGTGCTTTAACTTCTTTCATTCTTGGTTGTATTCTTTTTTAAGTTAGTATGGAACCTACCACATAGAATTATGAATATTAAACAAAGTTGTGTAAATCTCAGTGCACAGTTCTGGCTGACAGGTATTTGTTTCTTCTGTTCTGTTATGCATTTCTTAAGGTACAGTGATCAGATTGCCCATTATGCTGACATATAAATAATGTTTTTATATAATCAGAGAGATAGATGAGGATTCTATTTTATTTCAAATCCCCTTGCTGGTGCTGTTGTTGTCAGGCTTTACTTATGGTTGGCCCTGATGTGCCCACAGCAGCACATGGATCTCATGTCTACACTTGCCTATGTTTTTCTTCAGCATGTGAGCTTTAGTTTGTATTGTGTTGATCGGTGTTTGACGGTTTATCTTGGGAGTCTTCTTAAACAGGATTCATGGGACAGAAGCCATCTCCTCTGGATCTGACATGGAAGCTCACCCATTGGGTGAGACCAGTGGAATGGGATTCAGAGGTACAGCATCTAGCAAACCTAAGAGAAATTTCTTGAAAATAACAGGGGCATTTAGCTCAACAAACTGCATTTCTAGCACAGTTTCATTGTCTTTTTCTCAATGTTTTATTCAGAAAATAATACTGCATACAGACCAATACCTTGCTTGAAAGCCCTGGGAGGTCAGGATCCATTGTGAGGAAAGTATTAGAATTTTTTTGCATGGACTTCAACTGTCTTTCTGTGCAAACTGGAAAAAAAAAATTACTCAACCCTTTTGAATTACAGTTGTCTCACATGAAAAATGTGCACAATAACTAAATCAACAGAGCATATATTTTTGAGATGATCAAATAAAACACTTAGAAGCTCTTTTGAAAGCTACAAAAAGAAATAAATGAAGAAAGAATGAAAGGGAAAAGGAAGGAAGGAAAGAAAGAAAGAAGAAAGAAACAGTATGATTTTTTTAGATAACTATAGTTAATTAAACATGTCAATGTAGCTCTTCGCTTAACAAAAAACAAAAACAAAAAAAAACTATTGTTCAGTTGATTCTGACTCATGGCAGCCCCTTGTGTATCAGAGTAGAACTGTGCTCCATAGGGTTTTCAGTGACAGATTTTTTGGAAGTAGGTCACTAGGCCTTTCTTCTAAGGAGCATCTGGGTAGACTTGAACTTCCAACCTTTCAGTTAGCACCCTAGTGTTCTAACCATTTGTATCACCCAGGGGTTTCTCTCTCATCCAAGCCCACCTAAACAACTAAAAAAGTTTTTTTTTAAGTAATGAAGAACGTATGGAAAAGGGTGCTGAAGGTTTTCCCCAACGTACTTCCTCTATATTGCTTGTGACACCTTCTACACTCCACTTCACAACCTTCTAGTTAGGTGAAGCTGTGTTCCAAAGTTCTGGCCTATGGGATGAGTGTGGCAGAGATGTACAACCATTCCAGGCTAGGCTGTGAAAAATCCTCCTCTTATATGATAGTGTTATCAGGGAACTGATAACTATCTCCAGCAATGACAAAGTATTGAACAAGAAAGAAAATGTGCATACACTGCCTATACTGTTCTGTCACGAATAATTATTACAGAGCAATATGCCTAGTGAGAACAAATTTGACCTCAGATTGTGACATAACCATTTTGGGAGGTGGAAGAAAGGGGAAGGGCAAACACGAAACCTGTAAGAGTACTGAATCCCCAACTCTTGCAATTGGAAGCCAATCATCACAGGGGAATTTGCCACCAAAACATAGCAGTGTATTATTTAGAAACATTTAAGTTTAGAAAGATACAGGAAAGGTGTTGGAACCTTTTGCCCGGGGAGCAGAAATTGAGAATGCAGTTGGTCTACTATTTCTCATTATGAGGCTTATGCTATGATCTGACTTCCTAAAAACTATATAAATGCATTAATTATTTAAAAGTATTCTTTAAAGAAAAGGTACAGGAAAATATTATGGAATAAAAAAAAAAATCTAAGGCACTGTAGTTACACAGGAGACCTCTTACTGGGGTCATGCAATGTATTCCAACCTTGTCAAAAGTACCAAGCCAGAAAATTTAAATATTCATACAATTGTCTTAATGTCAAACTATATCTCCAGGGTCTTGAGGGTTAACCTTGGCTCTGTCATAAGCTTCATCTGAACTTAAGTCAGTCTCCCTTCTTTCCTGGCTCTTTATAAAAAATAATAATATTAATAATAAAATGAATAAATAATAAGGGCAGAGGAGAATAATACACTATAAATTTTAAAAACTGAAAAAATGTCTCTGCCCATCCACATTCAATGAAAACAGTCCTGCTGGTTGCCCATATTCCATGTCAAAGTACCAAGCTAGTATTTACTTTCAAGAAGCTTTGCTAGGGAGTTTTATTTTACAGTGACTGAGGACCCTCATGAATTCCATAAAACCCTTAACCACATCCAATCATCTCAGGCCCTCTTTCATTTAGTTCATTGATGTTGGCATCAATTGAACAATATTCTGACCTTTTTTAAAGGGCAAATATAATACTACATCAGCGTGGTTTGCTGAACTTTAGACTTCTCTGAATTGGAGAGTATTTGGGAGCTCCTGGGTAGATTTCATATATAATGTCATGGTAGAATTAATGATTCATTTCTTATAGGAATTACAAAGCTCTCCTTTAAAAAACATGTTTAAAATATATATCGTTTAAGCTTGAGCATTCAGACCTATTGTTGAATAGGCAACCCTCAGGATAAGTAGAACTAGACTGAAAATAAAACAATGATTGGACCAAGAAAAATATGCAAGATCAAAGGCATATCGTTCACAATTTTAGAGAAAGAACAAGAGTGGCTCCAGGCAGGAATAGAAAGTGACTAGTACTTTTCAGCAATGTGAAATATATTTTGGGGGCCCTTCACTTGTTTGTTCTTCTCTCGTATAAAATTTGTGTCCTCTTCCTAGTGCCTCAGACTTATCTGTGAAGTAGATTTTTCCTCAGTGAAATTTACTCTGTATTTCATTCCATAGGTCTTGGAGCAATCAATATGATAAATTACTCATTGCCATCATCTTCGTCATGATCATCTTCATAATTCATACCTTGATTGTGTTTTTAGTTCACTGATTATTATTTCCTTCAATCCTCAGAATCAACTTGTGAAGGTGTGTGCTGACAATTTGTTTATTTTAAAGGTAATGCTGGGAATGAATATACAATTCCAATTATACTATCTGACATATTGTAAGTGCTTAGTAAGTAATAGATATTAATTTAATTTTCTCACATTTCATGACACAGTAGGGAAAAAGGAATTAGGTAGAAACAATTCTTCCCTCTTTGCATGTAAAGAAATAAGATGTAGCCCCAGACATATTGAAAAAGGCACAGCACTTCAAATGCTATGGAAAACAGCTTTAGTGATGATTAGTTAACAGGTATTTACTGACACTATTGCAGAAGGGGAACCCGGGTAACACAGTGGTTAAGCACTTAGCTGCTAACTGAAAAGGCTGGCAGTTCAAAGCCACCAGTCAATCCTTGGAAACCCTATAGGGCAGTTCTACTCTGCCCTGTAGGGATGCTATGAGTTGGAATTGACTGACGGCAATGCTTTCTTTCTTTCTTTTTTTTTTTTAATTGCAGAAGGTACCATGTGTGGTAAGATGAAGAACACAAAGAAGTAACTAATATTATCTCTACCATCAGAAAGCTCACAGCATAGTCAAGGAACCAAGGCATGCACATGTGAAAAATGAAATAAAAAATAAAGAGTAAAGAACAGAAAACAAAAGAAATGCCATTGTGTAGGTAGTATATAATTGATTGATAAATAAGTGAAAGATAAAATAATAAAATGAGTTCAGGCTGAGAGGCTACTGCAGACTCAAGTGGCTTGAAATCTTGCATGAAGGAAAAAAAAGGGAAGCTTAAAAGAAGCTTGAACTATATCGGAAAATAATCTGTTCCGATCCACAAGTTTTTCACTGGCTCATTTTCAGAAGTAGATCTCTAGGCCTTTCTCCCTAGTCTGTCTTAGTCTGGAAGCTCCACTGAAACTTCACCATGGGTGACCAAGCTCATATTTGAAATACTGGTAGCATAGCTTCCAGGATCATAACAACCCACAAGACACTACAGTATGTCAAACTGATGGTCAGGTGGTGCTGGAAAACAAGCCCCTTAGGCTGGAAGGCACTACACAACAGTGGACTGAAACATACCAACACTTGTGAAAATAATGCAGGACTGGGCAATATTCAGTTTTCTTGTACGTAAGAGTGCCACAAATCAGAGCTGACTTGATGGCAACTAACAGCTGGAGCTTGAGGCAGCTCTGTGTTCTTGTAGTCTACTGAGGGTGGTATGAGCTGAAATGGGGCAAGGAGCTGTTCTATGTGGGTCCAGCTTTACCACTGTGTTGTCTCCCTCAGCTTTGTGTCACCAAGGACCATTTTCTTTAGATTAGGTTACCAGTATTTGAACCATACAGCGAGCCCAGAGTTGTGCCACAAGCTGAGAAGTTTCTCAGCCATGTTGGCAATCCCAGAGGGATCAGGCAAAGCAGTTGTGGAGGACTCTAGCAAACAGATGACAACTGCTGGCTTGTGTTTGTGAAAGTGTGAGGTTATCATTGTCTAATAGTAGGTGGAGAAGAATGGATACTGGATATAACACCACAGAGCCAACTCTATGGAACAAAAAGGAGATAGCATGGCGCATGAGTACATACAGAGAGCTTTCGTGTTAGGAAAATAAGACTAACACCCAAAGACAAAATATAGATATTGTTACCAGGTAGTCAGAGAAGGAGTGGAGAAAATATCGAAGTTGTCAAGGATTTCATTTAACTTGGATCCATAATTAACACTCATGGAAGCAGCAGTCAAGAAATCAGATGACATATTGCACTGGAAAAATCTGCTGCAAAAGACCTCTTTAAAGTGTTGAAAAGCAAAGATGCCACTCTGAGCACAAAGGTGCGCCTGACCCGGGCCTAATTTTCAATCGCCTCATATGCATGAGGAAGCTGGACAATGAATAAGGAAGACCCATAAAAAATTGATGCCTTTGAATTATGGTGTTGGAGAAGAATGTTGAATAAATATACCATGGGCTGCCAGAAGTATGAACAAATCTGTCTTGGAAGGAGCTCAGCCAGAGTGCTCATTGGAAGCAAGGATGGCAAGGCTTCGTCTCATGTACTTGGACATGTTATCAGGAGGGACCGTGGCTGGAGAAGAACATTGTGCTTGGCATGGTAAAGGGTCAGCAAAAAACAGAAAGGGCCTTGATAAGATGGATTGATACAGTGGCTGTAAAAACAGAGTCAAACGTAGCAGTGATGGGGAGAATGGCACAGGACCAGGCAGTGTTTTGCTCTGTTGTACATGGAGTCACTATGAGTCAGAACTGACTGGAAGGCACCTAACAACAACAAGTGTTGGGTGTTGGATAAGTCCCTTCTGATCTCCACTTACTCATTTATAAAGTGAGGGGTTGAGAGAGGTGGTCCTTGGAATCCTTGATTACGTTACTTTTTTTTTTTTAAATAAACCAAAATATGAGATAGTGCAGTACAAGGAGCATTTGACTATATGAGTTAAAGAAATGATAAAAATATAAACACAATGACTAAGAATATTTAGATTTTTAAGGATTTTTGTCATAAAATGTGTTCAATCCTATTCCCCCTGAAGGAAGCTAGTGAACGGGTTCACAGGGAGCTGGAAAGACGCAACTATAGTTCCAACCCATCTCAGGAATTAATGTTCATAGTTGCATTTATTTTCTAAAATCTTACTGATGGACTAGTGAAAATTGTAGCTACATCTGCAACCCAGGAGGCCTTTCATCTTATTCACATGCCAGTGTGCTAGGGAATAGGAAAGCAGATTCTGGGACTGGTACACAGGGTGAGGCTGGATCCTGGGCTGCGGGAAGTAGGGTGTCTTTGGCTGGGTTCACTACAGAGGCAAAATCAGTAACTGTATAAATATGTATATATTTGGAGAGGTTTATATCAAGGAAATGGCTGATGTGGTTGTAGGGGCTGGAATATCCCAAGTCCATGGGTCAGGATAGAGGCTTCTCCTGATTCAAATAGCCACTGAGGCTGGCGAACCCAAGATCAACAGGTTGGAGAGCAGGGCTGTTGCCACAAGCTATGAAGATCACAATCCCAAGATCAGCAGACAAGACTGCAGGTAAGCTGCTAGCTCAAGTCCAAAGGACCAGAGGTTAGATGATCAGCAGGAGCTGCAGGATCCAGAATGAGCAAAAGCCTCCAATCCCTGCCAGAATGTCCGCCCACTCTTGATGTAGGCCACACGCCCAAGGAAACTCCCCTTCAGCTGATTGGCTACTCATAGCAGATCCCATCATGAGGGTGATCACATGTCAAATCTCAACAGGGAAGTGACCACAACATCACATGACTGTCAAAACACCAAGAATCATGACCTAGCAAGTTGACACACAATCTTAACCATCACGTAGGGCCATGTTAGAAGCCACTGAAAAACAAGCTTCCCATCCATCCTTACCTGTTAATCTAGGGTTTCCCCACCTTCCCACCTACAAACCTTAAACGACACTGAAGTCTAATATCCCTGATTGACAGAGGTATGAAATCACAACCCAGGAAATCTTCAGAGAAGGGAGAGAAAAAACCAACAACAACAACACCAAAAAAAAAAAACCCCAAAACTGCCATTTGCAGAACACAGCAACAACTGCTACTTTATCCTAGTTGTGAACTTGAAGAGAAAGACAAGGTAATGAGATTTGGACCTAAAGGTCTCAATAAAAACCAGAATGAAACTACATTTTATAGACCAATTACGACTTACACTATCTCACCTGATCTTTGAGGAGTTTATTTTTCCTTCATCTCTGATACTTCTGCAATATGTAGTGTGAGTGCTCCGTGAACGAATTTCAATTTCTGACACTTTCCCTCCCACCTCAGTGCCTGCCTTGAAGTCCCTGTCTGGCTCTGTGCACAGCTATGTGTATAACCTAAAGTGTGCAGGAACAAGCCAGCATGCCAGGTGCTTCTGAGCCATTTACTTGATGTTGTCCCATTAAGACTGGTGGCAGGGGAGGGAGGACACAGAAGGGAAAGGAACCAGTAAAGTCAGCTCTCTCTATCCATGGACTCTGCATCCACAGATTCAACCAAAGGTGGATCAAAAATATTAAAGAAAGAAAAAAAATAGACTTTTATTTTTTTGGTATTATTCTCCAAACAACACAGTATAGCAACTATTTACATACTATTTACATTGTATTAGGTATTATAAACAATCTAGAGGTGATTTAAAGTATAAGGGAGGATGTGCATAGGTTATATACAAAATATATGACATTTTATATAATGGACTTGGGCAATCTCAAATTTTGGTATTTGTGGGGGTCCTGGAACCAATACCCTGAAGATACCAAGGGACAACTGTACTTCTGAGCATCTGTTAAGTTCCAAGTACTGTGCACAGACTTTAGGTATGTTTATTTTATTTAATCTTCACAATCACCCTGATTTTATTATTATTACTGCATTTTATTCCTGAGAGAGGTTAGATAATATTGATTGTCGTTGTTAGTTGCCATCGAATCAACTCCTACTCATGGCAAAGGTGATGGTTAAGATTGTGTATCAGCATGGTTGGACCATGATTCTCAGTGTTTTGGCAGTTGTATCATGTTGGGATCACTTCCCTGTTGAAATTTGATATGTGATCGCTGCCAAGATGGAATCTGCTGAATGGTACTGGTGGGGTGGGTCCTGTAGTGACTCATCTCTCCCTTAGCCTTCATCTCTCTGCCTTCTGCCACCTACTTCCTTCCTGCTACCCTTGCAAAAGTTGTTAGCTTGTTCTGATTCAGCAGCTGTCTCTTGTCTGACCTCTGGTTCTTGGGACTTGATCTAGCGGCTTACCATGGGATTCGTCGATTTTCACAGCCTGTGAGTAAGAGTCTTGCTCCCCGACCTGCCTATTGGGTTTGCCAGCCTCTGCAGCTAGGTGGATCAGAAGAAACCTTGCAGTCTTGCCTGCCAACCTTGGGGAGTCCTTGACCTTCATAGCCTGTGAGTGGGAGCCCTGCTCTCCAACATGCTGATCTTTGGATTACCAGCTTGGTGAATTGGGAAAGGCCTCTATTCTGATCCGAGGACTTGGGACATTCCAACCCCTACAATCACGTGAGCTATTTCCTTGATATAAATCTCTCTATATATATTTACACGCTTTACTGGTTTTGCTTATCTAGAGAACCCAGCCTAAGGCAGCAACCTTATGTATTACAGAACAAAACATTGCCCAGTCCTGCATCTCCCCGTGATATTTGATATGTTTGAGCCCATTGTTTAGGCTATTGTGTCAATAACTCATTTTTACTCTCCCTCTATTTTACCAAACATTATGTCCTTTCCTAGTGGTGGGTGTTTCCTGATGACTTGTCCAAAGTAAGCAAGATGAAATCTTGCCATTCACTTCTAGTCCAAATATCTCGATAGCACTGGGTAGGTGTATTATATTATTTGTGCATTATAACTTGCTGCCTCCATCAGCATCAGATGTTGTGTAATGGGAATATGTTTAACTACTACTCCAGTTTAGGAGACCGTTGGCCAAACTCAGATTGCAGAATTTCCCTCTTTTCCTTCACCCATCCTTCCCCAGGTACTCAGTGTTCTGTTTTCTTTTCCCTGCACATACAGAAGCTGGTCACGGAATAAGCAAGGCTTTCAGTTGTCTCCATGAGAAAGAAAAAAAAAAAAAAAAGAATGGGCACTAATTACGGTCTTAGGCCACAGGTAGCACTCCTAAGGGAAGACCAAAGGGCACAGTCCTGGATGTCCATGAAGAGACTTCCTTAACAGAAGTTATGGGAAGAAGGTCACTGGTACTTACTTGAGTAAAAGCAGGTGATTTGTGAGTAAACGTGCAACCCCATTTGGCTCCTGAGTACTTGAATAACAATCCCTGTCCATGTAGCTTCTTGTGTAGATCTTTCCCTCTGGATTTTACAGATCTTTGTACTGTCTCTCTCTCTTCTCTCCTTTTTGCACCATAGAAGCCTCTTTAAAGTCTACTCAATCCCTGTGTAAATATGCACTTTATGAGAAAACCCATTCTAAATACTTTAAGTGAACTAAGAGAAGCCAAAGAAATGACTTGACCATCAAAATATTTGCGTATCATTGGATTAAGAAAGGCATAACCCCATGCAGTAGGAAGAGACTGAAAAAGATAGTGTAGACTCAGGGCAAGTCATGGAAGGTATGGTATGATCATGGTTCTAAGTCACCTAAACCCTCAATCCTACCACCACTCTCCTGATATCTGCTTTGTGGAAAGCAAGGTCCTTGAGTTCAATGCCTGTTAGTTATACTTGTGTTTATATTTGTGGTATATTTTTATGAAAGCTGACCAGCATCTAGTGGATATAAACTTTTTCTATCTATAGCATTTCTGACTATTAGCAGAGCTATGGTAGTGATCTGAATTATTAATGTCTTTATTTCCCCATGGGATTGCACAAACAGATGTTCATTTATGCATTTATAAAAAGAGTATCTAAAACAGACAGCCAAAAAGATCACAGGAAGAAAAAGCTTGGGATCAGTCAATTCTTCCAAGGTATAAAAGGTTATTTCCCATGTATGTCTGGGATTGCCTCATCTGAGGGTAGTTTTTGACTAAGCACCTTTCCCACCATTCATAGGAGGGCACATAAAAATAGAACACAGGGACTGCCACACAGCACATAATAAATACAAGTTTATGGAATGACTCAATAAGTTAATTATCATGAAACCTGTCTGATTTCCTAGTCAGATTTTCTTTTATACCACCATGAATATATAATTCTACTTTTTATATCATGTCTTTCCAGATACTTCTAGACAGTGGCCCATCCCCTTTACCTTTTCTCAATTGAACGTGTTCTTTGGAGATTTTGTGTTAATTTATTTATGTATGTATTGATTGATCCCTTTATATATTGCTACCTAGTATATATAAATCTATGATCTATACAAGGTTTGTATTTCCGTTGTACATTTATGCTAAAAACAATGGCTATATCTTCTGTACCAAACTCAATTACACACTCATTCTCTTGGGGTCTCAATTTAGTTACTCGTATCTCCTTCCTTTTAGATGTCAACATATTCTTCCCCTTCATTACCTTCACCATCTTAGACTCTCAGGTAAATGGCAGTGTTCATACATAAGTGAGAATTGGTGACAATAAAAAAACTTAAATTGAAGATTCTTTATGTTCTCTCTCAGTATCATAGTGACCCTGCTCTATCAGTCCTGATCTGTTCTAGAAGAAAATCTCTCAAAATTAGAGATGGGGCCCCACTATTCAAAGAGAGGGAAACCAAAGCTAGAGACCTAGACAAATGACACAGCCAACCCCCCAGAACCCAATAGAGTCCTGCCATTTGCAAGCCCTTTCTAACTCTCTTTCGTGCAAAGCAGGTTGCACAGGTGGAATGTGTATGTTTGAAGAGGACTTCCCCACATGGCACAGCTGAGGAGGAAAGTTCTTCTATGTTTCCTCCCCAATATGATCGTAAATGAATAACTCCACCTAGCAGAAGCCATCTCTCTACAAAGTTATCTAACCTTTCTCCTAGAAATATGAGAAAGCCATTATGAGGGATGGCACCTCTCTGCAAGGTGTCTTAAGAAGTTAGTAATGTTTGCATGGAAACAGTAGGTATAGTGCTACACTGGGCCAGAATACACAAAAGAAATAATACCTTATTGTATTCTCTGATGTTTTTGCAAACAATGCCCTTTACAGGGCTGTGTTTGAAACATCCCAAATCTATCTTCCTAACCATGTCCAAAATGTGTCATGTCTGCCAGCCTGGCATCTAACGGTGATTCATTGAAATGTGTTGAAAATGTGATTTGTGTGGGAGTCAAATAGAAATTAGATTGGCCCCATCCCTTATATCTATATCTCTCTATATACATTTGGCTTTGACATTCATCAAATTACCCTGTCCTAACAAAGCTTTCTTGCACAAAGTAATCTCAAGCGACAGTGCATAGCAATGTGTATAATATGAAAGGAGTAGAATGGCTAAGTAGTCAGCTTGACAGTATCGCTGAAATCTTTTATTGCATATATTAGAGAGTTAAACATTGCAATCTGCTTTTCCTGTGAGACCCAATAACTAAGGAAAAAAGCCAGGTTTACTCAGGATTAAACTGGTTTTCCTTTGTTTTCATGCCAAAAAAGAAAAAGTCTTGATTAGTTTATGGAAGGCAAAATTTGCATCTCTATGCTTACAGGGGTGAAATTCTTTTCTTCTAAAAATCCATTTTCCAAAGGATTCTCTTGAGCTAGATCTTTCATCCTGCTCTTCTGTCTCCCAAATTAAAAACAACTTTATTTTCATTTCTGACTTTGTAAATGGGAATTTCATCCAATTCATGAGAGTGACTCATATATGAATCATGCACTTCAGGGAGCCACTGAATCGAAAAGTCTTTTTGTTTGTTGTTTGTTTATCTCGCTCCAGAAGCAGCTCTTGTGCTCAACCCAGCTTTCCTGAACATGTCGGCCTCAGCACACTCCAATAATCAGATGAAAATAAATTATAACAGTGCCAGTAACAATGACAATGGAAAATGAAGAGGAGAAAAGAGCTACCAGTTTCCAAATGGCCATTGACAGATTTATGACCAGAATATGAGTGTACTGGGAAAAAATATATATATGGAGATACATATATATATACACACAAACACAACAAACCCCATTTCGAGATGAATAAGTACTGTATATCATGATAGATTTGGTTTCAGGTATGTATGTATTTATACATATACACATATGTATTTGGTTTCAGGTATGTACGTATTTATACATATACACATATGTATAAATACGTACATACCTGAAACCAAATCTATCATGATATAGAGTACTTATTCATCTCGAAATGGGATTTGTTCTTTGGGAAAGCTCTCGGGGAACTCTTAGGGGAAATAACTCCTCTAGTTTTTTTTTTTTTTTTTTTTTTAGCATTTCTAAAATTTTCTAGAAACTTGACTAGTTTTCTCAGTGTACTTACCCTTAAGTATACTCTGACTGCAGGTACTTTACAATTTCTCTGTTGTTGTTTTCCTTTTCTGAAAGAAAAAAAAAAAATAGAACTGTGAACAACAAGAGAAAAAACCCATTGCCCTCCAGTAGATTCTGACTCATAGCAACCCTATAGGATGGAGTAGAACTTCCCCATAGGGTTTCCAAGGTGGGGCTGGTAGATTCGAACTGCCGACCATTTTGGTTAGCAGCTGAGCTCTTAACCACTGTGCCACCAGGGCACTGAAGCTACAGCAAACTCAGAATTAATTAATGTATCATATTTAACAAACCTGGCACTTATGAAATGACTGATACTGTGTGTCCTAAGTTTTTGCCAACCTTGACTCAATTGGTCCTCATAAAGCCACTCTGGAGGAGGTATGGTTATTATCCCCATGTGAGGAAACTGAGGTGCAGGGATGTTAGGTAACTTGCTCAAGTTCACACAGGCAGGAAATCTCAGAGCCTCACTTGAACACAGACAGTCAGGACCAGCTAAACTGGGAAACTGTTATAAGCATATGGAACTGTAATGAGCATAAGAATGGCCAGAAACATTATCTCAGAGTCTGATAAATGAATCTTCTGAAAAGTATTTCTCCTATCCATCTTCCCCATTATTCTCAATTGTACTGTTAAACATCCATTGTGGAATTACTGCATTTTAGAGTTAAAGGACAGGCTAGAGTTTACCTACTCTCTTGGCAGATAGTAAACTGAGAATTGCAAACGTTGAGCAACTTATCTAAGGTGACAGGGCAAATAAATTGCAGAACTGGAGCCCTATTCTTGCGTTTCCTACTCTAGGGAAATGTCCAAAAGAAGTCAGGTGGGCCTAAACTAAATCTTCGTATTCATGCACAAAAGAAAAGTTCTTGATTAGCTTATAGAAGGCAAATTTGCACCTCTGTGCTTCCAGGGGTGAATCTCTTTGCTGCTAGAAATCCATTTGCAGAAGGGTTTCTGTCCACTGACAGTCTTGTGACCAGAAATTATCTGTTTCTTGTGACCAGAAATCACATAATCATACATTTAAGAGGTATAACCCTATTTTATTATGTATTATTTTATACACCTTAAGATTTTCTACCTCAGTACTCATGAATTTTATATACTACCAAAGCAAGCTAATCACATATTTTGAGTTCACAATTAAAGACTGTTGTCTTAGTTATCTAGTGCTGCTATAACAGAAATACCACAAGTGGATGGCCTTAACAAAGAGAGTAAGTAGTAGGCTAAAAGTCCAAATTCAGGGTGTCAGCTCCAGGGGAAGTCTTTCTCTCCCCATCAGCCTTCTCACCACTCTTCCCCCAGACTAGGGATCCCCAGGTCACAGGGACCCCAGGTCCAAAGGATGCACTCTGCTCATGGCACTGCTCTCTTGGTGGTATGAGGTCCCCCTGTATGCTCACTTCCCTTTCCTTTTTATCTCTTGAGAGACAAAAAGTGGTGCAGGCACATCTCAGGGAAACTCCCTTTACGCTGGATCAGTGATGTGAACTAGGCGAGGGTATCACAATCCCACCGTAATCCCTTTTAACATAAAATTACACTCACAAAATGGAGGACAACCATGCAATACTGGGAATCATGACCCAGCCAAACTGATACACACATTTTTAGGGGGACATAATTTAACCCATGATGACAGTGTACACGTACATGATATATTCTAGAACGAATGATCCATAAACAGAATAAAGAAATACTTCAAGAGTCTTACTTCTGGTTAAGGTGCTCTGGCAACCCAGGACTTTCCAATTTTACTTCATACATTTTATGGTTTTAGATTTGTATAAGCATTTCATTATTTTGTATTTAAAACAAAGCACAACGAATAAAAAGTTAGAAGGAGAAATGTTTTTTGGAGGTAAAAGAAAACAAGTGATAAAGGTTGATAAGTCAATAGATGTGACCAAGGGGTGAAATTAATCTTTTTTTTTTTTTTTTAACTTTTCACTTTGAACTTTTATTAGATTTCCAGTAAAGTTGCAAAAATTAGTAAAAGAATGCTTGTATACGCCTCACTTAGCTTCACCTAATGTTAACAACCTATATAACTATAGTGGAAGTACAAAAATCAGAAAATTAACATCAGTACAATATTTTTAATAAAACTTCATCCCTTATTCACCAGTTCTTTTTTTTTGCTTTTTTTTTTACCTATGCCTATTTTTTGTTGTAGGATGCTATGTTGAATTTAGGTATTATTCCTTACTCGTCACCTCTAATATACAACATTTCCTTAGCATTTTCTTATACTTCATGATATTGACAATTAAAGAATACTGTGTAGAATGTCCCTCAATTTGGGTATATCTGACATTTTCTCATTATTGAGTTGAAGTTATGCGTTTTTGTCAAGAATACCAGAGAAATGACGATGTGTTCTCCTCAGCGCATCAGATCAAGGGGTTCAAAATGTCAATATGTCTTACTGTTGATAATATTAACCTGGATCACTTGATTAAGGTGGTGTCTGCCTGAGCGCCTACACTGCAAATAATACTAATTCTGTCTTTCTAGTTAATAAGTGAAAGAAAGCCCTGGCTGTCTACCAAAAACCAGAAGATGAAAACCCTATGGATCACCAAGGTACTATCAGCAACTGCTCATGTGGATGGTGAAGGACTGGGCAGCGTGTCAGTCCATTGTGTATAGGGTCGCCATGATTCGGCACTAACTTGAAGGCAGCTAATAAAAAATTTTAATAAGTATTTGGGGGCAGATACTTTCAGATTAAAGAAGTTGTTTTTCCTCAAGTTTTCAGCCAGTAATTTTGACACACATCAAAGAATACTGTCTGCAATGATTATTGTCCTATTATTTGCCTAATGTTGATTCTTTGTTTCTATGTTCCTTCTATACGTATTAATAAGAAATCTGTTGTAAGAAGGAATGATCTTTTCTCCATCATTCCCTTATTTAATTATATTAATATGGACTCATAAATATTTATTTTATTCTATGGTTTAAAATTAAATTTTTTCTTAATTATTTATTTTGTTATACAAATTGTTTCAGCTTTGATCTTTAGGAGCTCCTTCAGGGTGAATCCTATATTCTTTAGACTATTGCCCATCCTTTCTTAAGCATTTTCTTACTTTCTGGTACTACAAGAAGCTCCAGGTTCATTTTATATTTCTTCTGCCCCAGTACTGGAATCAACCATGTTTTCAAGGAATCCTGTTTCCTTTCTATTGGAAAATAATGTTTAGCAACCAAGATACTTATGCTAGGTATGGTCATGGCTACTGGAGAGTCCTTACCTCTAAGTCCTCTCAGAAGACAAACCTAGAAAATGTATGTGTCATGGATTGAATCATGTCCCCTTAAAAAAATACGTGTATCAACTTGGTTAGGCCATGATTCCCAGTATTGTGTGGTCGTCCTCCATTTTGTGATTGTTATTTTATGTTAAGAGGATTAAGATGGAATTGTAACACCACCCTTATTCAGGTTACCTCCCTGATCTAATGTAAAGGGAGTTTCCCTGGGGTGTGGCCTGCACCACCTTTTATCTTAAAAAAAGATAAAAGGTAAGAGAAGCAAGCAGAGAGTTGGGGACCTTATACCACCAAAAAAGCAGCACCAGGAGCAGAGTGCATCCTTTGGACCTGGGGTCCCTGCACATGAGAAGCTCCTTGACCAGGGAAAATTGAGGACAAGGACCTTCCTCCAGAGCCGACAGAGAGAGAAAGCCGTCCCCTGGAACTGACACGCTGAATTTGGGCTTGTGACCTACTAGAGTGTGAGAGAATAAATTTCTCTTTGTTAAAGCCATCCACTTGTGATATTTCTGTTTTGGCAGCACCAGATGACTAAGGCAATATGTTTGTACAGTAACAGATGCAAATCTCCTTTTCTCTCTCTCTCTCTCTATCGTACTGATCCCTCTGATTTGAATCCAAGACCACAGGGTTGATTTTAGACTATTTTTTTTCTTTGCATTTTTTTCTCCAACAATGAGAAACCTAGCAAACCTGGCTATCATATTTTAAATATTTGGTTATTTTTTAAATTCTACTGTAAACATTAGTTACTTAGATTAGCTTTTTATTTCCCCACGTACTTCAGGGCAGTTACACTATTTCTTTGAGACACCGTTAGGGTCATTTGTAAGTTTGTATTCTCTTGTGCTGTTCTCCCCACTACTACATTCTGCTTGGTACTCTTTGTCTGTTTTGAAAATATATGGAATGGAGGTGACGCAAAACTTTGTCTAAGAATCAGTACTGCACGACAAAAAGATGTAATCAGAGAAGTCTTATTGTCTCCTCATCCTTGATACTCTGATCCCATCCTCCCTTCTCTTCTTTGCACTCTTTTTTCACCCCCTGCCCTGAAGTTAACCAGTCCTTTCAGACTTTTGGTTATCTTCCTTGTATTTCTATCCTACAAATGAGCAAATACCTTTTCATTTTCTTATTATGCCTCATTCTTTTCCTAAACAAGGGAAGGCATTCTATAGATAATCTTTTGTGTTTTACTTCTCTCATTTATCAACATGTCCTGAAACTCAATCAATATATGTTTCATAGAGATCTTCCTTCTTTTTTATACCTGTATAATATTCCATCATATTAGTATGCCATTGTTTCTTCAACCATTGTCTTATGTATGGACATTTAAGTGGTTAAAATATTTTTTTGTAATTGCAAACAATGCTGCCAGGAAAAAATATATATATAATTCATATTTTTAGATGTAGCTTCAGAATAGATATCTAGAAGTTTCATTTGGGGGCAATTTCCATGCATATTAAGTTTGTTTTAGGTATTGTCAAATTTACCTCCAGAAGGGTTGCTGAAAACCTATCTCCACTAGCTATATATTACAATGCTTATTTCCTCAGAGTCCTGCCAGCAGAGTGAGCATATTGTCACTTTTTTTTTTTTAATTGTGTTTTAGGTGAAAGTTTACAGCTCCAGTTAATTTCTCATACAAAACTTTATACACATTTTGTTATGTGACACTAGTTGCTATTCCTATAATGTAACAGCAGACTCTCCCTTTCCACCCTGGGTTTCCTGTGTCCATCCAACCATCTTCTGTCCCTTTCTGCCTTCTCTTCCTGCCTCCAAACAGGAGCTGCACATTTGGTCTCATGTATCTGCTTGAACTAAGAAGCATACACTTCACAAGTATTGCTTACATTTTATAGTCCAGTCTAATCTTTGACAGAAGAGTTGGCTCTGGAAATGGTTTAAAAGAGAGTCTGGGAGCCACGTTTTCAAGGGTTGCTCTGATCTCAGTCAGACCATTAAGTCTGGTCTTTTTACATAAATCAGGGACTCTCTTTTGTGTTGCCTGTCAGGGCAGTCATTTGTGGTAGCCAGGCACCGTCTAGTTGTTCTGGTCTCGTGCTGATGGAGTCTCTGATTTATGTGGCCCTATTGTCTCTTGGGCTAATATTTTCCTTGTGTCT
The DNA here is from genome assembly GCF_030014295.1 of Loxodonta africana. Classification (NCBI taxonomy): domain Eukaryota; kingdom Metazoa; phylum Chordata; class Mammalia; order Proboscidea; family Elephantidae; genus Loxodonta; species Loxodonta africana. The sequence continues at coordinate 69,018,506 of NC_087352.1, forward strand.
TTGGTGCTTTTATTCTCCTTTGCTCCATGTAGGTTGTGACCAATTGATGCATCTTAGTTGGCCGCTTGCTAGCTTTTAAGACCCCAGACACCACTCACCAAAGTGAAGTAGAATATTTTCTTAATAAACTTTGTTACATCAGTTGATTTAGATGTCCCCCAAAACCAAGGTCCCCAGACCCCAGACCCTTCTGCTCTCCCCCTCTAAGTATTTGGTTGTATTCAGGAAACGTCTTAGCTTTTGGTTTAATCCAGTCGTACTGATTTCACCTGTATTGTGTGTTGTCCTCCCTTTCACCTAAGACAATTATTATTTTTTTTTTTGTAAAAAAAACTTTTTTTTTAATTGTACTTTAGATGAAGGTTTACCGAGCAAATTAGTCTCTCACTGAACAATTAATACACATATTGTTTTGTGACATTAGTTGCCAACACTACTACATGTCAACACTCTCCTCTTCTCTACCTTGGGTTCTTTGGTTACCAGGTTTCCTGTACCCTCCTGCCTTCTCATTCTTGCCCCTGGGCCGGTATGCCCGTTAAGTCTTGTTTTGTTTTATGGGCCTGTCTAATCTTTGGCTGAAGTCACCTAAGATCATTCTCGTCTACAATCTAGTTAATGAATCCCCCGCTCCCTCCTCACTCTCGTAACCATCAAAGAATGTTTTCTTCTGTGTTTAAACCTTTTCTAGAGTTCTTATAATAGTGTTCTCATACAATATTTGTCCTTTTGTGACTTCTCTTTCATTCAACATTCAACATAATTCCTTCCAGATTCATCTGTGTTGTGAGCTGTTCCATGGATTCATCATTACTCTTTATCTTCGCTTAGTATTCCATTGTGTGAATATACCATAATTTGTTTACCCATTTATTTGTTGATGGGCACCTAGGTTGTCTGCATTTTTTTGCTATTGTCAACAGTGCTGCAATGAACATGGTTGTGTATATATCTATTTGTGTGAGGGCTTTTATTTCTCTAGGATATATTCCAAGGAGAGGAATTGCTGTATTGTTTGGTTCTTCTATTTCTAGCTTTTTATGGAAGCGCATAATCGATTTCCAAAGTGGTTGTACCATTTTACATTCCCACCAGCACAGTACAAGTGTTTCAGTCTCTCTACAACTTCTCCAACATGTATTATTTTTTGTTTTTTGGATTAATGCTAACCTCGTTTAGGTGAGATGGTATCTCATTGTAATTTTGATTTGCATTTCTCTAATTGCTAATGAGTATGAGCATTCCTCAGGTATCTGTTAGCTGCCCGAATGTCTTCTTTGGTGATATGTCTGTTCATATTCATTCCTCATTTTTTAGATGGGTTATTAGCCTTTTTTGTTGTTGAAGTATTGTAGTATCTTGTAGATTTTGGAGATTAGACCCTAATTGGATATGTCATAGCCCAAATTTTTTCCTAGTCTGTAGGTTGTCTTTTTACTCTTTTGGTGAAGTTTTTGGATGAGCATAAATTTTTGATTTTTAGAAGCTCCCGGTTATTTAATTTCTCTTCTGGTGTTTGTGCATTGTTAGTTATGTTTTGCATTCTGTTTATGCCATGTATTAGGGCTCTGAGCATTGTCTCTATTTTTTCTTCCATGATCTTTATTGTTTTAGATTTTATATTTAGGTCTTTGATCCATTTTGAGTTAGTTTTTGTGCATGGTGCGAGGTATGGGTCCTGTTTCATTTTATTTTTGCAGATGACATCCAGTTATCCCAGCACCATTTGTTAGACTGTCATTTCCCCATTTAACAGACTTTAGGATTTTGTCAAATATCAGCTGCTCATAAATGGATGAATTTATGTCTAGATTTTCAATTCTTTTCCATTGGTCCATGTATCTGTTGTACCAGTACCCGGCTGTTTTAAAACTACTGTGGTGGTATAATAGGTTCTAAAATCAGGTAGTGTGATGCCTCCCAGTTTGTTCTTCTTTTTCAGTAATGCATTACGTATCTATGTCCTCTTCCCTTTCCAAATGAAGTCGATGATTTGTTTCTCCATCTCATTAAAAAATATCCTTGGAATTTGGATAAGGATCGCAATGTGTCTGTAGATCTCTTTGGGTAGAAAAGACATTTTCACAATGTTGAGTCTTCCTATCCATGAGCAAGGTATGTTTTTCCACTTATGTAGGTCTGTTTTGATTTCTTGCAGTAGTACCTTGTAGTTTTCTTTGTATAGGACTTTTCGTCTCTGGTTAGATTTATTCCTAAGTATTTTATCTTCTTGGGGGCTATTGTAAATGATATTGATATGGTGTTCTCCTTTTTGAAGTTCTCTTTGTTGGTGTAGAGGAATCCAACTGATTTTTTTATCCTTATCTTGTATCTCGATACTCTTCTGAACTCTTCTAATGGTTCCAATAGTTTTCTTGTGAATTCTTTGGGGTTTTCTGTTTATAATATCATATCATCTGCAAATAGAGATACTTTTACTTCTTCCTTACCAATTTGGATGCCTTTCATTTATTTTTCTTCCCTTATTGCTCTGGCTAGGACCTCCAGCATAGTGTTGAATAAGAGTGGTGATAAAGGGCATCCTTGTCTGGTTCCCATTCTCAAGGCGAATACTTTCAGGCTCTCTCCATTTAGTACGATGTTGGCTGTTGGATTTGTATAAATATCCTACATTATGTTGAGGATTTTCCCTTCTATTCCTATTTTGTTCAGAGTGTTTATCATGAATGGATGTTGGACTTTACAAATGTCTTTTCTGCATCAATTGATAAGATCATGTGGTTCTTATCTTTTGATTTATTTGATGGATTACATTGATTGTTTTTCTAATGTTGAAACATTCCTGCATACCTGGTATGAATCCCACTTGGGCATGGTGAATTATTTATTTATTTATGTTTTGCTATGTTGTTGAATTCTGTTGGCTAGAATTTTGTTGATGATTTTTGCATCCATGTTCATGAGGGATACTGGTCTGTAGTTTTCATTTTTTGTTGTGTATTTACCTGCTTTTGGTATCAGAGTTATGCTGGCTTCATAGAATAAAGTTATGAAATACCTTTAATTGTAGTGGCGTTAACTCTTCTCTGAAATTTTGGTAGAATTCTCCAATAAAGTGGTCCAGGCCCTGGCTTTTTTTGTTGTTGTTGGGAGTTTTTTAATTACCTCGTCAACCTCTTCTATTGTTATAAATTTAGTTAGTGTTTCTACTTTGGTTTGTGTTAGTTTAGGTAGGTAGTGTGTTCCTAGGAATTTGTACATTTCCTCTAGATTTTCAAATTTGTTGGAGTACAATTTTTCGTAGTATTCTGTTTTGATTCTTTTAATTTCAGTTGGGTCTGTTGTGATATTGCCCATTTCATTTCTTATTTGGGTTATTTGCTTCCTCTTCTGTTTTTCTTTAGTCAGTTTGGCCAATGGCTTATCAATTTTGTTGACCTTTTCAAAGAACAGGCTTTGGTCTTGTTAACACTTTCAATTGTTTTTCATTTATTTCTACTCTAACCTTTATTATTTTCTTTCTTCTAGTGCCCAAAGGCTCCTTTTGCAGCTGTCTTTCTATTTGTTTGAATTGTAGGGTTAATGTTCTGATTTTGTCCCTTCCTTTTTTTTTGGATGTGTCTTTTTTTTTGCTATAAGCTGACCTCTGAGCACTGCTTTTTCTGTGTCCCAAAGGTTCTGGTAGGATGTGTTTTCACTCTCATTTGATTCTATGAATTTCTTTATTCCATTCATGATATCGTTTATAAGCCAGCAGTTTTTGAGCAAGGTGTTGTTCAGTTTCTGTGTATTTGATCTTTTTTTTTTTTTTTTTCCCTTGCTTTTTCTTTTATTTCTACTTTAATGGCTTTATGGTCAAAAAAGATGCTATGTAATATTTCTGTGTTTTGGATTCTGTTAAGTCTTGCTTTGTGACCTAATATGTGGTCTATTCTGAAGAATGTTCCATGTGCCTTGGAAAAGAAAGTGCACTTGGCTGCTTTTGGGTGGAGTGTTCTGTATATGTCCATGAGATCAAGTTGATTGATTGTGGGATTTAGATCTTCTGTGTCTTTATTGAGCTTCTCCCTGGACGTTCTGTCATTCACCAAAAGCGATGTGTTGAAGTGTCCTACTACTATTGTGGAGCTGTCTATCTGTCTTTTCAATGCTGTTAGAGTTTGTTTCATGTGTTTCAGAGCCCTGTCCTTGGGTGCGTGAATATTTATTGTGGTTATGTTCTCCTGATGTATTGACCCTTTAATCATCATATAGTGTCCTTCCTTATCCTTTGTGGTAGATTTTGCTTTAAAGTCTATTTTGTCAGAGATTAATATTGTGACTTCTACTCATTATTGACTGTTGTTTGCTTGATACATTTTTTCCATCCTTTGAGTTTTAGCTTGTTTGTGTCTTTGAGTCTAAGGTGTATATCTTATAGGTAGCATATAGATGGATTGTGTTTTTTTATCTATCCTACCACTCTCTGTCTATTGGTACATTAATCCATTTACCTGCAATGTAAGTATTGATAGGTATAAATTTAGTGCTGTCATTTTGATGTATTCTTTTGTGTGTGTGTTGTTGACAGATTCTTTGTTCTGTTTATTTTCTGTTCTGAGTAGTTTTTTTCTTTATGTATTTTCTTTTCATCTTTTTCATTGTTGATTTTGTATTCACTGAGTCTTTTACATTTTTCTTGTTTTTTATTTGATGTGTAGGATTGTTAGTTTCATTTGTGGTACCTTAAAATTTACCTTTATTTTTGTAAGTTTAAATGAATCTTTTATTTCTTGATATCACCTTGACTTCTCTCCATATTACAGTTCTATGACAATAGGGACACTATGAGTCAGAATCGACTTAACAGCAATTGGTTGGTGGGTTAGGCCCTCTTTTTTTGTTTTAATGTTGTTATCTTTTACGTACCGACCTTTCTGTTTCCCCATTTTCAGTGTTTTAGCTTTGACTTATTTTTGTGACTTCCCTACCTGGGTTGATATCCGGTTGTTCTGTCCTGTGTTTTAGTCTTGGGTTGTTATCTGATACTGATTCTCTAGCCAGAGGACTCCCTTTAGTATTGTAATTTTGGTTTGGTTTTTACAAATTCCCTTAACTTCTATTTATCTGGAAATGCCCTAATTTTACCTTCATATTTGAGAGACAGTTTTGCTGGATATATAATTCTTGGTTGGCAGTTTTTTTTTTTTTTTTTTTTTTTCTTTAAGGCTTTTTTGTATATCATCCCATTGCCTTCTTGCCTGCATGGTTTCTGCTGAGTAGTCAGAGTTTAGTCTTATTGACCCTTCTTTGTAGATGGCATCTCATTAATCCTAGCCGCTCTTAAACTTCTCTCTTTATCTTTGGCTTTGTCAAGTTTGATTAGAGGATGTCTTGGTGACTTTCTTTTTTGATCTACCCTGTGTGAGTTTCAATGAACTTTTGGGTAGATATGTTCTCATCTTTCATGATATCAGGGAAGTTTTCTGTCAACAATTCTTCAACAGTTGTCTCTATATTTTCTGTTACCTCTCCTAGGTCATTCCTCTTGATAGAGTCTCACATAATTCTTAGGGTTTCTTCATTTTCTTTAAATTTCTTTTATCTGATTTTTTCTTATATAAATTGATGTCAAGTGCTTTATCTTCAATCTCACTAATTCTGACTTGCATTGCCTCAATTCTACTCTTAGTACTTTCTATTGAGTTTTCTAATTCTGAAATTTTATTGTTAATCTTTGGGATTTCTGATGCTGTCTCTCTATGGATTTTTGCAGCCTGTTAAATTGTCATTTTGCTCTTGTATAACCTTCTTAAGTTCCTCTATTGCTTTGCCTGTATGTTCATTGGCTTAGTCTGAGTTTTGCCTGATCGCCTTCTTGATCACTTGAGGGACTCTGTATATTAATCTTTTGAGTTCTACCTCTGGTAATTCCAAGAATTTCTCTTCCTATGGGAGGTTTCCTTGTTCTTTGCTTTGGTCACTTTGCTGAAGCCATCATGGTCTGCCATTTGATGTGACTTGATATTGACTGTTGTCTCTGAGTATCAAAAATTATTGTATTTATTTATTTTATGTTTGCTTACTGTGTTCTACCTTCTTGTTTTGTTTTGTTTTGATGTGCCCAGATAGGTTGGCTATGTGAGCTGTTTTGATTATTGGCATCTTTGAAGCTCTTACATCCTGTCATCAGGTGGTCATAGCTGCTACTAGGTATGTGAACTCAGGAGTCTGTTTATTCTTCTTGTATGGATTCAGCTCAGGTGTCCAGGCCATCAGTCATCAAATGTATAGAGGTAAACTGGAAAAAATAGATCCCAGAAGGTGTCTTGGAGCTTCCTAGGTTCTAAACAGTCACTTAGAAAATTAAAAGCTATTCCCTTAAAATAAGGTCTTAAGATCTTATATATCTTATATATAAAATTAAGTAAAACAAAACAAACTTAGAACTTGTGGGATGCAGCTAAAGTAATGCTTAGAGGAAAATTTATAGCATTCAATGCACATATTAGGAAAGAAGGACAAAAGCGAGAATTGACCATGTTTTTACTCAAATAATGCATGCTTTCTACATTTGTTTGCCAACTTTATACATTTGTTTGCCCCCTGTGAGGTATTTTTTGTAAATGCCACTGTGTCAATTTATTTTTTAAAAGTTGCTGTGAAAAATTGGCATAGTGGGCTTACAAAAATGCATTGTGTGGGGAAGGTGCAGTTGGCAAACAAATGCAGAAGACATGCATTATTTGCATAAAATTATGGTAAGCTTCTACCTTAGGAAACAAGAGAAAGAAGAAAAATTAATCACAAAGCAATCAGAGAGAAGAAAATAAACCACCCCCCCTCAAAAAAAAAAGCAGAAGTTAATGAAATTGAAAACAAATCTGGAGGTCATTATGCTGAGTGAAATAAGTCAATCACAAAAGGACAAATATTGTATGAGATCACTACTGTAAACACTTATGAAAATGTTTACACACAAAAAGTATCAATTTTCAACAGTTATGAGGGAGGGGACGGGTGGGAATGGAAAAACACTAAATAGACAATGGATGATTAAAGGTAAGACAGTACACAAAACTGAGGAAGCCAGCACAACTTGTACAAGGCAAGGTCATGGAAGCTCCATAGACACTTCTAAACTCCCTGAGGGACCAAATTGCTGGGCTAAGGGCTGTGGGGATCATGGTCTCAGGGAACTTCTAACTCAATTGACCTAACATAGTTAATAAAGAAAATGTTCTACAATCTACTTTAGTGAGTAGCTTCTGGGGTCTTAAAAGCCTGTGAGCAGCTGTCTAGGATACTCCCTTTGGGAGCAAAGAATAATGAAGAAAATTAAAAATACAAGGGAAAGATTTGTCCAAAGGACTAATGGACCACATCTACCACGACCTCCTCCAGACTGAGTCCAGTACAACTAGATGGTGGCCTGCTACTGCCACTGACTGCTGTGAAAGGGATCACAATAGAAGGTCCCACACAGAGCTGGATAAAAATATAGAACAAAATTTTAACTCAGAAAGAAAGACCAGACTTGCTGGCTTAACAGAGACTGGAGAAATCCCAAGATTATGGCTCCTGGACACCCTTTCAGCTCAGTAATGAAGTCATTCTTGAGGTTCACCCTTCAGCTAAAGATTAGATAGGCCCATAAAACAAAATGAGACTAAGGGGCATACCAGCCCAGGGGCAAGGACTAGAAGGTAGGAGGGGAAAGGAAAGCTGGTAATAGGGAATCCAAAGTCAAGAAGCGGGCCTGTTGCCATTGAGTCAATTCTGACTCATAACGACCCTTACAGGACAGAGTAGAACTGCCCATAGAGTTTCCAAGGAGCATCTGGTAGATTCGAACTGCCAACCTTTTGGTTAGCAGCCTTAACACTTAATCACCAAACCACCAGGGTTTCTGAGTCAAGAAGGAAGAGTGTTGATATGTTGTGGGGGTATTAACCAATGTTATAAAATAAAATAATATGTGTGTGTGCTAACTGTTTAATGAAAAACTAGTTTGTTCAGTAAACCTTCATCTAAAGTACAATTTAAAAAAGAAAGAAATTGAAAATAGAAAAACAATAGAGGAGATCATTAAGCCAAACGCTGGTTCTCTTATGAAATGTATGCCTGAATCAAGCATGGATCAGAAAGAAATATTATACATTAGAATATTCTTAGATGTCATGTTAATGAAATTTCAACACATGAAAATATGAGAGATAGCTAAGGCAGTTCTTACAGGAAAATATATAGCCTTAAATATATGTTTGAAAAGAATAATTTCTGAAATTAATGAGCTCTACTTTCATTTCAAGTTTTCAGACAAACTAGAACAAAATAAATCAAAAGAAAAAAGAATGAAAGTAATAAACATATTCTATTCTAATGAAATAGAAATAAAACATACACTAGAGAAGTTCAGAGAAGACAAATGTTGAGTTTTTTTTGTAATGAACAATAAAATTCACAAACCCCAGGCAAGATTGTGAAGAAAAACTAAATTAAAAGGAAATGAACAATTTTAGGAATAAAAGAGAGTACCTAATTAAATTTTGTAGTCATTAAAAATAATGAAAATATATACAACTTTATACAAATACATTAAAAAATTACAATGGACAAGTGTTTTTTTGTTTCCAAAACAGTTCAAGAAGAAAAAGAAAACTTCATTGCTCTGATCCTTTACAAAAAATGGATCAGGACTTAAGCATCTTCCCATAAAGAAAACTTCATGCTCAGAGATTTTAAGCATAAAGTTCAAAATATTTTTTAACAAATATTTTCAAATCTTATGAAAACAACTTAGTACAGACAAAAAGATACACTTCTCCACTCATTTTTTCATGCTGCCATGACCATGATCTCCAGACTTGATAAAGACAAATAGAGGCAAGATGTTAAAGGCCAAGTTTAATCTTAAACCTTGGTGCAAAAATCATTAACAAAACGTTAGCAACCACCATTCAGCAACATATAAAGGAAACAACTCGTGATATCTAAGTTGGTTCTACTCTAGAAACATCACAGCATTTTAACATTAGAAAATCTTGCCTACTGTGGTTATGACTTTGCTGTTGGTTCAAAAATACAATGTCTGACTTTCTTTTCCCTTAAAATGATAATTTACAAACTTTAGTGGATTTCAAAAACAAACAAACAAAAAGACAAAGAAAAGCACTACTTACAAAACCAATTAAAATGAAAACCCCAGGGCACCATTCATCCCGAAATTTTGATTTAATAGATTTGGGTGAGAAGGAGAAAACTGTAGTTTATCAAGGGCTTTAAATAATTTTACGTGTTCTAAATGTTTTAGGCTGTTGTGTAGAAATTAAATCGATGCTTGTATATTGACCTCACATTCTGCCAATTTACCAAACTCCTAATAGTTTTGTTTATCTATCTATCTATTTATTTATTTATATTTATTTGTTGTTGCTGTAGGAGCCTTGGTGGTGCAGTGGCTAAAGCAATAGGCTGCTAACTGAAAGGTCAGTGGTTGGAAACCAGCAGTGGCTCTGCAGGAGAAAAATGTGGCAGTCTGCTTCCTTAGAGATTTATAGCCTTGGAAACTCTATGGGGTTGCTATCAGTGGGATTGAATTAAAGGCAGTGGGTTTGGTTTGGTTTAAATTGTTGTTGTTAGGGGCAATGAAGTCAGTTCCAACTCATAGCAAGCCTGGGTACAACAGAACAGAACACTGCCTGGTTCTGTGCCATTATCACAATTGTTGCTATGTTTGAGCCCATTGTTGTAGCCACTGTGTCAATCCATCTCCTTGAGGGTCTTCCTCTTTTTTTTTCCTTATCCTCTTCTTTTTTTTTTTGTCTACAGACGCTTTTGTTTTTCCCACTTAGACAATTATAGTGTGTACAAATAATGTGGGTAGTATTTTCACCTTTTCAATGTCTTTTTTTTTTATTATTATTTGTTTTCTTTCCCTTATTGTGCTGGCCAGCGCTGCCAGTACAATGTTTAATTGAAGTGGTGATAGATGACATTCTTGTTTTGTTCCATACTTAAAAAAAAAAAAAAAAAGTTTCTAACATTTAATATAATATTTGGGCTGGAGTTGTTAGAAATTGGTTTTTCAAATGTTTTGCCAACTTAAGGAAATTTTTATATATTCATTCTCTTCTAACATTTATTAATCATGGATTAATGCTAGGTTTTATTAATGATTTTTTTCAGCACCTATTATGATGATTATTTAAGTTTCTTACTAGTGGTCTTAAAAAAAACACACAAAATGAAACAAACAACAGCAACATCAGCACAAGAGATCTTAAGACCTTATTTTAAGGAAATGGCTTTAAGAAAAACTATTTTCTAAGTGACTCTTTAGAAGCTAGGAAGCTCCAAGACACCTTCTTGGATCTATTTTTCTAGTTTACCAGAAAAGCCTAGAAAATTCCAGTCACTGCAGAGGATAGGTACAGGATAAATCCAAATTGGTAGAGCCTGCTGCAATAGATTTCTTTTTTTTTTTTTTGAAGGGATGCTTAATTTTCAAATTTTATCTACATTAGATGTCCTTGGTGTTACGTGGCTTGGTATGTTTAGGAAAAAGTATCATTTAAGACCAAGAAAACCTGAGTTTTAGTTTTGCCTCCACTGCTGGCTTGATCTCATTTAACCTCAAACTATTCCAGTTTATTCTAACTCTATTAAAGATGAGTAATCATATCCACCCTATTCATAGTATCACTCAAATGATTAACCTCAATAAAGACTATGACAGCTTTAAATGTATAACATGCAACAGTAATTTAAATAATTTGTTTGGACAATGCAGAGAAGAAACACTGGTGAACCTGAGAAAGTATGTAAGGCAGGAAGGTCACATGAGCTTGGGAGAAGTGCAGGTTGAAGGGCAGGGAATAAGGACAAATCTAGGGATGGAGGAAAGTCAATTCATCTACAGTTTTTATTGCCAGCAGTGGGGTTATTGCTTCAGGAGAGAATTTTAGTCACGCTCCCTCCTTTATTCTCATCCAGCGTCTTTCCCCGTCATAACCACAGATGTTCAGTAAAGCAGTAGGTAGAATGGATGCCAGCCAAATGCTTCACAGACATGGAATACAAAGGCAACCCAAGCACTTAGTTTCTCTAGAACTAATTCACTGAAAACTCCTGAAAGCCAGGAGTTTCAATAAACTCACAGGCAGCTCAGGCAATTTCTGTGATGGAAGTATTGTTTTGGAGATTGACATGTAGCTTATAAGTATTAGGTGAAAGGAACAAAACAAAACAAAAAAAATCTTTATTAAAAAAAGTAATTAATGGAAAACTAATTAAAGTTTTATAGAACTCTTTTCCCTCAGCTGGAACTGCCAGAATTCAGACCTGGAAACTAAACAGTATCAAGGGGTCGTCAAGAAGAAACGGCAGGACTGACAAGGGGACAGGACAGGAGGAAAAATGATAAGGTTTATGCATCCAGTCCAGGCTGTGGGAATTGGGAGGAGCAACCCTCGTCTCTGGGTTGTGGGGATACTGGGAGAGCATGAGCTGAATGAGTTTCATGGTTTGTTCAGTCCATCTCAGACCCTCCCTGCACAGTTGTTGACCCTGCCCCATCCACTAAAGAAATGTTCCCTATACTTTTCATTGTCAGACCCCTAGCGTATCATTTACCCATGGCTGACCACCTTGTGCTTGAAAGTCACATGTAATGCACCTACAGGCACCTAGTAGAGAAACCGTTGTTTCATTTATTCACTCATAAATTCATTCATTTGAAACATTTGTTGAAAGGCACTAAGCTAGCTGCTAGACTGCACAATACTAAACCAAGGCAGACATGGTCTCAGCTTCAGGGAAAAACACATACTTGAAAATGAAGTCAGTTCATAAAGAAGAATCTTAAACAAGGAATTCTTGTTGGAATAACTCTGTGCTTATTGCAGACTATTTTCCTCGGTCAGCATCACTTGCAATCTCAGTGCCCTACAGTGTCACTTGCAATCTTAGTGTTCACCTCCCACAATAAGGAATGAAAAGCCATATTCTTGGTCTTCCAACCTCTCTGCACCTCGGAGAGGCATGAGAGCCAGTTCCTGAGAAGGATCTGAAAGGATACATGTCTAGGGGTCTTATTTTAATTTCCTGATAAAAAGAAAAAGATGTAAGAAAAAGCTTCCTGGCCCTACATCTTCCCCCCTTTCTTTGTCTTGAATATGAATGTATACCTGAAAGGAGACAGCTATCAGATGACTCCGTGGCAATAAATAATCTTCAAAAGTCATCATGTGAAAAAACAAAAAGGGACTGTTTTTATTATCATAGAACAGGTGAAACAATGCCATCAGACTTTTTGTTATGAATGAGAAACAAAAATAAATGCAGGTTTTCTTTCTTATAAGTGCTGCAAATATATATCCATACATAGACATCTATATCAAAACATTTGCTACTTTGATATTTTTACATGTATAATTCAGTGGCATTAATTACATTCATCATGTTGTGAAGTTTTTGTTTTGTTTTGTTTTTTACTAGCTGGCTACCTCTGAGCTGATGCAATAGTTTTTACGTTGGCTACTTTGCAGAGGACCAGTCTTCTCTGAATGGATATTATCTACTGTGTAAGCTTAAAAACTTTGTCTCATTATATTATAATCTTACCTTAAATATAGGCATTCCTTTTATCAACACATTGCCATGTTTGTAATCACCAACTCCATACCAGTAGTGAACCAAGACCTTCTGCCAAAAAAAAAATATATATTGCATGCATACATATATGTATACATAAGCATCTATACTTTGTAATAAAATTTATATATATATACATTGTAATAAAATTATAACCAATTAAATGAGCCTTTTTTTCTGTGTCCTCTATCGATGGGTCTGAGGAAATCTGGAATTGAGCTTCTCCATTTCTTGGGAATGCCGTGGAGGTGTATTGCTGGATGGTACTGTCCCTAACAACCCAACAGACAAACTTCTGTTTAGAGATGCAAAGTAGCTGAATTCTGAATAAAATATTCCCTTTCTGAACAGAAAAAAAAATTCCCCCACTACTCAGCCTTGTACTTATTAGTATTAGTTCCAGGCCCAGTGCTAAGTCAAGTATTTTGAGATGCGAGCCCATGAATAATAATGTCATTGAAGCACAATAATTAATAGAACAGGAGAATGCTCCCTGAAGAGGAGACACGCTTCCGCAAGGGAAGAGAAGACCTCGCCTTTCAAACGTGTTTGATACGGACGCTTGAACTTTGATTTCTGAAGGTAGGGGCAAGGTAAAATGAATTACATTTCATTAGCAATGTGGAGGGAGACACATTCTCCGGTCTCTGGAGGAGCAGCCTTTAATTGTTCCACTCCCAGCATTCCCTAGTGGGTGGCAAGCCAGATTCTCTGTCCTGATTTTGCTGAATACAGGTTGTATTTTTTTTCATGATTGGTTCTAATTTTCCTCTCCTGCCTGTCATCATTATTGCTATTATTTATTAAACTATGCAGCACTGCTTGTACATAGAGCACAGGGTTTTATGGCCAAATTAGTGGCTGATGAACACATACCCATCTCTTACTCTCTGACATGCTACTTCCATTTTGGTTCAGTTCCCACATCACATTATTGCTCTCAGCCTCCGTGCCTCATCCATAGAATGGAAAGGCAGAGAGTCAGACTTGCTTTGGCTTAGCGTTATATGGAGTCCCTGGGTGGAGCAAATGAATAAGCACTTGAATACTAACATAAAGGTTGCTGGTTCAAACCTACCCAGAAGCACCTTGGAAGAAAAGCCTGGTGATCTACTTCTGAAAGATCATAGCTATGAAAACCTTATGGAACCCAGTTCCATTCTATAACACACAGGGTCACCACGAGTAAGAATCTCCTCAACAGCGACTGCTTAGTGCTATATGAAGAACAGGATGTTGTGTATGTATTTATTTTTACCCCATTTCATTACAAAACAGATTTGAGGCCACCAATATAATATATAAAGAGGTAAGTGTTAGGTTTAGGGACTGTAAAATGCAACAAAACAAAACAAAAAAAGTCTAAAGAGATCAAGGTGAAAAATAAATGAAAAAGAGCGAAAAGAAACGATGTGTAAAATTGGTATTTTGAGATATGTACAATGAAAGTTTGCAAACAACAACAAAATAATAGTGACAAATTTATCGCTGAGCTACTTGTAGGGAAAGGGTGGATATTCCACTGGGCACAGAACACACAACTGAAGTAAGATGGTCAGTTCATCTTTACACAGGGCTGAACATAGGGAGAACTAGAAGAAGGAACCTAAGTTCCTCATGAGATACTCCTCTCCTGACACCAATACATACAAAAATGTATGATATAGACTCTACAATTGAAAACAATAGTGATTATAATCATTTCAAATTGGATAAATTTCAAAGTATAATATACTTTGTTCATAGATTTTTCTCCTCGCTATACAGAGTTCTTTTTAGTCTTAGTTACATTGAGCAATTAATCTTTGATTTTGCAGAATTAAATAGATATTATAAAATATGATTACTGTTCCAAGGCTTTTGCATGAATTAATGAATGAGAGGAATGAAAGGAATGTCAGTGGGGTCTTTTAAAGGTAGTCAGAAATCAGCTTTCCTGTAGGAAGGAGATCCAGGTGGGGTAGAAGAGACTCTGATGGGAGAAATCGGGGGGGGGGGCTATTAAATAATAATAATAATAAACTCATTGCTGTCGAGCTGATTCTGACTCATAGCCACCGTTAGGACAGAGTAGAACTGCTCCACAGAGTGGCCTATTAGAGCTCTTAAAATCATGCAGCCTGGCCCCTTCAATTCCATATATGCTAGACCATGACCAGGAACTCTCTCTCTTTTAATGAAAAATAGCACATTTCATTTGTTTAAACCATTCAACACCTAATGTGTAATAAGTACTTTCATCTTAGTACCAACACCTCCCTCATTGCGTTGTAAGAAAGCCGAAGCATTACTGGCATTGGGCAGGTAGATCAAAAGGAAGATGATAACTTTCTAATGAGAATGAGTGTATATGATTGAACATAATGAAATGTTTTTAGGTGCAGTCAGTAAAAAGACATTGTAGAAAATACAGTTCAATAATATGATACAATAAAACATCCTTGTTCCAACCATTAACCAACTTCCCTCCAAGTGAAGACATCTCCACTGGATGACTGGCCTTGAATTAGGCCATCCATATAAAGCACAGTGACATAAATTGCCATTACAAGCAAATGAACATTTACAAAGTGGGACATGTGGGAATAGTCACAAAACTGGAAGGCTAGGCCTAGGAACTTTGTATCTGACAGAGATGGTTTTCATAGAAAGATTGTGGGAATGTAAGGTATCAATGGCACTTATAAAAATGAATATTAATAGCAACAGGGTATTTATGTAGGCTGTTATTAATTTTAATCTATTTATAGTCTCAAAAGAAACCATGCTTTTTTTAAAAAAATTAAATCTTAATACTTCATATTTTAGGGATTTTTGTATTTTTCATAGCAATACAGATATCATTTCATTATCGACAATATATGTTTTCATTTTAATGCCTAAAAAAATCATTTCATAATTATAGGATAATTTATTTAACCAGTTGAAAGAACGTGTTTGATGACTTATCTTTTTGTATAGAGACACTACAAAACAAGTCTAGCCTACTCTATAAATAGGGATCTGTCACCACCACATATATCAAAGCGGAGGTGAGAGGGAAAGGAATTTTAAAAGCCCTCAAACACTCTCTATGAGTGGTTGGGTGGTGCAAATGGTTAACATACTTGATGGCAAACCTAATGTTTGGAGGTTTGAATCCACCTAAAAGCACCTGGGAAGAAAGGCCTGGTAATATACTTCTGAAAAACCAGTCATTGGAAACCCTAGGGAGCAGTTCTACTCTGACACACAAGGTATCACCATGAGACGGAATTGTCTCTATGGCAATCGGTTAATGATCATGATGCCTTGATATTTTAGATCTAAGCTCATCCAATCATCAAGGTATGTATCTTTTCAAATGAGGAGACCAGAGCCCAGAGAGGTTAAAAAAAAAAAAAAAAATGAAGCCAAGATCAGAGTTACTTCAGGCTCTGCATATTGTTTTTTCCTCACTTCTAACCCCACGTTCTTTCCACTACTACATTCTGCACCCACGTGTTCTAGTGAGATCAAAACTGTTTTCCTGTGTTAGAAAAATGGTATGTTTATGCTATTCCTCGTATTCCCTTGACTCTCTAATACAAGAAAGGCCTCAGGACAAAAAACATAGAGTAGAAGATTAGAACAAGTATTGAGCCAGGTGGCTCAGCCCAGTTCCTATTACAATACCTGGAAAACAGACAGATTTTTTCTGCCCATGTTGGCGTGGTTGCCGACCCTTTCCCTAGTACCACCTACCAGTAGGATGCACTGTTTTGAAGTTTTCCTGCACAGTTCTCACAGTCTTTTATTGCCATGACTCCGGGGAGGTAATACCAGTTAACTCAGTTGCCAGGTGTAACCTGCCTACCTCTGAGTATAGTCCAAGGCTCCACCATTTCTCTTATATCATCAGGACACCAAGTGGGGTGTCCTGGCCTCTGGTCTGTCATTCAAGGCCCTTTATTATTTTATATATCTTTGTAATAAATAAACATTTTGGTCTGAGCAGGTCAGTTTTGCAATGGCCATTAAGAAATCTTACACATTTTACTTCCTAGTCTTTCTGAAAAGTGTTTTCTGCCTACATATCCAAATTCTATCCGCCTGGTAACTCAATGATAACATTCCAGTTATCTTTGAAATCCCAGACTACCCAGGCTACATTCATTTCTCCTTTTATGAATATCTCTGGCCTGGTCTTTGGAAATGATTACAAATTTTTCTATATATCCACAGTTGCTGTTTCATGACTGCTTGACTTTGTGAAGGCAAGACTTCTTTTAACCCTCCCAAACAGTAAGTTCACCAATCAACACTCCTTATTTTATTGTCTATCTATATAATTTAGGCTAAAAAATAGCTTTAAAAAATCACATATCCTAGCTAAAATGCTCATAAAGGAGGCTATTGCTGTTAATCTTATCTCACATTCAATAAATGTCCTTCACTGTTTGATGTCAATTTTTAAAGTTAGACACCCAGGTGTTTGTTCATTTCCAGCTCTGCTTCTGGCATTTGTACCATCTTAGCCCAGTTTATGGGAAGACTGGGGGTGGGGATGGTTTGCAGGAAGAGAGAATGTGCGTGTGTGTGTGTTACACACTCATACACCCTGCCTGCACAGTGTAATATAAATGCAAATAAACCAATTGATTGACAGGAGGAGTCCTTGATTAAATACTATGGGGGAGTGAAACTAAAATGTAAAGTCCTATTTTTTGAAACAAGTTTGTAATTCAAATAATACTAGTCTAACTGGAAGACATGAAATGAATTCAAATTTGTAATTCTGATAACCTTTATAACTTGGCCCTAACCAGAAAATGAAAACAAAATAACAAAAACAAAAAAAATGAAAGACCCATCTCTAAACTCCCATAGGCTGCCAAGGAAATTATTCTCTGAGAATAACAGTAGAAAACTGTCTTTCAAGCACAACATCACAAAATATTATGCGGTCAAGTAGACCAGGCAAATATAAGACAGGTAGCTTCATCATCAGCTCTTATTCACATTTAAAGGGCAACTGGGTCAAAGCTAAGATCTCTGGCTTCAGGATAAAGAATTTCAATTTTCAAAAAATGTTCAGCAAAGAAATTAAAAAGGAGGAAGACTTTGTTAAAAGAGATTCTGGTGCCTTTTTTTTTGGACCCGAAAGACAAAGTCTCTAAATCTTTAAAGTGTTCTGTACTAGAGCACCAGATCTACTACCTATCAGAGTCAGGGAATACCTGGCAACAAGGCCAGGCCTATGTGAGAAGGAGAAAGATTCCTAAGGCAGCTGGTAACAGGAATCTGGGTATTTTTAATGTGATAGGTGAAATGATTAACCTTTGATTCAGAATCAAATATTTTCTTGTAAGTATTTTTTTTTTTTCTACCAAAGAATCTATCCAGCAGGTAGAATGCACATTTCAGAAGTTCTCGCAATACCAGCCAGGTAAGATGAGAAGACATGTGAGTCAAAAGGAAGCTGCTCAATCAAATGGACTTAAATTTCACAGCTGAGTGGGCAAATAGATTTACGTAAAAGTTTAAGATTAACATAAACCATCACTCTGGACCCTTCTGTGTGACTCAGAAGCTTTGGCAATGGTGTCTAGTTGACAGTATTCTAAGGGAAATACAAAGGTTTAATGACGTCCACACTAAGAGGCAAACCTATCTAACCAGCACAGACTTTTTGAGCACCTATTCCTGATTTTTCCTGGCCCAGATGCTCTGTGACAGACAGCCTGAGCAGAAAAAAGGGGCAGATCTTGCCCTTTCCTTGTTTATTATACAGCTATATATAAAGCTCTAAGCTGGTAAATGTTTAGCTGCTAACATCTTGAAGAAAGAGTGAGTCCTCAGGTGAACAGGAACTTAGGAAAAAGAAATAAATTATCTTGAGCCACTAGGGTGTCAGGGAGGCCTCAACAATTCATTAAGAAGGGGTTTGGCCTGGATGTTGAAGAATGGCTTGATCCAGCATTAGAGCAGAGAGATAATCCAATGGATGCTGGAACAATATGCGGGGTAATTTGGTTCTGAGCCTAGGATTAATCCTTCCTGAAAATTATAAAATGGGACATCTTGGTTGGGAAGAAAATGATTTCAGTTATGATTGGTAAGTGTAAAGAATCTCTGATATATTTACTATGCAGTACAGTATATGGGATCAGAAGCTTAGAGAACATTTTAGAATTGAAATACTAGATGTAAAAATATTAAAAAAAAACAAGCCCACTGCCGTTGAGTCGATTCCGACTCATAGCGATCCTATGTCTATATAAGTGGTGGCTAAATCTACAGAAGTTAGACCAGCAGTATCAGCATTAGCTGGGCATTTGTTCGAAATGCAAAATCTGGGAACCTGTATGAGTTGGAATTGATTCCATGGCAATGGGATTTTTTTTTTTTTCTTGGTATTCCAGACCTGAAGTCCTTGGTTGGTGCAAAATTTTAACATGCTTGGCGCTAACTGAAAATTTGACTTTTCAAGTCCACCTAGAGGTACCTTGGAAGAAAGACCTGGTGATCGACTTCAGAAAAAATCAGCCATTGGAAACCCTATGGAGCACAATTCTACCCTGACACACATGGGGTCACTATGCGTCAGAATCAACTCAACAGCCAGTTGTGGTGGTGGTGGATGCCAGGCTCAGTGAATCGGAAATGGTGGGAGGGGATCCGGCAATCTCAGCGCTAACAAGCCTCACCCCAAGTAATTCTCACTTACACTAATGTTCGAAACCACTGAGCTAGAGGGATGGCACCCAATCAACTAGGTCAGCTACGCAGAGAAGTGGAGAACTGGCTACATGGCCAGAAAGCCAATGAAAATAAAGGAAGAGGTAGAAGGAAACCCAAAATGAAATGATGACACGAAAACTAAAAGACCAGAGTTCAAACAAGGAAGGAAAGTCAAATGGCCTTAGAGGCCAGAATTTATAGACATAAAAAGAAACCCTTGCTTTCAGTAATTTGGAGGCCACCTTTGATCACAAGAGGACACATTCAATGAAATGCCTGGAGTGGGAATCACTGTGGTGGGCTGACAAACGATGATGTCGAGACTATAAACACCTAGATTATTAAAAATATGTGGCTGTACAAAGATGTAAGAAGATGGTAATGAGATGGAAATGCTGAATCAAGGGAAAGAAAAAAAATAAGTTAGAAATAATTCGAGGGTGTTAACAGGAAAAAAGGAGTAGAGAAAAGGACAATATTAAGAATGATTTAAAAAGAGGTAATGTGGGAGGAATGTTAGGAATGGTGTCTAATAAATTTGAGGTCGAAGGATTCCAGAGAAAAGGACAAGATTAAGAATGATTTAAAAAGAGAGGTAATGTGGGAGGAATGTTAGGAATGGTGTCTAATAAATTTGAGGTTGAAGGATTCCAGATAGAGTTATGCAAAACAATATCTATCTATCTGTCGATCTGTCTATCTGTCTATATTGACCTTCTTAGCTGATGGGGGCTTCACTGTCTTCACTGTCAAGTCAAATCCTGGCCCCTTGTACCAAGTGATGCTTGTTACTAATGTGTCCTCTGATCTTGCCGTCAGCACCTATGTAGGCTCCACGAACTTCCATAAGCAGTTTTGATTTGTGCCTCTTTTTTTTCTTTCTTTTTGTTTTGTTTTATTTTATTTTATAGCCCAGATCATTAGGCTGGAATAGAATAATGAGGGAGTCCCCGAGTGGTGCAAACAGTTAACACGCTCAGCTACTAACTAAAGAAAAGTTGGAAGTTTGAGTTCTCTCAGAGGCCTCGGGAGAAAGGACTGGTGATCTACTTCCAAAAAATCAATAATTGAAAACGTTGTGGAGCATAGTTCTACTCTGACACACATAGGGTCGCCATGAATTGAAGTTGACTTGGTGGGAACTGGTTTAGGATAATGGCAGCAAGTTGTAAATTACCAAGGCAAAGGTTTGAATTTCTGCCTTCTTAAGTTCATGAAGCTTTTGCTTAGGATGGCTGCAATGTAGGCAAAGGGTAGAACTTCTCCTGTCGGCTGTGGCCCCTTTAAACCAAAAACCAAACCTATTGCCATGGAGTCAATTTGGACTCATAGCAAGCCTATAGAACAGGGTAGAACTGGCCCATAGGTTTTCCAAGGAGCAGCCGGTGGATTCAAACTGCCAACCTTTTGGTCAGCAGCTGAACGCTTAGCCACTGCACCACCAGGGCTTCATGATCCCTTTATCAGTCTTTTTTTCATAGCCCCATCAGTCCCAGGTGCCATCCACCTTCAGCCAGAGAGATTGCTTTATTACCACATTCTTCAATTTGTACGCTGGGCCAGAGTTAGAAGTGACTTGGAAAGACAAAACTGTTACCTTAGTAATTGAATATGAAAGTCTTATTAGGATCCACTTTCACTAATCTGATATGAAAGTCACTAATGCGATATGACTTTAACACTGTATAAGCAACAATAAATTCTGATATGATATGAATATTAATACAACGCAATAGGATACTGCCAATATGTTAATATGGTGAGATATTACTAACAAGATCTAAGGATCTTGATTGAAAAAATTAATATTACCTCACCATAATTCTCTGGAATTGCAGTCAGCCTTGTTCCAAGATATCCTTTGTCTAAATTTTGGGGATAAATCTTTTGCTTTTTCAGTCACAGGCAAAATAAAAGAGTGAGTTATTTTTATGTCTCATGTTAAGAAAAGTTTGAAATAAGGTAAACGGTTGCTGCTTGTAATTGTATGCATCTATTGATTGAATCTTATAAATTATATAAAACATAACTTGGGCAACAGTTCGAACAGAAACACTCACTTCCTATACTCTAGGAAATGAGCCTTGGTGGCCCCCCCTTAAGTATTCGGCTGCTAACACAAGGGTAGGTGGTTTGAAATCACCAGCCTCTCCACAGGAGAATAATGGGGCAGTCTGCTTCCATGAAGATTACACCTAGGAAACCCTATGGGGATGTTCCACTCTGTCTATAGGGTGGCTATGACTAGGAGTCCACTTGAAGGCAAAGTTTTCTTTTGTTTTCTTTTTAACTCTGGGAGGAAAGATAAGGAAAAGGGGGAGGAGATGGCCTCTGAGTAAAAACAGGCAAATATATCTGTTATTCATTCAAACATTCTACTCTATTGTCCTTCTGTTTTCAAACTTTTTGTTTTCCCTTCTGAATAGGTGTGATTCTGGGCTCATATCTGCTCTACCACCCCTACTTCAGAATGCATTTAGAAGCAAGTTAGTGAACGTTTCATCATAACCAGGATACAGGAATATCCTTCATTTTGCTCTAAGTTCTGACAAGTTTTAGTACTTTAACTTTATTACTAACAAGACATCTCAGAACTCAAAATGGCACCAAGGCTGAAAAGAGCTGGTATAGACATCGAAGCATTGATCAAAATTTCTATCATTTAGATGACTCCTTTGGAATTAAGCAAACTTGGCCATAGATCTCATCTTTAAAGACACAGTAAATTAAAATACAAATTAGCACGACCAATTGTAAACATACATACAGGGTTAACTTAATGGCCTTGTTCATATCACCAAATAAATTGTCTAAAATTTTGCCAGTGTAAGACCATCTAAAAATGTCAAAGTTTAAACCAGGACTGAAACCACTCCCTAAGCCCACTTTTCAAAGATTAGACAAACCTATAAAATAAACAATAACACACGTGAGGAACTTGCTTCTTAGTTCAATCTAATGTTATTGTTGTTGTTAGGTGCCGTCGAGTCGGCTCCGACTCATAGTAACCCCATGCACAACAGAACGAAACACTGCCCAGTCCTGCGCCATCCTTACAATCGTTGTTATGCTTGAGCTTATTGTTGCAGCCACTGTGTCAATCCACCTCGTTGAGAGTCTTCCTCTTTTCCGCTGACCCTGTACTCTGCCAGGCATGATGTCCTCCTGCAGGGACTGATCCCTCCGGACAACATGTCCAAAGTATGTAAGACACAGTCTCGCCATCCTTGCCTCTAAGGAGCATTCTGGCCGCACTTCTTCCAAGACAGATTTGTTCGTTCTTTTGGCAGTCCATGGTATATTCAATATTCTTCGCCAACATCACAATTCAAAGGCGTCAACTCTTCTTCGGTCTTCCTTATTCATTGTCCAGCTTTCACATGCACATGATGTGATTGAAAATACCATGTCTTCAGGGTGACATCTTTGCTCTTCAACACTTTGAAGAGGTCCTTTGAAGCAGATTTGCCCAATGCAATGTGTCTTTTGATTTCTTGACTGCTGCTTCCATGGCTGTTGATTGTGGATCCAAGTAAAATGAAATCCTTGGCAACTTCAATCTTCTCTCCTTTTATCATGATGTTCCTCACTGGTCCAGTTGTGAGGATTTTTGTTTTCTTTATGTTGAGGTGTAATCCATACTGAAAGCTGTGGTCTTTGATCTTCAGTAGTAAGTGCTTCAAGTCCTCTTCACTTTCAGCAAGCAAGGTTGTGTCATCTGCATAACCCAGGTTGTTAATGAGTCTTCCTCCAATCCTTATGCCCCGTTCTTCTTCATATACTCCAGCTTCTCATATTATTTGTTCAGCATACAGATTGAATAGGTATGGTGAAAGAATACAACCCTGATGCACACCTTTCCTGAATTTAAACCAATCAGTATCCCCTTGTTCTGTCCAAACAACTGCCTCTTGATCTATGTAAAGGTTCCTCATGAGCACAATTAAGTGTTCTGGAATTCCCATTCTTCGCAGTGTTGTCCGTAGTTTGTTATGATCCACACAGTAGAATGCCTTTGCATAGTCAATAAAACACAGGTAAACATCCTTCTAAAAAAAAAAAAAATTTTTTTTTTTTTTTAAACATCCTTCTGGTATTCTCTGCTTTCAGCCAGGATCCATCTGACATCAGTAATGATATCCCTAGTTCCATGGTCTCTTCTGACACCAGCCTGAATTTCTGGCAGTTCCCTGTCGATATACTGCTGCAGCTGCTTTTGAACAATCTCCAGCAAAATTTTGCTTGTATGTGATATTAATGATATTGTTCTATAATTTCCACATTCAGTTGGATCACCTTTCTTGGGAATAGGCATAAATATGGATCTCTTCCAGTCAGTTGGCCAGGAAGCTGTCTTCCATATTTCTGGGCATAGACGAGTGAGCACCTCTGGTGCTGCACCTGTTTGTTGAAACATCTCAATTGATATTCCATCAATTCCTGGAGCCTTGTTTTTTGCCAAAGCCTTCAGAGCAGTTTGGCCTTCTTGCTTCAATACCATCGGTTCCTGATCATATGTCACCTCTTGAAATGGTTGAATATCGACTAATTCTTTTTGGAATAATGACTCTGTGTATTTCTTCCATCTTCTTTTGATGCTTCCTGTGTCATTTAATATTTTCCCCACGGAATCCTTCACTATTGCAACTCCTGGCTTGAATTTTTTCTTCAGTTCTTTCAGCTTGAGAAACACCAACCGTGTCCTTCCCTTTTGGTTTTCCATCTCCAGCTCTTTGCACATGTCATTATAATATTTTATTTTGTCTTCTTTAGAAGCCATTTGAAATCTTCTTCTGTTCAGTTCTTTTACTTCATCAATTCTTGCCTTTGCTTTAGGTGCTCGACGCTCAAGAGCAAATTTCAGAGGATGTCTCCTCTGACATCCATCTTTGTCTTTTCTTTCTTTCCTGTCTTTTCAGTGACCTCTTGCTTTCTTCATGGATGGTGTCCTTGATGTCATTCCACAACTCGTCTGGTCTTTGGTCACTAGGTCTAGGAAGAAGGACCCAGCAGTCTACTTCTGAAAAGCATTAACCAGTGAAAACCTTATGAATAGCAGCGGAACACTGTTCAATCTAATAGACAAGATCAAATGGGCAATTCTTGCCCAAAAGCAATGATAAGAAGTCAGGAAAAGGTAGGAACTGGATTAATGGACACAGGGAACCCAGTGTGGAAAAGGGAAATGTGCTGTTATTTTGTGAGGATTCCACCCAACCTCATAAAACAATATGTGTATAAATTTTTGAATGAAATTAGCTTAAGCTCTAAACTGTCACTTAAAGCACGACAAAAAATAAGTAAATAATTTCAAAGTTTAGGGTAATGGGGCCAACTATTCCCATTGTTACATTAGTTTATTTTACATACCTACTACACTACTACCCAACATGGCCACCTATTGCCATTGAGTCAATTCTGACACATAGTGACCCTACAGGGCAGAGAAAAACTGCCCCATAGAGTTTCCAAGGAGAGCCTGGTGGATTGGAACTGTTGCCCTTTTGATTAGTAGCTGTAGCACTTAACAACTATGCCACCAGGATTTCCTATTATTTTACACAGACTTTTTTTTTTTTTTTAAATAGTACTTTACACGAAGGTTTACAGGGCAAATTAGCTTCTCATTAAACAATACACGTACTGTTTTGTGACATTGGTTGCCACCCCCACAACATGTCAACATTCTCCCCTTCTCGACATTGGGTTCCCCGTAACCAGCCTTTCTGTCCCCTCATACCTTCTCGTCTTTGCCCATGGACTGGTGTGCCCATTTAGTCTTGTTTTGTTTTATGAGCCTGTCTAATCTTTGGATGAAGGTTGAACCTCAGGACTGAGTTCAGTGCTGAGTTAAAAGGGTGTCCAGGGGCCATACTCTAGGAGTTTCTCCAGTCTGTGTCAGATCAGTAAGTCTGGTCTTTTTTTGTGACTTAGAATTTTGTTATACATTTTTCTCCAGCTCTGTCTTGGATCCTCTATTGTGGTCCCTGTCAGAGCAGTTAGTGGTGGTAGCCAGGCACTATCTAGCTGTGCTAGACTCAGTATGGTGGAGGTTGTGGTAGTTGTGGTTCATTAGTCCTTTGGACTAATCTTTCCCTTGTATCTTTGGTTTTCTTCATTCTCCCTTGCTCCCAATGAGGTGGGACCAGTGGAGTATCTTAATGGGGGATCTTAAAGACCCCAGACATTACTCATTGAAGCAGGATGTAGAAAATTTTCTTTATAAACTATGTTATGCCAGTTGAGCTAGATGTCCCCAGAGACCATCGTCCCCAGCCCTCTGCCCATTAACTCAGTCCCTCAGGGAGTCTGGATGTGTCTACAAAGTTTTCATGACATAACCTACATAGACATTTTTGTAACAAGAAAATAGAGCCATAGATTCATAGAAATAGGCCCTTGGATGGCTGGGAGTTAGGTAATTGGTATATAGCAGACATATTCGGAAGTTACTAATGTTATTTGATGAGTGATGTATAACAGACAAAGGAAGTGAATTCTATGCCCAGGTGATGTAAAAGGATTGGTAAAAAACTGGGTCTCCTGGTTGATAGTAACATTTATCACTGGTAAAAGATATAAGTCAAATTAAATTAGTATTAGTTTTGTGAATTCTTTGGCAGATCAAAAGTTAGCAACATCGTCTTCCCCATCCATCCTCACGTCAAAGAAATTTGGATCATCAACTTGCCATGTAATAACATACCATATAATAACAAATAGATCAGGAGATACAGGCCATAACTACATGATAACAATAAATAACCATATTTCATTAGCAATTGATAGAGGACAGTTAGTAATAGCTAAAATTATCTCTAAACTTTTTTAACTGAAAAAAAAAAAATGGATTGAACTGTTAAGATGATGGAACTGCTATTGTATTACCCTGTCCTATTCCTGAATAGGAGAAATATGGTAATGTAGCAATATGGTAAGTCCTTGAGGGCTTTTTTTTCCTTTCACTTTATAGTTTACACTTCATCAGTAGACTATGTTGCAGGATGTTGTCATTGTTGTTAGGTGTCATTGAGTCACTCCAACTCATAGTGACTATATGTATAATAGAAGGAAACACTGCCCAGTCCTGCACCATCCTCACAACCATTGCTATAATTGAGTCCAATGTTGTAGCCACTGTGTCAGTCCATCTCATTGAGGGTCTCCCTCTCTTTCACTGACCCTCTACTTTCAAGCATGATGTCTTTCTTCAGTGACTGGTCTCTCCTGATGACACGTCCAAAGTAGGCGAGACAAAGTCTCACCTTCTGATTCTATGAAGCATTCTCACTGTATTTTCTACAAGACGGATTTGTTTGTGTTTGGCCAACCTAATACCTATGAGGCACTGACTGCCAAAGCAAGAGGCTAAGGTAAGCATCACACAGTTAATGAATTAATTCCACAAATAGATGGCTGGCTTTCTCACTCTTTCACTTTTCTTCCTATGGATATATGAGTGAATGGAGGCAAAAGTGGTCTTCCCCACACTTCTGAAGGGGTGGAAGTTCCCATTGCATAGGTTGCTGCAAGAATAAAATTATAGCGAGAATATAGGTGCTTCAGTGGCTTCAAGAATTTTGGTGATGACAACAAAAATAGAGAGTACAGTGGCTTGAGGAGGTAGCAGGGTAGAAGAAATTATTTTATTTGTGTATAATAGGTTAGAGTTAAGCAAGTGCATAAATAAAAAATGGCACAGTGGAAGGACTGAGTAGATAGATTCAAAAGAGAGAATTTAATGAGGCAAGATCCCTCATCTGGCCAACAGTGCACAAACTGTCATGGTCCAGGTAATGGTCCCAGGGCTTCCACTCTCACCAGTTAGCTCCATCAACCTTGGCTCAATAGGCACTTTGTAAAATCTCTAAGCTCACCCAGGGTTTGGCCTCTTCCATGACCACTCTCGCCCTGCAGAAAATTCTCTCCCACACATCAGTCCTTTCACATACTTCAGTGAAACTGATCCAAGGAAAAGTTCTTATCTCTTGGCACCAAAATTAAAGTCAGCAGAAATCATGATTTATAATGTAAAATGGCTCAATTCTGAAGTGAAACACTTTCTCCCAACTTTTATTTGTTTCCGAAAGCAATTTTTAAAGTAAACTCAATTAATCATATGTGTCTTCTAGATTCCTTTCCTAAGCAAATTAATAAAGCTTTGTTGTTATTGCTGTTTTTTAATCTGAATACAATGGGTAACATAATCATATTCATGTAGCCTTGAAACTAAAGCAGGAAAAAACAGCTATCTTCCCTAATTCACCAACCACAATGACAGATGAGAAAACTATGGTTCAGAAGAGATTAGGATTTTTGTTCCTTTTTTTTTTTTTTCCTTAGTTTAGCAATGCCCGAATTCTATTTCCCCTTTTCTCACTAAAGGAGGTAAGAAAAAACAAGTATTGGGCCAAGTGAGTAACAATTTGGTTGTTATTTTTTGTTTGTTTGTTCTCGTGTTTCTGAATAGCATTTTGTGGCGTCTATAAATCTATCATAACTAGCCTCATCTTCTAGAGATGTAAGCTTCATTTCAATAGCACAGAACTTTGTAGAAAACTTTCCTATTGTTCAACATACAAATAAGATGTCAGATGTCAAATAAGAATTTGTAAGGACCATAAGCAACTGTACTAACAAGAACCTTGTAGTTACAGCCAAGCTCAAACTGTGGCCTCTACTCAAAGTAAATTATTAATTTCATGGTAAATTAAGAGTTTTATACATTTTACTCCCCCCCCCCCACACACACACTGTATGTGGAGTAGATGCTATTACTCTCCTCAATATACAGGTGAGGAACTCAAGGCCCAAAGGATGAGATAAAATGTAAAGTCATGGATCTAGTATGTGGTAGAGCTGGAAATGGAAGCCATACTCTTAAACTTCCTAGTTCAAGTTTAAACTCATTGCCACACAGTCTTCAAATAATGGTCTTAAACTCTTCAATGGGAAAAATTGGTCAGAGGCCATCTAATCCTAAGAACATAGGAGTTCCAAAGCTAGGCCCAAACTTCCAGGGAAGACCAGCTTCAACCCAAACGCCTATGTAAGATGACAGAGGAGAGAGAACTGGAACCCAAGAGAAAGTTTCCCCTTATAAAAAGCCATTGGCACGCCTGCCTCACTTACCAATCACAGTCATGGAAAAGTTTATCTGTAGGGCAGGATGTCACCAGTTATTATCACAGTGCTTACTCAATATTTTCAGTTGGATGACAGGTAATTAACGGAAATTAAGGCAGTTACCATTAGGAGTAAGAGTCCTGCCACACAACAGAATTAGTCATCAGAAGCACAGGCATGACTGGACCTAAAAGGGGTGGAGCATCGTCTAGTTCCCAAGGGGTCAAAGAAAGTAATCATAGTTAAGGATTCATTGGCAAGCCATGAACAAGCTCCTTAATCTCTTCGTTTGAAAAATAATAGTACCTATGTTCTTTTTTATGACTATCACACAAGATTTTATTAAAAAAAAAAAAAAGGCTACCAAAAAACCCACTGCCCTAGAGTGGATTCCAACTCATACAGACAGTATAGGACAAAGAACTGCCCCACAGGGTTTCTGCAGAGTGGCTGGTTGGTTCAAACCACCCACCTTTTGGTTAGCAACTGAGTGCTTTAATCACTATGCCACCAGGGCTCTTTGTAAAGATTGAATGAGATATAGGTATTGAAAGTACCCAAAACATTAACTTCCTGAGGCTATACTTAGAAATCTTCTTAAATTCTTGCTCTCACAGTATTTTTGTTTGTTTGTATTCATCTGAATCTCACATTCCACTTCTTAGAATACCTGTAAAGGGTGAAGCAGGGCTTGGAACCAGTTTGGAACAGTAATTGCTGACATAAACGAGGGCGCCATTAACCTTGTATATCAATCAAATCTTTTGCCCATTGGATTTTGACCCAGTAGGAAACAAACAGCTATGCCCCACTCAAAGATGGTGGCCAACCGTGCTGCTTTGAATATGGAGTGTTTCGCTCTCCACAATCCTGAAAATAATCCAGTCTTCTGCATGGATTTCGAAATTTTCAGGAGTCTGACGCAGAGCCTGTTTCAGGAGCCTGTTTGTTTCCTACTCCGGTCAAAACCCGACAGACAATAGATGTGTTTGCTATGCAACGTATACCATGCCATCCGTTACCTCGGCAATTATTGAATCATCCCTAACCTAGCCCTGGGGTGAAGGGACTCGCGGCCATCGAACTCCAAGGATAATAACGGGATGAATGTGAGCCTGAGTTGGCATCTCCTAGGCACAGCCCCAGAAAGTCATTTGGCAGGAGGAACTGAAAGTTTTACACTTAGAGAAGCCAAGAAGAAAATAGACACGGAAGTGAAAGAGTCATTGTTACATGTGACCATATGAGAGGAAGATGAAAGACGAGATCACAGGAAATGCAGCAGGCAGTAGTTTTGTTAAATATGAAAAGTAACTAATTTTAGTTAGAAACTTTCTTTGGCTGCAATTACATTTGTCTGAAACTAGTTGTTGATTCAAAGTCAAACGTCTGTAGTGTTAAAATTATTCATGATATGAAAAAAATCACCCAAGTCTCCTGCCTATATAAATATGTATGGAGGGATGTAGGCTGTTTGTATGCACAATAGGATAGCAATGGCTAAAGGTTTTCTCCTAGAGATCTCCCATAACCACCCACTGCTAAGTCATTTCATAATAACATGATGGATGAAAAAGTATCAGAGCCGAAATACCAACCTGTTCTGCCAGAGATGTTACTTTAGATAGTAAAGTGTAGAAAGGGACTAACTTGAAAAGGTTAGTGCCACACGCCCCACTGTGCAAAATTTCTTCCCCTCTTCCCCTGAAAGTGCTTATAACAAACTAGAGTCTCTAGAAGGTGAAAGATAGGGAGGGTTCTGCAAATAAAGATATGAGTGTTGAAAAAGCAGGTTGGGGAAAAACACTAAGGGGTATAGATTCAAATATCAGAAGGACTGCTATACATAATCATTAACTTTGCCTTTTTTCTAGAAAGTATGATGAGGACCACAAAACAGAATAAAAGTCAGGTATTCTCTCTGCAAAACAGCTTTACAAAAATTAAGCTATCCAAGAATGAGCAGGTGTTTTGTGAAAGGTGAACCCTTGTTACTTGTTGTATACAAATGGCTCCTTTTAGGACCTTCTGGCATAGAAGCTCTAGAATGACTTTTACCTCAGCTAGGAAACCTCACCTTCCAGGTCTTTGTAATTTAAATGTAAATATTTGCAGAAGTACACTGGTATTTATGCTTACTGGCCATTCTAAAGGCTATTCTTCATGACAGAGAAGACAAAAAAGTCTGCCATTGTTGAGTTTTACACGTTGGCACAGGGGAAATGATATGAGTTTTAGAATTCAAAATATAAAACAAAAAAAATCCCTTCTTAATTTTAATGAAATAAAACAATGCAAGGATGGTTATCCCATCCATTTCTGCTTTCCCATTCCCTAAAGTAACCACTATTCTAAATTTCGTGTATCATTAAGTGTGCATTTATACTTTTTCTTCATATGTATATTATATATATACATACATACATATGACGTATTCTTTTGTTTGATTTAAAATTTAATGTACATTTTCAACTTTTTTGTTCAGGACTTTTTTTTTTATTTATCCAAGAATAATGTTAGATATTTAACCTTCCTGGACTAATAAGCACACAAACAAACAAAAAAGCAACCAAGCTAGTTGCCCAGGATTTTAATCATTTCGTTGTAGGAAACACCTTTATGAGTATGATGCCAACAGCAAAAGTATAAGAGAATTAATTGCTAAATTTGGCAAGAAAGAAATTAAAAGACAAAAGGCAAACTAGGAATATTTTCTATGTATATTCCTATTGAAATAATAATATTCTTAGTGGAAAAGTAGCACTTAAAAATCAAAACCCTTTGCCATCAGGTCAATTCCAAGTCATAGCAACCCTATAGGACAGAGTAGAACTGCCCCCATAGGGTTTCCGTGGAGCGGCTGGTGGATTCAAACTGTTGACCTTTTGGTTAGCAGCCAAATGCTTAAACACGGCAGCACCAGGGCGCCAATAAATAAAGCCCTCTCATTTCTTTTCCAGTTTACACAGCTTTGTAATGAGCATCCTTGTATGAATTTCCTTGAAAACATATTCAAACAATTTTTTTCCAAAAGAAGACACCAGGAAGTAGAATGTGTATATCATGAAGTATAGGCAGTTTTGATAGAATGTGTTTGCCACTTTATAGATTAGTTCATGGGTGAATCTCCATTTCTGCCTCATTGAATTTTCCTATTCATTTTGCATTAATGAATCAAAGCCAATGATTTTAATTTTATTTTATTCAATCATTTTTCAAAAATTTTTATAATTTTTTCACATATTTCTTGTTAGATTTTTTCCTAGCTATTTTATCAATGAATTATATAACTTGTTACCTTTATAGAACTTAAATTATCTGTTACTATTATATGGGAACATCACTGCCTTTCCTTACATTGATCTTTTTGGTTTCAATAACAGTGCTGAAATTTATTAGTAATAATTTATCACTTGTATATTCTTTTTGCTTGTATATGCTAAGTCAATAATTATAGCATCTGAGAGTAATGACAATTCTGTTTCTCCCCGAAATCATGTACAACTTGTGTTTACTTATAACTCTTTTATGTACAGACATCTTCTGTTAAATAAAAGTAGTATACTCTTCAATCATTTTATCAAGTCAAAACGTATAACTGCTTGGCACAAACCGTCATTATATTTATCAATTTTTTTAAAAACCTGGTTCACCTCCAAATTCCTCAGATAATTATATTAAAAATTTCCAACTTATAATTTAAGATTTGTCCATTTTTCCTTATATTTCTGTCAATTTTTAATTAGTATATTTTGTGGTTATGTTGCCAAGACTATAATGTGTTCTTTATAACTTGAACATTTTAGAATTATATAATGGCCTTCTTTAACCTAATAATGTTTGTTTCTTTTATTCTTAAAGTTTGTTTTGCTTGGTATTCATAAAAGTTACTCCAGATTTGTTTTGGTTAGTACCTGTCAACCTATCTTTCCTCTCATCATTTTACTTTTAAGCTTTTTCTTGGTTTTTTATGTTTTACATTTTTCTCATGTAAATAGCATGGAGAACATTTTTCCTTGGGTTGTAGCCTATGGTTCCCAGTGTTAGCTTAGGAAATTATAATTCTTATTCATCATTTAACTCAGCTCCTGGCCTTGTCTTTTATTGTAGATAGTTCAGAATCTAAGATCTGAGCTATTACTGCCCCTCTTATTCCCACTGTTCATCTTTGCTTGGGGAAAGTGAGTATTTCTCTTTCTTCCCTGCAGTCTCCACTGTGTATTGAAGTTTTTGGTCATATTTTGACATATTTACATGCTTGTCGTGGGAATATCTGAGCAATATTTTAGTCCACCATTTTGCTGAAAACAGACACTCCAGACTCAGTTTTAATTTGAAATAACCCACAGCCTCCTAAATCATACTGACCATCTATGATTAGATTGATTGCCTGATGATTACTCCCAGGGTTAACAAAGAACAATTGAAAGCCTTCAGCTATTTTATCTTACAACATTGTTGTTGTACATACACTATTTGATACTGGGAGGCAAAGAAGGCTTTGATTTTCATATTTTACGAGTGGCAATATGGAAATTAAAATGGAATAACAAGATTCAGAAGCAAAGCCCCAGTCTCTTCATCCCTCAGTCTCAGAGCTTACCATTACCCCACAATAACATGCTAAGCCACATCGCATCTAGGATTAAATCAATGAACTATCCTACCAACCCTGGAAGCCACAGTGCAACAGTGGATTGGAATGGGAAGCAGAAAACAGCATCACAGTCCAATAGATTACCCCTTCAACTCAGAAAAAAAAGTTATCTTTTTCATATTTTCATTTACACTGTCAAGTAGTCTGGGCCTGATATTTATTGAACTGAACTGAAGTGCCTTTAGTTTATCTTCAGCAATTTGGGAGATGGAAAGGCAGGAGTTATCAGCAAAGTATACTTAATTGTAGTAGGGAAGCTAGGGATAAAACGAAGTTTAATCTTGTTTTTACATGACAGGGTATTCCGTTTTACTCAGTAACACGTACTAGAAAATGTATGTTTTTAAGAAATAATGAGAATAGTTATCATTGGTAATATGCTTCTAACTTCTTTTAAGATTTTCATTTAAAGAATGGAAGGGCCTCCACTCCAAATCTAGAAAGTGTGGTCAATTACCTAGAGTCTGGAGGGTAAGGCCATTGTCTAAATGGTCATAGAGAACAAAGGATTATTTTCAAGACTTTAGGGCTAATATAATGTGTTCTGCTGCCTGGCTTGGTGACTGTTACCCCTTCTTTCCTTCTAATTTCTCCCATTGTAATGACAATATCTACCTTGTACTTGTGTTGTACTTGGGAGCAGATAACTTGTATTCTAGATTTCACAGATGAAGAGGAATTTTTTTTGGATTTCGGACATGGAGCTGATTTAAAGATTTTGGTATGATGGAGAGAAAGTGTTTTACATGTGGCAAAGACAGGAATTTTTGGAGGCCAAAGGGTGGAATGTCATGGATTGAATTGTATCCTCCAAAAATGTATGCCAACTCAGCTAGGCCATGATTCCCAGAATTTTGTGATTGTCCACCATTTTGTCATCTGATGTGATTTTCCTATGTGCTGTAAATCCTACCTCTATGATGTTAACGAGGTGGGATTAGTGGCAGTTATGTTAATGAGGCAGGATTCAACACACAAAATTAGGTCATGTCTTAAGTCAATCTCTTTTGAGATATAAAAGAGAGATAACAGCAGAGAGATATGGGGAGCTCACACCACCAAGAAACAAGAGCCAGGAGAGTAGCATGTCCTTTGGACCTAGGGTCCCTGTGCTGAGAAGCTCCTTGACTGTGGAAGATTGATGACAAGGACCTTCCCCCAGAGCTGACAGACAGAAGAGGCCTTCCCCTGGGGCTGGCAACCTGAATTAAGACTTCTAGCCTCCTAGACCATGAAAGAATAAATTTCTCTTTGTTAAAGCCATCTACTTGTGGTATTTCTGTGATAGCTGCATTATATAACTAAGACAATGGCCATACCAATATCCTTGTCTAGAAGGAAAGGACATCAGTCACTAAGTCATTCCCCATATGTTAATGGAGTAATCACTCTGTTCAGGTTTCTTGTGTAAATGTTGAAGGATATGTAAAGATGAATCAGACGTGGTATCTGCCTTCAAGATTCTCAATCCATCAGCACAAATTATATTATAGATACAATCCCTGTAAGTATATTATTACCTAAGTTTCTAGTTAAAAATCTGCTTTAAGGCAGATAAAGATAAAATATTTTAAAAAGTTTAAAGAAAGAGTAAAGCTATTAGTAGAAAAGGGAAGACTTTTATGAGAGGCTATAATTATTATAACTATTGTTCTCTTTCCTTTAGTAATGAGTAAATTAATGATGCCCCAGATATTAAATAGATTGCCCAAGAACAAAAGATATTAATGAAATCATGGACAAAATCTAGGGTCTTCTGACTCCAATGTACCAAAAAAGGATAAACTAAGTGAATTTGTAAAGAATTTCTGAGGAAACACGAACATTGAGCTTAAGATGATGTGGTTTAGCCGTTATATTTCTTATCTCTCAACAAAGGCAGAAGAATCACCTTGAAATGTATTTGACTACAAAGCATGAATATGGCCTTCTCCCACGTGTAAATTATTGTAATCACACTCTAACTCAATCAGCAGAGCAGCCAGTATCCATCTTAATTGCAATGTGAAGATGGTGGGACCTGTGGCCTCAATGGCAGGAATGTGACCGAGCCTTTTCCTGATGTGCTAGAGACAGCTCATGCCTGTTCACAAGAACTGATTGTGCGTATATCTCCTCAACTCTGCGTTCAATCATTTCATATTGGTGGCGTGAAATCAGCCATCTTGGGAGTATATACGCTATAAAAACCAAAACCAAACCCACTGCCATTGAGCTGATCTCAACTCATAGCAACCCTATAGGACAGGGTAGAACTGCCCCACAGGGTTCCCAGTACTGTAAATCTTTACGGAAACAGACAGCCACGTCTTTCTGTGGTGGAGTTGATAGTCGGTTCAAACTGCTGACATTTCAGTTAGCAGCTAAGCACTGTAACCACTGCACCACCAGGGCTCCTTAAGGCCTTATTATCCCTGAGTGCCTTCATCAAGCCAGGCAATAGGCGTTGGAGTAGGGAAAGATCAAATAAGTAATATTTCAAACATTTTTTTCTGTTGAATTAAAATGCAAGGTTTAAGCCATATTTCATTTATCGGGTTGGCATTACTCCTTAAGCAAATGACTAGAGTTAAAGCTACAAGACAGGGTTAGTTGTTGTTGGTTTGTTTGCTTTGTTTAGAGCTTATTACTAGGCATTTACCGGCACATGATTTGGCTTGCTATTCTTTCAATAGAAGCTAAGACCAAATCAGTCACCCTTCAAGACCAGCAGGAATATTGTCTGAAGATCTCTTTTCTCATCTTTATATTTCTGTGGATGGACCACATCACCAGCACGATCAAAAGCAGCAAACAAACGCTATCAGGGATTTTCTCATACCCAGCCAGGGCGAAAATGTAATTAGTAAAAAATGCTAGGCGAGAGCATTGCGTGGCCAGAACTATTCAATCAGAAAGTGCTGATTGAACATATATAAGCGCAATCAAAGCCTTTATTTAAATAGGGGTTACAGTCCTAATAAAACAAAAAGGGAAGTAGGGGCATAGGCCTCCTCGACAGGTAATGAAAGAAAAAATTAAACTCATCCAATTACATCTGGGGAAAAATCCATTACCTATAACAGAGAGAGGACTGCCCCAGGAAAATTCAGATGCAAAACTAATAATGAAGGCACACTGTCCTTTCAACAGATTCTAAATGAGCTCTAATTTTCTTATATCCACCATTCCCAAACTATATAAATTTCAACTAAGCAGAAAAAAGTGACATGCTAGCACAATTGTTATTCCAAACAGGCCCAGCTGCTTGCTCACCTTAATTAGACCTAATCCCAAAAGGGAGCCAATCTTTCCTTATTTTCTTCTATGAGCTCACCTGATTTCCCTTAACTTTTCTTTTCTAATAGATTTTGCTGTAACCTTTCAGCAACTGTCGGTTTAGTTACTCCACCAGGAATCACAATTGTTCTGGTTCCCTGGGTGAATAGAACTTGAGTCCATGATGCACAGAGGGGCAGAAAGCTGGGGTGCTGATCTGAAAGACATGGTGGCTGTAGGGAACCTTTGAACCTCATTACCGTTCACGAAATTCCTGGATTCCTCGTGTGTGTGTGCGCACGCGCGCGCGCGCACGTGTGTTAGTATTTGGAATTCTATAACGACAGAGTCTGGAGAGGCATTAGAGATCACCTTACCCTGCCCTCTATTGAATGAATTTTGAAATGGCTTTAAAGTAAAATAGTGAAAAATCAATTTTAAAGGCTCAATCTTATCAGAAAACTAAGTTGTTTTTTTTTTTTTTTAAGGTAGTCTTACAAGTTGCAAAAGTAGTTAGCTAACCCCTCCAAGAGCCTGTTTTCCATCTGGCAACCATGTTGCTATCAGAAGCATTCAGTTTGGTTGAACATTAGACTCTGTGAGCATATAACGTCTCCTATTTTTTTTTTTCCTTTGTTTCTAACATGATAATCACAATACAAATATTGAGAGAATGGATAGGCCTAAATTTATACATTACAAAACAAAGTTCAAATTAGATATGTGTTGCCCACTCTTTCGTATGTTAGAGAAATGCTGATATAAAGGAATTCAGAAAAGGAAAAGTTACTGGTGGGCTGGAAAGACTACAGAACTCTGCACAAGGAAAGTGAGGTTTAATCAAAACTCTGAAAGCTCAGTAATATCAGGAAAACATTTGGGAAAATAGGTAAGGGATTATAAAGTAGTCTGATTAAAACCCGAAGGCAGGTATAAGCATTGTGTGTTCTGGAAGAGTGAAAAAAAAAATTAACAAAGCTTTTTCTGACCATCCAGTCTGCACTGATCTCTCAACTAAAAACTGATAGCACTTATTGCTCATCTGATTTATATTCCTATATTGCCATTCAAATCCTGAATCTTTATTCAACACTTCATGCATATATATCATGTCTTCTCAAATAGCAGCAAACTCCTGAGGGCAAGTGCAGCATATAATATTCTTTATGTTCTCCACAAATGCATTATGCATTCCCCATATCCCCCAGTGTATTAAATAAGTAGAAATATAAATATAAGCTGCATTGATTAAAGGATGAACACAAGGAAAGGAAAAAAAAAAAAAAAGGAAGAGAAACTGTGGTAGAGAAGATGGGAGTGCTGTTGTCCAACCAACTGTATTGAGTTTGGCCCAAAGGGATCTGTGGGTGTCTTAGATGGCCTGTCAGGTGTGGCACAAGGAAGTAAGATTAATGCAAGAAGGCCAGAAAATAAATAGAATTTAGTCCTCACAGGTCCCAGAGAGGAAACTTAAGGAAAGGGCACATGAGGGAGGGGTGGTTGCACCCAGAGACAAGGCAACAATAAGCTGGAAAGGTCGGAGAGGGCTTATGTATGGCAAGCAGGGTGGGATCTTGGAGTTAGGGCATACTGAAGTCTTACCGGTCAGTTTAAACATTTATAGTGCATTAGGTGGAAAAATGGAAAATTTGTTGTTATAGGGAATCATATGAGACATGGCTGGGAGGGGCAAGGAATAACTACTACTATTGAGACACTAAGTTGCAAGAGAGTAACAGGTTTTTATCATGGGAAACCATTTGGGGCATGGCTGGGAGGGCTAGTTAGAGCCCACAACTATTGAGAAACTAGGAGAAAAATAGGAATATAGGAATGGCCATGTGGGAAACTAGGTGAAAGAACGATTAGGAAGAATTAATGGATGCAGAAGCAGCAAATTATGTAAGCCAGAAATTAGCCTTATGACATCTATCCTCTGCAGAAGTGAATGATGTGAAATTCACCAGTGAGAGGAAAAGTTTCTTTCTTCTTCCTCCATGAATGCCTTCACCTGTCTTCATCAGTTTGGCAAGAACTTTATGACTCCATATACCATGAGGTGCACTGTACAAAATTTATTTTGCAAGAGCATGTGAAATTAAATACAAATAATTATGCACTAAACTGAAAAGGTAAGATTTAAAAATAAATCTGGCAATAGAAATCACCTCCCTCCACCACACACACAAGCCCTTTAGTGGAGACCCATATATTTACTTCCTTTCTTGCTACATATGAGGAAAGACTTTATTAAGGGAAACAAAGACATTGAATGATGAATCCAGCCAAAGTCAGATGCCTCCCAGGCAACTATTTTCACAAAACTAAACTCACATTTGGGCAAACACCTCTATCCCAATTCCATTAACAAAGATCCTCAACCACACTTTCACACGTGCTTCATTTTCACGGCTTTTCTTTTTCTTTTTCCTTCTCCTAGTGTCTCTTTTCCGAGTGTGCGGTAATAACACGCTGTCAGTGTCACCTCTACAAAGGCAAAACTTCAGTTTGGGCAAGTGTAACTATTCCCAGAGTAAGTCGCCAGACAGGCATTCGCTCAAATTAGCTTAAA
Organism: Loxodonta africana; assembly: GCF_030014295.1. Taxonomy (NCBI): domain Eukaryota; kingdom Metazoa; phylum Chordata; class Mammalia; order Proboscidea; family Elephantidae; genus Loxodonta; species Loxodonta africana. The sequence goes on from NC_087352.1 coordinate 69,057,415, forward strand.
AAAAAAAATGTTGTCACATCTGTGTATGTGGGATGTCTTTGGAGTGTAGAAAGAGAGAAGGCAGAGAAACGTATTCTTTCAAAAATGTAGCACTGCGAATTCCAACCTCCCATTCTCATATTTTTACTTTATCAAAAGAGAGAGGAGAGGCGGTTTGTGCCTTCTATGGCGTGGGAAGAGCAGCTGAAGGGAAGGAGAGGGAGAGACAGACAGGCAGGCAGAAGGAGAGGGAGATGCGTATTTCCTAAGATTCATCAGGAAAAAACAACCTGCTATCTGACAAAGCAAAATAAGAGCACACCCCAATCCCACACTCCACAGAAAGCTTTGAAGGGCAGATGCAGCGCTCCCAGAAGGAGTCACCCACCAGGAAGAAAGAGAGGTAGAAGCAACAGTTGGGACACTCATGCATATTCATGGCATTTGCAATTTGAGAGCGTGGTGATTTTAAACTAGCAAATGAGCATCTGGGACAGACAGTAGAAAGTAGACACAGCTCCACTGTTTTCAGGATCATTACACAGACATATAAACTGACTGATAAATTAATTTCTAATCATACATGATTAAATAAAAGAAGGTGGTGCAAAAATGGATAAACAAGAGGACTGGTTTATCAGAGACCATGCACGTCACCTTCCCAGCACTCCCCAGCCTGCAAATCAATAGACATGTAAACAGTCCTGTGTTAGGTTCAATGATGACATCATCTCTGGACTTGTTATACATGTAATCTAGTTGGAGAGAACAAACACAAATAGAATAATAAGTGCACATAAAAATACAAGCTACAGCATACCCTAAATGATCAAATTCAGATGGATGAGACCTAATCACACCCTAAACAGGTTTTAGCACATTTCCCATTCTCCCACAGCAATGGTAAAATACACTCCCATTTTCAGAAGCTCTCTTGAGAGTCTTGTAGTCCTGTTTTGGATGATTCAGAAGACAAGCTTATCCAAAGTCTATAGGAACAATCATTCACTAAATAATCACTGAATGAGAACTACATATGTACAAGGTTCTGAAACAAACACTTTGAGGAGGCAGTGAGGTACAGAATACAGTTTCGTTTTTCAAAGAACTGAGGCACTGGAAACCAAAAGCCAAACTTGTTGCCGTCAAGTCCGTTTTGATTCACAGTGACCCTATAGGACAGAGTAGAACTGCCCCATAGGGTTTCCAAGGAGTGGCTGGTGGATTCCAATGGCCAACATTTTGGTTACCAGCTGGGCTCTTAGCCACTGTGCCACGAGGGCTCCAAACAGAAGAGTCATGAAAAAATTTTTTTTTCTTTTTCTTCTCTCTCTCTGGACTGGAATAGAAATATCTGAGAGAGGAGGCCTGGGGAAGCAGGTTGGGGTTGACTCATTTTTTTAATGGCATAAATGATCTACGTAGATACAGCGCTGCTCTCTTAGCCTCAAAGAGGCCCTGGTGGCACAGTGGTTAAAACATTCAGCTGCTAACCTAAAGGTCAGTAGTTCGAACTCACCAACACTCCACAGAAGAAAAATGTGGTAGCCTGCTTCCATAAAGAATTACAGCCTAGAAAACCATATGGAGTAGTTCTATTCTGTCCATTAGGGTCACTATAAGGTGAAATTGACTGGATGGCAATGGGTTTTCTTTTGGGTCAAGAGTGCATTCAGAACTCAATGAGTCCAGATCATAGAATGTGCCATGATTGATGTATTCAAACATCATACAAAACTGATTATTTTGTACTCTTGTTAAAATGGCACCAATATGTTAATAAGAATTATTGAACCAGCAATAATATTAGTTAAGTGAAATATTTAATGAGTGTACATCACATACATTGTACCCATACTCTCTCTTTGCTTCAGCTGCGAGGAAACTTAGAGCCAAATCTGTTAATCACACACCCACACATTAGAAGGTCATGTTGTGTATGCTTCATTTTCCCTGTGCCTTAATTATCTCATTTATTTTTATTTATTTTAGCCTTCTCTGTTTTTGTTAGCTGCCTCAAATTCTTGGTGGAACCAGATGAACATATACTTATGGATACATAAAAACTAGTGGCTTCATGGTTCAGATTTTTCTGAGCCAATCCCAGTGTAAAATATCCTGCCCTATTTTTTCCCTTTAAATTATCAAAATATACATGACAGGACATTATTTTACAAATTGTAACTAAATAATATCAGTAAGTATTATAGTTAAAAATTGTCATAGATTCTAAGATTCAAAAAGCCATAAAAAAGATAGGAATTATATGCCAAAGACACATTCTTATAAAAATGAGACTTCGTCATGTTCATCCTTTTCTACCTAGTGCTGGACTCAGGGTCCCTTCATGTATATTTTGGAAAGCTTCTGCCACATGGAAGGCAGGGCTTAAATATGGCAGCTCCATCCACACAACGACTGATGGAATGCTTAGGTTTTTTTTTTTTTTTTCAATTTCTTCCAATATATGCAAGTCATTAAAAGTATAACTCTTAATGTTTATATGTTTAGAAGAATAAAACCAGAGTCAGATCACATGTTCTGTTTTCAGGTACCTAAAACATCATTGTTCTCTCCACACATAAAAGACCACACAGATACATTTACACTCTCAGTTAGAGAGATACACACGCGTATATATTTACATCTTTCCACACCAACCTGCCGAGGTGGGATGAAAGCCATTTTCTTGTTGTCTTTTTAAAAAAAAATATGAAAATGGCTCACCCAGTGGGCAAGATTTTCAAGCGATTCAGGGCAACATGAGTAAAGTTCCACATTACTCTGTGATATCATTTGTGTGAGTTTGTGTAGTTTTTGTCCCTTTTTGTCTGTGGTGACAGAGTTTTTTTTGTTGTTGTTGTTTGTTTTGTTTGTGTTTTGCTTTTTCTGCCTTGACATTCCACAGAACTCGGTCTTAAAAATCCACAGGAAGATTGGTCAATTTCACAAAAGTTACCTGTGTAGCGAGAACAATTTAAGCAAATTGTCCAAAATTTAAGAAAAAAATCACCTGGTAAATTACCTATAAGAAGGCAAAAAGGTACTGAATCCATTTTTTATCCAAATGTTTTTCTTTTCTTCCTGAAATATGCAGTATGCTAGTCAACAAACAAGGGGAAGACGGGAGAAAACAAACAAACAAACAAACAATAGTATTCTTGGCTGCCAAAAAAAAAAAAAATTTTTTTTTTTTTGAAGAAGGAGCCTTGTAGTTTTCAATTTGTATACATTTCCAAATCTCTGTATTAGAAGCAGCAGAAGCTAAGGCAGCAATATGTCCAATGTACCCAAGATGAAACACATTAGAAATCCATAAAACCACCACGGTGTCAATTTTGTTTAAATTATCGCCCTTCAGCATCCAAAGCATCAGCTGTATTTACTAGCCCAGAATAGGGTAAGGTTTTTATTTCCCTGTGACTCAATGCAACGTTTATTTTGTGCAATGTTCTCACATATCAAGTAAATTGTGTTAGCCATAGGGGGAAATTTCTGAGAATCAAAGAGAAATGCGTGTTTCATAATCATTACTGGAGAATGGGAGGAAGCATTTGGAAGTTGAAGAGCTGTGCCTTGTCTGAGTGCATAAAATCAGGTTTCTAATTCAAGCTCTCTAATAAACTAGATACTGGGCTGACCTTGGGCAAATCTCTTCCCCTCTGGATGGCCTCTGTGCCCTTATCAAGAGAAAGTTGGGGGTGAATTAGTTATTTTCTGGGAAGTTTCATTTCTACTCATTATAGTATAAATGCCTGTTAAATGGGAGGGGAAAAAAAAAAACCCTCTGAGAAAGTTTTTTTTTTTTTCCTCTTTTTCACTTTCCTCATTCAAAAATGATTTCTAAGAAACCTAACATTGTAGATTACCATTTACGTTATTGATGATATTTTGCTCTGATTTTCTTTTCCCTCGCTGTAAAAAATACATGTTTGGGAAGCTGCTGTTTAATGTTTAGCCTTATTTCATCACGTATTGTTTGATCCATTAACAGTTACAGCACATACTGATGCAACTAATTAAATAAAGTAAACTTGTATAAAGTTCCATTATTATTATAATTGATTTGTAACAGAGTAATACAGCCATATCTATTATTATGTTCACAAATTAAGTTAAATATTTCTTATTTTTTATTTGTTCTCCCTACATTCTTTACTTCTGGGTAAAAAAAAAAAAAAAAACAGCATTTCTTTGGGCTTTCTGCATGGAGAAAGATTTTAAATTAATGCATTCAGTGCCTTCTCTGTTTTTGTTGTAGTTAAACGTTTAATTGAGAAAGAATAATTTACAGTCCCTAATTACGTTTTTCAAGATCAATTATACCAAATTAATACTGAAAACAGGCTGGAAATTAGCTGCAAAGTCCACCCAGACTGGGTCGCTTGATTCAAACAGCGCCTAGAACAATACTTAGGTAAGGGTGGGCAGGGATAAGCTAGCGGGCAAGAAGGAAGAGTTAGGGCAAGAATGACAACTTCCCCATCGGTAGCTTGGATGAACACTGCCTGAAACACAACAGTTAATGTATTTAGGCAATCAACTCCATCCAGTATTACTGTGTACAATATGTATTTATGTGTGTGGGGGCAGTAGGGACAGAAGGACAATTACCTTTCTAAAGTTGGTGGTCACGGACTCAGCTCAACTTCCAAACACCAACATGAATCTTAAAGTCCCACAGGTCATCAGGAGAGCTGAGGAGAAGGTGAGAGTGACCAAAGCGGTTCCACGGAGGCAGCGTGAATACAGACATTGACTAAAGACATTGAAAAAAGATAGACCTCAGAGCAACTTAAGATGATCTTTTGACACAAGTGTTGATCCCTCATATTTAGCAAAATGGATAGTGCTGGTTAAATTCTTCATAGGAGATGAAGGATAATCATTTCTACTTCCAAACTCTGTTCGTAAGGGCTGGCATAAAAAGGTAGAATAATTTTGCACTTGTATAGGTTTTAGCATTGATTTTTTTAAAGATTAAAGATTGATAATATGCCTCATAAAACAGAATATTAATCACTCTCTTATTCATTGAAAAACAACTGTATGTAAGATAACACTATAGACTGTGGTGGAAGTATGATGGTTAAGGTGTGCCAACTTTGCTAGGCCTTGGTTCTCAACAGTTTGGCAGCATGATATAGTTTGGTGGTTTTGTAGTGATGTAATCGCCTCGATGATGAGATCTGATACAATGTAATCACCTTCATCATGAGATCTGCTATGAGCAGCCAATTAGTTGAAAGAGAGTTCCCTTGAGGATATGGCCTGTATCCAATATATACGGACTTTCTGACAAAGCTTGCAGGCTTCTGCTCACTCTGTATCCTGCATCTGGCTCATCATTATCTGAACTCTGGTTCTTGGGACTTGATCCAGCGGCTTGCTGTATTGCCTGTGTGTCTTGGGATTTGTCAGCCTCTGCAGTCTGTGAGCAGCAGCCTACCATCTGACCTGCCAGTCTTGGGTTCATTAGCCCCTGTAGCTATGTGAGTCAGGAGAAGCTTTCAGCCTGATGCTTGACCCATGGACTTAGGATTTTCCAGCCTCTATAACGGTGTGAGCCATTTCCTTTATATAAATCCCTCTCTTTCTTTCTATGAATATCTATATAGCTATATCTATGTCTATATCACTATAGGTATATCTATCTATCTTGTCTATCCATCCATCCATCCATCCATCCATCCATCCATCCATCCATCCATCCATCATCCATCCATCCATCCATCCATCCACCCATCCACCCATCCACCCATCCACCCATCCACCCATCCACCCATCCACCCATCCACCCATCCACCCATCCACCCATCCACCCATCCACCCATCCACCCATCCATCCATCCATCCATCCATCCATCCACCCATCCATCCACCTACCTACCTACCTATCATCCATCTATCTATCTATCTATCTATCTATCTATCTATCTATCTATCTATCTATCTATCTATCTATCTGCCTATCTATCTGCCTATCTATCTGCCTATCTACCCATCTGCCTATCTAGCTATCTATCTATAATATGCTTCACTGGTTTTGCTTCTCTAGAGAAGCCAGGCTAAGAGAGGAGGGTTAAAAAAAATTTCTTAAAATGTAAAAGATATGATTTCTTCCCTCAGGTCAAATTTTATAGTTAAATTTGGAATACAGGGCTTAGAAAACATGCAAAGGTTAATGACACGGCAAGAAATAGCAATGCAAAGTACTGATTATGTCATAAGAGAGTATATAAGTAATAAATGAGTGCTTTTGACAACAATTGCTACATGGGTCATAGGAAGAGGAAATCACTGTGGATTGAATTGATCAGGACAGATTACATAGAGGAGATAATTTCACCAGGACTTGAAAGAGATGTAGGACTGTAACAAGTTGATCACTTAAAGGAGAAGGTCATTTCGCAGAGGGAACAGTACAAGCTCGAATGTGTGAAAATGAGGACACACTCAAAGGACAGTAAAGGGAAAAGTTGAGTGTTTATTCATGAAAGGGCAATTTAATCTGAAAGCAAATAAGAGAATTTTGGGAGGAAAAAGCAAAAATTATTGCAATACCCATCTGATTTTCTTCTCTCTAGTATTTTAGCTCTACCAGTAGAGTGGAACCTGTTAGTTGGCAACACAGCATCAGAGACTTCTTCTTCTATCCCAACTGAGTCCGTGATACTGTTCAATCATCCACACTGCCCATGTGATTTAGAGAAAGCAGACTTCATCTCCAACTGCAGGAGTGGATTCTACTCTATCCAGGCAAATTTTGGTGACTCAGTCACTGAAAACAGGGTATATTCTACACAGTATTTCCCTGGCAAATACTCCTGAACTTGAGAAAAGGCATTTGACTAAAGTTATGTTAATTAGACTGAGAGGAAATTTCTATTTCAAAATTTAAACACATTTTTTTTTTTTTCCTTTTTCAGCTTGATACAAAGAAGAATGGTGCTCTAGTCCTTTCTTGATGTCACATTTTATGAGCACAATGAAAGCAAGTTTCAGTTCAAAACCAATCTACAAAATGCAGGAGAACTAAAGACATCAAGGAAAATAGAAACTTGGGCCCTATCCCGATCTTTGGTCTTTAAGTTGCAAAAGCTTGTACACCACCTTACTATTTAGGTTATTTGTGTTGGACGTTTTGTTACTTATAGTCTAAAATATTCCAGTTTCTAAGACTCAGGTTTCTTCAGGAGTTTGACTGGAATGACCACTTTCATCACTAAGTCAGGTTTAAATGAAAAGCTACTTACCCTGTGCCTCAATCAGAACGGCAAGGTGAATGACAGTGTTTTTCTAAAGGAACTACGCTAAGCTAAGAAAAACAACAGATTAAATAAATCAGAAAGTCACTGAGAAATAAAAACTTATAACATCTTATAATACATTGCATTGTCTTTTTACTGTATGATAACTAAACCCTAACTAAAGTCTTCCTGGTTGACACAGTTGACCCTGGGGTCCATTTCTTTTCTTACCTCCTTTGCAGAAATCTACCCTATACTCTGAGCCCTGGTTGGTATATTGGGGCTGTAGTTCACCTGGTTATGAACGTTGGATCAAAATCTCAGGCCCACTCAGGTGAAAAAAAAAAAAACAAAAAAACAAAACCCTTTCTGAATATGCGATGGGTGGGATAAATGTATTGAAATTTTTAGTCAGTGTCATAAAATATATCACAGAAAAACACATTGTTGAATTAAGCTAAGCATTCAACTGGTAACACACTTCACTTTTACATTTAACTGATGAGTGGAATTTGCTCATCAACTCTGCAAAATCTCAGCAGCTTTCAAAAACAAAGGTTTATTTCTTAGGAGCTCCAGTTACATACCAGCCAACAGTTCTTTTGTTGCAAGTTGATTGGGATCCTGCTTGGCTGTGATGGGCTTCTTTAAGGGATTGAGGAAGCTAGTGAAAACTCACAATGTCTCAAAGAGCTTTCTGCTCAGATATGATACATGCATCTGTCCAGTCGACAGCAGTGAGTCTGAGTTACTGAGTGATCTGTCCAGATTTTATTGGTCAAAACTAGATACATGGCCATGCTCAGCATTAAAGGTACACGTAGTCATGCATAATTCTTTTGTTTGAAGACAAGAGGTAGAGTTGGAAAACATAGTAGAGTTAGCCACAACTAGTTATCCAAACTTTCCATTATCATTGATAATTTTCTAATGTTTCCATCAAGATGATGGATTGTCAGAGACTTGTCCCACATTCAAATAACAACAGAAGAAAAGAAAATCCTTTTGTGGATTGCTTTTAATGGGTCAGTTTACTGCACAAGGATATGTGTGAAATAATTGATATTTCCCAAAAATATGAATAAAATAATTTTATTGAAAATTGAAGGTAGATACACTGATTGCTATTATTAAGAATGAAAAGGAAACACACATGCACAATAAAAAATTTTAAAAAAAGAACTATTTTGACTGTCTCCCAATCAAGTTCCCACAGTAGAACTTTTGAGAATGTATAGGTGATTTGAAGATATGGAAAATAACCTTAAGTATCCTTAGGAATGCACAATTTTCTCCGGATTAACAAACAGCTGAATCATTTGAAGACTATAGGAAATTTTTTCCATTGAGTTCCTCTTCCTTAAAAGGGCTCTGGTTTGTGTTATAAAGTTGAGTTAAACTCAATACATAGTATTAGGGACTTATAGAGACCTCATCTGAGACTTAGTAGATGGTGCAACAGTCTACCTGCATTTGCCAAACCCCTCTGTTGTCCTCTCTGTTTTATCCCATGAAATTTGGCTTTTATTTACAGATGGCATTTCTCTCTGTAAAGCACGAAGGGATGTGAAGCAGAAGGATGAGAAATGAAGCTTTCCCTGTCTAGCCTCAGGATCATAAAAAATATGAAATAAAATATTTTGCATTGCCAGAATTAGTTAATACAAACATAATACTTCTGTTGAAAGATTCAAAAAATGTGTAGTCTCTTTTTTTCAGCATCAGTCTCATTGCAAGAGGCTATCATTTGCAAGCTACAGACTGGTATAAGGTCTTCACCATAATATATCCAATAAAGGACCCATAGTCAGAGAAGTGTGACAAACTCAGCTGCTTTCTGGGTAAATAATGAGTTCAGAAGGATTCCACAGTAAGCTGCAATACTCTGAGGGGCCTGAGATTCATGAGCAATGTACAACCAAGGGGTTTGGAAGGAGGTCCAGGTCACCCTTTGAGTAAGCTAGGTAGAGCAAGAGAGGTCCTCAGCTAAATAAAGAAAGAGGTGCTTCTGCTTATTTCTCACCTAAGAGAGTCATGGAAAGAATAACTAACTAGAATTTGATAAAGAAGCGTTCTTCATGGTCATCTCGATTTCTATGGGACTGATTAGGTAACACTAAGGCTATCTTTTTGACTTAAACTATATTGCTTCTGCCACTTCCTCGAAACTATTCAGAGGTTAAGGACACAGTAATGAGCTATACATCAAATAATACTGGAGCTACTTATCTACATGATTTGAAGGATATTTCATTCTGGAATATTTTAAAGATATACCCATCATGTATAGTGGTGCAACGTCTGAAACTTGATTATCTCTCCCCAGGAACTAAAATTTGGGAATCACAATTGAATGTCCATTATGTCTATGAAGTTTTCTGACATAGAGTTGTAATGTGTATTGCATTCTCTAGGTAGCATTCCTCATATGCCATCCTCTGTTTCTTCTTTGAACTGGAACACAAAGAGGAGGAGGGCAGATTCTAGGCAGGCTCAACAAATGTCCTTTATGTTTGTGGTTTTAGGAAGGCAAGTGCCCTGGCTGGAGAGTGGACAAAGAACAACAATAGAACCAGATAAAGAGGCTTCATTGGAGCACATTAAGGGACCCTGGCAGTCAGTAGCTCTGAAAAAGAAAACAAATAGGGCAGAAACACTACGCAACAGACTTCCTTTCAATGTCAGACTGTAAAGTATGTTTCAAGTTGAAAAGATTCCAGGTTGGTCATAAAAGACTTCCTTCCATCAGGTACGTCATCCATGGTGCTGGTGCAGGGCACAGCACTTTTACGTGCAAGCACACTTTCATACTTTTCAAGTGGGTGAGGCAGGGAGGAGGGAAGAAAAGCAAACAACAAAACTTGTTTATCGGATTCAAGTTGAACCATCTGTTGTTAATGATTAGATCTTCAGCTTCCAATTTTCATTTGAATGTTATTGCTCTTTTCTAGTAGGGCACTGAGCTGCTGCTTTCCCCTGCCTGTGGATTCTGAGTAAAGTACAGCTTACATTCAAAGCCAGTTGGAGGAAGAAATCATGCTTAATGATGTCTGGCAGATTCTCTTTGTGCCCTAACAGAAAACTCAAGCGTCCAGGTCAAGAATGAGTTCAATCCTTAGCTCTACTTGGCTTTAGGGTAATGGGTGTTCTCTATGGGGCTCAGTTTCCCCAGCTGAAAATGGATATTGTCATTTCTGTCTTCCTAAGAGGCTGGATAAGGATTTTTCCATCACTTTAGATGAGAAACTCAAATTCAATGCAATGTTTTTGAAGCTCAATTCAGGTTTCCTCTGTGGTAATGAATAGTTTGTTGGGAAAAATGTTTCTTTCCTGGAGGGTTTTATGTCTCTGTAATTGTGGTTTGTGGGAATATCTTACATCACCATTTTTCATAGGTCTTATTCACCACTTGGAATTGGTTCTATTGATTGCAGTTAAACATAATTGCATTTAGTTTGCTGCATCATATGTTGGCAGAGGTCATGTGAAATTGTTTGATCTCAGATCTTGAAAATAATGTGAGAATGTGTGTGGGGTTTGTGTGTGTGCTTGCATGTGCATATGATATTTAACTTAAACTCTCCCTAATGCATCTCTTGATCTCTCTTTTGTTATCTCCCTACATATCTACACATATTTTGTTATCTCCCTACATATACATAAAAGTGTGTATGCACATGCACATATATGTGTATATAAAACCAAAAACCAAACCCATTGCCATCAAGTTGATTAGGACTCATAGTAACCCTAAAGGACAGAGTAGAACTGCCTCATAGGGTTTCAGAGAGAATGCACACACATATGCCTGTATATATCTATATCTATCTATCTATCTATCTATCTATCTATCTATCTATCTATCTATCTATCTATCTATCATCTATCTATCTATCATCTGTCTATCTATCTAATCTATCATCTATTTGTCTATCAATTTATGTCTCTTTCTATGAATATATTGAGAGAGAATGACAAATTTAGATAATTATTTTAATATTGCATATATATATGGAACTCTGAAGGCACGGTGGTTAAAACATTCAGCTGTTAACCAAAAGGTCGGTGCTCCACCAGAGAAAGATGTGGCAGTCTGCTTCTGTAAAGATATACAACACTGGAAACCCTACGGGGCAATTCTACTCTGACCAATAGTGTTGCTAAGAGTCACAATCAAATTGAAGGCAGTGGGTTTGATTTATAGAAAGAGAGATTAAAGACCAAAGACCACAGCCTTCAGTATGGACTACACTTCAACATAAAGAAAACAAAAATCCTCATAGTTTGACCAACAAGCAACATTGTGATAAATGGATAAAAGATTGAACTTGTAAAGAATTTCATTTTACTTGGATCCACAATCAACACCCATGGAAGCTGCAGTCAAAAAATCAAAAGACATATTGCATTGGACAAATACCTCTCTAAAGTGTTAAAAAACAAAGATGTCACCTTGAAGACTAAGGTACACCTGAACCAAGCCATGGTGTTTTTGATTGCCTCATACGCATGTGAAAGCTGGACAATGAATAAGAAATACTGAAGAAGAATTGATGCCTTTGAATTATGGTACTAGGGAAGGATAAAAAAAAAAAAATTGACTGCCAAATTTCATGGACTGCCAAAAGAACGAACAAATCTGTCTTGGAAGATGTACGACCAGAAAGCTTCTTAGAAGCAAGGATGGCAAGACTAAGTCTCACGTACTTTGGAAATGTTATCCGGAGCTACCAGTCCCTGGAGAAGGGATCGTGCTTGGTGGAGTGGAGGGTCAGCAAGAAAGAGGAAGACCCTTAACCAGATGGATTGACACAGTGGCCCCTATAATGGGCTCAGGCATGTGTTGGAACTGACTGGACAGCACCTAACACACACCTAACACACACACACACACACGCACATATACCGTATACACTGAGTTAAATTCAGGACACCTAAGAGAAATAGTGGTTTGGGTATTTTGAGAAAGTTGACAGATTTTCAAAATAAGTGACCAAGAGTAAAATTGTCTAACCTATTTTAGAACTATGTCTCTTAATCAATTCAGCCAAACTGGTCACAGTAAAGAACACATAAATTTGAATAAAGAAAGTGAAGTGCAAGTGTTACAGTTGATAGCCTCTTGCTTTCAGTACCAAACTGCAAGTTTCCATGGTTTTAATTCTTCCATAATTCAAGTGTTCATCCATCTGTTTTGGAGGTATCTGAGATGTTGATAAGGATATACGTGTTGAAATACTGATATCTTGACTTTTGAGAATTTGCTGACTCATTGGGCAGGCAGTAACAAGTGAATCAAAAACAAAACATCAAAAGGCAGAAGAAAACAATAATAGAAATGCTATGAGACAGCTATGACCTGATGGCAGCTATGTTCAATGACAACTGTAGATACTTACAGAGCGTCATCAGAATAAACTGGCAAAACCAGGGAAGACTACATAGAAGATGTGAGAAGAGAGGAAAGCGTTGAAAGTCACATAATGGACCAGGGTGGAAGGCATACTTGAATCATCTCTTAGTTATGGAAATGTGGCCTGGGGCATTGTGGGAGAGATGGACAATACCACCTACACATCACTGGGCTGCTGACTCAGGCTGGCACTCATACCCTTCTCCAGTAAGCCTATGCTCTCATTCTCCTCAAATACTATTTGATAACTTCTTTGATTCCTTTAACCCTTTATCCTCTTTTTCCTATTCTTCCTCTGAATCAATTACAGTATCTCCTAACCATTCAAGTTTCTTTGATTCTGTAATTAAATTCAGCCTATATATTGAAATATTTTTTTCTTAGAGTGAAGTGTAAGGAATAAGACATCATTTGTTCAGTTTTATTTCATTCTTGTACTGTAATTGTCATGGATTGAATTATGACCCCCAAAAAACATGTGTATGCTCCCCATTAGGCCATGCTTCCCAGTATTGAGTGGTTGTCTTCCGTTTTGTGATTGTAATTTTATGTTAAAAGGATTACAGTGGGATTGTAACACCACCCTTACTCAGGTCACCTCCCTGATCCAATGTAAAGAGAGTTTCCCTGGGGTGTGACCTCTACCACCTTTTATCTCTCAAGAGATAAAAGAAAAGGAAAACAAGCAGAGATTTGGGGACCTCATACCACCAAGAAAGCAGCACCAGGAGCAGAGCACATTCTTTGGACCCAGAGCCCCTGAGCCTGACAAGCTTCTCCACCAGAGGAAAATTGAGGACAAGGACCTTCCTCCCGAGCCAATGAAGAGAGAAAACCATCCCCTGGAACTGACACCCTGCATTTGGACTTATAACCTACTAGATAGACTGTGAGAAAATAAGTTTCTCTTTGTTAAAGCCATCCACTTGTGGTACTTCTGTTATGGCAGTACTAGATGACTAAGACTGTAATACACAAAAGTTCTAAAAATATATTCCCAGGAATGGCCTAAAGGATTTTAAAGAAAACTCACAAAATCATAGAGTTCTTTTATCACAAAACAGCAAATCAAAGAAAACAATGAATCAGTGGATAATTTGTCCACATGTCATTAAATATAGGAATTAACTTTTTTTTCCCCGTATATTCAATCTTACCGTTTAAGACTATCCTGGGTTAGTGTATTATTTAGGTTTTTTCATGAAAGATAACAAAAATCAGATCAAAGTTGATTAAGCAAGAAAGTAGATTTCATCCTCAGTGCCCAGAATGTGTCAAGGAGCACAAGGGTAGGCACAAAGTTGAGTTCCAGAGATTAACTTGGCCCAGGGCTGAAATTGAATTATTATTCTCTGGTTTCCTCTCATATCTGCTCTTCTATAATTAGCCTTCCTCATCTTTCTTTCTCTAGACTGTTTTGCATTCCAGTCCACCAAATAGGAAAGGGCTAGTCATTGCTCCATGGTTTTATCTTTATCATTAAAATAAAGTCATGTGAAAACAAGAGTGTCTTACTCCAGTTTCAAATCTCTCAAGAGAGAATAGTTAATCTAGTATTCATCAGGTGTTTAATCCTGGACTAATAAACCATATTCATGGAATAATGTCAAATGTTACCAACAGAGCCAGAAGGAGTCTTCTGCTGTAACCATGAGAATTGGAGTTGGTGGAAGAAGTCCCAAGAAAAGAAATCCTTAGAACTAAACTTTATTTTGTGATTTTAACTTATACAAAGTTAACTAAATACAGACCCTCCACTTCTACATGACCTGTTTATCTAGTTCACTCCAGCTACACCCTAACAAAGTGGGACAATCGTTGGATCCATCATTATCACTATCACCCTTACACTCACTCTCTCAGACACGGACACATAAACATATACATGCACACACACACCTTATACATACCTGAAAAAATATGGTTAAAGCAAGCACAAGTTAACTCAGAGAAAAATATGATTTTGCTACATAAAAATTAATTGGTGTGACTTAATTTCTCTACTAAAATATTCATTCATAACATTTATAGTTGATTGACTTAGTGATTGGTCTACACAATCATCTGATCATCCTCTGCAGAAATAATTTTTATTGTAAATTTCACAATTTTCACTTTCTTAAGATTCTATGGGCACCCATGGCATTAAACCCAGTGTCAACCCAGTGCCATGGAGTCGAGAGCCTGTGTATTCACAGTCCATTTCTCCGCCTTTTTTCTAATTCTAAATTGTTAAAGTTTGAGGGAGAAAGAGGAAGAGGAGAGACCTACATAAACTGGAAAGTGTGGAAAACTCCCTGCCCTTTCCCTGACCCTAGAGAAAAAATGTGAACAACTTTAAGCAAGACTAGAGTTGCTTCACCCTCCCTCCTTTACCCCACACCTCCACCCAGAAGAGCAATTTAGTTTACTTACTTTCTGAGATTTAACACCTGGCTGGTGAGATTCAAAATGTTTATGCTCCAAGCAAGGAAATCTTTTTCATTGTTTGCCAATCTGTGTCAGATTCTATCTAGATCTGTAAACACCAATTCATTTTCAATTCTGATGCGATTTCCTTAAATTTACCCTATAGAGGAGGTTTTGTGCTTTTTTTTTTTTTCTTCCGCCTTTTTTCCCCCTTTTTTGGTAATCAAGAATAAAAAAAAAGAATCTGAGCCTATTGGTCAATCAATTAACAAATTAATTACTAAATAATGGATTGGGCTCTGTCTACATGGTGACAGGGTACATAGAATAAAATATGTCTCTACAATACTTCCTTGAACACTTGCTAACAAAGCAACACTTGCTTTTCCAAACTAGTTTACACAAATGCCTAGAAACCAAATAGAAAAACATGGGCTGATAATGTTTTATCATTCATACAAGCTGAACAGAAACGGGCATTACATTGAGAAATGAAACAAAACTCGTTTTCTTCCAAATTAAATTTTAATGTACCAGAACTTTACATGATCCTTTGAACAAAAATAAATGCAGGAAAACAACAAAATATTTTCCAATGCTAATTATACCATCTATACTGAACATGGTATAAAAATGAACATGGTATAAAACTGAACATGGTATAAAACTACACAAGAAATAAAGTTACTAAGTTGACAAAAAAAAATTAGAATAAAAGGGATTGCAGGAGGGTGGGGAGGATGACAGAACCATATAATGAAGTTTGTGTTATATAAGAATTATCCTCTACAATTTTTCAAGTCTTGGTTATTTACTTAAAGGCTTTTAATCTGAAATAAAGATGATATGAATAATCATCAGAAACCAAAGCTGAAGCTTAGAAACCTAGTCAGAAAGGGTATAATATGGAAAAAGAAGCAGCGATATACTAAAAGGGGGAAACTGAAGACTGCTCTTTACTGATAATATTCACACAACTGCTGTACAGAATATCGCAGAGATGAACCGGGCTCTCTCCCCAACACCACATTTTCCATTCACTTGGTGTTGTTGAAACTGGCAGTTTTGAGAGATGCTTGTGGGTTTGTGTCTGAAGCAATATTCAAATTACCAGCACGGAGGATTAACTCAGATTGGAGATTTTCAAGCAGTGTCAATAAAATGAAAAATCAGGCATCTGTTGGAGAGTTAGATTGTGAAGCAGTTGGCTTCGATGACTAGAAATTACCTTAAAAAAATGAATCTACTCCTTTATTTAGTTTGACCGATGTTTTATTCAGTAAAGGTTATTGGCTATTACATGCATAGTCTTAGGTATGTGTTTTGGGGGTGGGGGGTTAGGGGTGGCACTGGAAAATGTGACATGCCATTCATAGAATCAAAGGGACTAAACTAGGAGATAAGATAAATGGACATGAATAAGAAAAAAATACCAACCAGAATATTGTCAAGTGTTTGATCTTGGCATTGATTTGATCTTGGTAGAGTATAGTAGGGTAGGAAGTGAACATGTCTTGTGGCTACTTCACCCAGGCACTAGCATAAAGGGTCCATGGACTTGCAGGGCCTTCACCCCTACCCACACCTGTGTGGGCCAATTCAACATTGCATGCTCTCATTAGCATAAAACAGCAGGGCATGCACCTGAAGCCCATTTTCAATTGCAGCAGCCAAGAGGGAGCTGCAGATATGTGACATTTGACACCCCTTACCCCTTAAGCAGAAGCCTCACTCACCCACTCTGGGGGCCTGAGAGGTGGTGGTACCACCCACTCCATCTAGCCACTCACAACAGGGGTCTGAGAATAAGTGGTACCTCCCAGTCACTCTAGCCAACAGCACTGGGTGTCCAAGGACTGGCTGCAATATCCTCCACTATGTGCTCTAGGGGACAGGGACATGCCCTTCACCCAGGTCCCTGGGAAAACTATCAGCCCTGCACCCAGGCCCCTGGGGACAACCATCAGCTCCCTGCCTTGCTCCACACATGGTGCCCTATGGCAGCCAGATACCTGTGCCTGTTCTGAACACCCTTACTCAGCCCTGTCCATCTAGGACTGTAGGTGAGACTCTGTACCACACACTCAGGGAACGACTACCTAGACAAATGTACCATGCTCCCACAAGAAAAGTGAATAGACTCCTGGGTTCGCATACCTCGTAGCTGTTCTGACGACCTGGAGACAGGACATGAGAGCGTCAAAGACACGAACAACCAAAGTAGCTCACAAGCCCAGCCTACCTAGGCATATCAAAACAAAACAAAAAGGTAGGACACGGTAAATAAATATACAATAAATAATAATTATAACTTATTGATGCTTGGAGATAATAGTCAATATCAAATTACATAAAGAGACAGGTCAAGACGGCTACAGCAAACAGCCAAAATAAGGAACCAGGAAACCTTCTGGAGTAAGATAAGATACTGGAACTGCCAAGGAAATAATTCAAAAGACTAATATACGGAGCTCACCAAGAGATCAGGAAGGAGATCAGGCAAAACTCAGACCAAGCCGAGGAACACACAGACAAAGCAATAGAGGAATTCAGGAAAACAATGCAAGAAAGAAATGACAAAATCGATAGGCCAATAGAATCCACAGAGACAGTAACTAGAAATCCAAAAGATTAACAATAAAATTTCAGAATTAGACAACTCAAAAGAAGGTCATAGGAGCAGAAGCGAGATAATAGAAGCCAGGTTTAGTAAGATGGAAGATAAATGCCTTGACACCCATTTATTTGAGGAAAAAATCAGAAAGAAAAAAAACACCTAAAAAAAAAATGAAGAAAGCCTAAGAATTATGTGGTACACTATCAAGAGGAAAAATCTACAACTGATTGGAGCACCAGAATGGGCGTATTGGGGGCAAGAGAAATCAGAGAATAGTTGAAGGTTTGCTGGCAGAAAACTTCCATGATTTCATTAAAGATGAGAAGATAATCTATACAAGAAATTCGAAGAACCCCATAAAAGGTAGACCCCCTCCCAAAAAAGTCACCAAAACATATCATAATCAAACTTACCAAAACCAAAGACGAAGATAGAATCTTGAGAGCCGCTAAGGATAAACAAAAAGTCACCTACAAAGGAGAACAAATAAAACTAAGCTCTGACCACTCAGCAGAAAATATGCAGGCCAGAAGGTAATGGGATGACATATATAAAGTCTTGAAGGAAAAAAGAAAAAAATGCCAGTAAAGAATTATATACCCAACAAAACTGTCTCTCAAATACAATGGTGAAATTAGGTCATCTTCAGATAAACAGAAGTTAAGAGAATTTAAAAAAAAAAAAAAAAAAGTAAGCCAAAATTATAGGAAATACTAAAGGGAGTCTGCTTAGAGAACCAAAATATCAGACAATAATCCAAGATCAGAACACAGGACAGAGTAACCAATTATCAATCTAGACAGGAAATTCACAAAAACAAATTAAAGCTAAAGACAAAATGGGGAGCAAGTGACATCAATATGTAAACGATGACAACATCAAAACAAAAAAGAGGAAATAAACAGTGTAGTCATAAAACTTCGATATGGAGAGGAAGTTAAGGCTATGTTGTTGCTGTTGTTGTTAGGTGCCATTGAGTAGGTTCTGACTCATAGTGACCCTATGCGCAACAAAACGAAACACTGCCCTGTCCTGTACCATCCTTAAAATCGTTGTTATGCTTGAGCCCATTGTTGCAGCCACTGTGTCAATTCACCTCGTTGAGGGCCTTCCTCTTTTCCACTGACCCTGTACTTTACCAACATGAAGTCCTTCTCCAAGGACTGATCCCTCCTGACTACATGTACAAAGCATGTAAGACAGAGTCTTTCCATCCTTGCTTCTAAGGAACATTCTGGTTGTATATCTTTCAAGACAGATTTTTTTGTTCTTTGGCAGTCCATGATATATTCAATATTCTTCACCAATACCACAATTCAAAGGCCTCAATTCTTCTTTGGTTTTCCTTATTCATTGCCCAGCTTTCACATGCATATGATGCAATTGAAAATACCATGGCTTGGGTCAGGTGCACCTTAGTCTTCAAAGTGACATCTTTGCTTTTGAACACTTTAAAGAGGTTTTTTGCAGCAGATTTGCCCAATGCAATGTGTCTTTTGATTTCTTGACTGATGCTTCCATGAGTGTTAATTATGGATCCAAGTAAAATGAAATCCTTGACAACTTCAGTCTTTTCTCCATTTATCATAATGTTGCTTATGGGTCCAGTTGTGAGGATTTTTGTTTTATGTTGAGGTGTAATCCATACTGAAGGCTGTTGTCTTTGATCTTCATTAGTAAGCTCTTCAAGTCCTCTTCACTTTCAGCAAGCAAGGTAGTGTCATTTATATAACGTAGGTTGTTAATGACTCTTCCTCCAATCCTGATGCTCTGTTTTTCTTCATATAGTCCAGCTTCTTGGATTATTTTCTCAGTATACAGATTGAATTGGTGTGGTGAAAAGATATAACACTGACACATACCTTTCCTGACTTTAAACGCTCAGTATCCCCTTGTTTTGTCAGAACAATTGCCTCTTGACCTATGTAAAGGTTCCCCATGAGCACAATTAAGTGTTCCAGAATTTCCATTCTTCGCAATGTTATGCATAATTTGTTATGATCCACACAGTCAAATGCCCTTGAATAGTCAATAATACACAGGTAAACTTCTTTCTGGTATTCTCCGCTTTCAGCCAGGATCCATCTGACATCAGCAATGATATCTCTGGTTCTATGTCCTCTTCTGAATCTGGCCTGAATTTCTGGCAGTTCCCTGATGATATACTGCTGCAGCCGCTTTTGAATTATCTTCAGCAAAATTTTGCTTGATTGTGATATTAATGATATTGTTTGATAATTTCCACATTCAGTTGGATCACCTTTCTTGGGAATAGGCATAAATATGGTTCTCTTCCAGTCAGTTGGTCAGAAAGCTGTCTTCATATTTCTTGGCATAGATGAGTGAGCGCTTCCAGTGCTGCATCCATTTGTTGAAACATCTCAACTGATATTCCATCAATTCCAGGAGCCTTGTTTTTTGCCAGTGCCTTCAGCGCAGCTTGGACTTCTCCCTTCAGGACCATCAGTTCCTGACCATACACTACCTCTTGAAATGTTTGAACGTTGAGTATTCTTTTTGATATAATGACTCTGTGTATTCCTTCCATCTTCTTTTGATGCTTCCTGCATCATTTAATATTTTTCCCATAGAATCCTTCACTTTTGCAACTCGAGGCTTGAATTTTTCTTCAGCTCTTTCAGTTTGAGAAACGCCAAGTGTATTTTTCCCTTTTGGTTTTCTATCTGAAGCTCTTTGCACATATCATTATAATACTGTGTCTTCTCTAGCCGCCCTTTGAAATCTTCTGTTCAGTTCCTTTACTTCATCATTTCTTCCTTTTCTTTAGCTGCTCAATGTTTGAGAGCAAGTTTCAGAGTCTCCTCTGACATCCGTCTTGGTCTCTTCTTTCTTTCCTGTCTTTTCAATGACCTCTTGCTTTCTTCATGTATGATGTGCTTCATGTCATTCCACAATTTGTCTGGTCTTTGGTCATTAGTGTTCAATGTGTCAAATCTATTCTTGAGATCATCTCTAAATTCAGGTGGGATATATCCAAGGTCACATTTTGGCTTTCATGGACTTGTTCTGATTTTCTTCAGTTTCAGCTTGAACTTGCATATGAGAAATTGATGGTCTGATATCCAGTCACCTCTGGCCTTGTTCTGACTGATGCTATTGAGCTTTCCCATCATCTCTTTCCACAGATGTAGTTGATTTGATCCCTGTGTGTTCCATCTGGGGAGGTCCATGTGTATAGTCACTGTTTATGTTGGTGAAAAAAGTTATTTGCAATGAAGAAGTCATTGGTCTTGCAAAATTCCATCATTTGGTCTCTGGCATTTTTTTTCTATCACCAAGGCCATATTTTCCAACTACCAATCCTTCTTCTTTGTTTTCAATTTCCTCACTCCAATCACCAGTAATTATCAGTGCATCCTGATTGCATGTTCCAACAATTTCAGACTGCAGAAGCTGATAAAAATCTTCAAATTCTTCATCTTTGGCCTTAGTGGTTGGTGCATAAATTTGAATAATAGTTGTGTTAATTGGTCTTCCTTGTAGGTGTATGGACATTATCTTATCACTGACAGCATTGTACATCAGGAGAGATATTGAAATGTTCTTTTTGATGATGAATGCAATACCATTCCTCTTCAAGTTGTCTTTTCCAGTGTAGTAGACTATATGGTTGTCCGAATCAGAATGGCCAATACCAGTCCATTGCATCTCATTAATGCCTAGGATATTGTTTCTGTGTTCCATTTCATTCTTGATGATTTCCAATTTTCCTAGTTTATACTTCGTACATTCCAGGTTCCAATTATTAATGGATGTTTGCAGCTGTTTTTTTTTTTTTTTTTTTTCTCTTTCTCATTTTGAGTCATGCTACAGCAGCAAATGAAGGACCTGAAAGGTTTACTCCATCCATGTCATTAAGGTAGACTCTACTTTGAGGAGGGAGCTCTTCCTCACTCATCTTTTGAGTGCCTTCCAACCTGGGGGGGCTCATCTTCTGGCACTATATCAGACAATGTTCTTCTGTTATTCGTAAGGTTTTCACTTGCTAATTCTTTTCAGAAGTAGACTGCTGGGTCCTTCTTCCTAGTATGTCTTAATCTGGAAGCTCAGCTGAAACCTGCCCTCCATGGGGGACACTGCTGGTATCTGAATACCAGTAGTATAGCTTCCAGCAGCAGAGCAACCGGTTATGATGTTAGGGCCATCTCAAGCAATAAAAGATTGGTTTAAATTTAGAAAAATAAAGGTAAATTTTAAGGCAATCAGAAAGGTAGCTAACAAACCTACCCATCACAATAAAAAAAAGAAGAAGAAAAGCATATAGACTTAAAAAAAGGAAAAAAAACACAAAATCAACCATTATGGAAAAGATGAAAAGATTATACATGGAAAAAAAGAATTCAGCACAGAAAATTAAGCGGAACAAAGAGGCTACCAATGCCACACAAAAAGAAAAAAAAAATCAAAATGACAGCCTTAAAGTCATTCCTATCAATGATTATACTGAATATAAATGGACTAAATACCAGTGAAGAAAGAGTGGCAGAGTGGATAAAGAAACATGATTCATCTATATACTATCTATAAGAAACACACCTTAGGTACAAAGACACAAACTAAAACCCAAAGGGTGGAAAAAATATATATCAAGTAAAAAACAACCAAAGAAGAGAAAGAGTGGCAATATTAATCTCCAACAAGATACACTTTAAAGCAAAATCCACAAGAAAGGATAAGGAAGGGCACTATACAATGATCAAAGTTTCAATACACAAGGAGAACATAATCATAATAAATATATATGTACCCAATGACAGGGCTCCAAAATACATAAAACAAACTTTAACAGCTTTGAAAAAAGAAACATACAGCTTTACAATAATAACAAGAGACTTTAACCCACCACTTTTGGTGACAGACAGAACGTTAAGAAATTCAATAAAGATACAGAAGATCTAAATGTCACAATTAACTTGACCTCATACACATCTTCAGAACACGCCACGAAACAACAGCAAACTATGTATTCTTTTCCAATGGACATGGAACATTCTCCAGAATAGGCTGCATTTTAGGCCACAAGGCAAGCCTTAACAGAATCCAAAACATTAAAATATTACAAAGCATCTTTCCTTACCATAATGCCATAAGAGTAGAAATCAATAACAGGAACAGCAAGAAAAAAAAAAAAAAATCAAATACCTGAAAACTGAACACCTTGCTTAAGAACTACTGGATTAGAGAAGAAATCAAGGATTGAATAAAGAAATTCATAGGTTCAAATGAGAATGAAAACACTTTTTACCAAATCCTTTGAGACACAGAAAAAGCAGTGCTTAAAGGTCAATTTATAGCAATAAATGCACATACCCAAAAAGAAGGAAGAGCCAAAATCAAAACGTTAACTCTACAACTTGAACAAATAGAAAGAGAGGAGCGAAGGAAGCCCTTAGTCACCAGAAGAAAGAAAATGATAAAGATTAGTGTAGAAATAAATGAAATAGAGAATAGAAAAACAATTGAAAGAGTAAACAAGTTCAAAAGTTGATTCTTTGAAAAAGATCAACAAAATTGGCAAACCACTGGCCAAACCGACAAAAGAGAAACAAGATAGAAAGCAAATAAAAACTGAGATGGGTGATATCACAACAGACCCAACTGAAATAAAAGGATCATAACAGAATATTATGAAAAATTGTACTCCAACAAATTTGAAAACTTAGAGGAAATGGACAAATTTCTAGAAACATACTACCTACTTAAACTAACACAAACCAAGGTAAACAAAAAAAAAAACTAAACAACCCTGCAAGAAAAGAAGAGATTGAAGAGGTAATAATAAACATTAACTAATTAATTAAAAAAAAAAAAGCAAAAAACTCCCAACAACAACAAAAAGCCCTAGTCTGGATGGCTTCTATTGTTAATACTACCAAACTTTCAAAGAAGAGTTAACACCACTACTACTAAAGGTATTTCAGATCATAGAAAAGGAAGGAATTCTCTAGAACTCATTCTTTGAAGCCAGCATAACCCTGATACCAAAGCCAGGGAAAGACACCACAAAAAAAAGAAAATTACAGACCAATATCCCTCATGAACATAGACACAAAAATCCTCAATAAAATTGTAGACAATTGAATTCAACAATATATCAAAAAAAAATAATTCATCATGACCAAGTGGGATTAATACCAGGTATGCAGGGATGGTTCAACATTAGAAAATCAATCAATGTAATCTATCACACAATAAAACAAAAGATAAGAACCACATGATCTTAACCTATGCAGAAAAGGCATTTGACAAAGTTCGACACCCATTGCTGATAAAAACCCTCAGCAAAATAAGAAGAGAAATTCCTCAACATAATAAAGGGCATTTATGCAAAGCCAACAGCCAACATCACTCTAAATTAAGAGAGTCTGAAAGCATTCCTCTTGGGAAGGGGAACCAGACAAGGATGACTTTTATCACAACTTTTATTCAACAGTGTGCTGGAGGTCCTAACCAGGCAAGAAGGCAAGAAAAAGAAATAAAGGGCATCCAAATTGGTAAAGAAGACGTAAACGTATCCCTATTTGCAGACGTTATGATCCTATGCACAGAAAACCAAAAAAAAAAAAAAAAAAACCCACAAGAACTAATAGAAGGGTTCAGCAAAGTATCAGGATATAAAATAAACATACAAAAGTTAGTTGGATTCCTATACATCAACAGAGAACTTTGAAAAGGAAACGACCAAATCAATACCTTTTACAATAGCCCCCAAGAAAATAAAGTACTTAGGAATAAATCTAACCAAACATGTAAAAGATGTATACAAAGAAAACTACAAAACACTAATGCAGGGAACCAAAAGAAACCTACATAAGTGCAAAAATATACCATACTCATGGATAGGAAGACTCAATATTGTGAAAACATCAGTTCTGCCCAAAGTGATCTACAAAGGGCAATGCAATCCCAATCCAAATTCCAATGACATTTTTTAACCAGACAGATGGAGAAACAAATCTTTGACTTTATATGGAAAGGGAAGAGGCCATAGATAAGTAAAGCATTAATGAAGAAAATGAACAAAGTGGGAGACCTCGGACTACATGATTTTAGAGACTATTATAGTGCCGTGGTAGTCAAAACAGCCTGGTACTAGTAGAACAAAAGATACATAGACCAATGGAACAGAATTGAGAACCCAGAAGTGAATCCACGCATCTGTGACAGCTGATATTTGACAAAAGCCCAAAGTCCATTAAATAGGGAAAGACAGTCTCTTTAACAAATGGTGCTTACATAACTGGATATCCATCTGTAAAAAAATGAAACAGGACCTATACCTCACACCATACACAAAAAGTAACTAAAAATGGATCAAAGGCTAAATATAAAGTCTAAAATGATAAAGATCATGGAAGAGAAAACAGGGACTATGCTAGGGACCATAATAATGGCATAAATAGTGTACAAACCATAACTAACAATGCACAGACACCAGAAGAGAAGCTAGATAACTGGGAGCTCTTAAAAATCAAATACTTATGCTCATCAAAAGACTTCACCAAAACAGAAAAGAGAACCTACAGACTGGGAAAAAATTTTTTGGCTAGGACATGTCCGATAAAGTCCTGACCTCTAAATTCTGTAAGATAATGCAAAACCTCAACAACAAAAAGACAAATAATCCAGTTAAAAAATGGGCAAAGGATATGAATAGACACTTCACCAAAGAAAACATTCAGGTAGGTAACAGACACATGAGGAAATGCTCATTATCGTTAGCCATCAGAGAAATGCAAATGAAAACTACAATGAGTTACCATCTCACCCCAAAAAGGTTGGCACTAATCCAAAATACACAAACTAACAAATGTTGGAGAGGTTGTAGAGAGATTGGAACTCTTGTGTACTGCTGGTGGGAATGTAAAATTGTACAGTCAGTTTAGAAAACGATATGCTGCTTCCTTAAAAAAATAGAAATGCCATACAATCCAACAATTCCACTCCTGGAAATATATTGGAGAGAATTAAGAGCGTCACATGGATAGACATATGCATACCCATGCTCATTGCAGGACTATTCACAATAGCAAAAAGATGGAAACAACCTAAATGTCCGTCAATAGCTGAATGACTAAACAAAGTATGGTACATAAACACAATGGAATACTATGCAAAAATGAAGAACAGAAATACTAAAGGATATTGTTTGGTCATAGAACCAATGATATCAGATATCAGCACAAAACAAGGTCACAAAACAGAACGTCCTGATATCAACTCAAATAGGGAAATCACAAAAACAAACAAATTAAGATTAATTAAAAAAAAAAATACACATAACAGGGAATCATGGAAGTCAACAGGTAAAAGATCACAATAATCAAAAAGAGGGACTAAATACAGGAGGCATTGAACTGCCATATGGAGAGTGATACAAGGCGATATAGAACAATACAAGTTAGGTTTTTACTTAGAAAAATAGGGGTAAATAATAAGGTAACCACAAAAAGGTATAACAACTCTATAACTCAAGATAAAAGCTAAGAAAGACGTAACGACTCAACTAACATAAAGTCAAACACTATGAAAATGAGGATCTCACAATTTACTAAGAAAAACGCCTCAGCACAAAAAAGTATGCGGAAAAATGAAATTGTCAACAACACACATAAAAAGGCATCAAAATGACAGCTCTAAAAACTTATTTATCTATAATTACCCTGAATGTAAATGGACTAAATGCACCAATAAAGAGACAGAGAGTCACAGACTGGATAAAGAAACACGATCCATCTATATGCTGCCTACAAGAGACACACCTTAGACTTAGAGACACAAACAAGCTAAAACTCAAAGGATGGAAAAAATATATCAAGCAAACAATAAGCAAAAAAGAAGAGGAGTAGCAATATTAATTTCTGACAAAATAGACATTAGACTTAAATCCACCACAAAGGATAAAGAAGGACACTATATAATGATAAAAGGGACAATTGATCAGGAAGACATAACCATATTAAATATTTATGCACCCAATGACAGGGCTGCAAGATACATAAAACAAACTTTAACAGAACTGAAAAGTGAGATAGATACCTCCACAATTATAGTAGGAGACTTCAACACACCACTTTCACAGGACAGGACATCTAGTAAGAAGCTCAATAGAGACACGGAAGATCTAATTACAACAATCAACCAACTTGACCTCATTGACTTATACAGAACTCTCCACCCAACTGCTGCAAAATATACTTTTTTTTCTAGCACACATGGAACATTCTCTAGAATAGACCACATATTAGGTCATAAAACAAACCTTTGCAGAGTCCAAAACATCAAAATATTACAAAGCATCTTCTCAGACCACAAGGCAATAAAACTAGAGATCAATAACAGAAAAACTAGGGAAAAGAAATCAAATACTTGGAAAATGAACAATACCCTCCTGAAAAAAGACTGGGTTATAGAAGACATCAAGGAGGGAATAAGGAAATTCATAGAAAGCAACGAGAATGAAAATATTTCCTATCAAAACCTCTGGGACACAGCAAAAGCAGTGCTCAGAGGCCAATTTATATCAATAAATGCACACATACAAAAAGAAGAAAGAGCCAAAAGCAGAGAACTGTCCCTACAACTTGAACAAATAGAAAGTGAGCAACGAAAGAATCCATCAGGCACCAGAAGAAAACAAATAATAAAAATTAGAGCTGAACTAAATGAATTAGAGAACGGAAAAACAATTGAAAGAATTAACAAAGCCAAAAGCTGGTTCTTTGAAAAAATTAACAAAATTGAGAAACCATTGGCTAGACTGACTAAAGAAATACAAGAAAGGAAACAAATAACCCGAATAAGAAACGAGAAGGACCACATCACAACAGACCCAACTGAAATTAAAAGAATCATTTCAGATTATTATGAAAAATTGTACTCTAACAAATTTGAAAACCTAGAAGAAATGGATGAATTCCTGGAAAAACACTACCTACCTAAACTAACACATTCAGAAGTAGAACAACTAAATAGACCCATAACAAAAAAAGAGATTCAAACGGTAATCAAAAACTCCCAATAAAAAAAATCCCTGGCCCGGACGGCTTCACTGCAGAGTTCTACCAAACTTTCAGAGAAGAGTTAACACCACTACTGCTGAAGGTATTCCAAAGCATAGAAAATGACGGAATACTACCCAACTCATTCTATGAAGCCACCATCTCCCTGATACCAAAACCAGGTAAAGACATTACAAAAAAAGAAAATTATAGACCTATATCCCTCATGAACATTGATGCAAAAATCCTCAACAAAATTCTAGCCAATAGAATCCAACAACACATCAAAAAAATAATTCACCCTGATCAAGTGAGATTTATACCAGGTATGCAAGGCTGGTTTAATATCAGAAAAACCATTAATGTAATCCATCACATAAATAAAACAAAAGACAAAAACCACATGATCTTATCAATTGATGCAGAAAAGGCATTTGACAAAGTCCAACACCCATTTATGATAAAAACTCTCACCAAAATAGAAATTGAAGGAAAATTCCTCAACATAATAAAGGGCATCTATGCAAAGCCAACAGCCAATATCACTCTAAATGGAGAGAACCTGAAAGCATTTCCCTTGAGAACGGGAACCAGACAAGGATGCCCTTTATCACTGCTCTTATTCAACATCGTGCTAGAAGTCCTAGCCAGGGCAATTAGGCTAGACAAAGAAATAAAGGGTATCCAGATTGGCAAGGAAGAAGTAAAGTTATCACTATTTGCAGATGACATGATTATATACACAGAAAACCCTAAGGAATCCTCCAGAAAACTACTGAAACTAATAGAAGAGTTTGGCAGAGTCTCAGGTTATAAAATAAACATACAAAAATCACTTGGATTCCTCTACATCAACAAAAAGAACACCGAAGAGGAAATAACCAAATCAATACCATTCACAGTAGCCCCCAAGAAGATAAGATACTTAGGAATAAATCTTACCAAGGATGTAAAAGACCTATACAAAGAAAACTACAAAGCTCTACTACAAGAAATTCAAAAGGACATACTTAAGTGGAAGAACATACGCTGCTCATGGATAGGAAGACTTAACATAGTAAAAATGTCTATTCTACCAAAAGCCATCTATACATTTAATGCACTTCCGATCCAAATTCCAATGTCATATTTTAAGGGGATAGAGAAACAAATCACCAATTTCATATGGAAGGGAAAGAAGTCCCGGATAAGCAAAGCACTACTGAAAAAGAAGAAGAAAGTGGGAGGCCTCACTTTACCTGACTTCAGAACCTATTACACAGCCACAGTAGTCAAAACAGCCTGCTACTGGTACAACAACAGGCACATAGACCAATGGAACAGAATAGAGAACCCAGACATAGATCCATCCATGTATGAGCAGCTGATATTTGACAAAGGACCAGTGTCAATTAATTGGGGAAAAGATAGCCTTTTTAACAAATGGTGCTGGCATAACTGGATATCCTTTTGCAAAAAAATGAAACAGGACCCATACCTCACACCATGCACAAAAACTAACTCCAAGTGGATCAAAGACCTAAACATAAAGACTAAAACGGTAAAGATCATGGAAGAAAAAATTGGGACAACCCTAGGAGCCCTAATACAAGGTATAAACAGAATACAAAATATTACCAAAAATGATGAAGAGAAACCCGATAACTGGGAGCTCCTAAAAATCAAACACCTATGCTCATCTAAAGACTTCTCCAAAAGAGTAAAAAGACCACCTACAGATTGGGAAAGAATTTTCAGCTATGACATCTCCGACCAGCGCCTGATCTCTAAAATCTACATGATTCTGTCAAAACTCAACCACAAAAAGACAAACAACCCAATCAAGAAGTGGGCAAAGGATATGAACACACATTTCACTAAAGAAGATATTCAGGCAGCCAACAGATACATGAGAAAATGCTCTCGATCATTAGCCACTAGAGAAATGCAAATTAAAACTACCATGAGATTCCATCTCACACCAGCAAGGCTGGCATTAATCCAAAAAACACAAAATAATAAATGTTGGAGATGCTGCGGAGAGATTGGAACTCTCATACACTGCTGGTGGGAATGTAAAATGGTACAACCACTTTGGAAATCTATCTGGCGTTATCTTAAACAGTTAGAAATAGAACTACCATACAACCCAGAAATCCCACTCCTGGGAATATACCCTAGAGATACAAGAGCCTTCATACAAACAGATATATGCACACCCATGTTTATTGCAGCTCTGTTTACAATAGCAGAAAGTTGGAAGCAACCAAGATGTCCATCAATGGATGAATGGGTAAATAAATTGTGGTATATTCACACAATGGAACACTATGCATCGATAAAGAACAGTGACGAATCTGTGAAGCATTTCATAACATGGAGGAACCTGGAAGGCATTATGCTGAGCGAAATGAGTCAGAGGCAAAAGGACAAATATTGTATAAGACCGCTATTATAAGATCTTGAGAAATAGTAAACCTGAGAAGAACATATACTTTTGTGGTTACGAGGTGGGGAGGGAGGGAGGGTGGGAGAGGGTTTTTTTTATTGATTAATCAGTAGATAAGAACTGCTTTAGGTGAAGGGAAAGACAACACTCAATACATGGAAGGTCAGCTCAATTGGACTGGACCAAAAGCAGAGAAGTTTCCGGGATAAAATGAATGCTTCAAAGGTCAGCGGAGCAAGCGCGGGGGTCTGGGGAACATGGTTTGCAGGGACTTCTAAGTCAATTGGCAAAATAATTCTATTATGAAATCATTCTGCATCCCACTTTGAAATGTGGCGTCTGGGGTCTTAAATGCTAACAAGCGGCCATCTAAGATGCATCAATTGGTCTCAACCCACCTGGAGCAAAGGAAAATGAAGAACACCAAGGCCACACGACAACTAAGAGCCCAAGAGACAGAAAGGGCCACATGATCCAGAGACCTACATCATCCTGAGACCAGAAGAGCTAGTTGGTGCCCGGCCACAATCGATGATTGCCCTGACAGGGAGCACAGCAGAGGACCCCTGAGGGAGCAGGAGATCAGTGGGATACAGACCCCAGATTCTCATAAAAAGACCAAACTTAATGGTCTGACTGAGACTAGAGGAATCCCGGCGGCCATGCTCCCCAGACCTTCAGTTGACACAGGACAGCAACCATCCCCGAAGACAACTCATCAGACATGAAAGGGACTGGTCAGCGGGTGGGAGAGAGATGCTGATGAAGAGTGAGCTAATTATATCAGGTGGACACTTGAGAGTGTGTTGGCAACTCTTGTCTGGAGGGGGATGGGAGGATAGAGAGAGAGGGAAGCTGGCAAAATTGTCAAGAAAGGAGAGACTGAAAGGGCTGACTCAAGAGGGGGAGAGCAAGTGGGAGGAGGGAGTGAGATGTATGTAAACTTATATGTGACAGACTGATTGGGTTTGTAAACGTTCACTTGAAGCTTAATAAAAGTTATTAAAAAAAAAGAGAAAAAAAAAATGAAGAACAATGATGAATCCACAGAACATCTCACCATATGGATGAATCTGTAGGGCATGATGCTGAGTGAAATCAGTCAGTCACTAAAGGACAAATATTGTATAAGACCACTATTACAAGAACCCAGGAATAGGTTTAAATGCAGAAGAAAGCATTATTTGATGGTTATAAGGGTGGGGAGGAAGGGGGAGGGGAAATCACCAACTAGGTAGTAAACAAGGATCAACTTCAGTTAAGGGAACAACAGCACAAAATATAGGGGAAGTCAACACAACTGGACCAAAGCAAAAGCAAAGAAACAGTTTGAGGGACAAAGTAGCTGGGTTGTGGCCTGGGGATTGTAGTTTCTGGGAACATCTAGGTCACTTGGCCTAACTTAATTTATAAAGAAAACGTTCTACATTACACTTTGGTGAGTGGTGTCTGGGGTCTTAAAAACTTGCAAGTGGCCATCTAAGATACATCAATTGGTTCCGTTCCACTTGGAGCAAAGGAGAATGAAGAGAACCAAAGACACAAGGAAAACAGTAGCCCAAGGACTAAAGGACCAAATGAGCCAGAGACTCCACCAGCCTGAAACCAGAAGAAATAGATGGTGCCCGGATAACATCAATGACCACCCAGACAGGGACAACAATAGGGAGTTCCAGACAGAGCAGGAGAAAAATATAGAACAGAACTCAAATTCACGTAAAAAGACCAGACTTAATAGTCTGACAGAGACTAAAAGAACCGCCAAAACTATGGCCCCCGGGCTCACTGTTAACCCAGAACTGTAACCATTCCCAAAGCCCACCCTTCAGACAGATTAGACAGGACTATAAAACAAAAAAATAACATACCTGAGGAGCCTGATTCTTAATTAAAAGACAAAATGGGTAGCTTCCATCCAAAAGCAGGATGAGAAAGCAGTAAGGGACAGAAACTGGTCCAACGGAACCTGGGATAGGAAGGGGGAGTGTGCAGTCACATTGTGGGGATTGCAACTAATGTCACAAAACAGTATGTGTTACATTTTTGAATAAGAAATTAAAAAAAAATAATAATGAGAATATAAAATATTAGCAAGGACCTGCCACCAATAAAACTCTCCTCCAGTACTAGTGGAAGTATAAATTAGTACACATACATTTGTAAACTAGTTGGCATCATCTAGTAAAGTTGGAGATATACATGCTCTGTAACTTGACAACTCTACTTCTGGGTATAAAACCAGCAGAATTCTGCACACATTTGCACCAAGATATGTGTACAAAAAATGTTCATAGTAGCATTATTCAGAGTAGTGGAGAAGAGACAATAATCAAACATCCTTTAATGGTACAGCAAACAAATAAAATATGATATGTTCACATAATGGAATAACAGCCAGGATGCATGAATGAATAAAAAAGTAAGCACATAAATAAATTCAGAAACAAACAAAACAACAACAACAAAATCTGAAATACAGCTATATTCAACATGATGGAGCCTCATAACTATAATGTTGAACCAAAGATATCAGAGACAGAATAGCATATGCTGCAGGATTTAATCCTATAAATAATGAAAACATCAAACAGGGAAAACTTAACTGTGGTATTTAGTGATCAATGCCTATGTGGAAAAATGATAAAAATGAAGAAGTGACTATGTAAACATCAGGCAAATGATTATTTGGGGGGAGGATAGGGGACATCATTGGAATGCTTATGGGGTTTCTGAGGTGTGGTTAATGTTCTATTTTCTTGACATGTGTGGTGATTACATAGATGTTCACATCATGATAAAACATTGAGCTATTTAGGTTTGTTTTGGGCGTGGTGTGTGTGGTGTGTGTATTATAATTTACACACACAGAGATTTAAATAAAATATATATATATTTTTTTTAATATTTGAAAGTTCTCATTAAGAGTTTAACGGTTAACCAAAAGCTTGGCAGTTCGAATTCACCAGCTGCTCCTTGGAAACCCTATAAGGCAGTTCTACTGTGTTGTATAGGGTTGCTAGGAGTCAGAACTGACTAAATGGCAATGGGCTTTGGTTATATGGTAGAAGACTCTCTAGATCTTGGGCTCTATCAATACAAAAATGGATATAATAGTGACTTCTATCTACTTTTCTTTTAGATGTGTCTGAGATTTCCTGGCACATAATAGATAATCAAATTATATAATTGTAATTTTTCAGGTAGGTATTTACAGAGACGAAAAAGGGAGGTGTTAAAAGATGGATACAGTCTAGGCTTCTTTTGCATAATTTTAAAACCTGCTTAGTTCAGTCAAATACATGCATATCAAGAGTGTGTTGAGTAGAAATGTATCCAAAGTATTGCCAAGATATTTTACATAGAAAATAGTGCTCACATGGAACTTAAAAAGTTATTTTCATGCCACTTATAACAGGGCAGCCTGAAAAGGAAAAAGTTTTAGTCCAAGATCTTGATTCCTTATTTAGCAACTGGGACATGAGGAAAAAAAAAAAAGAAAACAGGCAAAGAATTCAGAGTTCTCCAGTCATTCTTATCTTCTCTCTTTATCTCGTATTCCACACCCACCCAATCTATCAAAAAATCCTTTGGCCTTACTTTTAAAACATATTCAGGATCCACCCACTCTCCTATCTCCATGCTTTCCAATAACAATATTTTGTTCTAATACTTGCCCAATTTCTTATTTTCCTTTGGCCCCTACATTTTATTCTTCATGCAACATACAAAGTGATCTTTCAAAAACAAAACTCAGAAATGGTCAAGTTTCCTCTCAAAACTGTCTAAAAAGACAATGCCAAAGTTCTTAGAGTGGACTACAAGGTCCTTAGTAATTTGTCCCCAGGACCTTTCAACCCTGACCTTTCTATGGTACATGCTAGGCCTTCTTGCTCTTCTTCCTCAAGACAAGCCTAGCACACTCTTCTCTCAGGGCCTTCTCACTTCTCTCCCTGGGATGTTTTCCCCAACCTGTTGTCTGCATCTCTCATTTTCTCACTTTCTTTAGTTCTCTGCTCAAATGTGACCTTATCAGAGATTTCCACCCTTACTATCCTATCTAATGTAGCCACCTAGCCACTCAAACCACCCTTTGTCTACTTTATCCTCCTTTCCTGAGCACAGGTCTCACCATGGGACATTTTGTGTGTTTACTCATTTGCTCATTGTCTGCCTCCACAACACAAAAGAATTTTTCTCTCTTTCTCTCTTCACTGTTGTGTCAGTGCCTGAAACAATACCTGGATTGTGATGTTCACCCTCCAAAATGTGTTGAATGGACAACATGTAGGGGATTTCAAGCTCTGTACAAAAGCACTACTAATAATTCATTTGAAAACTCAACTTACTCTCAGTTAAAACTCTCCTACACTCCTACTTCAGCTGGAAAATTTCACATTCATTTCACTTCAAGCCTCCTCATTTCTATCCCCTACAATGTATGCACGTATACATGAAAATCTGTCTTTAGCTACCCTTGATGCAGTTTTCTACTCAAAAGCAATAAATACCTAGCTAAGATCTCAAAATGTTAATAAGTTATTCAGGCAGATAATGATATCTCATGGAGTGACCACTTAATAAGTCACCACTACCAAAAGGGTCAATAAGGTCCACTTGCAAATGTGTCATGTTATTTAAACTCACCCACAAACAAGCATGTTAACACTAACTGGCAGATTGCACACCTTTGTCTTTATGTAAAACTGGTTTGGAAAAACTGCAGAACAGAGAGCTGTTAGAAATATATCCACAGGCTGTCATTCTGCAAATCAAGCCACTTTGGAGTTATTGCTTACATGATAATTGAGCACCTGATTTTTGACTTTTCTCTTCCTGGTAAAAAGAATTTTTTTTTTTAAGTTTTATTGTGCTTTAAATGAAAGTTTACAAATCAAGTCAGTCTGTCATACAAAAATTTATATACACCTTGCTATGTACTCCTAACTGTTCTCCCCTTAATGAGACAGCACACTCCTCTCTACTATCTATTTTTGTGTCCGTTCGTCCAGCTTCTGACCCCCTCTGCTCTCTCATCTCCCCTCCAGACAGGAGATGCCAACATAGTCTCATATGTGTGCTTGATTCAAGTAGCTCACACTTCACCAATATCATTTTCTATCCCATAGTCCAGTCCAATCCCTGTCTGAAGAGTTAGCTTCGGCAATGGTTCCTGTCTTGGGCTAACAGAAGGTCTAGGAACCATGACCTCCAGGGTCCTTCTAGTCTCAGTCAGACCATTAAGTCTGGTCTTTTTATGAGAATTTGGGGTCTGCATCCCACTGCTCTCCTGCTCCCTCAAGGGTTCTCTGTTGTGTTCCCTGTCAGGGCAGTCATCGGTTGTAGCCAGGCATCATCTAGTTCTTCTGGTCTCAGGCTGATGGAGTCTGGTTTATGTGGTCCTTTCTGCCTCTTGGGCTCACAATTACCTTGTGTCTTTGGTGTTTGTCATTTTCATTTGGTCCAAGTGGGTTGAGATCCATTGATGCATCTTAGATGGCTGCTTGCTAGGGTTTAAGACCCCAGACGTCACTCTCCAAAGTGGGATGCAGAATGTTTTCTTAATAGATTTTATTATGCCAATTGACGTAGTTGTCTCCTGAAACCGTGGTCCCCAAACCCCCACCCCTGCTACACTGGCCTTCAAAGTGTTCATTTTATTCAAGAAACTTCTTTGCTGTTGGTTTAGTTCAGTTGTGCTGACCTCGACTGTATTTTGTCGTCTTTCCCTTCACCTAAAATAATTCTTATCTATTTATCTAATTAGTGAAAATCCCTCTCCCTCTCTCCCTCCTTCCTCCTTCTTGTAACCATCAAAGAATATTTTCTTCTAAAGAGAATTTTTGAGAATAAAGTCATACTGATATTTTGTGCAGGAATTTTAGTTGATAAGCAACTCCCAGGCTTAACTCAAAATCGTTTCATTAAATGGAGGGTAAGTTTCTAGGAGACAAATATTCTAGTCACACCAACCTAAGTATTTCTTTAACATTGTCTTATCTGGAATTAGAAAATATTGCATTTCTCTTTTGAAATGGTTACTCTGGTGAAATGTTAGCATGCCTATTCAATAAATATTATGATAAACTGTGCTGACAATTTCCTAACTTAGAATATAAAGCATCTTCAGATCTCACATTCTGATTCTCATTGATGAAGCCCCCCTTACCTTTGCCAGAAATGATTTGTTTCTTTCCTTTCCAAATGACTGTGTTCTGAATTCATGATAGCACCAGACTCAAGTGAGTTTCTGCTGAAAGGAGTCTGCCTATTTTTTTCTTTTTGGCCTTCTTGCTTTCTTGCCTTACATTTCCCTTTCCTTCTTCCTCCTAGTCTTGATGTCTTTTCTTCCCTCCATTTATTGTCTTTACTTCTTCTCTTCTTCCTTTTCTCCACTATGCTTTCCACTAAGGTGATACACTTATAGTAAAAAAAAAAAAAGAAAAAAATTGCAATAATAATATATAAATAAAAAATGAATCTCAAAGAAAGAGGAAAGACAAAATATGAAATTCAAGTTGCCTATAATCACCATGACAGTTTCTAATATGACTTTGAAATTTCCTGAAGCTAAGGTAAATAAAAAGAAACAATTTAAAGTCACCCATAATCTTAACACCAAAGAAGCCTAATTAAAAATATATATATATATACACACACATATATGAATTTAAAAAAAGCCAAAGCCATTGCCGTCCAGTTGATTACAACTCATAGCGACCCTGTAGGACAGAGTAGAACTGCCTCATAGTTTCCAAGGAGCGCCTGGTGGATTCGAACTGCCAAACTGGATTAGCAGTTGTAGCCCTTAATCACTATGCCACCAGGGTTTCCACATATATGTATGTATATATATATATATATTTTCCAAGTATTTAGTGTTTAACTATTTTTTTAGTATGGTAATAGCAAAAGCCAAGATAATGTTTTGTAACCTAGTCTTGAATTTGAAAAATAATTTTCACTTTGATTTTATGCAGTAATGTGATGGGTAATGTCAATGGCAATATGTTTTTTGGAGAATCAAGTTGTGTTAATCATCTTTTCCTCTACAGCCTTGACTCTCATCTGAGGGAGATCATAGGAATTACATGAGAAGACCACTTTGAACAGGTTGCAGAGCTCCAATCTAGACTCTATTGAATTACAATCTTCAGCAGAGGGTTATGCTTAGGCAATTTTAAATATCTCCCTTTGTGTTTTTGAAGATCCACTTTCCAATAGTCTAGTTTCAAAAAGGCATATTTCTTTCCAGCTGCCTCAGAGTTTGGAAACCCTGGTGGCATAGTGGTTAAGAGCTACTAGTGCTAACCACAAGGTCAGCAGTTTGAATCCATCTGATGCTTCTAGGAAACTCTATGGGGCAGTTGTACTTTGTCCTATAGGGTCGCTATGAGCTGGAATTGACTCACCGGCAATGGGTTTGTTGTTTGTTTGCCTTAGAGTTTAAACTTATAAAAGACCTCTTACACGGATGTTATAATATAGCATTGTTCTAGTTTCTTCCAGAAGATCACTGGTCTCCAACTCTTTTTGTGTTCACACCTATCACTAAGACATTTTGAAGTGCATGGCCCTATTACATGTATATTGAGGTCTCAATGGCAGCTATCTTAAAGTGCCAACAGTGGTATCCAAGAAGAGCCAAGCATATGTAATCTCTGACAGTACCTTCTGCCTTAAAACAGGTTTTCTCTGATAGCGATGGTAATATCATCCAAACTCCTCATTTCACAGTTGAGAAAACATGAGTCTTTGAAATGGCATTGTTTTTTATTGTCTGTTGCCATCGAACTGTTTCTGACTCACGGTGGCCCCATGTGTGCAAAGTAAAACTGCTCCATACAGTTGTCAAGGCAGTGACCTTTCCTATGCAGATTGCCAGGCCTTGATTTCTGAGGTGCCTCTGGGTGGGTTTGAAACTCCAACTTTTAGCCTAGTAGACAAGTGCTTAACAGTTTGTGTCACCCAGGGACTCCTTAGATATGGCATAGCATGCCCAAAGTCAGAAGAGTCCATAATAACTGGGCCAGGGCAAAACCCCGGGAGACCAGATTCTTGGCACACTGTCCTTGTCACTGCTCCACACTACTCCAAGATCCCCTGAGCCCCATTCCTGTACCCTGCTCCTTGCTCTCCTGTTTCAGCAGGAATCCCTGCTGCTTTCAGAGGTGCAATATTAGCTGTTTTCTATGACCGTTTCCCTTTGGCTCCTTTATTCTCCTGCTCTTTGAATACCCTGAGAGAAAATGTGTATTTGTTCTCCTCATTTTGCACTTGTTTCCCTACTTCCTTCAACTCTGCCCGTGTGATTCCTGCTGCTATCTGTGAGGGGCTTTCTTCTTCCCAACATATAAAATATCTTTGTATAACTCAGAAAGCCATGCAAAATTTCTCTATTGAAATTCAAAACCCAACCAGGCTGACCTCATTTCAAAAATAAGACCAAATCTCAAGCCAGCCAGTTTTTATTCAAACCATTATTTTACATATTTTTATTTATTTATAGGAAATTCTTTGTTTTCCTATGGATATTTGGTATCTGCATGAGGGATTTTAGGGTGTTAATGAGAAAGGAGTGTGGTAATGCCCTGAATTTGCATTTCACTTTACAGCTTTAAAACCCTTTTGCAAGCATCATTTCTCCTAATAACAGCCTGGGGAGGATATTGGACAAATTGTATGGCCCCACATCTGGAAACTGAACTTTCAAGGGAGATAAAGTGAGTTGTCCAAGGGCTCTAGGCTATTAAAGAAGCACACACATATACTCATACACGAATGTACACACACTCGGAGGAAGTCCTATTTTTTATAAAAGCTAGACATTCTATCCCAATATAACATTATGAAGCTTGGGCTGTATCTTCTTGGGCCAGCTTTCTATGGCTTTCAGTCCTCCTGGGGAATTCACTAAGTAGTGCTATGATGTTAAGTCCTAGTAGGAAAAATTATAATGGTAGAATAACATGGTGAGGAGTACTAGCTTTATTTCAGGATGATCATTCCAGCAATTGTGTCATTGTTTGTATCCACTCCTCCCTAAAATGATAAAGGGGAACAAAACTTCTCCCTCAGCTCAGAACATACCCTAAATTGTCAGTCTATCTCTGTGATTGGCATGGTAACGGCTTACAGTTTAGAAATGTGCCTGTGACCCATCTCTGGTCAACTAGGTCTGAGAGGAAATCTGGTGGGGTGCTTCTGACGAAGCTGTCCTTGCCCCTAAAAAGATAGTTATGTGACAGAGATGGTCTTTCTCCTTCTTGTTGTTGGTTCTAGATATGAAACCTGGAATCAGTGAAGCTATTTTTCTGCTAGCCTGAAGGCAGAGCCAATTTGCCACTGAGCTTTCTCCTACTTGCAACCCAAATCCCCAAATTGACCTCTACTAATTCAGATTTTTTTTTTTTTTGGTGGGGGAGAATCCCTGTCCAGAGCTCTTCTGTCATGATAAATGGTTAGCATACCTTTGTCTAGCCAGATTTGGGGACCATGAACAGAACCAAAAAGAGAAATTATTTCAATCAAATCCTCTGGCAGAAATTTAGAATTAGGAAATTTAGGACACTCTACTTATTACTCAGTGAGTCAGCTAAAAGGTCAGGTAAATTTGGGGGTAGGAGAGCCAAGACAGATTGTACAGGTCCACCTAGAGTTATATGAAAATACAAACTATGCAAAAGCAAAGTTGTCTAGCCAGAGAGAGAGAGAGTGCAAAATGGCAGGGCTAATGTACAAGGAGAGAAAGAAAAAAGATATGAGAAGGGGAAAGTACCTGGCACATAGGAAGCACTCAGTAAATGTGTGTATTGATTTTAAATGCTGGTTTTTTTTTTAAACTGACTATCTTATGTCTATTGAAAAAATCAGCTACTTCTTTGGCTTATCAGCTATTTTTAAAGGTAATCTCTAGGTTTGAAATTTTCTCTGGATCCTGGTCATGTAATCGTGCCCAGTTCAGAGATGAGTGTGGGAGGTACTGAGCTGCATTTCTGTCTACTAAGACTTCACTTTAGTAGAAAACACAGGTGATTCTCAAAAGGTAAACAGTAGATATTATTTATTTATTTATTTTAAGTATAATTTAAGAACATCATGTGACATGTGGTCCTTTTTTCTTGCAGTAGAAACTCAGAGATTCCCAATTAAAAAATGTTATTCTCAAGATATAAAAAAAAAGGCAACATTAAAGATGAAGTGAATATACAGGCAATGAGTATAAAAATATGAAGACTAAAAATTATACAATAATATCAAATGTATACAGAAATGTGGTATTTCGTGGTAAGATCTTGGCTTGGTCATAATTGTATTCTTTATAATAAGAGCTAAAACATAAAAGGTAAAAATTACATCTGATATTCTAAATTAATATGTATTTGGGGTTTAAATTACTCTTCTGCCTGTCTAAAACCCATTGCCTCTGTCTCTACATATGCAGCAATAATTATTTGTTGATATTTCTTCCTAGAGGGTATCAGAATCAAGGACAAGTAGGAAAAAAGCTATAAAAACTGCATGATGATGTCCTTTTAAATTATGTAAACCTCGTTTTATGTAATAGGTCACTGAACAAATAATCAGTTGGTTGAGGAAGATTAGTGGCTATAATTATTTATTCATTTTAATGTTTGTTATTAAGCCTTCCTTTTCCTATTTGTGGCCATTATATGATGGAAGATCAATACAAAGAAGATGAGAAAGTGCGGAGATGATGGTTAATTACAGAAGGGAGAAAGGTAGGCAGATGCCTGGCTTCCTGCTGATAATCCCACTCTTCATCTTATAAACATTTCCCTACTTAATATTTTCCTTGGTTTGAAACAATACAGAAAGATAAGCAGCTGTCCAGTTCCCTTTCTCACAGGTCTGGCATTTTTCTTATCATTAGAATAGGGTTCATGAGTTTGTCTGTCTTGTGTTCTGCTGTATCCCAGTACCCAGAGTAGAACCTAGCATGTAACAGGCACTCAATACATATTTGCTGAATGAATAAAAAAAGAAGCAAGAATCACATTGAGAAACATCATACCCCATCTAGAAGACTCAAAATTCACATCAGCATTTTAAATGCCTTGAGGAGACCTGCAGAAAAGTAACTTGTTTAATTTTTTCTAAACCTGGAATTGCCAAGTGAAGTTGCCCACTGTTTATTGATTGAACTTCAGGGAACCATGTCATGAAATTCTTTTTGAGATAGTTATTCTAAATTATGGTATGATGTTATCATTTAACTTTCTAATATATGTTTCATAGTTAGATGAAAAAAAAGAATTCCAGTAAGAGAAGTCACAGTCCAAACTGGCATGGTTAGGACATCACCAGACTTCTGAATGGTGATTCTATAAAAAATAGGTCAAAGCCTTCAGATATTGTTTACACCATAATAGGATATAGTTGGCTTCTCTCCTCTGTTGCCACTAGAAGCAGAGCTAAGATAGAGCCTTGTTCCTACGAAAGGACATACCTGCTAGAGAGGTCTTCAAAGTTTGAAAATTATGTGTACAAACACACACATGCACAGAGTACACATATAGACATGCACAGTCACATAGGTGCATATAAGCATGCACACATACACACACACATAGACATGTTCATAAGCATATACTAGAAAAAGACAAGGAAGGAATTCACTTGTCTTTTCCGATTATACTCTGAAACAGATTGTTTTTATCGATCATAAATTCAGAGGTATCAATCCTACTCCTGGCTATTTGCTCATGTAGCTCTTATGGCCAGTTCCAGTTTTCATTTACTTCCGCTTGCCTCTCTTTGGAAGCAGGCACCATATCAATTACTGCTCTCCCTATATCTTCTAGTAGTGGTCATCTCTGAATGTTTGGTTTATGGTTAATTTTTATTTATTTTGCATGTTTTTGTCCCATTTTCTACAATTAACACACAAAAATGAGTATTTTATAGCAATTGACACAAAAAAAAAGTATACCTGGGCGTTATTTCTATAAAAATATGCCCTATGGGGCAGTTCTATTCTGTCCTATAGGGTCGCAGTAAGCTGAAATTGAATCTATGGCATATAACTACAACAACAACAACCACACAAAGGAATTCAAAAAAGCCTACCCAATTAGACAACCAAATAAGTAAGCCTATCACACTTATGATCACTGTGATCTTGGTGCGTCAGTTAAACTTTCAGGGCCTCAGTCTCCTGCTCTATGACGTGGTGATAATAATACCCAAATCACAGGCTTTTTGTGAGCATAAAATATCATAATCTATGTAAAGGTCTTAATATAGCATCTGTCACATACTAAGCATTCATCATTATCTACTTTTATTATTTTTTGTATGTATACAGACCACTAACCATTTTATTTCTCAGTGATGTAATGAAGGCTATCAAGGTAATGAAATACCAAGAGACGTGAGTGCCAGTCCTAATAATTGGTCCTCACCATGTTGAAAATATTCGTATCATTTTAGTAGGAATGAACAATTTAAATATCTGATTTATTGGTTTGTGACATTTGCTTCCTTGTTGGACTCAGTTCAGTCTTTCAAGGCTTCCATTTCACACTTCAAGCAACATCACCTTGACCATGCCTTATTTTGTCTACTAGGTCCAACTGCCTAATAAATATCAGTTATTTTTCTATGTATATCAGCATTGTTTGGAGTCCCTCGATGATGCAAATGGTTAACAAATTCAATTGCTAACTGAAAGGTTGGAGGTTAGAGATCAACCAAAGGCATCTTGGAAGGATATTTCTGATAAATTAGCCACTGAAAACCCCATGGGGTACAATTCTACTCTGACACAGATGGGGTTACCACAGGACGGCATATACTCAACGGCTTCTGGTTCAGGGACAGTGGTGGATCACTGATAGAATTCTTACCATCTACGTGAGAGACTTGGGTTTCATTCTTGATTCCATCTGTCGGTGAAGGCCTGTGTGTTGCTGTGATGCAGAACAGGTTTCAGCAGAGAGTCTAGACCAAGACAGACTAAGAAGAAAGGCCTAGTCATCTACTTCCAAAAATCACGTTATGAAAACCCTATGGATCACAATAATATGATCCACAAGTGATCATGGGGTTGTAGCAGGATGGTGCAGCATTTTGTCCTAGTGGAGTGCCATGGGTGTTGCCATGAGTCTAGGACTGACTCCACTGCAGCCAACAACAAAAAAACACTGTCTTTTCTTGTGTATTTTGATTTGAAACACGGGACTAAACTTTTGTTTGGATTTTTCCCTTATGTCAAGTTTATAAATAGTGTTTTTGTTTTGTTTGTTTGTTTTGTTCTTGTGAAGCCCTTTTCTTTTAGGAGGAGAACACATGTGTGTCTCAAGAGAGTGAACTCACACAAGGAGTGCTTTTTTTTTTTGGTCTAGAATGTGTATTTTGGTTTGCAAAACAGAACTGAGTTGTGCAGCAAACACAAATAAACTGGCACATATGCTTAGTGTGAAGAATCTTTAAATTGTTTCTGTCATCATTATTTATGTCTCTGGTTTATTAAATGGTCAGAATCCAGGTCGACTTTTTCTCAATCACTGCCTTCACCCAGACTTTGCCAAAAATCCATCCCCCACCATTTCCATGATTTTCTTACAGGTCTCATTGCCTTCCAAGATTTTAAGGTCTAAAATATTCACTCCCACCCAGTTTACAATTTCAATCTCATATCTAATTCAATGTGTGTTTTCTCTTGCTCTTCCTAAAATGGATGGGCTCCAGATACAATGATTTGGAGCATATAGGGGCCTTCTTCATCTAGGACACTTCTAATTCTCCTTCCTCCGATGTGAAGAAGTGGGAGAGGAAAAACAAAAATCAGCAAGAATACCTACCTGTTGGTAGTTTAGTTCCATTTTGGCTGACTGGCCACTGATGTGTCTGTGTAGCAGGCATGCAAAGGCTCACTTCACTGTGTGACTTAAGTGTGAGTTCTTTGTGGAAACTCCTCACTATATAGTTCCCAGTCGTAAATGATCCACTATGGCATGATTATACCAGACTGCCTCTGTTGCAGTCTTTGGAAGTCTGCCCCATAGCCTCTTGCTGTGGAGTCTACTTGTTCATCGACTAGGCCTTTTGGGTTGGGCGCAGGCAAGGTGGCTCAACCATGGCTACCATCCATATGACGACTTGAGCCAAGGGAAACTCACAACTTTGCCAAGCCTAATAGTAAGGCTGCAGGCTGTTCTGTGAGGGCCCTTCTCTCCATTCTGTCTTCTCCAGTTCTATTGTTTCCTTTTCCAAGATCACAGAGGATGAATCAACATGTCCTCAGCTTACACATATGTCTAAAAAGTAAAAAATAATGGGAATACTCTTCTCCCTGTCATGCCCCACTATAAGTGAGTCTTTTAGAACTCTTCAGCACCATACTTATTTTCAATGGGGTAGATAGACACCCTCCTCATCTGCCTCAACTTAAGATGGGGACAGTAGAACCACAGCATTCTTTTCTCAAATAAGCTAAAGAAGTAGATGAAGGAGAGGGCAAGAGGTCTGATGTATGAGCAGACCTTGTTATCCTGCTTATTAATAAGGTCTGGAAAAATTTCTAACCTCCTAACTCTCTGTCATGCCTCTTGAGGCCACTTGCCAATCCTAGGACAACAGAAAAAGTTCCACTGAACATCCTGATCAGAAACTGAATAAACAAGCAAACATAAATTCTATATATCAATACATATACTTACATACATATAACTATACCAATGCATACATATTTCTTTTTAACACAGGAGAGTTCTTTGTTGAACCTTTAAAACTATCCAGCTCTCCTTATAACTTTCAAATGAGAAGAGCTAATGAAATCAAAGCCATAGGTTAGTATTTAGCATTTATATAACACTTGTATTTGCAAAGTACTTTAGAATAATTC
Organism: Loxodonta africana; assembly: GCF_030014295.1. NCBI lineage: Eukaryota > Metazoa > Chordata > Mammalia > Proboscidea > Elephantidae > Loxodonta > Loxodonta africana. Next base: position 69,102,399 of record NC_087352.1, read on the forward strand.
AATTCTTAATCCCCGTAACAGCCCTGGGAAGGAGGCCCAGTTATCACCCCCTTCATAAATGAGGAAATGGAGACTTGGAAAGGTTGAGTGACATGCTACACAGCTGATTGGTGGCAGCCACCAATTAAAACCCAAGGGTCTTGACTTAGAGAAACGTTGTTCAGCCTTTGGGCCTTAAAGAATGAGATTTCTTAATAAACCCATGAGTCATGGAGAAGAGGCACGGGCTAAATCTGATTTTACTAGGCTGTTTCCACTGCATCTCATTGATGGCTTAAATCATCTTAGTGCCGCTGAACCCTTTCTAGCAATAAAATAAAAAGTGTATTAAGTGCTAAATTCTGCCCATAACTGGTATTTCTCATTGACTGCAAGTTTATGGAAGTTGTCAACTTCTGAGGCGAACTTATGTAAAGGCAATCCAGCCTCTGTAAATAGATGAATTGATCTAGTCAGAGATGATGAGGATAAAATTAACAAATTTACCTTTCTTTTGGAGTTGAGGGTATATTTGCCCTCCATACTCCAGCACCACCTTCATACAAAATTCCAGACAGGAAATACTCATCATTCTCACGTTCTCACCTACAGACATTGTTACCTAGATACCTCAGTTTTAGTTACAAGCTTGAGATCACCATAGCAACCAATTAGTATTTATGTTGCAAAGACAGCAAGCAGAGAAAGGGGAAAGCAGTATGTGCTTACTCATTTTGATGTGTACTCACTGGAGAAAGAATAAAATGCTGATTCCAGTTTTCAGATTCCCATTGACTTTTCCCATTCTAATTTATATTCATTTTTGTCTTTTCCATGGTTAACTCACTTGATGGCAAAACACTTAGGATACACACACACACACACACACAACTATAATTAATTGTTAATAGTACCAAAAGGAGATGAGAAGAAGGGATAAAACAATTGTGTTTACTGGAATGCTGAGTATCCTGAAGTTCAACATCTAAGGCTTCTATTAACACCTTCTAGAGCATCTCAGCCTCAAGTTATATACTGTCCTTTTGTTCTTTAATAACACTTAAACATTGCCATGATTTATCCTTATTTGGTTGTATGTTAGCCTCCTTGTTTTAATCATAAATGACCTGAGAAACAGAAAGAACATCTGATCATAGAAAGAGTATGGGTCAGAGTTAGGTCCAAAATCCCAACACCTATCCTAATTGGCCATGGAGCCTCAGGCAAGTTACTGCTCTGTCTAGCTCAGGGTCTTTAAAACAAGCCTAGAATTCTAATCCTAGAATGAGAATTAGGGTCTCCTGATCAGCGTAGAGTAAATGCTCATTAAAAGTTAGATCTCTTTCACCAACTCTCTTAAGACAGAGTAATCAAAAAAAAAAAAAAGTATAGTGTGTGTTTTTTCTATATTGGATATTTTGTTCTTGTTCAAAACTCCAATTTCTGGAAAATGTTTCTTATTAAAGATAACGGGAAGAGGTACCTATACTCTTTCTCATATGACCATGTGATGGCAGATACCAAAGCACGTGCCCATGCCGCAAAGTACATTCAATCGCAAAAATATGTGGATATCAGTAATATCACTGAATACCAGTGAGGTTTGATTTCTCTTGTGCTTCTTGTTTACATGAACAATAGAAAATCCCTGTAAGCATTAGAACTTCTCCCCAGACTCATCCTGAAACAGTTCAGTACCTTTCTGAATTAATGAAATAGACTAAGGAACTATTACTCTGAAAAGCTTAGTGTCCATGCAGTTTGGATAAATTAGGTAAAGAATTAAAATTCCCCTTCCATTCAATTTGCTGTAGATGGTTTTAATGGTAAGTAAACACCACGTGTCTGTCAGTTTGTTGTGCTGTGGGGGCTTGCCTCTTGCTGTGATGCTGAAAGCTATGCCACTGCCATTCAGATACCAACAGGGTCACCCATGGAAGACAGGTTTCAGCTGAGCTTCCAGACTAAGGCAGGCTAGGAGGAAGAACCTGGCAGTCTACTTTTGAAAAGAATTAGCCAGTGAAAACTTATGAATAGCACAAGCTGGATTGACACAGTGGCTGCAACAATGGGCTCAGGCATAACAATGATTGTGAGCATGATGCAGTATTGGGACAGTGTTTCCTTCTGTGATACATAGGGTCACTATGAGTTGGAACTGACTCGATGGCACCTAAAAAGAACAAGAACAAACAGGTAAAGCTCTGTTTACAGGACATACAGGAAATGGAACAATCTTTTTGGCCTGGGCTGTTTGACTTCAGTCTCTTTTGACAAATCAGGTAAAGGAATTATTCAAATGACATGACAAATTCTTTAAATGAGGCATAGTTCATGTCTCAGATGTTCCAAGTAGATCTCTCCAATAAAATATTGCCCCATAATCCACAGAGATGAATTTAACATCCCACAACAAACACATCCTTTCTTCACTAATCATTAGTATGTATGACCCTGTCCCATAAGTCACCCCCTCAATTTGACAGGAAATTCTGAGGTCAGCTCCAAGTTGTACATCTCTTGTATCCATGCCCAGCATCCTCTACTTCCACTGTCTGTAATATGATTATTATAGGTATTGACAAAGGAAAATATTTATTAAATAATAGCTAATGTCAAAATAATACCAGTGATGAAAAACGGTCAAATAAAACTAAGCTTATTCGGCCTGAACTAATAGAGGTGAGTAAACTGGTTGCCATCAAGTCAATTATGACTCATCGGAACCCTATAGGACAGAGCACTACTGCCCCATGGGGTTTCCGAGGAGTGACTGGTAGATTCAAACTGCTGACTATTTGATTAGCTTCTGAGCTCTTAACCACTGTAACACCAGGGCTCCAGAGGTGAGTAGTCTGTGCTATTTTTGTTGCTGCTGTTGTTGTTTGTTTGTTTGCTTCTTTATCTGCTTAATTTTTTCTGTTTTCCTTCCTTATGTAGACACAGCCTAAAGTCTTTTTTTTTTTAGTTCAAGATATGAGCACAGTGATGTTTTACCCAGGAAAATCAATGACAAAGGTTTACAAAACAGAAAGTATTTACTTGTACCAACTACTCTGTGTGACAGAATTTAAAAACGGTTCAAAATGGTTCTTCTTACAATATTTTTGACTGTTTTAGACAAAAGTAAAGATTTTGAAGTAGCTTTTTTTTCTCCTTTTTTTTTTTTTAATGGTAAGTAATAGCTATCTTAAATGGTCAATTTATTTCCCCAAGGTCAGTTGATTCAATTCTAGAACAACTCACTTTCTCTAAATCTCCAGTGGAAACTCTGTGATAGGATTGTGTAATTACACTCATGGAAGAACAAGAGGCATTCCCTGCCTATAAGAATCCTCTAAGATCTACTATAACAACAAATCCAAGTGAACACATTCAAATAGTACCAAACATAACAGATATATATTTTAGTAAATACATTGTGAAATGTGGTGTGGTAAACATTTTAAAAGCTGCAAAGATGAAAATAACACAGCCTCTTCACTTGAAGAGCTAATAAAACATTTGGGAGACAGGGCCTACATAGATGAAAAGTTAAACAGATGAACAGTTAAGCAGTTAAATAAGTTAAACATAAGTTAAATAAATTATCTAAGTAATATAAGTTAAATAGTTAAATAAGAGATTAAATATCTATGCAAGATAAACTAGAAGGCACAGTAGGACTCTAAGGCCGAAAGAACAGGAAAGAATAGGCATCAAATAGATTTATGTTCAGGGTTAGGAAAAAACATTTCAGATGGGAGCATCCAATCCATTCACTCTTTACAAGCATTTCTTAAAATTGTACCATGTACTCCCTCAGGGAGAGCTTTGTGGAAGAGAGAGGATTAGAGTTGGGCTTCCTGGAGCATGTTACTGTGCATACCAGCAACTTGGAATGTATCATTGAATGTCTTGTACTACTGCTTATATCTTTAGAAGTGAAAATAATATTACACTAGCAGTAATAATAGCTACAGTTTACAAAACCAGGCATTATGCCAAGAGTTCTATATCCATCATCTCATTTAATCCTTACATCAACTTTTTTTTTGTATTGCTAAGTCCAGTTTGAGGATGAGGTTATTCTAGCTAAACAAGAAAAAGTAATGGACTCAACATAGCTTGAAGGTGGTAGATCCATGCATTCATAAGCATGCATGTCTTACTTCAAAGTCTGTGAACCTAAACACTTAGTTCTGGTGCTTCCAGAACTAGATTATGAGTTTTGTGATGGCAGAGAAGATACTTCTTGTGTTTCGTTAATCTTCAAAGTGACTGAGAGTGAGTCTGCCAGTTGAGTCTTATAATGAATAGTTTTATCATTAGTCTGCCTAGAAATAACTGGAGTTCTTGGGCCCTTAAGAAACAACACTTCAAATATTTCCAAATCAGATCAATGGATCCTTAAATTTGGAGATGCTGTTTTGTCAGAATAAATTACAGAAGACACTGGCTCTAGGACCTGGCAACCTGGACCTTAACTCTGGCTCTACCCTCCTAGCTGTGAGTCCATGGAGAAGAGAGTTACATACTCTGTGCCTCAGGTTTTCCTTTCTAAAATGTAGAGTATAATACAGAAACCAATTGGCATCAAGTCAGTTCTGACTCATGGTGACCTCATGTGTGTCAGAGTAGAGCTGTACTCAATAGGGTTTGGTTTTCAATGACTGGGAACTTTTAGAAGTAGATTGCCAGGGCTTTCTTCTGAGGTGACTCTGGATGGATTTGAACCTCCAACCTTTCGGTTAGTAGGTGAGTGCTTAATCATTTGTACCACTCAGGGATATGAAAATAATGGGATAAAAAAAAAAAATGCCTACCTAATTAGGAGTGACCAGTTCCTAGAGAAGGATATCATGCTTGGTAGAGTAGGGGATCATCCAAAAAGAGGAAGACCCTCAACGAGATGGATTGACACAGTGGCTGCAACAATGGGCTCAAACATAACAATGATTGTGAGAATGACACAGGACAGGTCAGTGTTTCACTTTGTTTTACATAGGGTCAATATGAGTCGGAACTGACTCGACGACACCTTCCAATAACAACAATTATGTTATTGTGAGGATTAAATGAAAAAAATATATATCAAGTACTAGAATTGCTTGTCAGATAATAAGTGATCAAAAATATAAACCATTATCACCATTCTACGGCTGCTAGAATTATTCACAGACGTTCTGTAATGGAGAAATTTGATAGTCATATATTCTTCACTAACTTTCCCATACAGAAAAATTTGTTCTGAATCAACAGCATTTGCTGGAGGACACAGGAGTGAAGAAAGGGCCTGGCACACAAAACAAAACTTAAACAACAAACAAACACCAACAGTGCTGCTGAACAACATATCAGAGTTCATGACTGGGGTCAACTTTCTCCCTTGGAGAATCTGACATAACATAAAATCTTGGAGATGAAAACAGATCCTCTTTTTGCCAAACTCTCCAAGAACATTTGAGATTGGAATTCCTTTAAAGAAGTTTTGCATACGTTTTAGAAGGGATGTGTGTGTGTGTGTGCGCGCGCGCATGCATGCATATATGTTTAGCATTTCTTTTCCTTTCTAGAATTCTACAAAATGACTTAGAAACTTTTCTCCAGTTTTGTTTTATTTATTTATTTTTTAATCACTCCCTGTTACTTTAGATGCAATGGGGGATGGAGGCATTGAGAATTGGCTTCTGTTTCAGTGGTCTTGTCATTCTCTCAGCAGATGGAGACGCTTTTGACATGAAAATCTCCAAAAGAAATCCAAGACTTATTCAGCTTTCCATATTTTACCAAGATTTTGTTTTTAAACCACTTCAAAAGTACAATTCTCTACAAAGGCATAAAAATCAAAATAATTGTCACCAAATATACAGCAGCATGCAGATTGATTGAATTCATCCTTTTTTCAAGTCATGAAAATAGTCTTATTTGTGTCTGCAAATCAATCAATCATTCATTAAAATGCTCTATTGAGCGCTGAAATCCTAATCTTGAGCTTTGCTTTGTGGAGGGAAGAGCAGAAAGTGAGAAGAGAGGCTCACAGTTATTGATCACTTGTACCAGAACATTTACTTATGGATAACAGTGTTCCATGGGCTATTTTAGAAGAGGGTTGAGATGGGGCCATGATAACAAGAACTGATCTCCTCTGGTTCTGCCTTCATGCACAGTCAGAAGAAATTCAGATCTCTTCCTTAAATTGTACTTCACTTACTTCTGAAAACCTCTGATGAGCAACTAACATATGTTGACATGCTCTGGCTGTGACCTTTAGTCAGAGCCTTAGCTCCCTCCTCTAATTTCCTCGACACACCTTTCTCCACCAAGTCTTCTAATGCGTTTAAGCTCTTTATCTCCACCACACCTACATTTTCCCTTTTGTCATTACCTCTTCCTAATACAGTTTATAGTCCTTGGCCTGTCATTCCAATTTTTACCTTCCCAATAGCTGTATCTAAGAAGCTGATGCCAATCTTCAGCAGCTTCCTTGTCTCTTAGCTTTCCTCACACTCTCCATATATCTCATCAGCTAATGTTATTGGGTGGGACTTTAAAATATATCCATATGGTAATTATTTCCCAAGCCCTCATTGCCACAATTTTGTCCCAAAGCAGAATTTTTCTGTGCCTTGAACCATAGATAAGAATAGCCTATTAATTGGGTATTTTTCAATTTGATGACTACAATCTCCTACAGGTTGTTTTCAAATGAATTTTCTCTGCATAACTTTGATACTATTTTTTCTGAAACACAAATCTAAGTATTCCATGCTTTCTTTTAAAGCCCTTAATGATATTCTGTTTTCTTGCACCTAGTTAGCTACATCATGGTAAACAGAGAAAAGATTGAAGTAGTCAAGGATTTCTTTTTACTTGGATCCACAATCAGTACCCATGGAAGCAGCAGTCAAGAAATCAAATGACCAAGGGCACTGGGCAAATCTGCTGCAAAAAAAACCTTTTTAATGTGTTAAAAAAGCAAAGATGTCTCTTTAAAGACTAAGGTGCACCTGACCCAAGCCATGGTGTTTTCAGTTGCCTCATACGTATGCAAAATCTGGACAATGAATAAGGAAAACCAAAGAAGAATTGATGTCTTTGAATTATGGTGTTGGCAAAGAATATTGAATATACCATGGACTGCCAAAAGAACGAACAAATCTGCCTTAAAAGAGGTACAGCCAGAATGTTCCTTAAAAGCAAGGATGGGGAGACTTCATGTCACATATTTTGGACATGTAATCGGGAGGGGCTAGTCCCTGGAGAAGGGCATTATGCTTGGTAAAGAAGAGGGCCAGCGAAAGAGAGGAAGACTCTCAACGAGATGAATTGACTCAGTGGCTATAACAATGGGCTCAAGCATAACAATGATCATGAGGATGAAGCAGGACAGGGCAGTGTTTCATTCTGTTGTACGTATGGCTGCTATGTGTCGAAACCAACTCCACCCTCCACCACACTTAACACCACCACACAAAAATTAGCTACTTGGCATTCAGCAGACTGAACACCTCAGTAAGCCCATTTCCGCTATTTATAAAATAATCTGGTTCTATTAGATGATTCCTAAAAATCTGTTAACTTTTTAAAAATTTTATAAACCAAAGATCTCTCTCCTCAAATATGCAATGATCTATTTAGAGAGGTAAGGTTTACCAAAGAAATAACAATATGTCATCTAATTAAGGGCTGATAAGAGCTCTTGAAGTTAAAACTACAAACACACAGGATGAACAGAATGATTAGAAAAATAAAAATTAAAGAAGATGGTCCTTAGTCAGTGTTAGAAGATAAAAGAAAAATGCACAGCATCCATTGTCATTTAATAAGTGTTTGAAACGTATTAGCCATGGGAGTCTCATTTGGTCGGGGCTGCCAAAAAAAAGGGATTAACATAAATGACAATGAAATAGCTTGCAATCTATTAAAAAACAAAAAATTTAGCTTAAAGATTTAACATAAAGTCTCAGTCTTTAAATTGGCAAACCTTCACCTATCGGGAAACTCAGCTATACAGAATGGCTTATATCTATGGACTTTGAATAGTGACAGCTTTACTGTACTAATGATAACCACAGAGCTGGCAAATGAAAAGACAGATGGACCCAACTTCTAGGCCTCACCATCACTCCTCCTGATTGCTCTTGCTTATTTTGAGCATCGACAAAACAGTGTGGCTGTTATCATAGATCTTTGCATAGCATTGATTCGAGCGTGTGTCGAAACAAGCTTGCTACCGTGTAATTCATTTATATCACTAGCTCATACCTGCCTGTCCTTCCCTTCCTTCGATCTTACATATCTCCAAGATGAACATTTATCTTACTTTGCTCCCCTGTTCCTCTTCTGTGTCAGCCTAGCAGGTGTTCATTTCAGATTGCTTTCATTCTTCATTATTCATTTTGGGTCCCTTTCTACTTTTGTGTCCATTTTTATCCTTTCCTTCTTTCGCTATGTACCTCAGACACCAGAGTCATCCATTTGTCAGGAATGTTTGGTGCTATTTGTTTGTGGTGATTTTCTCCTTAAACTACGGCTTAGAAAATCCACCTGGTGAGCTCTTTCTTGCTTTTAAGCCAAGAAAGACTCTCTAAGCTTAGGAGAAGTTAGAAATCAGGACTGTCACTTGTCTTCACACCTGCTTGAGGCCTGATCCAGCCATTCCTCTTCAGTGGCCCTGCTTGGATCTGAATGACATCACCCCTTATTTTTTCCAGCAATAAATGTAGCTGAATTGCTTTGAAACGTTGTGGTCCCCAATTTGTCTGTTCCCAAAGCTCAGAGGTTCCAGACATTTTAGGCTTATTTAGCAACTGGCAAGTTGTTCATGTTGACAATCATATAAAGGTATCAAAATAAGGGAGAAATACATTTCCCTGTGTGTTTTACATTGCTGCGCATGCAGAGACTGACTGAACTCTCATCAATCCAGCAAAAAATGTCACTTATGTTTTAGGGACTTGTTATACACCACACTTCCAAGAAGATACAGGAAGTTGCAATTTTCAAATAAAAGAAAAAATGAAATGAGGGAGACCTTAGATAAAAGTAATAATTAATTAATCAAACTTTGAATTTCACATAGCAGCCTTCTTTTCTGAGCTATGGGCATTAGAAGTTTGGGTTTCTTTGAATGTTTCACTTTAATCATTACGAAATTCTGGAAGCTGAAGTTTTGTTAGAATCAAGGCAAATTTATCTGCTTTTCCTATAAATGTGTGTGTGTGTACACATATGTACATGCACATGTGTGATTTGCATGTATTTCTAAATAGAGAACAATTTCTTTTATATGTTGTAGAATTTAGAGAAAACAAAAACTTGTGATAAGCACAGAGCGTGCCAGCAAAGATTCTGTCTTGTTGAAGCTGGAGAAGGGAAGTGCAAAAAATGAGTGGCTTGGACCAGTACTAATAATGGTCTGAATGCCGGGGCATTTCCAAAGCCTGTCCTTTGATCAAACTCTAATTGAGCGGTTTATTTTTCAGTTTCAGCAAATACTGAAATAGCGTCCCTAGCTCGGAGATGTTTTGCCTTCCAATCTGTATGTATGTAGCAACATAAACTGACTGACAACAAAATTCCTTCTATGTTAAAGTAAACATTACCAATTAATTTCTTCTGTAGATGTATGCAAACATTGTAAGTGGAAAAAGAACTTTGTAGGTTTTCTGATACAGAATTTGGTTTTTTATGTTATTATTATTCCGGGATTCCTGCAGGGCACATGTTATGTCGTCTACACTCTGGGCCCTTTTTATTCTCCATATGTCTGTTAACAATAGATTCTGTGGATCTTTCAAAATAAATTTTCAAAAGGCATCACTCTATTCTATCCAATATTTCTAGAGTTTTAACTTCCCTATCCTGTACTAGGTTTTTATTTTCTTTCTTTTTCTTTAAAGCAACAGCTGTAAGAATAGAAGCTAGAGCTTTTTAACTTTTTTGACGACTCTTTGAAAGGGTGCCTAAGCTCATACCATGAGGGAGCATATATAAACTGCTTTTTTTCTTGCAATAGTGCATAGACATTTACCTGTCAGTATCTATCAGAGTCTTTTAAGCTTCTTGCACTGAGTTTAGTCAACAAAACAAATGTTTTATCACTATCGCTACTCAATAGAACATCAGATATTTCTATAAAAGTAGACACTGTGTGATGCCCATTCTCTCCCGAGTCAGTATTTCTGTAAAATCCTTGTGGGGTGTTTTTCCCTGTTTATAATTTCTTTTTCCTGTACATTTGTCCATCTGCCTTTAAAGACTACCAGACACAGCTCTTCACTGGTTTTTCTCTGCCTGGATTCCGTTTAGTCATTCATATTTTATCTTTAAAAGAGCATTGCCTATCCAACATCTACAGGAAAATGGTGAGATGCTTATAGACACTTCTGTTTTCTTTCTATTTTCAATGCCGGTGTTCCAGAACCTGTTATACTCTAAGAGACAGATGATTTTTTACTTTACATCTTCCTGCATCATATTTTCTACAAGCAAAAAGAATGAGAGATGATGCTAACAGCTGATTACATAATATTCAAACAATGGAAGGTGTTGATTCGATGGACTTTTGTACTGTTAAATGACAAAAGAAGATTTGGAGGGAGATATTTGGTTCTGGAAACAGTAGAATTAGCTACCTAGATTTTCTTCACAGTAGTTTTCACATCCTGAAAAAATAAAATTTTAATAGTACGAAAAGTTGTAAATATAGTATGGGCTCAATAAAGCATTCAACAGTAGAAAAAGAGACAAATGAAAAAGTAATTCCCCACTGCCCTGCTGAAACCCCCATTTGTACTCCTAGCTTTTCACACACTTTCATGCACTTACATTTTTGTAGCAGAAAGAGTTCATATGATTCATACTGCTGAGGAAATTGCCTTTTCAATCACATGTATAGTGGAAATCTTCCACTAACACACATAGACCTCTTCTTTTTTAAATGCCTGTAGACCATTCATCTCTAGATGTGCTATAATTCAAATTACCTTTCCTTACCTTTCCTGTACTGATGGACACTTAGGTTGTCTCCAATTATGCATTATTTCAAAGACTGCAGAATTGAACACAGTTACCCATTTGTACCGGTAATAATATAGGGTAGACACCTGAAAGTAGAATTATAGGGCCAACCCTTATGTGCATTTAAGATTTATAAAAAAAAAAAAAAAAAAGATTTGTATAGACACTATAAATTGCCCTCCAGAAAGATTTGACAATTTTTTCTCCTACTGATCATGTAGAAGACATTTCTTTGATAAACTTAAATATGATTGCTCTTGGAATATTTTTTGTCAAACTAATGAATTTAAAATATAAAATGGTGATTTGTATCTTCACCATATATTGAATGCACTTTTGTATTTATGTTTCTTTGAAATGTCTCTTCATGTTATTTAATATTTTTTTCTCTTTTTATGTTTGATTTGCATGAGCTCCTTGCATATTAGGGATATTTATCATCTGTCTGTTATAACTAATTCATGTGTTTTCCCCATATTTGCCATTTGTTGTTGAACATTGTCTTCGGCTTCTGTTTCCATTCTGAAATTCCTAACTTGTATTTGTCAATCTTTTTCTTTATGGCTTTTGCAGGAAACTTTAGAAATAAAAGATAATACCCATCATAATTAAAAATATACATTGCAAACTGACAAAATATACAAATTAATTGTTTTCTTTCACAATAACTTAAAGCTCATAAGGATGCATTTCAATACACTCAAAATTGAAAATAATTTATCATTGAAACTTTGCTTAACCCAGGCAAGATTCCTCTGTTTTACTGGTGGAAAGGGAGAGGAAGGATGCATAATTTAGTGACTGGCTTGAATATAAATATTAGGTTACAGAATGAACACATTTAGTGTTGGCCTCCCCTCAGGGTTAGCTATAAACAACACTGCATCCCCGCAGGCAACTGATTTTGCCACAAAACCTGGGATTAGTAGGAATTCAATTGCACTTTACAAAGGTTACGTTAAAAAAAAAAAAAAAAAAGTGGATGCAGCTAAATTGTTTTCTATCCTCACTTCAGATAAATATTAATATAGCAAGAGGTCCAAGCATATAGACACAGTGACCTTTCAATTAAGAGGTGTGTATCTTAACATCACTCTTTGAGTGTCAAAGTCACAGGGCCATGGGCGGGGGTGGGGGTGGTTACTCTTTCAATTTTAGTTAGTCTTCTAATTTAAATAGTTGGTCTCATCTATTAACCAGGTAGGTCAATACACCCCTTATTTTTAATCTCTGTAGGAATGGGTTCTTCCTCGAGCCTTTCCAAACCCAGTTCCTTAAGGCTTAGTGAGAAGGAAAAGAATATGTCGAAAGTCAAGAACAGAAAGTCCACCAACAAATAAATATTGAAACCCTTGTCCCATTTTTGCTTTAAATATATATGTACGTCATGCTCCCTGAGGGCCAAAATGTACTGCATGTTGTGTTGGAGAACTGTATGCCACTAAAATACCTTTAGGAAACATTTTGGGAAAGCTACTATTTGTGTTGGGCTAGATTCACAGAATTTAAATAATTATAATAAATGGATCTTTTAAGATAATTACACACTTTTAAAGCAATCATTTTCAGTGGGTAAAGACCAAGTAGCAAATTTCTAATATTTCGTGCATCACAAATTTTCAGGAAACAACAACAACAAAAAAAAAGCACAAGAAACCAAAAAGACTTTCCTATTTATTATTTATTTATTTCAACTTATTTACTTATTAGAGGTGGGAAGTACCCTGAGGGAGGGGCATGTCCTTAGAAACAATTGAGAAAAAAATACCTAACCCTCCCCCCTTAATACACACATTTCTAGTACAAACCCAAGAAACATTTTCTGACTAAATAATGTGCATGGTGCCTCTATTATAACTCTGTTGTAACTCCCATACTTTACCGCACATTTATTTCTTTACGACTAAGGTCTGGCTTCTTCTTTGAATGATAAAACCTGAAAACCAAGAAAGGGCACCCATAGTCAATCCTTTGAACTTCTTGGGTGTTGGAGGCCAGAGAGCTGCAGGTTTACATACATTATTGGGAACTCAGGCAGCAGCTCTCGCTTTAGGGAAAATCAACTTAGAACCTTCCAGATGGAAACTTTGCCCTTTGGTACTGTCGTTCCTCTTAGAAAACAAGTTAAAAGGTACCATTGGCTAGGTTAATTGACTTACAAGTGTGTCTCTTTAATAAGTGTCATAAAGTATATCAGGCTGCTAAAACTTGCTTTCAGTGCGTTTTTTTTTAAGAAACTGTTGTCAACCGGATGAAAGTTTATTGTTCGCATGTACACTCAGTTTCCAGGTGGTAATGAAAGACATTGAATTGATTTGCCATGCGTAAAGAGAGAGGGGTTGTGTTCTTTGCCCTTCTCCCTGGTGAGACATCTCCTCCTGACTGTGTGGCCAGCAGAGACTGTCTGATTCTGGACTTTTCCACTTACAGAACAGCTCCCACAGGCTTTCCTCTTTCTGCACTGAAACGTTTTGGAAGACAGAGAGAGTGGCTGTCTGAGGAGCGTTTTCTCACTGTCTCCATTATTTTAAAATTGCATAGTTTGAATGAAGTGACTTTCAAATGAAGCCCTCCTTCCATGGGGACTTAGATCATTTTAGAAAGAAAACTTGTTTTCTTTTAATTAGCAATGTACATGTAAAGTCAGCCTGACCCCTCATGCCCACTAGGTCTCTACCTGAACTTCTCAGCTCTATATCCACCTGTGTGCTGCTTCACAGAAAAGACATAGAATGGAATTTTGGTAAACAGACTCAAAATATTTGATTTGCCAAGGATCTAATTCATCTTCCAAAATGCAGGATAAAGGTAAGTCTACCAGTGATAAATGACAGGACAGCTTTACACTTTACCTGACCAGTCTATCCAGACCCAGTGCTGTCGAGTCGATGACCAGTCTAGGTAGCGTTATTTTGGAATTTGCGATCTTAAAACCCAAAAATAGTTGACCTTAATCAGTAAAAATGTCTGTCTTGAGCACTGTGCTCTTTTAAAATCTTTTAAAATTTATGTCTCTGAGATCAAATTGACAACAGCAACTCAAAAGTTTAGATAGAAAATTTATGAGTGAGTTTATGTTAAGGAGGGAGGAACAACTTGTAAAAGGAGAGTGAGAATCGTTGGGCAACTCAAAGAATGTAATCAATGTCATTGAATTGTACATGCAGGGATTATTGAATTCGTGCATGTTCTGCTGTGTGTATTTTCAACAGCAACAAAAATTAATTAATTAATTAAAAATATTACTGTGATTCTACATATACATTTTAAGCTGAAATTTTAGCTGTCTCCTCAAGACTCAATTTGACATAACATCCATCTATAAAGGAGTAACCAGCAGAATTGGCTGAGAGCAGACAGAGGATGGGTTGCCCACTTTCTCGATCTTAGAAAATAGCCCCTGGCCCAATAATACCCTCACTTCCTTTCGTCTAACTTTGCTGATGTGATGAATGTCATAACCAAACAACGGATTCCTAACAATACTGAAAATGCTTGCTTTCTACCCAAAACCCTAAACAAACCCAGAGCCGTCGAGTCAATTCAGATTCATAGTGACCCTATAGGACAGAGTAGAACTGCCCCATAGAGTTTCCGAGGAGCGCATTGGCTGAATTCAACTGCCGACCCTTCGGTTAGCAGCTATAGCACTTAACCACTACAGCACTAGGGTTTTCTCCCCACATATCAGAAATACTATTACTTGAGCTTTATTTCTTTGGGTTAAACATCATTGATCAAGACATATTTGTCACATTATGTCCATCTCCCCACAGTAGAATTAAACACCATGTGAACATGGGCTTTGTACACTTCTGTATCTCTGGCCCCTGACAAAATTTATGCTTCTGGGATAAAAGAAGTTATATTTTTTCATACATTAATTATCCCTGAAGAGCTCCTCTTTGTCCCTAACAGTCTAACGTGAATGGGTTTGTTGCATAACTTTTATCTCTTCAGGTGAGACCAAGGCTGCTGTCTCAGAAGGGAGTGGGATGCTAGAGGGGGTGATGGGTCGTAGGGAGGTGACGGCTTGCAGAAAAATGGAGACCAAATTCCCAGTGCTGCTTCAGAAGGCAGCAGCTTCTCACTGGTACCCAGGTCACATGCCAGGGGATAAAAAGCAGGTAGTCAAATCAAAATGCTACTCGTGAAACAGGGAACACATAATCATGAACAAAGTTGGGGAAAGGAGAGAGATAGGAGGCATGGAAACGGGAGGAGAAAGTATAAGTCTTAGCAGTGTTAGTAGAAGGTACAGTACCTCTAAGGGATTGCTCTACAGAGTAGACAGACAATAGCATATAAGAATTTCAAGTGAATTAAGATAACTGAAAACATTTAGAATCAGCTCCTTAACAAACACCGAAAATACTACGTATTTCTGTTTATTCTCTGGAGCTGGCTTCACTGAGTATGGAAGCTGTATGTGTGTGTATGTATGCATGCGTGTGCATATGCTTATGCATGTAGGAAAAGGGGCTTATGGAGAATACACTCACATAAAGTGACTCTCTGACTTGGTACTCTTTTTTTTTTTTTTAATAATTTTTATTGTGCTTTAAGTGAAAATTCACAAGTCAAATAAGTCTCTCACACAAAAACACATATACACCTTGCTACACACTCCCAATTACTCTCTCCCTCCAATCTCTCTTTCTGTGGCCATTTCACCAGCTTCTAACCCCCTCCACTCTCTCATCTCCCCTCCAGGCAGGAGATGCCAACATAGTCTCAAGTGTCTACCTGATCCAAGAAGCTCACTCCTCACCGGCATCCCTCTCCAACTCATTGTCCAGTCCAATCCATGTCTGAAGAGTTGGTCTTGGGAATGGTTCCTGTCCTGGGCCAACAGAAGGTCTGGAGGCCATGACCACTGGGGTCCTTCTAGTCTCAGTCAGACCATTAAGTCTGGTCTTATGAGAATTTGGGGTCTGCATCCCACTGCTCTCCTGCTCCCTCAGGGTTTCTCTGTTGTGTTCCCTGTCAGGGCAGTCATTGGTTGTAGCTGGGCACGATCTAGTTCTTCTGGTCCCAGGATGATGTAGTCTCTGGTTCATGTGGTCCTTTCTGTCTCTTGGGCTTATACTCACCTTGTGTCCTTGGTGTTCTTCATTCTCCTTTGCTCCAGGTGGGTTGAGACCAATTGATGCATCTTAGATGGCTGCTTGCTAGCATTTAAGACCCCAGAAGCCACTCTTCAAAGTGGGATGCAGAATGCTTTCTTAATAAATTTTATTATGCCAATTGACTTAGATGTCCCCTGAAACCATGGTTCCCAGACCCCTGCCCCTGCTACGCTGGCCTTCAAAGCATTCAGCTTATTCAGGACACTTCTTTGCTTTTGGTTTAGTCCAGTTGTGCTGCCCTCCCCTTTATTGTGTGCTGTCTTTCCCTTTACCTAAAGTAGTTCTTATCTACTATCTAATGAGTGAATGCCTCTCTCCCACCCTCCTTTCTTCCCTCCTCTCGTAACTACAAAAGAATGTTTTCTTCTCAGTTTAAACTATTTCTCAAGTTCTTATAATAGTGGTCTTATACAATATTTGTTCTTTTGCAACTGACTAATTTCACTCAGCATAAAATAATTTTTTTTTTTTATAAAGCCTTCCAGGCTCCTTCATGTTACGAAATGTTTCACAGATTCCTCACTGTTCTTTATCAACGCGTAGTATTCCATTGTGTGACTATACCATAATTTATCCATTCATCCTTTGATGGGCACCATGGTTGCTTACATTGTTTTGCTGCTGTAAACAGTGCTGCAATAAACATGGGTGTACATATATCTGTTCGTGTAAAGGCTCTTATTTCTCTAGGATAAATTTGAAGGAGTGGGATTGCTGGATAGTATGGTAGTTCTATTTCTAGCCTTTTAAGGAAGCGCCAAATCGATTTTCAAAGTGGTTGTACCATTTGACGTTCCCACCAGCAGTGTATAAGTGTTCCAATCTCTCCACAGCCTCTCCAACATTTATTCTTTTGTGTTTTTTGGATTAATCTAGCCTTGTTGGAGTGAGATGAAATCTCACTGTAGTTTTGATCTGCATTTCTCTAATGGCTAATGATCATGAACATTTTCTCATATATCTGTTAGCTACCTGAATGTCTTTAGTGAAGTGTCTGTTCATATCTTTTGCCCATTTTTTAATTGGGTTATTTGTCTTTCTGCAGTTGAGTTTTTGCAGTATCTTATAGATTTTAGAGATCAGGCACTGATCAGAAATGTCATAGCTAAAAACTTTTTCCCAGTCTGTAGGTAGCCTTTTTTACTCTTTTGGTGAAGTCTTTGGATGAGCATAGGTGTTTGATTTTTAGGAGCTCCCAGTTATCTAGTTTTTCTTCTACATTCTTTATACTGTGTTGTATACTGTTTATGCTATGTATTAGAGCTCCTAACATTTTCCCTATTTTTTCTTCAATGATCTTTATCGTTTTAGATTTTATATTTAGGTCTTTGATCCATTTTGAGTTAGTTTTTGTGCATGGAGTGAGGTATGGGCCTTGTTTCATTTTTTTTGCAGATGGATATCCAGTTATGCCAGCACCATTTGTTAAAAAAGACTGTCTTACCCCAATTTAACTGTTTGGAGCCTTTGTCAAATATGAACTGCTCATACGTGGATGGATTTATGTCTGGATTCTCAATTCTGTTCCATTGGTCCATGTATCTATTTTTGTACCAGTACCAGGTTTACCAGGCTGTTTTGACTACTGTGGTGGTATAATAGGTTCTTAAATCAGGTAAAGTAAGGCCTCTCACTTTGTTCTTCTTTTTCAGTAATGCCTTATTTATCCAGGGCCACTTTCCCTTCCATATGAAGTTGGTGATTTTTTTCTCCATCTCATTAAAGAATGTCATTGGAATTTGGATCGGAATCACATTAAATGTATAGATCACTTTTGGTAGAATAGACATTTTTATAATGTTAAGTCTTCCTATCCACGAGCAAGGTATGTCCTTCCACTTATGTAAGTCTCTTTTGACTTCTTGCAGAAGTGTACTGTAGTTTTCTTTGTGTAAGTCTTTTACATCTCTGGTAAGATTTATTCCTAAGTATTTCATCTTCTTGGAGGCTACTGTAAATGGCATTGATTTGGTGATTTCCTCTTCAATTTTCTTTTTGTTGGTGTAGAGGAATCCAACTGATTTTTGTATGTTTATCTTGTATCCCGATACTCTGCTGAACTCTTCTATTAGTTTCAGTATTTTTCTGGAGGATTCCTTAGGGTTTTCTGTGTATAAGATCATGTTATCTGCAAAAAAGAGATACTTTCACTTCTTACTTGCCAATCTGGATGCCCTCTATTTTTTCATCTAGCCTAATTGCTGTGGCTAGGACTTCCAGCACAATATTGAATAAGAGTGGTGATAAAGGGCATCCTTGTCTGGTTCCCAGTCTCAAAAGGAATGTTTTCAGGCTCTCCCCATTTAGGGTGATGTTGGCTGTTGGCTTTTTATAAATGCCCTTCATTATGTTGAGAAATTTTCCTTCTATTCCTATTTTGCTGAGAGTTTTTATCATGAATGAGTGTTGAACTTTGTCAAATGCCTTTTCTGCATCAATTGATAAAATCATGTGATTCTTGTCTTTTATTTATGTGGTGGATTACATTAATTGCTTTTCTAATGTTGAACCATCTCTGCATACCTGGTATGAATCCCACTTGGTTATGATGAATTATTTTTTGGATATGTTGTTGAATTCTATTGGCTAGAATTTTGTTGAGGATTTTTGCGTCTACATTCATGAGGGATATAGATCTATAATTTTCTTTTCTTGTGGTGTCTTTACCTGGTTTTGGATCAGGGATATGGTGGCTTCATAGAATGTGTTTGGTAGTATTCCATCCTTTTCTATGCTCTGAAATACCTTTAGTAGTAGTGGTGTTAACTCTTCTCTGAAAGTTTGGTTTCTGCCTTGGTACTCTTTATGGAACTGGGCAGATGCTTCTCCTGTGATCATGCCTCTATCTATCCAGCCCTGCTTCTGTCTGAAACCAGTCCTCCTCCTAGTCTGGGAGAGTATTCCAACGTGTTGTTGTTGAGTCCATTTCAACTCATAGAGACACTAGACAGAGTAGAATTGCCCCATAGAGTTTCCAAGGAGCAGCTGGTGGATTTGAACTGCAGACCATTTAGTTAGCATCTGAGTTCTTAACCACTGCATCACTAGGGCTCCAGGAGAATATTCAGGGAGCCCTGAATTAGCGCTGCACACAACTCAGCATCAAGCCACTCTTGCTTTCTTTATGGTATTGGTTCTGGTAATGGGATTTCTTGCAGTCTCTAAATCAAGAGGTCTTCAGATTTACCCCAAGTCTAGTTACTAGGTCCTTGTTTCGTTGCTTCTCCTCCAAATTCTGTTCTCAGTAGTTTCTCCTGAGAGTTAGCTACAGCTTCCTCACACTCTTCAAACTTACCAACTACCACATGCTAATGTCTATCTCTCAGTGAAAAGTCATGCTCATTCCCACCTCTGCTCCTTCACTCACCTTCTCCTTTCCTGGAATCCCTACTTATCTCCTTCAGTAGTCCAAAGCCAACAGGACTATCAGGGTCTTCATTGACTACATCAGCTGTTTTTGGTCTCTCTGTTATTTATTTTCTATTGTTCGCAGCAACGTATGTTATGGTTTGAAGTTCCTGTGGTCCTTCTTTAATGTATGATTTCATTTGTTACCCCTAACAGTCTTGGATGTGGACTGGGCAGTGCTCGTGGCCATGGGGTTATAGGTTATAGCCTCATGACTGGGAAGTGACCTGACCGGCTTAACACACTCTCCTTTGCAATTTTTAGTGACATATACGTTATGACTCACTCTATCCCTTCTGAATCAGGAAGGGATTGATTAGCCTGGAGTGGGGCTATCTAGGTAAGGAGTTGAAAGAGAAGACTCTCAAACTGGACCTTGAAGAAGGAATCAACAGATCCTTGTAGGTAGGAGGGTTGCAGAGACTAAGGAAAGGAAATAACCAGCAGCTATATTTTCTGAGAACAATAAGGCCAGGTCAGGGGAGTGGGTATGTGTGGCTACCTTTTGGGAGTTTGGTATTCTTGGCAAAGTGGTAAGAGATGATAGTGGGTGTTTTTATCTTCTAAGTGCATGTTTGTGCGTATGTGCTTGAATTTTTGTGTGTGTTTGTGTGTGTGTATCTCTGAGGTTGGGAGGAAGTTAGCAAGGGTTGGCAATGGGAAGGGACCCCTTAGAACAACATTTCGTTTGCAAACTCTTCGGCTGGCGGCAACAAGGAAAACGGTGCTACCATGGAAATAGCACCAGCCATGGGGCCAGAAGGCTTGATTACAGAGCTGCCAGCCACTTGCCAGCTACACAGCACTTAGCGACTCCATTCCTAACCCTACCCTTATGACCAATTGAGTAAGTGTGGTAAAACAGCTACTTCAGCAGCACAATTATAAAGAGGTTCAAGATAAAAATGAGATACTTGGTTTGAAAGTACATCTTAAACTAGAACGAGCTCTATGAAAACAGTATTCTAGTCTCAATTTCAGAGCCATCAACAGAAAATCATGGTGAAGAAGCAGTACATGTGCTGGTGGGTGAGCACAGTCACACATGTGTGGAGGTTTCTCCATTTGGGACCCTGCTAAAGCTCATCACCCCTTACTCTTGTTTATTGAGCAATTCCCCCTTGACCACTAGGCCTCCTCCCACTATCCCACACTGTCCAGGCCCCATGAGACCCTTGGAGTGATGTCCTTCAGGATATCCACACCCTTCTTGCCTCCCCCTGTAACCTTGCCCCCAACCTTGATGGAAAACAAAGAGCCCTGCTTGTTGTTCCTTTCAGAACACAATCAACTTAGCCAATTGGAATCTATATGAATAATTTAACCCCCCAGCGGGGACTGGACAGGATCAGAAGATGCAGCAGCTTCCCAAAACTAATAAAGGCTTTTACAGAGCCATAAAAAGCCATAATTCAATCATTTTAAAAAGGGCACAGAACACAATTCTTATTAAAGGCTGGGTGCCGCTGAGGTGTGCTAAGGGGAGGCCAAGAATGCTCACTCAGCAGCAGTAGCCCCAACGCATGCCCACCCTCTCCACTGACAGGCAGAGAACCTGACCCACGCATTTAATTAGCAATATTTACTGACAATTTTTTCCTGACTGGCTCAGTCGGGGGAGCGTACTAATAAAGATGATGATTGAAACAAGGGGGATTTTTTTTTTTTCTTTTCCTTTCTATTAACAGTAAGCAACTGTGATTGGAGTAGAAAAGCCATCTATTTCTGAACACACATTATGTTTTTGTATTTAGTCTAGCCAAACATTTTTTTTGGAGGGGTGGATTTGTTCAGATCTCCCTACCTGCACCATATTCTCCTTTCAGGAACTTAAATGGGGTAATTACGGTACATGATTCTCTAAGACTTGGTTTCCTCATTTGTAAAAGCAGGCAATGGGGGCCAGTGTTTGCTTCCAGAAAAAAAAACAGTTCACAGTTTCAAGATGCCATCCTTTCAGAGTCACTGTCCACAGAGGTTCAGCATACACATCCTGCATATTCGCAGGGCCCCACTATGATTGCAAGTCCCCCAGGCTAAGACTGGTCAGCTACACCGTGCTCAGGACTCATAACTGAAGACCAAGGTTGCACAGTTTGTACATTGTACAAAGTTGCCCCAGAAGAGAGAGAAAATGGGGGCTGACAATGGGCTGCCTCAGACCAGAGAAAGGGACACATTTTGCTGGTCTTCCTCCTGGAGACAGAAGGATTTTCTTTGTGTACTTCACACAACGGCACCATTGGTGCTAGCAGTGGCTCTAATCTGACCAATCACAGAGCTCTACTCTGCTCTAGTACCTTAGAACAAGCAGAGTTCTCTCCCCAGCTCAAGGGGGCAAGGCTGCTTTGAGGGAGGGCAGAGAGCAGGGACAAGAGCAGAGTTGAACATGCTTCTTTTTCGAAGGGATTGGAAGTATCAGACTCCAAGGATCTTGGCAGGTTTGCCCCAAGCATGCCTCTCCTTGCCCCATTTCTGACTTTGCTATTTGCTGGGACTAGTGTCCCAGGGCTGCCGGAATGGATACATTTTTAGCAAACAAAACATAAATAAATAACTAGCTTCACTGCCAGGATGGGCTCTTAATGACTTGTCTGACCCACATAGCTCCCTGGGCACTCTGCTCTTCTAGCCACCTTCCCGAAGCACAAAGGGCTCTGTCTTTGGGCACCACAGGTACTAAGTGATCTGCCCGTTTGTCTAACCTCATGTGACAAAGTGCTCATCCTCATATATCACAGCCTTTCCCAGCAAGGATTAGGTCACGCTGGGCCAAGATTTTACTAATGAGATCATGCATAATCAATAAGGGTTGGCTGACATCTTGTCAACTCCATCACTGTCACCAGGGGGGCTGAGGTAAGGCAATGAGGAGGTGAGGCCTGCTGGCTGCCTGGGCTCTAAACAGATGGGCAGCATTGGATGGAGCTGCTGTCCCACAAAACAGAGTCAGCTGTTACTAGCAGCAGAGATAGACCCATGCGTACATTCATTCACTTATTCATTCATCCTTTCCTTTGTGCATTTCACAAGTAGCCGTTGATGTGTCATATCTTACTGGTACTGCTTTTACTGCAGAGAATGACACAGGAAAGGACCCTATGTTTCTCAGGCTTCCCCTGGAGCACTCCTATCCTATTGGGAGTGGCATTAAAAACAAAGAAAAAAATTGTAACGGAGAAGAAAAAAAGAGAATGTGAAATGTAAAAAAGGAAAGGAAAGATGGATGGATAAGAGCAGGTAATGCTAATTTATAGAAAGAGAATTAACATAGGGAACTTGAAGTAGAAATATCCAAGAACAAGTTTGATGCGTCAGGAAACACACCTATCTCAATGCACAACTCTCTCTCCAAACAGCCACATGCTCTCTTTAAAGCTTTCATCAGCCCTATTCCAAATTTTTGTGGTGTACGTATATCTTGAATGAACAAAGGGCTAAAGTCCAACTTGCTCATATTAATGACCTAGTTTGTTTTTGGATCCATGAAGACTGAAATGGATAATTATGCTATTTTCTTAACAAGAAATTTGCTTCTGAACATCACCAATTTATAGTCACGTACTCTTATCAACTACACACAATTCTTATCACGTCCTTCTAAATTCAGACAGCTTCTGGATTTTTATCACCAAAACGTCTATCCTCAAGTGGAAAGGAATGGGAAGAGCATCATCGTTCTAAGACCGTTCCTCTTCTGGTCTTTTGGAAGTAAGAGTGATGGTGCAGGGAATCTCCATGGCCATATAACTTCCTCTTTTGAGTACAGTCCAAGTTTTTCCCATTTTTTTTTTTTTTTTCCAGCTATGATTTGGGACCAACTTGACAACAATGGGCTTTTGGTTTATTTCTCAGTTTTACACATGAACATTAAAACACTGTTCAGTGAAAAGGGCCATGCCCTTAAGGTCTGTGACTTCTCTAGCATTCTGTCACATGTATAAATAAAACACATATGCCTCTTTAAAAAGAACCATTTTACATACTTTTTTTTTATTTTATGTAAGTCAAAGTTGTATTTAACCTTTAATTATAAGCAAATTCTTCACAACTATGAGAAAATAATTGAATTAAAAATGAGGGCAGCTTAAAAGAACAGCTACCTACATGCGGTTTGCATTCCCCATTTTAAATTAAAATCCAGGTTTGAGCTCTAAAATATAATATTTTTTAAGCTCAGAGTCATGTAGTGAAAAGAGTTGTCGTCTAAGCTTTTAGTTCCAGTTCAGAGTTTAACATTTAAATCTGGGTTATCTTCAACAAGTTATAGAATGTTTTTTAAAATCTTCAGTTGTTTCCAATGCTTTTCCCTGATAGGGATATATCTAGAAGATCTGGTTAAATAAGGGATTTATACTTTTAATAAATGGCACACAATGAAAATGCAAGTGATTAATATATTTGTTACTCTGTCCAGGAACTCAGCAGGTTCATCTATCCTCCTTGGAATGGATATATATAGAATCAATCTTTTTTTTTTTTTTTTAAATCACTTCCTTGGCAGATGCCACGGTTCCTCAGAGGGTGAATAATCCAATAAACAGATTCTTTTTGATATACTCTTGGAAGAAGATTAAAGGTCAATATCCAGATAATACACAAACATTTTAACAAAGGTCTTCCCTGTATAAAACTGTTGCTTTACTTGCCTTATGCAAATATGATTCTGATGGAATGTATTTCAGATTACATTGTCAAATGCACAATGAACTAACTTAGAAAGAGTGAGTCCTTTCATACAATTTCATGCATCATGCAAGCAACCTTTCCTTGAGATGGGGTATAGGGCTCCCATAAAGTCATATGTAGTGTCCCATTGTTGCAAGGGGACACTGTCAGTCTGAAATAAGCCAGGCTGGGCCAGATTCAGACATACTGTTCATTTCATTCATTCGTGAATTTTCATCTGCTATACTAGCCAGTCAATGTACCTCATTTCAAATCTATGTGTTTAGGAGCCATTGCTATTCATATCATTTTGGTTCCCAAAATACACTAGAGTAGAAAAGACAGCTGGAACAGAGTGAGAACTTTTGAGTTAACTGAGAGTTATGTAATGTAAGAGTTGAGTGTGTAGGTTTAAAAAAATATATATATACACGTGTGTGTGTGTGTAAATAGATATATATGTATATATATATGAAGTATAATACTATACATGTAGTCCCTGACTTATGACATATTCAAGTTACAAGGAACCACAGATATGACCATCTGTTTTCACAGTTAAAGGATTAGCTGAAGTTTTTCCTAAACTAAATCAGGGCCTTCAGTTGCCTGAAAACATGGACCCCAGTGTTGATTGCTTTGCTTTGGTAAAGTCAATAGGCAGATTTTGGAAGCAGTGTGATGTTACTGGGAAATAAAACCAAAACCAAACCCATTGCCACTGAGTCAATTCCGACTCATAGCGACCCTATAGGACAGAGTAGAACTGCCCCATAGAGTTTCTAAGGAGAGCCTGCTGGATTCAAACTGCTGACCTTTTGGTTAGCAGCTGTAGCACTTAACCACTACGCCACTGAGAAATACATGAAAAAAATAAAAAAAGGACCATACAGACAAATCTCACTAATTTTCTGACTAAAAACACTATCCCCTTTCCTAGGGATAATCCAGGGGATCCAGAACCTTCCACAAGTGGAGTTATTGCCATGACTGACTAAATGCCAACCCTGTCCAATTCTTTTTCATCTTCGAAGTAAATTTTTCTGATTTGCATATTTTTATGTATGTATGTGTGTGTTAAAATATATCTGTAAGTTTATGTATAATGTATCCAACCCCAAAGACAAATAAAGATCACATTTACAAAGATACTAATAATAACAGGCAATAAAAAAAAAAAAAAAAAAAAGAGCTATTCGACTTATGTCAGACCTGACTTACGACAGAGTCATAGGAACAAAACCCTGTTGTAAGTTGGGAACTACCTGTATTACTTTTCTATTGCCATGTGATAGATTACCATACATTTAGTGGCTTAAAACAATACCTATTTATTATGTGTCATTTCTGTAGGTCAGAAATCTGGTTACTGCTGTGCTGGGTCCTCTTTCCAGGGTTTTAAAAGGCTAAAATCAAGTTATCTGTTGACTGTGTTCTCCTCTGGCGCACAAGGTCCTCTTCTAAGCTCATTCAAGCTAGAAGAATTAAGTTCCTTGCAGATATAGACTTAAGGTCTCCATTTTTTTGCTGGAAGTTGGCTTGGGTCACTCTCGCTACCTGGCAGCCTCCCTCAGGTTAGGGTGTGTCCTTTGGTGAATATATTAATGTGCAACTTCTAAATTAGATATCCTGTTTCAGTCTCAATTTTTCCCTTGGGTTATAAGGCCAGTTATTTAACTCGTAGGTATCCTTTCTTAATCAGTTTAAACAAGGGAATATCACCTTCTCATAACGATACGTGTGTGAGGGGAGGGGCTTAATTAGTTCATTGAATACCCACTTTTCTAAGTAGTGGGGATATAGAAGTCAGCACTGTAGACAAAATGTATGTCATTTTGAAACTTATATTCTAGTGGCACAATGAGTGGAGTGGGATAAGACAGAAAATAAGCAAAAATAAAATATGATTATATATAAGAATACACTTATTTTGTCAGTAAGTGCTATGGAGAGATGTGAAGTAGGAAAGGGAGTCTAGAGTATTATTAAAGTATGTTGTCAGGGATGTCCTCGCCATGAGGGTGACATTTGAGCAAGTATCTAAAGGAAGGAGGAAAACTTGTAAGTATCTGGAGGAAGTGTGCTGCAAGTAGAGAGAATCAGTGCAAAGGGCCTGAGGTAGGAACAAGGCTAGAGTGTTTGAGGAATGGAATCAAGGCCAATGTAACTAGATTGAGCCAGAGGGCAAGGTATAGGAGAAGGGACCAGAAAGACAAGGGTGAGCAAAGTGTTAAAGGGAGTGAATGAGTAAGGTCTTGTTGGCCACTGGGAATTCTTTGGAGTGAGATGCGACACAATGGGAGGGTTTGTGCAGAAAGTATTAACAACATCATTCTGGAAGCTGCGATGAGAATACATGACATAAAACCAGACATAGGGGAGGAAAAATGAAGGGAAAGAGAATGATGAGGCTGAAGAGGATTAAAGAATAGCCACGTGTATGCTTATTTATTAGTATGCATCGATTATTAGTGTGTGTTGGTGTGTTATACATATGTGTGTGAGAGAAAACTTGTCCTGTGAACATAAACATAAAAGTTAAAATTGGAAAGGTTTTTCAGAGAAAGTAGAGCTTGGAGTGTGTATTTTCAATTCTAATTTGGATAAAGGAATAGAAAGGGAGAGATAATGGATTCTCTCTCAAAAAACAAAGGGTTAATGTCATTCTCTTTCTTTCCAATTCGAACTGAAATACACTATAATCAAGAGATCCATTCCGTGCTGTGATTCACTCCAGAAGTGATCACATTTCTATCAAGGGGGAAAACGTTCCATTAAAAACAATAACTTACCTGTTCTACCACTGAAACCTCAGGGGACGTTATCTTCTTCATCATCTTCACCACTACATGTTTTTCAATTGTGTAAACACATCAAGAATGCGATAAATGGGAGACTGGCCTTTTTTTTTTTTTTTTTCCAATGCAGTTTCACTCCATTTATTTCTGCAAGAGTTAGCTACCCTGAGTATTTGCACACCACCAGTGCCCTGCCTTTACTTGTCTGGTTTGAATCTTGGGATTAAATTAGGATGAATACAGTTAGCATGGATTCCTCACAGTTGCCAATTAAATGCAATTTTTGCTGGTTTTTCATAATAGTAGGTTTTCATGACTACTGTTGATAGTGTTTTACTTGCTCCAAATTGTGATTTTTTTTTTTTCATTTTTAAAACTAGACTTTTTAAAAAGTGCATTAACTTTTTGAAATGCTATTTCCCCCTATATGCCCTGAGGAACATTTCTAATCTGAATATGTTATGACCAGTCAACCCTAGACATTTGCTGATTTCTTTCTTCTATGTCATGCTTGGCTCCATCCCCAGACAAGGTCCAGAAAAACTTGTACTTGTCTTGGTTGCTAAAAGCAAGATGTAAAAGGAGCTACTCTCCCACACATGTATAGACAGTGCCTCAGTGATTCCAGATTGGTGCCCTGGCCTCATAAATATAATTTACATTTCTTTTTAATTAATGCTGTCTCCTTTGATTAATCCATCATAGCTGAGGAAAAAATTAAAAAGCTTTTTATCGTATCTACTTCTTGGGCAAATAGCCCCATGCCAGTGGTCCGAGATCACTTATCGTTTCCACATACATCATTTATTTTAATCTAGGCAGTCTTTGCAGAGGGGGTAGAATGGTATATATTTGCTTCTTCAGACATAATGTCCTTTCCCGTCCGTTTGATCCTAATCAATCAGTGTCCATGTGTGTACTGTGTGTATCTTCCTTGCAGTTTCACAGCCTGTCACTCACTTATCATAAGCAGACTGGTCATCAGCCTCAAAAGGCCTGGCTGCTGAGTGGTTTCTCTGACAATGTCTGGGTTTCTCCAAGAGCCTCACCCAATAGAAATCTTAAAATACCCACACTGGCCCCTCCAGGCCAGTCCTGCAAACTCATGTAGATACTACTTCTCTTGAGGAGGCTTTAATGAACGTGTCAGAGCACAATAAGGAGCAGTCACTTATTGGTAGATGTTCACCAAAGTCTTCCTCCCAGAAAAGACAGAGGGAAAAACTTTGGAGCAAAGAGAGTCCGCTCAGGGTTTAGATGCTAATTAAACTATTTCTAAAAAAAAATATATATATATATGTATATAAAAAAAAAATATATAGTGATAATTTTGTGCAATTAATAAACAGTGAATTCAAGAATTAATGAACAGCAATTTCATTTTTTGATATTAGTGTGGCACATAATCAATTTATATCTCAGTTGACCAAGATCTAATGAGTTCTAAATGGTTCTAGACTGGGTATGTCACTTGGAGTAGTATTCGGTGAGAAGCACCACATTTTTCTTTTTAATTGTTGTTGTTGAGAATACATACAGCAAAACATACAACAATTCAACCTTTTCTACATGTACAATTCAAAGACCCTTACTACATTCTTTAAGTTGTGAAACCATTCTCACCCTCCTTTTCTGAATTCTTACTGCCCTATTAGCATAAACTCACTGCCCTCTAAGTTTCCTATCTAATCATTCCAGTTACTGTCGTCACTTTGATCTCATGTAGATAGATCTTGAAAGAGCACAATGCTCAAGGCAGACATTCTTTACTAGTTAAGGTAAACTATTGTTTGGTTTTAAGAAAACTTGAGGGAAAATTTTTGATTAAAGTTTAAGGATTATCTCAGGGCAAAAGTTTCAGGGGCTCATTAAGCCACCATAACTCCATAAAGCCTGGAGTCCATGAGAATTTGAAATTCTGTTCTGTATTTCCCTCTTTTGATCAGGATTCTTCTATAGAATCTTTGATTAAAATAATTCATACCAGTAACTGGGCATCGTCCAGGTCTTCTGGTCTCCTGGCAAAGTAGGCAGCTATTCATGGAGACAATTAGCCACATATTCCATACCCTCTTCCTATCCCTGACTTTCCTTTGAAGAGCCTCATTTTGAGAGGGAAATGGAGCATGTAGGGAAATCTTCAGAGGAGAGAGGCTGAAAACTACCATACAAAGAATGATTAGGGGACAGAAGTGTTGAGACTGAGAAAGAGAAGTCCATGGAAGATTTGTTCAGAAATCATAGAGCTATAATTAGAAGAGGAGAGGAGTTTATTTTACTCCAAAGAATTCATTCATTCATTCACCCAAGATTCATCTTCACCTGATGTACATAAACTCAATTCCAGAACATAGCAACCCTATAGGGCAGAGTAGAACTGTCCCATAGAGTTTCCAAAGAGCTCCCGGTGGATTCAAACTGCTGACCTTTTGATTAGCAGCTCTTAACCACTGTGCCACCAGGGCCAGGCAATAATCTAGGTGTTTGGATTGTATCAGCTAACAAAGCATACAAAAATTCACGCCTTTTAACAGAAGGAAGCATTCAACAGATGATAAACAATATAAATGCTGTTGTCGTTAGCTGCCCTTTAGTAGGTTCCAACTATGTACAACAGAATGAAATGTTGCCTGGTCCTGTACCTTCCTCACAATCTTTATGCTTGAGCCCATTGTTGCAGCCACTACATCAATTCATCTCATCGAGAGTCTTCCTCTTTTCCAATGACCCTCTACTTATCAAGGTGTGCATCAGGGTTGTATTCTTTCACCATACCTATTCGATCTGTATGCTGAGGAAATAATCCAAGAAGCTGGACTATACGAAGAAAAACGGGGCATCAGTTTTGGAGAAAGACTCATTAACAATCTGTGTTATGCAGATGACACAACCTTGCTTGCTGAAAGTGAAGAGGACTTGAAGCACTTACTGATGAAGGTCAAAGACCACAGCCTTCAGTATGCATTACACCTCAACATAAAGAAAACACAAATCCTCACAACTGGACCAATAAGCAACATTATGATAAATGGAGAAAAGATTGAAGCAGTCAAGGATTTCATTTTACGTGGCTCCACAAGCAACACCCATGGAAGCATCAGTCAAGAAATCAAAAGATGCATTGCATTGGGCAAATCTGCTGCAAAAGGCCTATTTAAAGTGTTGAAAAGCAAAGAAGTCACCCTGAAGACTAAGGTGCACCTGACCCAAGCCATGGTATTTTCAATATCATCATATGCGTGTAAAAACTGGAAAATGAATAAGGAAGGCCAAAGAAGAATTGATGCCTTTGAATTGCAGTGTTGGCAAAGAATACTGAATATTATCACGGACTGCCAAAAGAAGGAATAAATCTGTCTTGGAGGAAGTACAACCAGAATGCTTCTTAGAAACAAGGATGCTGAGACTATGTCCTACATACTCTGGACATATTATCAGGAGAGATCAGTCCCTGGAGAAGGACATCATGCTTGGTAAAGTACAAGGTCAGTGAAGAAGAGGAAGACCCTCAATGAGAAGGATTGGCACAGTGGCTACAACAGTAGGCTGAAGCATAACAATGATCATGAAGATGACACAGGACCAGGCAGCGTTTTCTTCTGTAGTACACAGGGCCTCTGTGAATTGGAACCGACCTGATGGCACCTAACAGCAATAACAACTACTTACCAAGTATGACGTCCTTCTCTAGGGCCCGGTCTCTCCCGATAACATATCCAAAGTATGTGAGATGAAGTCTTGATATCCTCCCTTCTAAGGAGCATTCTGGCTTTATTTCTTCCAAGACAGATTTTTCTCCTGGCAGTCCATGGTATATTCAATATTCTTTGCCAACACCATAATTCAAAGGTATTCAGTCTTCCTTATTCTTTGTACAGCTTTTGCATGAATATGAGGCAATTGAAAATACCATGGCTTGGGCCATGCCTACCTTAGTACTCAGAATGACATCTCTGCTTTTTAACACTTCAAAGAGATCTTTTGCAACAGATTTGAACAATGCAAAGTGTCTTTTGATTTCTTGACTGTTGCTTCCACGGATGTTGATTGTGGATCCGAGTAAAATAAAATCCTTGAAAACTTCAATATTTTCACTGTTTATCATATTGTTACTTACTGGTCCAGTTGTGAGGATTTCTGTTTTGTGTCGGGGTGCAAACTGCAGGTTGTCATCTAAGATCTTTATCAGCAGCTACTTCAAGTCTTCTTTACTTTCAGCAAGCAAGGTTGTGTCCTCTGCATATTGCAGGTTGTTAATAAGTCTTCTTCCTATCCTAATGCCATGTTCTTCTTCATACAGTCCAGCTTCTTGCATTATATGAATAAGTATGATGAATGGATACAACCCTGGTGCACAGCTTTCCTGACTTTAAACCACTCAGTATCCCCTTCTTCTCTTCAAAAGACTGCTTCTTGGTCTATTACAAGCTCCTCTTGAGCTCATTTAAATGTTCTAGAATTTCCATTCTTCACAATGTTATCCATAATTTGTTATGATCTACACAGGTAAATGTCTTTGTATAGTCAATAAAACACAGGTAAATATATTTCTGGTATTCTCTGCTTTCAGCCAAGCTCCATCTGACACCCACAGTAATATCCCTCATTCCTTATCCTATCCTGAATCTGGCTTGAATTCTGGCAGTTCCATGTCGATATACTGCTGCAAACATTTTTGAATGATCTTCAGCAAAATTTTACGTGGTTGGCCAGGTAACTGTCTTCCAGATTTCTTGTCATATTGGAGTGAGCACCTCCAGCACTGCATCTGTTTGTTGAAACATCTCAATTGGTCTTCTGTCAATTCCTGGAGCCTCGTTTTTTGCCAGTGCCTTCAGCACAGCTTGGACTTCTTCTTTCAGTACCATCAGTTCTTGATCATATACTACCTCATGAAATGGTTGAAAGTTGACCAATTCTAAACATTATAATTAAGAAAATTATTTAGTATTCGAGAAAGTGAAAAGTCAAAAAATAAAGGGAACATGGGATGAAAGATTCTTTGGGAAGTAGGGTGTATAATATGATTTTAAATCACGTCTTCAGGGTCAGCCTCATTTCAAGGTCAGCCTCACTTTGAAAAGGTGAAGTATGAGCAAATGCTGAAGGAGGTATGCTACAGGGTTAACCATGTGGACACCTGGGGAACATAAATCCAGTCAGAGGATATGGGCAGTGCAAACACCATGAGATGGGGCTGTGCTTAGGATGGTTAGGGATGGAAGGAGGGATGATGTGCTTGGAACAGAACAAGCAAAGGGGTAGAGTAAGAGAGAATGAGAAGAAGGAATATCGCGTAGACTTTTAAAGACCTATGTAAATATTTTAACTTGAGTGACTACAGGAGCAACTGTAGGGTACTGACCAGAATGGTAACATGATCTGACTATATTTTAATGGGATCATTCAGTGGCAATAGGGAGACAAAATAGGAGGTGTTGGCAGTAATCAGGAGAAGGATGATGATAACTTGGTAGCAATAGCCATGGTGAACTAAGTGTGGTGTATAAGAGGGAGAAGAGTAAAGATGACTCTTTGTTGGTCTAAACACTGAAGGCTGCCAAAAAAGGTTAAAGATAGACTGGAAGGCAGACATTTTAATCAGGAAAAGAAGTTTAGAAGAAAATACAGAGCTCTCCTGGACCATTACTAAAACAAATCTTTGGGAAAAAAAAACAAACAAGCAAAAACAAACAAAAAATACGGCACAATATTCTAGAAGTACAGATAGCAGTAAAACCTGGACACTTGCCTCAAGGAGTTTATATCTATTTGGAGAGAAAGCTACATAAATAATTTTAAAGTAGTGCAGTAATGAAGTGCAAAAAGATTTCCTGAAACACCAAATGAGTAAATAACACTATTTATTCACCCTAGGAACTTGGGCATTTTAAAAAACTTTTCTGGAGCCCGGTGGTGCAATGGTTAAGCGTTTAGCCACTAACCAAAATGTTGGCAGTTGAAATCCACCAGCTGCTCCTTGGAAACCCTATGGAGCAATTCTACTCTATCCTATAGTGTTGCTGTGAGTCGGAATTGACTACAGGGCAATGTTTTTTTTTCTGGGTCTCAATTTTCTCATTTTTAAAATGGGGATAACATCTATCCTATATGTTTCTTGCAAAAACTAGTTGATTTAATAGGTAAATCCATAGCTAGCACTCACCTTCTCCCTGCTCTCTCTTCTTAAAACTGTCTTTGTTCCTCTTCACCCTCCCACATCTATCTACAGCAGGCTTTTCAGTCTCCACACCTCACTCTCCCATTTCAAAATAGTTCATTTTACACTGCGGAACCCCTTTTTTTTTTTTTTTTTAATAAGAATCTGCTTGTATCTTCTGGCTATGTGTGAAAACTTTCTGGCCTCTGAGAATCCCACTTCTTGGAACCATTATATAGTTGGCACTGTTTCTTGCAGTGCCCCCCACCCCCAAAAAGAGGCAGCTCAACGGGCTTATTATTTACTTTTCTGTGAGAAGTAAAAAAAAAAAAATCAGAGATCTATCACTTTTCCAGAAATGCTGTCTGGATATCTCCTATTCCCAAAGTTTTTTGCTGGTAGCAATAAACCCAGAGGACACAACCACATCCATTAACACCTTCAGTACTTGATTCTTTACCACTGCCTGGTGCAAACGGTTAAGCGCTCAACTACTAGCTGAAATGTTGGCAGTTCAACCCTGCCCGAGATTCCTAGGAAGACAGGCCTGGTGATCTGCTTCTGAAAGTTTGCAGCCTCAAAAACTCAACAGAGCACAGTTGGACTCTGCAACATTTAGGACGGCCATAAGTCAAAATCTGCTTGACAGCTACTAGTTTGGTTTGGTTTTTGGATTTTAAATACCGTGCCACAAAGATGGAAGCCATGCTGTGATTTGTCAGTTTCAACAGCAGGATCTGAGTGCTACTGAAAAGCAGTTTCTTCTACCAAGTTTCCTGATTCTTACCTGCTCTAAGCACTTTTTTTTTAATCATCTCTAAAACCCTGAGCTCCCACTTAACCTTTCAGCAAATTCTAGAGTTTTCCCTAGCACTAAGCTTTCTTTTGGTGTAAGTTAGCTACAGTTTCATTTAATTATTATTTTTTTTTAATATGTTTGTTTGCAACTGAAGAACCCCAAGTGATACAGAGCAATAAGTATACCTTTTTAATTATGACCTCCACAAGCCTCGGGCCTAGGAGGCATTCAGCAAATGCGTATTTAATGAGTGAATGAATAAAGTTACTGTAGTATAAGAGGAAAAATGAGACAACATAAATGAGTGTCCAGACAGAGCAGAAAATAGGCTCTGCATTGTCCTTGTTTCTTTTGAAAACACTTTCTCTTCTGTCGGCTTTCTCCTGTCCTGGTTTCAGGTTTTCAGTTGTAATTTGCTTTAAAGATAAATTCTGCTATGTTTCTTTAAACTGAAACTATCCAGCAATTTATGGCCAAATTTAAGTTTGGCATAACAGGCTTAATGTCCTGCTTTCCATCTGTATTCTGTGCTTGGCAAAAACCCAGGGAAACTTGGGATCTTGTGCTTCTAAATCATATAAACCAGTAAACACAAAGGTGTTGGAATTGTATATCTTATCATGAAACATTTTATCTTGTGCATAAGAAATATTAAATTGGACTATGGTGTAGGCAGCTGAGGGATTTGTGCTACTTCTTCCCTTTAGAAATGTTCTTATTTAAGAGCCGATGTCTGTGAAAAGTGATGATAAAAGAGAAGCAGAGATTTATTTTATTCAGTGTTCCCAGTTTGTCAAGCTATTTTGTATGGATTCTATTGTGTTATTTTTTTAATGGTCCCTGAGGGGGTCAGGGATTGTGGTATCATTCCATTTTATAGAGAAGTAAAACAGAGCCCCACAGAACTAAAGTGATTCCAAAGGCCACACAACGAGTTGATGCAAAGCCATGACTAAAATTCAGGATTTCTTTGTGCCAATCACCAGACATGAGGTTAATTTGTTCTTTGATTGTTTCACATTTTATCAAATAGAGTTTTGTTTTATTGTGTACTTTTCATCTCCCACGTGCTAGACATAGTATAGGCTCTTAGGGCAGTGGAATGAACCAAACAAAAGTCCCAGCACTCAGTATCAACATGGATGCAGGTGAGCAAGGCCTAATTCCTGATATCTGAGAGCTTCTTTTTCATTTTTCAGAAACTTCATTTAGTATCATACTGAATATGCATAACATTGGCATTAATAGTGATGCTGGTGTTGATGGTGATGACAAAGATGGTGTTAGAGACCAATTCCTCATTGTGTGCCTTTATTTTTTGATCAGTAAATGTTTATCCTTTGAGGAAAAACACTCCCTATCTTCTATGCCTCCAGAAACATGTTGGCTTGTAATTGCTTTGTTTGAGTAACATAGTCAATAATATCACCCACTCCACTATTGTTGTTGTTGTTAGGTGCCATCAAGTCGGTTCTGACCCATAGTGACCCTGTATGACAGAGTAGAACTACCCCATAGGATAGTTGGTGAATTCGAACTACTGACCTTTTGGTTAGCAGCTGAGATTTTCACTACTACGCCACCAGGGCTCCTGATGAATCCTACCAAGTTCAAATCCATACGTGGGCATACCATACTTTTGTGGTCCAAGAGACAATCTCATCCTTGCTTAAGCTCTGAGATCCAATAATAACAAAGCCCAGTGAGGAGCTGAGAGGCAACCTTAACCGGAGAAATACTAAACCTGTAGCAAGATGTAATAAATATGCAAATGTGTGCTTTCAGAAGCCTTATTCCAGGCCATCTAATAATGTCTCCATATTTCTTCAGGTTATTATTCTCTCTGCTGCAGGGAAGTGGAGGTTGCTTCTGCAGCAGTGCTGTTCTGCCTTCCTACCTGTTTACATTTATTATATGGCTGCCTAGGGAACCCTGCAGAAAATAATGCTTGTGTGAGCCATTTAGTTGACTACATGTCAAAAAGTAATTTGAATCAAAGAGTCACTAACTTAATTGATGGTGATGGCTCCATCCAAAAACAACCAAAGAAATTGATGTTGTGAAAATTGCACATATATTGCTCTTGAATTTGTGAGCATATTCTTGTTTGCCTTGACAGGATTAAAATTATCTTCCGGACAGCTCGACACATTACTTAAGATGTGCCTGTATGTGAATTTTAGCTGCTAAAGGGGGCAATAACAACCTTCCTGTGAAATTAATTCCCATGACTTCAACTTCATCTTGCCATTTCTTTTACTCATTCCCTGCACATAACCTTTCTATTCCTTTACAATTTGTGTTTTAACCTCTAAGTCATTCTATCACAGTGGAATACAGACCTATTGCCTTTGCAGACCCCATAGAGACCAGAGGTCTTTAGGTATAAAAGATGATGCCTCACAGTTGATGCTAGAATTTTGAATAATAGTTGATGTAAGAATGTTAAACTCTTTGGAAGCATGCTTTTCAATGCCACTGGGTCCTTTTCTTGGATTGTCATTGGGCTGTAATAAGAATTTTGATCATGAGTTAAGGAGGACAGCCCAGCAGCCAACCTGACAGAGTGGCAACAGTGTAAGCCAGAGGACTGGGTCACAGTGACAAACACATTGCAGCATTTGGAGTTGTCTGTATGAAGATGTAACTCTCGAGAACATCTCTCATCAGCAGTGCTGCCCTACACATTTCTAATGGGTGCCATCTCTAGTAGATGGTATGGTACAGTGAAGAGTACAGAGGCTAAAGGGGGAAGAAACACAAGTTCTAGTGCCTTTTGACACTCACGAGCCTTCAGACATGAGCCACAGATTTCTTATCATCATACATAGTGGGCGATAATTTGAGATGATGAATGGTTTTCTAGTTTGAGGTGTGGGAACGTCTCGTTGTAGTAAGGTCAGGTATCAAGTGCTTGGCCTCCCCCTCTGCTTGTGATGATCCTCCCATGAAACACTAGATACCAGTGAAACATAGTCTGAAAATCAAAAGACTATATGGCTTTCAAGGGAACTTCTACTCCAAAACTTAACAAATTTGAAGCTTAATATATCCCTAAAAGATACTTGTAGCAGCCCCAATATCCATACTAACAAAAATGGGTGGAACAAAAATTTGTTTATGTACATTAATTTTGATCTTGAGCCCCATCAATGGAAATGGTGAAAATTTTGTCAGCTCAAGCTAGTTTTACATACTCCCCCATTTCTTTTCTTCCTGGAGATAGATTAAATTCCCAGGGTATGGGAGAGATGTCTTAGCGGGAGGAACATCCACATTTGATCATGCTGCTGATGCCCATGAACATGCCCTGTTCTTTCAGTGTTGATAATACCTGGTAAGAGTCCCTGGGTGGTACAAACAGTTAATATGCTTGGCCGCTAACCAAAAAGTTGGAGGTTCGAGTCTACCCAGAGGTGCCTCAGGAGAAAGGCCTGGAGATCTACTTCTGAAGTCTTAGTCATTGAAAATCCAGTGGAGCACAGTTCTACTGTGAGACACATGGAATCACCAGGAGTTGGAATCAACTCAACAGCAACAGGTTATAACACCTGATAATTGCTTGTTGGTGAAGCTTGGGGCAACTGACTCAACCACACAACCTGTCTCTTGCAGTTCAGCTTCTGAAGGCTGCTTCCTCCCTCAGCTGCTCATAATAAACTTCCTCACCACATACCATACTGATCTTCTGGCAGACACTCAGTTCTCATGTTCCTTTAGGTCTCATGGTGGGCTCACAGAGACTTCTAAAATACCATGCTCTCCAATGCCAAAAAGGACTCAGCTTTGGAAACTAGAGGTCTCCTTATCTTACTCTCTTCCTTCCTCCCTCCTTCCATCTACCTCTCACTCTCGCTCCCTCCCTGTCTCTCTGCACAAAGTTTCCCATCTGCCCTTTCTAATCTATTTTGGCTCTTTTTTAATACAAAACTCTTCCTGAGGCTTTCTCCACAATAGTCTTAGAAAGAAAAGTGGGGGAAGGGGGAAAATTATCTATGAGTATTGATCCTGCTGATCTGTAAACTCTTACTTTGTTCTCCCAGTTCACTCTCAGCTTCATCAACCTCTACTGCCGCATTCCAAGAAGAGTTCTTAGATCTGCTTCCTCGTCTGGCGTCTTAAAAACCTGTGAGTGGCCATCTAGGATACTCTACTGGTCTTACTCCTTCAGAAGGAAGGAAGAATAAAGAAAACTAAAGACACAAGGGAAAGATTAGTCTAAACAACTAATGGACCACATCTATCATGGCCTCCACCAGACTGAGTCCAGTACAATGAGATGGTGCCCAGCTACCACCACTGAAAGATATGACAGGGATCACAATAGAGGGTCCCAGACAGAGCTGGAGAAAAATGTAGAACAAAATTCTAACTCAAAATGAAAGACCAGACTTACTGGCCTGACAGAGACTGGAGAAACCCTGAGAGTATGGCCCATGGACACCCTTTCAGCTCAGTAATGAGGCCATCCTTGAGGTTCACCCTTCAGCTAAAGATTGAGCAGGCCTACTCGAAAGCAATGGGTTTTTTGTTTTGTTTTGTTTTTTATGGAACAAAACAAGACTAAAGGGGTGCACCAGCCCTGGGGCAAGGACTGGAAGGAAGGAGGGAACAGGAAAGCTGGTAATAGGGAACCCAGGTTTGAGAAGGGAGAGTGTTGACATGTGGGGTTGTTAACCAATGTCATTCAACAATGTACATACTAATTGTTTGATGAGAAACTAGTTTGTTCTGTAAACCTTCATCTAAAGTTCAATTAAAAAAAAAAAAGATAAATTTTGAAAAACCAAAAAAAAAAAAAATTCCAGTTCTTGGAATAAATCCTGAGATCTATGCAGGCTTTTTTGTATACAATTCTAATGTAATAAGTTCTAGCTCAAAATTTAGGTTCTGGGATAAGCACTTTGATCTCTGTACTAATTTTCAAACACAGACTTTCTGTCTTAGACGTTAAATTCAGCTTTGAATCTGTAAGATCATTAAGATTCAAAACTGGATATTATTTGTTGGACTGAATCAAAAAAATTGCTATTCCTAACCCATTAACATGTAGCATGATTTTCATAACTGAGAATTAGGGAATTGTCAGATGTTTTGGGCTCTTTTTGGCCACATCTAGAGCCATTCTTTTGTGATGAAGATCTCTCCATGTGTCTGGGTTTCAGAGATGTGGGTCGTGAGCTAGCCTGACTTCACCTATCCTAAACCTTACACATTAATCGAGTCTATGATCCTGCCTCAGTCTTAACTCTTAACCAATAGCATCTACAGCAAGCTTGGGTCTTCCATTTGGAGCCTGTGATTTGCTTAGTTCTATTGGCCACAAGTCTCTGATTCCCTTCTTTTTTTTTTTTTTTTTGCTACAGCTATTCTTTATCACGATAATATGAACTACATTCTAAAAAATTCCTCCCCGAGTCAACCCTACCTCCACCACCCAGAAGGATTGCATGTCCTTTACACTGTATCTACAGTGAAACTCTACACAGCTCTCTGACTGCAAGGACATAATCCAGTGAGAATTGAGTAATGATAAAACTATTTCCTTTAAAAACCCATGATTACCATTTCGTCATTTCTTTGATTCATTTGGCCATTTAAACAAGGGCTTCTCAAACTTTAATGGATATATGCATCACTTGTTCAAATAGAGACTTGGATTTAGTAAGTCTGGGGTGGGCCCAAAGATTCTATCTAGTGAGTTTCCAGATGATATCAATACTACTAATCTATGCGCTTCCTGGTTCTATAAGCTATCAGTTATTTATTTCATTTTTTCTTGGTTGTGTCTCCATTGTTATTCTTATTTCATAACAAGCCCTTCTAATGACCCAAATATTATGAACCTGAGGTAAACCAAATGTAATGGCGTTTTCCTTTTATGTTAAAATTGCCCAGAAGAAAAACATTATGAAATGGGTGGTGGTGATGTTTGCACAGCACGGTGATTATGAATAACGCCACCGAATTGTACACTTGAAAATGGTTGAAATGGCAACTGTTTTGTTATATTTATTTTACTACAATATTTTTTTAATTGCTCAGATATGTGTATTTTTTAATGAGATTTTTTTTTTGCTCTAATCCAGTTATAGCTACTTAGTGATTATAACTAATTGTGCATCTCATTGAATAATACAAGATACTTCAAACAACATGTTAAATGAACTATTTGAAAGTCTTTTCTTTAATAAAGCCAGTTTCTTATGGACTGAATGACATTTAAATGTATGAAAGCATCCTAATGAACAAAGCAATGGCAGGTGGCACAAACAGTTTGTGGTCATCTTCTAACCTAAAGGTTGGCAGTTCAAACCTACTAGTGGTGTTGTGGAAGAAAGGCCTGACAACCAGTTCCCAAAAAGATTATAACCAAGAAAATGCTATGGAGCAGTTCTACACTGTAACACATGGGGTCACCATATGTCAGAATCAACTCAATTACTTTTTTTTTTTTTTTTTGGTAGGTGAAAAGTCAAAATGATACTAGTATTTGCATCAACTCTGTTTCATTTACTGTTGTCCCACGCATAGGCCGGCACTTATCTGTGGTGGTTTCAGCCCTGCCTGCCCTCTGGTGTAAAGTGCATGAACCAGAGCCCCCATTATCCCATCAACCACATCTCTACTAAGGATCTGGGATGGCTGCAGTCACTTGCTGACTCCCACTGGAAGGCTCTGAGCTCAGGTGTATGCAAACTCTTCAATCTTTGCCTCAGCCTTTCTGCCCACTTGCTGGAAACTGTATCCCTCATCCTGCCTGCCAGCCGTCCTTCTTCAGTCCTTCACTCTGTTCATTGTGGAATGGAGTAGGCCAGGGTCAGGGAGAGATGATTGAAAAGCAAGGGACTCAAAATGAAATGACCAAAATATTCACTAAGTGCCAAGTCATATGCTTTGTGGGACTTCACATTAAGCAGCCTCATGGCTACACAAAACAAACCGAGGGTTTCTGCCTATGAAAACTCATCTTTCATTTCCAAGGAAATGTTGATGGAAAAATGAAACCTATTGTGCTTTTTCTTTTTCAAGTGACATCTTCCAAGCACAATTTGCTGTTTTACTGGTTTTGCTGGCAGTGAAAAATGCTAAGCGCAGATCTAGCTTGTGGACTTTTGAGGCATAAGACTGTTTGCTGGGCTGGAACAACACCATCACAAAGCAAAACCCGTCTTTTCTGCCACTGTCAGCACGCTAGGGCTGCACAGACAAGAAAGGTTTGCATAAGAAAGTGCCCAAATGTTAATCCATTTTTACTGCTAAACATGACCCTAAACTTCTTATAAGCTTCTGAAATGTTGAGATAACTCTTTGCTTACTTGTTCCACCTTGTTTCATAAAATGACGGTATAGTATAGAAGCAGGGAGTCAGCTGAAGTCGCAATGAAAGTGACACTCCTCTGTCTTTTCCCAGACACTTTCTGTGGGGAGAGAAGGCAGCAGTGCAGAAAGCTAGGCCACGAGTCTGGAGGCAGCACTAAGTATGGTCATATATGACCTTGTGGAGGTCTTTGGGTACTCAGGACATCATTTGTGAAATTACGTTAACGCTAAGGCTCTTTCTGAAGTCCCTGGATGGCACACGTTGTTAAGCCCTCAACTACTATCTAGAATGTTGGCAGTTTGAACTCACCCAGAGGTGCTCGGAAGAAAGGACTGGGTCTGCTTCTGAACTATCACAGCCTTGAAAACCCTAAGATGAGCAGTTCTACTCTGCAACACATGGGGAGGCTATGAGTTGGAATCTACTCAATGACAACCTGTGGTGGTGGTAAGATTCTTTCTAGTTTGACAATCCTTTTATTCTAGAAATGAGGTCTTTGAAAATTTGTCTTTTAGCTGAGACCTTAACAAGAACACATAAATAAGCACAGAAATAGACATCCCTCAAATCACTTCCTAATTATGATCAAATCAAGTCTGAGTCCCTGTTAATCTCTGCATATGGAAAAATGAGGAAATTCTTATTTCTTAGCTTCTTGAAGGTCTTTGTAATCTTCTGCATTAATGGGAGGATCCATTTATAAATTTGAGATCACGTCTTATTACAGCAATATAAAGAAATAATATAAACTCCTGGAGGACAAAAAAAGAAAAGATACAGGTTCTCTAGTACTTTCTAGTATCTTAATAGATACTTTCTGGTTGTTAGAGTGACAGAGATTCTTAGACCAGCCCTGTGGGCTATTAAGAAGGGGAGAGTGGGCAAGTGCCTATGGGAACACCAGAACTTCTGGGGTTGGATGTTGGAGACAAGGATCTTTCAAAATAAATTCTTTTTGAAAACTCTGAAACACGCCCTGCATTCTAACATGATGACACCATAAATGAGAAGCACAGTTTCCTAAGAAAGCACATTTAGCCTGTTGAAAAAGGCAGAGAAAAGGTGTGAGTGCATCTGTCTCAGAGAGATTGGAAAACCTCAGTGTATTACTTATTCCAAACAAGACAATGGACCCATCGGACACATCCATAAGTGTCCTTAGAGGTTACAAATAATTGTGAGGACAAAGGAGAAAATCGTCAATTATTTTTTTTTTCAATTTATCTTTATGAGGGGTCCATAGAGTATGCTTTTTACTATCACAAATTCTGTTCAGTCATAGGTGAGGAAGTGGTTAAGCCATGAGGTAAGTCTTCTTCAGACCTCATTTAACTGATGGCAGCAGGAAACTTAGAGAGATGGGGAAACTTCACTGTGGTCCTGAGTCAGGAAACTGTAGAGTAAATCCCCACCCCAGGTGCCCTTGTGGAGTCTGTGCAGCATAATGACACTGAGGTCTAGGGAGCTTCTGCATTGTGCTAATGAGCAGGTGTATACCTGTTGGATTAAAACTTTGCTGTGTTTGCTCCTATAATATTATGTGCAATGCCCTTTGGATGGAATAAAACAGGGACAGATAGAAAAATAAGATAGAAGAGTGGGAAGCAAAAGTGGGAAAGGATCAGAATCTAAAATTAAAATCTACAACATCAGGGAAGGGACAGAAGATTAAGCACAGGACTGCTCAACAAATCTCCAATAGTGAGTTTCAAAGGAACCTGTTGAAATGTGAAGGAGGTAGTTTTTGTTAAATCAGGATTAGATCTATGTTGAAAACACAGTGGGCACCAAACTCTCACCCTGGGAAGGAGAAAGCAAAGGAAAATATACTTAGTATCTAGAAAGATTTGTACAAACTCACTCAAGTTGGCCACTCTCTGGGTCGATAAAGGAAGACGTACCTTTGGAGATTTTGCCCCTAAACATTTTATTTTGATATCTGGGAGGACAAAGTCACAAAAATCAATCACATTAGTATATAAACAAGTTCTGTACTATACTGAACATGAGTATGACTCTGGAAGGCTTTGTCTTATATTCTTAAATTTTATATCAAACTTGACAAAGACCTCTTACGATGCTGAAACAAATCCATAAAAAACACGTAAAACAGATCAGCTAGGAAATGCACTTTCTTGGCAAATGTAACTTCTCCTGTATTCCTCAACCTTATTTAGGTTAAAAATATATTTTCAAATTATCTAAGCATCATCACTCTCTACCTTGTCACCAGTCATCCTAAGTCACTATTATTTATGCACCACACACTAGAGTCCCTTTCAAGAAGATGTGAGTCTTTGGAGAAAGAATGCAGAGTTATTTATTAGCTGGAGATGAGCCAAGATCACTTATACAATACAACAACTCTGGGCAGGGGATAGAAATAGGGAAGCTTCATATTTTCTTAGAAGGAAGACAAGTGCAGATCCATTGTTTCCCTCTTGGGTCCAACCATGCTGGGGATGCTGTGTTTGATCCTGGACACAATTTTTTTTCAAAATTAAACTGACAGATGCAGGGCCAAGATAGTGGAATAGTCAGACACTTCCTGCAATCCCTCTTACAACAAAGACCCAAAACAACAAGTGAAACGATTATATTTATGACAAGCCAGAGCCCTGAACATCAAAGGCAAAGTAAGAAAACGGACTGAGCAGCAGAGGGAGGGAGAGATGGTTCAGAAGCAGAGAGGAGTTGCCGGACCTGAATCACTGGGATCCCTCAGGCACCATCCCCAGGAGCGGCTGCGGTGGGCTGGTAGTAGCATTCGGCCACAGTTTCCTTAGAGAGAAGCAGCCAGTCATACAGCCTACTCCTACCTCCGGAACCAAAGAAGAATGGTGCTCTTGGCAAAAGCTAAGGACTTGTATGCATTTTACCATGTCCCCCACCCCCAAGCCAGCTTCAGAGGCTGTCAATTTCCCTGGGCCTGAGATAGGCTCTGTTGAGCACCTGGAGCTGTCCTCCTGGCCTTGGAGTAGGAATAAATTCACAATAGAGAGGAAAGATAATTTCCCACCTCCACTAACCTAGGGAGCTCAGGACAGAAGCAGCTCCTGTCTAGGCATAAATGGTCCATGGACTTTGAATACT
The DNA here is from genome assembly GCF_030014295.1 of Loxodonta africana. Classification (NCBI taxonomy): domain Eukaryota; kingdom Metazoa; phylum Chordata; class Mammalia; order Proboscidea; family Elephantidae; genus Loxodonta; species Loxodonta africana. Next base: position 69,146,761 of record NC_087352.1, read on the forward strand.
TTTCCTCCCTGCATGGACCTGTGTGGGCCTATTTCAGTAGAATAAGCTCTTGTTGGCAGACTGCAACCATTTCAGCTGTGCAGGGAAGAGGTGGGTGTTTGATATTTGATGCCACTTTACCTATAAGCTGGGTCCTCATCTACCCACAACAGGAGCCTAAGGACTCATGGCTCCACTCGGGTCACCAAGCCATCTGTGAAAGGGATCCATGGATAACTGGTACCTCCCAGTCCTTACAACCAAAAGCATTGGGTGCCCATGGTCCATCTGCAAAACCCACCCACCTGTACTCTCTAGAGAGCAGGGACATGCTTTCCTCACATATGCTCAGGGGACAGTTCTCAGCCCCCTGCCTTGTTCAGAGTATGACTCCCTGCTGTAACCAGATACCAGTACCCACACCAATCACCTCTGCCTCTCTAAGACTGTAGGACAGAGCCTGTAACACACAGTTGATGATCAGCTATCTGGACACTGGAGCTGATTTCATACAAGAAAAATGAATGGATTCCTAGACTGACATACCTGATAACAACTCTAGCCATCTGGTGACAGGACATTAGAGCTTCAAAGATGAAAATAATCAAGCTGGCTCACTCAAGCAACCCATTTGGGCTTGTCAAAACAAAACAAAGCAAGAAGCTATGATACAGTAAGTGAACATAAAATAAACACAATACCTTATAGATGGCTCAGAGACAACAGTCAATATCAAATCACATAAAGAAACAGACCATGATCACCTCAACAAGCTCTCAAAACAAAGAATCAACAGATCTTCTGGCTAAAGGTGTCTTCCTGGAATTCTTGGATGCAGAATTCGAAAGCTTAATATACAGAACACTTCAAGACTTCAGGAACAACATTAGAAAGGAGATCAGGCAATACACAGAACAAGCCAAGGAACACACAGATAAAGTAGTTGAAGAAATTAAAAAGGTTATTCAAGAACATAAATGAAAAATTTAATAAGCTGCAAGAATCCATAGAGAGACAGCAATCAGAAATTCAGAAGATTACCAAAAAAATTACAGAATTAGACAACTCAGTAGAAAGTCAAAGGAGTAGAATTGGGCTAGTAGAAGTCAGAATTGGTGAGCTTGAAGATAAAGAACCTGGAACCAATATATTTGAAGAAAAATCAGATAAAAGAATTAAAAAAAAATGAGGAAAACTTAAGAATCATGTGGAACTCTACCAAGAGAAATAACCTACAAGTGATTGGAGTACCAGAACAGGGATGGACAACAGAAAATATAGAGAGAATTGTTGAAGATTTTTTGGCAGAAAACTTCCCTGATATCATAAAGGATGAGAAGATATCTATCCAAGATGCTCATCAAACTCCACATGAGGTAGATTCTAAAAGAAAGTCATCAAGACATATAATCAAACTTGCCAAAACCAAAGATAAAGAGAGAATTTTAAGAGCGCCTAGGGATAAACGAAAAGTCACCGGCAAAGGACAGTCAATAAGAATACACTCATCAGAAACCATGCAGGCAAGAAGGCAATGCGATGACTTATACAAAGCGTAGAAGGAAAAAATTGCCAGCCAGGAATCATATATCCAGCAAAACTGTCTCTCATATATGAAGGTGAAATTAGGACATTTCCAGATAAACAAAAGTTTAGGAAATTAGTAAAAACAAAACCAGAACTACAAGAAATGCTCAAGGGAGTTCTTTGGTTAGAAGATCAATACTATCAGGTATCAACCCAAGCCTAGAACACTGGACAGAGCAATCAGAGGTGAAACCAGATTGGGAAATCACAAAAATAAACTGATATTAAAAAAAAAACTCATAAGAAGACAACACTAAAACAATAAAGGGGACTAATAAATGTAGTCACAGATCTTTCATATGGAGAGGAACAAAAGCCGTATATAAAGAAATAGAAGTTAGGATTAAATTTAGAAAAATAGGGGTAAATATTAAGGTAACCACAAAGGTGACTAACTATCCAACTCATCAAAATAAAATACAAGAAAAAAATACACACTCAGCAGAAACCAAAACAACAACAATGGATAAGAGGAAAAGACAATACATAAAAATAAACTATTCAGCACAAAAAATTAAGTGGGAAAAAGAAACTGTCAACAACACACAAAAAAAGACATAAAAATGACAGCACTAAACTCGTACTTATCCATAATTACTCTGAATGTAAAAGGACAAAATGCACTGAAAAAGAGACAGAGAGTGGCAGAATGTTTTAAAAAACATGATCTATCTATATGCTGCCTATGAGGGACACACCTTAGACTTAGAAACACAAACTAAAACTCAAAGGATGGAAAAATATATATCAAGCAAACAGCAATCAAAAAAGAGCAGCAGTGGTGATATTAATTTCTGACAAAATAGACTTTAAAGTTAACTCCACCACAAAGGACAAGGAAGAACACTATATAATGATTAAAGGGACAATATATCAGGAGAGTATAACCATATTAAATATTTATACATCCAATGACAGGGCTGTAAGACACATAAAACAAACTCTAACAGCATTGAAAAGTGAGATAGCTCCACAGTTATAGTAGGAGACTTCAACACACCAGTTTTGGTGAAGGACCCTACATCCAGAAAGAAGCTCAATAGAGACACAAAAGATCTAAATGCCACAATGAAGCAACTTGATGTCATAGGCATATATAGAACACTCCACCCAACAGCAGCCAAGTATACTTTCTTTTCTAGTGCGCATTCATTAGAATAGACCACATATTAGGTCATAAAGCAAGCCTTAGTAGAATCAAAGACATTGAAATATTACAAAGCATCTTCTCTGACCATAAGGCCATAAAAGTAGAAATCAATAACAGAAAAAGCAGGAAAAAGAAATCAAACACTTGGAAACTGAACAGTACCCTGCTCAGAAAAGACTGGATTATAGAAGACATTAAGGATAGAATAAAGAAATTCAGAGAATCCAATGAGAATGAAAACACTTCCTATCAGAAACTTTGGGACACAGTGAAAGCAGTGCTCAGAGGTCAATTTATATCAATAAACACACACATAGAAAAAGAAGAAAGGGCCAAAATCAAAGAATTATCCCTACAACTTAAACAAATAGAAAGAAAGCAACAAAAGAAACCATTAGACATGAGAAGAAAGCACATAATAAAAATTAAAGCAGAATTAAATGATATAGAAAACAGAAAAACAATTGAAAGAGTTAACAAGACCAAAAGCTCGTTCTTTGAAAAAATTAACAAAATTGATAAACCATAGGCCAAACTGACAAAAGAAAAACAGGAGAGGAAGCAAGTAACCCAAATAAGAAATGAGAAGAATGATATTACAACACACCCGAATGAAATTCTATGAAAAATTGTACTCTTAACAAATTTGAAAACCTAGAAGAAATGGAAGAATTTCTAGAAACACACTACCTAACCAAACTAACACAAACAGAGGTAGAACAACTAAATAGACCCGTAACAAAAGAAGAAATTGAAAAGGTAATCAAAAAACTCCCAACAAAAAAAAAATCCTGGCCTGCACGGCTTCACTGCAGAGTTCTACCAAAGGTTCAGAGAAGAGTTAACACCATTATTACTAAAGGTATTTCAGAGCATAGAAAAGGACGGCATACTCCTACACTCACTCTATGAAGCCAGCATATCCCTGATCCAAAACCAGGTAAAGACACAACAAAAAAAGGAAATTACAGACTTATATCCCTCATGAACTTAGATGCAAAAATCCTCAACAAAATTTGAGCCAATAGAATTCAACAACATATCCAAAAAATAATTCACCATGACCAAGTGGGATTCATACCAGGTATGCAGGGATGGTGCAACATTAGAAAAACAATTAATATAATCCATCATATAAATAAAACAAAAGACAAGAACCACATGATTTTATCAATTGATGCAGAAAAGGCATTTGACAAAGTTCAATACCGATTTATAATAAAAACTCTTGGCAAAATAGGAATAGAAGGAAAATTCCTCAACATAAAAAAGGGCATTTATACAAAGCCAATAGCCAAAATCCTCCTAGATGGAGAGAGTCTGAAAGCATTCCCCTTGAGATCAGGAACCAGACAAGGATGCCCTTTATCGCCATTCTTCTTCAACATTGTGCTGGAGGTCCTAGTGAGAGCAATTAAGCTAGATAAAGAAATAAAGGGCATCCAGATTGGTAAGGAAAAAGTGAAAGTATTTCTATTTGAAGATGACATGATCTTATACCTAAAAACCCTAAAAATCCTCTAGAAAACTACTGAAACTAATAGAAGAGCTCAGCAGAGTATCAGGATACAAGATAAACACACAAAAATCAGTTGGATTCCTCTATACCAAAAAAAAAGAACATCGAGGAGGAAATCACTAAATCAATGCCATTTTCAGTAGCCCCCAAGAAGATCAAATAAAAAAAAAAAAATACCTAGGAATAAATCTTACCAGAGATGTAAAAGAAGTATACGAAGAAAATTACAAGAAAGACACTACTGCAAGAAACCAAAAAAGACATACATAAGTGGAAAAACATACCTTGCTCATGGATAGGAAGACATAATATTATAAAAAATGTCTATACTACCAAAAGCAGTCTATAGATACAATGCAATTCTGATTCAAATTCCAATGACATTTTTTTATGAGATGGAGAAACAAATTACCAACTTTATATGGAAGGGAAAGAGGCCCCAGATAAGTAAAGCATTACTGAAAAAGAAGAACAAAGTGGGAGGCCTCACGCTACCTGATTTTCGAATCTATAAACCGCCCCAGTAGTCAAACAGCCTGGTTCTGGTACAACAACAGACACATAGACCAATGGGACGAAATTGAGATTCCAGGCATAAATCCACCCACATATGAGCAGCGGATATTTGACAAAGGCCCAAAGTCAGTTAAATGGGGAAAAGATAGTCTGTTTAACAAATGCTGCTTGCATAACTGGATAGTATATCCACCTGCAAAAAAATGAAACAAGACCCATACCTCATACCATGCACAAAAACTAACTCAAAATGAATCCAAGACCTAAAAATAAAATCTAAAATGATAAAGATCATGGGAGAAAAAATAGGGGCAATGCTAGGAGCCCTAATACATGGCATAAACAGTATACAAAACATTACTAACGATGCAGAAGAGAAACTAGATAACTGGGAGCTCCTAAAAATCCAACACCTATGCTCATCCAAAGACTTCACCAAAAGAGTAAAAAGATTACCCACAGACTGGGAAGAAGTTGTTAGCTATGACATTTCCTATCAGCGCCTGATCTCTAAAATCTACATGATACTCCAAAAACTCAACTACAAAAAGACAAATAACCCAATTAAAAAAATGGGCAAAGGATATGAACAGGCACTTCACTTAAAGAAGACATTCAGGTAGCTAAGAGATGCATAAGGAAATGCTCAGGATCATTAGCCATTACAGAAATGCAAATTAAACCCACAATGAGATTTCCATCTCACTCCAACAAGACTGGCATGAATCCAAAAAACAGAAAATAATAAATGTTGGAGAGGTCGTGGAGAAACTGGAACATTTATACACTGCTGGTGGGAATGTAAAATGGTACAACCACTTCGGAAATCAATTTGGTGCTTCCTTAAAAAAGTAGAAATAGAATTACCATAAAAAATTACCATACGATCCAGCAATCCCACTCCTTGGAAGATATCCTAGAGAAATAAGAGTCTTTACACGAACAGATATATGGACATCGATGTTCTTTGCAGCACTGTTTACAATAGCAAAAAGATGGAAGCAACCAAGGTGCCCATCAATGGATGAATGGATAAATAAATTATGGTATATTCACACAATGGAATACTACACATTAATAAAGAACAATGACAAATCCGTGAAACATTTCATAACATGGAGAAATCTGGAAGGCATTATGCTAAGTGAAATTAGTTGCAAAAGGACAAATATATAAGACCACTATTATAAGAACTCAAGAAATAGTTTAAACGGAGAAGAAAATATTCTTTGATGTTTACGAGAGCAGAGAAGGAGGGAGGGAGAGGTGTTTTCACTGGTTAGATAGCAGATAGGAATTATTTTGGGTGAAGGGAAGAACAACACACAATAATGTGAGGTCAGCACAACTGGACTAAACTAAAAGAAAGAAGTTTCCTGAATAAACTGAACCCTCCAAAGGCCAGTGTAGCAGAGGCCAGGGCTTGGGGACCATGGTTTCAGAGGACATCTAAGTCAATTGGCATAATAAAATCTATAAAGAAATCATTCTGCATCCCACTTTGGAGAGTGGTTTCTGGGGTCTTAAATACTAGCAAGTGGCCATCTAAGATGCATCAATAGGTCTCAACTCACCCAGAGCAAAGGAGAATGAAGAGCACCAAAGACACGAGGTATTTATGAGCCCAAGAGACAGAAAGGACCACATAAACCAGAGACTGCTTGGCCCAAGACCAGAACAGCTAGATGGTGCCCGGCTACAACCGATGACTGCCCTGACAGGGAGTGCAATGGAGAGCCCCTGAGGAAGCAGGAGAGCAGTGGGATGCAGACCCCAAATTCTCGTAGAGACCACACTTAATGGTCTTACTGAGACTAGAAGGTCCCTGGAGGCTATGGTCCGCAGACCTTCTGTTAGCCCAAGACAGGAGCTATTCCCAAAGCCAACTCTTCAGACAGGGAACGGACTGGACAGTGGGATAGACAATGATACTGGTGAAGAATGAGCTTCTTGCATCACAGTAGACACATGAGGCTATGCTGGCATCTCCTGTCTGGAGAGGAGATGAGAGGGCAGAGGGGATCATAAACTAGCCAAATGGACACAAAAATAGAGAGTCAAGGGAAAGCGTGTGGTGTCTCACTAGGGGAAGAGAACTTAGGAGTATATAGCAAGGTTTGGATAAATTTTATATGAGAGACTGACTTGATTTGTAAACTTTCACTTCAAGCACAATAAAAGTTAAAGAAAAAAACAAAAAATTAAACTGACAGACTAAAGGTCCTTCAAAAGTGAGCGATGGGGACTTTGACAGCACTTACAACTACATTAACCCAAGAATGGGGAAAAACTGGAAGCAGGGCAGTTAAAACCGTGCATAAGCTGAATCTGCCATGAACCACCTCTGCATCTTCTCAGGTGTGTCACTAAGCCTTATTCATTTCACTCTATCAATCTTCTACATGGGAAATATTATGGATCACTCTTTTATTTCAATTGCTGGCCTAGCTGCTCCCTTTAGGAACTTGGGACAAAACTATCAGTTAATTCATTTACAAAATGCGTGGCAAGAGCGTCTGTAAAATAAATAATTGGAGCCTGATAGCCTCCAAGTTCCTGGGTGGTGCAAATGGTTAGTCCTTGGCTACTAACCAAAAAAATCTCTAACAGTTCAAACCCACCCAGAGGCATTTGGAAGAAAGGCCTGGCAATCTACTTCCTAAGGTTATAGCCGTGAAAACCCCATGAAGCACAGTTTTACGCTGCAACAGTCAACTTGATGGCTAATGAATTGTTTGTTTATTTGTGTTTTGGATAGTCTCTAATCTCTCATCTAATGCTAAAAGCTGTAAGTCTAAAACTGATGATTTTCCCAAACAACGCAACCTTGATAAGAATTGGGGGAGGGGAGGTACAATCTGTGACATATACTTAAATTTAACTAGATGGGAGGAAGCCATAAACTAATTCATAAGCCCTTCTGCCAACATCGTAATATATTATTTTGAGCATTGTGGTGCCTGGTATGATATCCTAGGTTTCCACAATTCCCCATCTGTGCTAGACTATACCAGAAAGAGGTCAGAGCATGGCCCCTTTCCAACATTAGAGACAGCTGTAAGACTTCAATACCCTTCCACATGTCTAAATTCTACATCTGATTTCTGGGCAATGTCGCTCTCAGACTGTTTGCTTCCAGATGTCTCAGCATGTAGCTATGTTGTTTATGCGATTTAAAGATGTTTTCTTCTTTTGCAAGGACCTCTGAGCCCATATATTCTAGTCTCTCTGTATACAAGAAAACTATATTTTTCTATGAGACTAGATAGCCTTTCATTCAAAATAAAATTTTAGGAAAGTATAATAATAGTAAGAGTTGCAAACGGATACTTCTTTCGTAATTCATCAGTAGACTGATGCTGAATACGTAAAAGCCTTATGAGTCTGAATGATAACTTGTGTCAAAACAGTCCATTCTGATTTATTGATTAAATGGGCCTCCAACTGATAGTCTCCAGCTATATATAGCACATACGACTCGACAGCACTGGGTCTGGGCTAGGAATTAGAGTGTGGGTTGTCCAGCTGCTCTGATTTTCATTCCCTAAGACCCAGAAACGCCTGTGTCCTGCTGCACCAATTATCAGACCTTGACTCAGGGTTCCTGGTGTAGCCGTTAACATGTGAAGATCAATAGAAGAAAGGGAATCGAAATATCACCCGAAGCACTGATTTCTCTGGAACAAGGCTGGTTTGGAACTTCAGACAGATTTAAAAACTCAGGTGGATCTTTTTCTGCCATGCTACATTTCTTACACTTCAGAATTGGAGCCAGCTTCTACGAACATTTGTGTACAAGTTATTGTATGGAATTATGCTTTCTTTTCTCATTCCATACATAGGCATGGAGTATCTGGGGTATATGGTAGGTGTATGTTTGACATTTTAAGTAACTGCCAAACTGCTTTCCAAAGTGGTTGCATGATTTTGCATCCCCACCAGCAGTGTGCTAAAATTCGAGCTCCTCCCCATCCTGGCCAATATGACAATACTTGGTATGTAGCCCATTTTGTTTATTTGCTTGCTTTTAATGTTAGGCATTCTAGTGCTGTTTCCAGTATTTTGTACACGTTCTTTACTTTTGTTCTCTTAATTCACACAATTGGGCACATAGTTGCTGGGCAAAAGCCCAGTAATCAGCTGATTTAAATTTTAGGTTGTTTAGTGTTATCTGTTTGTGATTTTAATTCATGTTTTTCTAATTACGATAACCTTGAATTTCTTATGCATTGCCCAGGTAGAGGAGTCCAATGGTTGATTGAGAATGCTGAATTGGAGTTCAGAGGAGACATTTATAGACAATATAATTTTATTCTGGCTTTTATAAATTTGATGATATCCAAGATTCAGTTATACGAGGCTGGTAGATTTTTTTAGAATTGTGATGTTTTTAAAATGTCCCCTATGCATTAGAAAGTGTCACTACTTAGTACTCCTTTCTTACCCATTTCATCCTGTTGTTGTTGTTGTTGCTTGGTGCCATCAAGTCAGTTCTGACTCATAGTGACCCTATGTACCACAGAACAAAACACTGCTCAGTCCTGCACCATGCTCACAATCGTTGTTATGCTTGAGCTCATTGTTGCAGCCACTGCGTCAATCCATCTCATTGAGGGTCTTCATCCTATTACTTTTCTTTTATTTTTTGTGACAGAGGCTATAGCCATTGATTAGAGATATTCGCAATTTTACTCTGAAACTTCGAATTTTTAATACTAAATAACAAGAATTAGAAGAAAAACTTTTTTTTTTAATTTTTATATTAAACACCTTTGAATGGAGCCCTGTGGCACCCTGGTTATTAAGAGCTTGGCAGCTAACCAGAAGGTTGGCAGTTTGAATCCACCAAGTGCTCCTTGGAAACCCTATAGGGCAGTTCTACTCTGTGCTACAGGGTCACTATGAGTCAGAATTGACTCGATGGCAATGGGTTGGGTTATTTTTTGTTTTGGATTCTTAATATAAAAAATAATCAACATATCCTTAGGAGAAAAGCAAAGCATGTACCAAATTTGATTTCTTCAGGTGAACATAGAATCTGAGGTTCTGGAGTACAAACACAGCCAAAAGCAAATGCAACAGTTTTTCTTTGGTCTTACTTCTCAAGTGGATAAAATATACCTACTTCTAGGAAAATGGAATTCCATTTTCTAGAAATAGTGTTTCTTTCTCAGTTTTTCTTATCATGTGAAAGTGAAAAGGTGTATAAAAGTTGAATGTGTGACTATTAAACTGGCATTTAATTAAGGTGTTTCTGTTACCAGAGAGATTTGAGAGCCACCATAAAAACGAAGGATCATTTTGTAGGTTAGATGTAGTCAATCAGTGCTATATTTCTAGAATTTTGTACATATCCTTTACTATTATTCTCTTAACACACAATGGAGCACATAGTTGCTGGGCAAAACCCTAGTGAGTAGCTGATGTAGCCTAAAACTGTCTTTTAAGATAATTAATGATTTTCATCACTTTCTGGATTATGTTGTTTTGCGTTCAGTAATATAGTGAAAGGCATAATAGGAAAATACAAAGTTTTAGAGATTTAAACCAGAGCCAGTTAAATGGCTCATAAACTTCTCACACCTCTCAAAATATTAAATGATTCTAGGGTTGGAAACCAAAAGAAATTGGTTTTTTTTTTTTTTTAATTTGGAAACATTTTCAAACTTACCAAAAATTTGCAAGAACCATACAAATAATTTTTATTTTTTCCTGAGTCATTTAAGAATTGCCAAGGTCCAGCATGGCAGAGGCAGCAGTTTGGGGCACCATGGTTTCAGGAGACATCTAAGTCAATTGGCATAATAAAATCTATTAAGAAAACAATCCACATCCCACTTTGGAGAGTGGTGTCTGGAGTCTTAAATGCTAGCAAGCGGCCATCTAAGATGCATCAATGGGTCTCAACCCACCTGGAGCAAAGGAGAATGAAGAACATCAAAGACACAAGGTAATTATGAGCCCAAGAGACAGAAAGGGCCACATAAACCAGAGACTACCTCAGCCTAAGCCCAGAAGAACTAGATGGTACCAGGCTACAACCGATGACTGCCCTGACAGGGAACACAACAGAGAAACCCTGAGGGAGCAGGAGAGCAGTGGGATGCAGACCCCAAATTCTTGTAAAAAGACCAAACTTAATAGCCTGAGGAACCCAGGAGGCCATGGCCCCCAGACCTTCTGTTAGCCCAAGACAGGAAACATTGCCGAAGATAATGATACTGGTGAAGAGTGAGCTTCTTGAATCAAGTAGACACATGAGACTATGTGGGCAGCTCCTGTCTGGAGAAGAGCTGAGAGGGCAGAGGGGGTCAGAAGCTGGCCTAGTGGACACAAAAATAGAGAGTGTAGGGAAGGAGTATGGTCTCTCGTTAGAGGGAGAGCAACTAGGAGTATACAGCAAGGTGTATATAAGCTTTTGCATGAGAGACTGACTTGGTTTGTAAACTTCCACTTAAAGCACAATAAAAAATAAAAAAATAAAAGAGTTGCCAAAGTGATCTCCATCAGCCTTGAACACTTTAGCATTTATTTCCTACAAAAGAACATTCTCCTACATAACCAAAACATAACAACTAAAACCAGGAAATTAACATCGGTACAATGCTACTATGCCATGCTCAGACCCCATACAATTGTCACCAGCTGTCCTAATAATGTCCTTTATAGCAAAAGGTTTCAGTTGAGAATCATACTTTACATCCAGTTGTCACGTTCCTTTAGTCTACTTGTGTCTGAAATAGCTTTTCACTCTTGCTTTGACTTCCATGAACTCAACACTTTTGAAGACTACAGGGTAGTTATTTTGTAGAGTGTGACTCAATTAGGGTATATCTGAGGCTTCCTTGTGATTAGATTCAGGTTATGCATCATTGGCAGGAATATCACAGAGGAGATATAGTGTTCTCACTGCATCCTATCAGGTAGCACACAATTTCAATTTGTACCATTAATGATGATGTTCACTTTGACACTTAATTAAAGTGTCTTCCCAGCTTATCCACTATGAAGATACTATTTTACCTTTGTAACAAGCAAGTATACTGAAACTATATAAATATCCAATTCCACATAAAACTTTCTATGGATTAATTAACACAAGTATATCACTATAGGCTGCTGGCTACTTATTTAAGTGATTGTATTACATTACTATAACTTATTTTCATATTAAACTTCTCTCAGATTTGGAGAGTGGGAGCCCACTCAAGTTGATTTTTATATTCTTTTGGTGTGTCTCCATTGTTACTTGAGCACACCCTTTCTTTTTATCACAAGATGTACCAGGTTCCTTCTACATTTTCCGTGTCCCAGCTATGGAATCAGCTCTTTCTCTAAGGATCCCTGGTTTCTGTCGTTGGATAATAGCAGTTAGGAGCCAAGATAATGGTACTAGGTAGGCTCAATACTATTCAGCTATTACTCTTCTCAGTCCCTCTCAGTAGACAGTGCTGGGAAATCAAATAGACACACATATACACACTTGTGTGCATGTGTGTGTGTGTGAATCCATTACACGTCCAATTATACCATAAGGTTCATACTAGTTTTCTCCATTTCCATAATTGTACCTTCTTTCCAATAGCAAGAAACCTGGCTCCCATTATCTTTATTCCGTTTACTTGTTTGATCAATCCCCCCATAGCTAACACACTTCCCAAAACCACCGCAGGCCCGTTCACTATGAAGATATCCCCCTCACTTACTCAGAGTCCAACACTCTGTCCTGTGTTACTCCCAGGGGGGATAACCTCCTCACCCTTCATTTACTCTGAAACTCCATGCCTACCTGCCGCTCCAAGTAGACACCCGTCTCATTCTGCCTGGGTTTGATTCTATGCAACATGACTTCTCTGTATGGATGCCTTGCTCTACCTGGGTCTCAGCATCTCCTGGACTGTGTTCTTATATGAATGTCCTCACGCCACCTGAGATCCAATCCTTCCCACCACGTAGATGACCTCCTCACTCCACCTGAGCTCTGAAACCACATGTAACCACCTCCACCCCCTGTGTCTGCCCCATTTAATGATTTCAGATTGAGTTGTCAGAAAGGGGAAGGATGAGAGGGGAAAAATAAGAGCTGAATGGAGAGGATTTTTTTTTTTTTTTTAGCTAGAGAAGTGCTGTGTCTCCACACCTAACCTACACACGTACAAAGGAACAATGAAAGTGTTTAAGAAGATGCTGGAGAACAGAGTGAAGAGGGCAGCTGGCATGGAGTTCAGAGTCCATGAAGGGTGAGAAGGGCACCCACACAAGAGGAGTACACCTTAGGAAGGGGTAAATGTGTTAATAAGATGCTATGAGGCCACAGGAAAGAGGCGCCGATTTGACCAAGTAGATTCTCTGAGAGGTTTTTGGAATTGAGCAGGGTAGGAATGCGAAGGTGAAAAGGGGCGTGGCAGATAGAGAAAACAACACAAGAAAAGGCATAGATAGAGACCTGAACCTGAGCAGCACATAGTTTCCTATACCTTGTGTCCTGGCCTTGGACCATATAAGCTGCCTAACACCTTGGTTACTCTAGGTTGCAGTCCCTGCCTTGCCTCTGATGGAGCTTGCTGATATAGACACATGTTGTCTCCTATATATTATTTGATGTGAATGATGGAACAATCCTATATTTTTCCCAAGAAGACTAATATCATGTCTGCTTTAAACCTAAGGAAAATGAGGTTCAGGAAAGCTCAGTGGTTTCCCCCAAGACTCTCAGCAAGTCTGAATCAGAGCATGATTTAGACTCTTGATTCTACAATATAAATCTTTGGGCTCCCAGCCCAGTTCTCTGTAAAACATGTCTCAAGCCTTTGTATTTGTATTATAAGGTTTAAAAAAAAAAAAAATTTAAAGGCATGAAACCTTTTTTTCTCTGAATCCCTGCAGTGTCTAGCATATAGCTCTACCTATAGTAACCAGTACATGTTGTGTTGGACAACTGAATACATTAGCATCGTAATAGCAATTACGTAACTCATGTAAAGATCTAGAATTATAGTAACCAAGAGGAAAAAAAAATTCCAGTGCTTTTAGCCATGTCTTTTCCACAGTCTTATTTTCTCTTGCAGAATGTAGACAACAGCATACTTTCCTATCAGCGTGGAGACCACTGAGACACTTCTACATTATTCAGTCCAACCACAGTGGCTTCCAAGGGGAAAATAAATACTTAGACTGAGGCTTCACTGGTCTGCATCGCATGCACAAGCATGAAGGATTTGTTTGCTGTCACATTTTCAGGTGGGAACAAAATCCCCATGCTGAGCCCTGTTGCTCACCGCAACCCTTCAGATATGATTTGGCACATGGAGTTTTAGGCGCCTCTGAGCCGGTACCTCTCCTTCCATCATGCCCACAGCTCAGGCAGGCACAAGAAACAGGATTCTTGACTATCACTTGGTAACAGGTGTGGCAGGTCTGAAGAGCCTACCACCTGTCAGCACATCTAACGATAAAATCGTTGGCCTGCTACCATTCGGCAGTGCATTTGCAATTGTGTTTCTGGAAGAGAAAATATGTCTGACTGAATCATGAGAAAAACAAACGAGAATGTGAGAGAATTTTTTTTTTCCTTACACCGCATTAAATGAACAAAATTATGCTGAGGTTTAGGATTAAAAACAAAGGCAAAAAAAAAAAAAATATGAAGCAGAGTTCCTATGATGCAAGAGCTTATAATCATGTTAAAATCAAAAGCCAAATCTATTGCAGTCAAGGTGATTCCAACTCATAGTGACCCTATAGGACAGAGTAGAATTGCTCCACAGGGTTTCCAAGGAGCAGCTGGTGGATTCGAACTGCTGACCTTTTGATTAGCAGCTGTAGCTCTTAACCACTATGCCACCAGGGCTACCACAATCGAGTTGGGACATCATAATTCAGCATTTTAAAGATACATGGCATTAGAAGATAAGGTATGCAATGTGCCACATAGCAGTGCATGTATAAATACTATAGGCATTCTAAGGGAAAGCAATCACTAAATGTCAGGGGTTGGAAGTTGAGAAGAATGTTCTAATGGAGAAGAGAAGAGAATTAGAAATGGGAATTAAAGAAAGTTTGGGATTTTCAACAAAGATCGGAAAATCACGTATGAGCACAATGGACAGATTAGTATGATTGAATTTCAAGCAATGTGTGGACAAATTGTATAACTAGTGTTAGAGGGTAAGTTGGGCTCCATGTTCACAGGGCATATAAAGGCTATCCTAAAAAGAGCTAGACTATACCTGACAGGCAATAGGGAGGCAGTGGAGTTTATGGGCAAGAGTGTGAGAAATAAAAAGTTGGGCTTTGCAACGGTCAACTTCAGTTGTGAATAGTTTAAAAAGGGGAGGAAATGGAATCAGAACAAACTCTTTGAAATTATCGTATCATCCAGATATGAAATAATGAGGACTTTCACATAGGTTAGGGCACTGGACAGGAGAGAGGGGATGCAGATGTCATTAAGAACTCAGAAGCTATAGATATCAAAAGATAACACCTTCTGCTGAAAGGATCTATGAGTTGGTCTAAGCATGTTGCTGGCAAAATCATGAAGTGGGGAAAAAGTTTATCTTTAGAGATTTCTGCCTTTCTTTCTAATTCATTTACTCGATAACTGTTCCTAGAGTGCCCATACTGTATGCCAATACCAGAATCAAACAGAATTTTACCCTTTTTGGTGATACCATGACTCTCCTGATCAAGCTTCAGAACTGTACACATTTCTTTTCAATAAGTTTTCCACCTTCAATGTCTTCTGCCTGCTGGAAAATAAATTAATGCAGGGATGAAATTTAAAGGAAGTCCAGGATTCTAAACAAGGGTGAGAAAGCGCATTTGTATACAATGAACAGATTAGTAAGACTGACGAAGGATGACTATCCGAGTTAGAAATGTACTCATGCCAAGGCCCATACTCAGAGGTGATAAGAACAGAAGAGCCTGGCCTTATGGCCAGGTGGCAAGGTAAGAAAAGGAAGATGTTTCTATTCATCTGTTCCACTTAGGTGTGGGTCCATTCTACAGGCAAAGGCTTCTGGTCACCCCTATATACACTTTCCAGAGCAGCCATATTCCCCATAATCAGTAAGTGTTCACAGCTCTTGTTGCATTCTTGTTTTGCAACCCCTATGGAGCTCCCTTATAAGGCTCTGCAACAATGCAGAGCCCCTAAATACTGCACAGACTCTGCTATCACTCATGCCTCATTATTTGTGTGACTTGAAGATGAGAAGGTACAATGCATTTTCACTCTATATTCTTTGCCAATTGTTTATTTTGATTCAAGTTTATTATGAAAATTCTAGGTGAACAATAACTCAGAGAAAAGAAAGTAGCTTCCACAAAAGAAAGGCCCAGCTGAATTGATAGGAAAGACATGCACTGTTCACAATACACAGAGCAGACTCAGGAGTGGCACAGATGACTGATAAGGAAGGTCTCATTCTTGATAGTGTCTACATGACATTCTGTGCCTTACACTGTAGGGAGAGCAGGGACACTCCAGCTACCTCCAACACAAGTAACAGCTAAGAGTGCCTCCCCATTCCTGCATCTGCCTGACAGTGTCCTTGAGTGAAAAGAACCTGCTGCATTTCCGACAATAAAATCCAAAAATAATCTCTTTTCTGTAGAGTTTTTAAGTGCCTGGCAGCCCCTCAGTATAGCCTCTGTAGAATTCTCACACTAGAGGGATAGATTTGTGAACAGGAGGAGTCCTCTGAGCAAACAAGCTAGAGTGAGTGCATTCAAATGACTCATCTTCCAGAATGCTTGAGGTCAAGCTAATGTGCCTAGGAGTGTTTACAAACAATTGCGGGAAGAGAGGACCATGGGAATATTGTCGCAGGAATAAATAATTCATAAGGTACAAGGCAGAATAAAGAAGGAATTATTATCTTTTATATTTAGCTTTTGTTTAAATTCTGAGTTCTACTAGAACACAGAATAGTGCTTAAAGAATTAGAGGAAAGCAGAGCAAGAACAAAAATGAGAGACAGAGAGAAGGAAATGAAGAAGTATCCCATTTCAAACAATTTATTAAAAGAAACATTTGTTTTACTTTAACATACATGGCTTCTCCCCACCACCTTTTATGTGAAGATGTGTCCAAGAAAGGGCACTGACCTGGTGTTCTGTCCCTAACTTGAAACCTCTGCCTCATACAATCCTATCTCAAAACAGAGTTTGCATTTAGGAAAGACAGAAGAGCTCAACTAAGGACAGCCTATTTTTTTCTCTGTGCCCTGAACATGCCCACATTACCAGCTTTCAATGTGCCATGATCCCCAGGCCACAGAAACATTGCCCAGGAAGCTTCATTTGCCCTGAGGACACCAGATATATACAGGAAAAATAGCTATTTTTTTTTTTAATTTGAGATAAATATTTTTTATTATAAGAATCTCCCATGCAATTTTAAAATTTAATTGGTCACCCTGTATTTTTTTGTTTAATTTAATTGTGCTTTAGGTGGACACTTACAGCACAAATTAGTTTCTCATTCAAAAATTTATACACAAATTATTTTGTGACATTGGTTGCAATCCCTGCATTGTCTCAGCACTCTACCCCCTTTCCCTTTTCACCCTGGATTCCCAGTGTTCATTTGTCCAGTTTTCATGTCCCTCCCTGCCCTCTTGTCTTTGCTTTTGGGCAGCTGTTGCCTCTTTGGTCTCGTATACTTGATTGAAGTAGGGAGCACATTCCTCACATGTGTTATTGTTTGTTTTATAGACCTGCCTAATCTTTGGCTGAAACGTAGACTTCAAGAGTGGCTTCGGTTCTGAGTTAGCAGAGTGTCCAAGGGCCATAGTCTTGGGGGTTCCTCTAGTGTCTGTCAGACCAATAAGTCTAGTTTTGCTTTTTTTTTTTTTTTAATTTGAATTTTGTTCTACATTTTAGGCATCTTGTATTTTAAATTAAGCTCTTTTTGGGGAGCATGTAATTTTGGATTCATCTGAGGATGTAAGAGATGATATAGCTAGATCCCATGCACTCTTTACCCAGCTTTCTCCAATAGGAGTACCTTGCGAAAGTATAATACAACAAACAACATCAGGCCACAGACTGAACCCAGGACACAATATTGCACCAGGCAGACACCAACCTAGGAAATGAACTCTTAAAGACTATTCAAAACCAAAGGATTTACAACAGGGAACCAGAGAGGTTAATCTGTAAATGACAACATCAGAACAATAAAAGAGGGAATAAAATTGCCCATGTAGGTATAAAATTATCTAATGGAGAGGAAGGCAAGGTGATACCAGGTAATAATAGACTGGTCCAAACCTAGAAAGATAAGGGTAAATTTCAAGGTAACTACACAGAAAATTAACAAACCTACTCATCAAAATAAAGAAGAAAAACATAAAGTCTCGGTAAAAACAAAATCTACAAAAACAAAGGAAATGAAGAAAAAATCCACAAGCAAAAGGAATTCAGCACAGAACAGTAAGAGGAACAATGAAAATGTCTGCATCACAAAAAAGAAAAAAAAAAAAGCACTACAAAATGATGGTAATAAACTCACACCCATCAATAATTAAACTGAAAGTAAATGGCCTAAATACACCCATAAAGAGACAGAGACTGACGGAATGGATAAAAAAGAGATGATCCATCAATATGCTGTCTACAAGAGACTCACCTTATAAACAAAGATGTAAAGATATTAAAAATCAAAGGATGGGAAAAAATATATTGAGCAAATAACTGCCAAAAAAGAGCAGGAGTGGCAATACTAATCTCAGATAAAATAGATGTTAAAATCCACCATAAAAGACAAAGGAGGACAGCATGTAATGATTAAAGGGGTGGTCCATCATGAAGACATAACCATAATAAATGTCTATGCACCCAATGACAATGCCAAAATACATAAAACACTGAAAAGAGAAATAGTTTCACAATAATAGTAGGAGACTTCAACACACCACTCTCGGTAAACGACAAAACATCTAGAAAGAAACTCAGTAAAAATACAGGAGACCTAAAAGACGCAATCAGCCAACTTGATGTTATAGACATATATAGAACACTCCACCTAACAGCTGCAAAGTACGTATTCTTTTCCAATGCACTTGGAATGGTCTCCAGAATAGACCACGTCTTAGACCACAGAGCAACTCTCAATAAAATTCAAAGCAATGAGATAATACAAAGTATCTTCTCTGACCACAACATGATCAAAGCAGAAATTAACAGCAGGAAGAACAAGGAAAAGAATAAATAAATTATCTGGGAACTGAATGACACCCTCCTTAAAAACCACTGGGTAATAGAAGAAATCAGAAATGGAAATGAAAAATTCCTAGAATCAAAAGAGAATGAAAACACATCATACCAAAACGTTTGTGACACAGCAAAGGCAATTGTCAGAGGTCAATTTATAGCACTAGATGCACACATCAAAAAACAAGAAAAGGACAAAATTAAAACATTAGCTACAGAACTCAAACAAATAGGAAAAGAACAGCAAAAGAAACCCACAGCCACCAGAAGAAAGGAAATAATAAAGATTAGAGCAGAAATAAATGAAATAGAGAATAGAAAAACAATAGCAAGAATCAACAAAGCCAAAAGTTGGTTCTTTGAAAGGACCAACAAAATCAACAAACCACTGGCCATATTGACCAAAGCAAAACAGGAGAAGACACAAATACCCCAAATAAGAAATGAAATTTGGGCTATTACAATAGACCCAACTGAAATAAAAAGGATCATAACAGAGTATTATGAAATACTATACTCCAGCAAATTTGAAAACCTAGAGGAAATGGACAAATTTCTAGAAACACACTACCTACCCAAACTGACACAGAATAATGTTAAAAATCCAAACAGACCCATAACAAGAGAAGAGATTGAAAAGGTAATTAAAAAAAAAAACTCCCAACAAAAAAGACCTGGTCCAAATGACTTCACTGGAGAATTCTACCAACCATTCATAAAAGAGATCACACCAGCACCAATAAAACTATTTCAGAACATGGAAAAGGAAGCAATACTTCCAAATTCAGAATATGAAACCAGCATAACCCTGATACCAAAACCAGGCAAAGACACCACAAAAAAAAGGAAAATTACAGACCAATATCTCTCATGAATACAGATGCAAAAATTCTCAACAAAATTCTAGTCAATAGAATTAACATCATATCAAGAAAATAATATGCCATGACCAAGTAGGATTCATACCAGTTATGCAAGGATGGTTCAACATTAGGAAATCAATCAATGTAATCCACCGCTTAAATAAAAGCAAAGCATCACATGATCATCTTAATCAATGAAGAAAAGGCATTCGACAAAGTCCATCACCCATTCCTGATAAAAATGCTCAATAAAATAGACACAGAAGGAAAATTCCTCAACATAATAAAGGGCATCTATACAAAACCAACAGCTAACATCATTTTCAATGGAGAGAGGCTGAAAACATTTCCCTTTAGAACAGGAATAAGACAAGGAAGCCCTTCCTCACCACTCCTATTTAACACTGTGCTGA
This sequence comes from Loxodonta africana, assembly GCF_030014295.1. NCBI lineage: Eukaryota > Metazoa > Chordata > Mammalia > Proboscidea > Elephantidae > Loxodonta > Loxodonta africana. The sequence goes on from NC_087352.1 coordinate 69,167,011, forward strand.
ATGTCCTAGCTAAAGCAATAAGACAAGAAAAAAAGGGCATCAAAATTGGCAATGAAGAAGTAAAACCGTCCCTATTTGTAGATGGTATGATACCATACATAGAAAATCCAAAAGACTCCATGAGAAAACAGAGGGCTGTCTGGGCAGCGCTTTGTGCTGCCGGGTGACCGAGCGAGAGAGCAAGAAGAAGGGAATTGGACACTCCATCATCACTATTTGCGGGTGTTAATGTTTAACTGGGTTGTAAAAGTTAATAATTAACCGAAAGTTATTACGTAACGGGAAATTAATGATTAACCCATTAGTTAATGATTTTCTGATTGGTTAATACTTAACGGATGAGTCATCCTGACACTAGAAAAGTCGAGTGAGCAAGCCAGCTTTCAGTTGCTGTTTGGAGCTTCGCTGTGAAGATGTCTTTCTACGAATTCATCCCGAGCCTACCGACCGACGTCGAAGACCACCTGCCCAGCGTTCCGGATTCCTTCGTGACCTGGTTGCTGGAGGCCGAAATTCTGCTTCCTGATTGGTCAGATCTAGAATTTGACCAAATTGAGATGCATCATGTCACCTTGGGAGACAAATTATTTCGAGAGATGCACAAATTTTGGTGTGGCTGTTTGAAAAAGGAGAGCAAATTTTTTGTTCAGCTGGAAAAAGGGACAGATTTTACCCATCTCCACTGCCTGTTGGAAGCCGATGGAGTCAAATCTATGGTAGTCGGAAGGTACCTGAATCAGATTAAAGAAAATTTGATCAAGCGTGTCTTTCGTGGAATTGAACCAAAAGTGCCAAATTGGCTGGCGGCGACCAAAACCAAGTCCAAAGGAGGAGCCAATAAGCTTCGATCTCAGAGCTATATCCCCGCCTACTTGCTTCCAAAGAGCCAACCAGAATTGCAGTGGGCGTGGACTAACATCGAAGGGTATAAAAAAGCGACGTTGACCCTGAGTGAGCTAGCCAGACTCCTCGCGGAGCACGGAGCGTCAAGACCCGCGTCTGCCGGTCTGCAGTTTGAAAACGGTCCGGTCATCAAGACCAAACAGTCTCAGAACTACATGGAGCTGGTTAATTGGCTGGTGGAGAACGGCATCACGTCGGAGAAGCAGTGGATCCAGGAGAATCAAAATTCTTACCTGTCTTTCAACGCGACTTCCAATGAGCGAGCACAAATTAAGTCAGCCCTGGACAACTCGTCAAAAATTATGTCATTGACCAAATCTGCCCCTGACTATCTGGTGGGAGCCGACCCGCCGGAGGATCTTACCCAGAACAGAATTTATCAGCTGTTTCAGATGAACAATTATGATCCCGCTTATGCCGGTTCGATTCTGCTGGGCTGGTGTGAGAGATCTTTCAACAAGCGGAACGCCGTTTGGCTATTTGGGCCCGCCACTACAGGAAAGACCAACCTGGCCGAAGCCATCGCTCACACCATGCCTTTCTACGGCTGTGTAAATTGGACCAATGAGAACTTTCCCTTCAACAACTGCTTCGATAAGATGCTCATCTGGTGGGAGGCGGGGAAGATGACGGCCAAGGTCGTGGAGCCCGCCAAAGCCATCTTCGGTGGATCCAAGGTGCGCGTGGACCAGAAGTGCAAGGTTTCGCAGCAGATCGACGCTACGCCAGTCATCATCACGTCGAACAGGGACATGTGCATGGTGGTGGATGGAAATTCTACCACTTTTGAACACAAACAACCTTTGGAGGACAGAATGTTCAGGTTTGTCTTTTCCAAAAGACTGGAACCTGACTTTGGGAAAATTACTAAGCGGGAGGTGAAAGAATTTTTTAAGTGGGTGGAGCTTAACCCCCGGGAAATTAGACACAAATTCATTGTAAAACACTCCCTTTCTGCCTGTGTAGGGTCAAATTCTGTTAAATGTCCCGCCCCCTGTGACAAAGGGTATAAAAGTCCGGAGAAATGCCCACGGCTCTCAGTTGCAGCTGAGATACCGATCGAAGTGGATGTGATCCACAGACGCTCGGGGAAAATCTCGGACTATCTGACCAGGTACCCATGTCCTTGTGAATTTCATGCAGATTCTGTCAAATTGTTAGAACCTTGTGTTGAATGTGAATATTTGAACAGAAAGAAAAATGGATGTCTTGATCATGGTGTTACAAATTGTCCAAAATGTCATGGGCTTGCTCTGGGGGATGCTGTTGAATAGAAATATTCAACAGAGTAGCAGGATACAAGATAAACAAACAAAAATCAGTTAGATTCCTATACACCAATAAAGAGAATGATGAAAAGGGAATCAGGAAAACAATACCATTTATAATGCTTCCACCCACCCCCCCCCAAAAAATAAAGGACTTAGGAATAATTCTAACCAGGTATGTAAAAGACCTATACAAAGAAAACAACAAAAAACTGCTGCAAGAAACCAAAAGAGATCTACATAAATGGAAAAACATACCATGTTCATAGATAGGTAGACTCAACATTGTGAAAATGACAATTCTCCCAAAAGCAATTTACAAATGCAGTGCAATCCTGGTCCAAACACCAACAACATTCTTTAAAGAGATGGAAAAACTAATCATTAACTTTATATGGAAAGAGAAGAAGCCCTGCATAAGTAAAGCACTATTGAAACAGAATAAATAGGACTTGCACTACCTGACCTCAGAACCTGCCATACAGCTATGGTAGTCAAAACAGCCTGGCACTGGCACAATGACAGATACACTGACCAAAGGAACAGAATTGAGAACCCAGATATAAATCCATCACCTGATCTTCAGCAAGGGAACAAAGGCCAACAAATGAGGAAAAGACAGTCTTTTTAACAAATGCTACTGGCAAAATTGGATGTCCATCTGCAAAAAAATTAAACAGAGTCCATACCTCACATCATACACAAAACTAATTCAAAAAGGATCGAAAACCTGAATATAAAGCCAAAATCCATGAAGATCATAGAAGAAAAAATTGAATCAGTACTAGAAGCCCTAGTACACAGTGTTAACAGGATACAAACCATAATTAACAACACACAAACTCCAGAAGATAAGCTAGATAACTGGGAACTCCTAAAAATTAAACACTTATGCTCAAAAAAAAAGACTTCACCAAAAGAATAAATAGAGAACCTACAGACTGGGGGAAAAAAATTGGCAATTATGTATCTGACAAAAGCCTGATCTCTAAAATCTACAAAAAAATCCAATACCTCTACAACACAGAGACAAAAAGTCCAATTATAAAATGGTCAAAGGAAATGAACAGAGACTTCACCAAAGAAGGCATTCAAGCTGCTAACAATCACTTGAGGAAATGCTCATGAACACTAGCCATTAAAGAAATGCAAATCAAAACCACAATGAGATACCATCTCTTCCCAGCATTACTGGCACAAATCAGAAAATAACAGATGTTGGAGAGGCTGCAGAGAGATTGGAACCCTTCTGTATTGCTGAAGGGAAAGCAAAATGATACAACCATTTTGGAAAACAATATGGCGCTTCCTTAGAAAACTAGAAATAGAAATACCATATGATCCAGCAATCCCACTCCTAGGACTATATCCCAGAGAAATAAGAGTCATCATGGGAATAGACATATGCACACCCATGCCCATTGCAGCATTGTTCACAATAGCAAAAAATGGAAACAATTTAGATGCCCATCAACAGATGAATGGATAAACAAACTATGGTCCATACACACAATGGAGTACTACTCAAACATAAAGAACAATGATGAATCTTTGAAGCGTCTCAAAACACAGATGAATCAGGAGGGCATCACACTGAGTGAAATATGTCAATCACAAGAGGACAGATGTGTGAGACCACTACTGTAAAAACTCATGAAAAGGTTTACATACAAAAAGAAACAATCTTTGATGGTTACAAGGGAGGAGAGCGGTGAGGATGGAAAAACACTAAATAGATAATAGGTAAGCGGTGACTTTGTTGAAGGGTAAGACAGTACACAATACTGGGGATGCCAGCACAGTTTGTACAAGGCAAGGTCATGGAAGCTCCATAGACACATCCAAGCTCCCTAAGGGACTGAATTGCTGGGCTGAGGGCAGAGGGGGGGCATGGTCTTGGGGAACAACTAGCTCAATTTGATATAACATAGTTTATAAAGAAAATGTTCTATATTCTACTTTGGTGAGTAGCGTCTGGGGTCTTAAAAGCCTGTGAGGAGCCATCTAAGATACTCTACTGGTCTCACCCCTTTGGGAGCAAGAGGGAATGAAGAAATGCAAAGACACAAGGGAAAGATTAGTTCAGAGGACTAATGGACCACAACTACCAAAGCCTCCACCAGACTGAATCCAGTACAAGTAGATCGTGCCTGCCTACCACCACTGACTGCTCTGGCAGGGGTCGCAATAGAGGGTCCTGGACAGAGCTGGAGAAAAATGTAGATAAAAATTTAACTCACAAGAAAGACCAGATTTACTGGCCTAACAGAGACTGGAGATACCCCAAGAGTACAGTCTCTGGACACACTTTTAGCTCAATAATGAAGTCACTCCTGAAGTTCATCCTTCAGCCAAAGATTAAAAAAATAGGCCCATAAAACAAAATGAGACTAAAGGGATGCACCAGCCCAGGCGCAAGGACTAGGAGGCAGGAGGGAACAGGAAAGCTGGTAATAGGAAATCCAAAGTTGAGAGCGGAGAGTGTTGACATGTCATGGGGTTGTTAACCAATGTCATAAAACAATATGTGTACTAACTAATTAGAAGCTAGTTTGTTCTGTAAACCTTCAACTAAAGTACAATATTTTTTTTTATCCTAGAAAAAAAAAATTATACACAAATTATTTCGTGACATTGGTTGCAATCCCTGCAATATGTTACCATGTCCATTCATCCAATTTTCATGTCCCTTCTTGCATTCTCATCTTGCTTTTGGGTAGAGGTTGCCCATTTGGTCTGATCTACTTGACTGAACTAAGAAGCACATACCTCACTTGTGTTATTGTTCGTTTTATAAGCCTGTCTAATCTTTGACTGAAAAGTGGGCTTTAAGTGTGGCCTCAGTTCTGAGTTAGCAGGGTGTCCATGTGCCATAAAAAAATAGCCTTGAGTATTCCCCCAGTCTCTGTCAGACCAGTAAGTCTGGTCTTTTTTGTGAATTTAAATTTTGTTCTACATTTTCCCCCCACTCTGTCCAGGACTCTTTATTGTGGTCCCTGTCAGAGAGATCAGAGATAGTAACCAGGCACCATTTGGTTTTTATGGGCTCTGATTGGTGGAGGCGGCGGTTCATGTGGTCTTTTAGTCCTTTGGGCTAATGTTTTCCTTGTGTCTTTGGTTTTCTCCATTCTCCTTTGCTCTGAATGATGGAACCAATAGGTGTATCTTAGACGGTCATTTGTAGGCTTTTAAGACCCCAGATGCTACTCATCAAAATAGAATATAGAACATTTTCTTTGTGAACTATGTTATGCCAGTAGACCTAGATGACTCCCTAGACCTCAGCCCCAACAGCTCTGTGTCTCAAGGTGTTTGGAAGTGCCTAGGAAGCTTCTATGACTTTGTCTTGGTCAAGTTGTGCTGACTTTCTCTATATTGTGTGTTGTCTTTACCTTCACCAGTGCTGACACTTATCTAGTTAGTGATTTTTCCTCTCCACTTCTCTCGTCTGTCATAACCATCAAAGATTGATTGTTTCTGTGTGTAAACCTTTTTTGGGGGGATTTTGTAATGATGGTCTCATACAATATTTGTCTTTTTGTGATTGACTTATTTCACTCAGCACAATGCTTTCCAGATTTACCCATGATCTTTATTACTGAGTAGTATTCCATTGTGTGTATGTACCATATTTTGTTTATCCATTCATCTCTTGATGGGCATTGATATTGTTTTCATCTTTTTGCTTTTGAGAATAATGCAGCAGTGAACATGGGTGTGCATATGTCTGTTTGTGTGACAGTTCTTATTTCTGTAGGATATCTTCCTAGGAGAAGGATTGCTGGATCCTGTGGCATTTCTATTTTCTACCTTTTTAAGGAGCCACCATATCATTTTCCACAGCGGTTGTAACATTTTAAATTTCCACCAGCAGTGCGTACTGGTTCCAATCACCCAGTAACCTCTCCAACATTTGTTGTTTTCTGTTTTTTGTTTTTGATTAGTGCCAATAATGTCAGGGTGAGATGACATCTCATTATAGTTCAGATTTACATTTCTCTAGTGTTAGCGCCCAATGAGCCAGAGAGCTGGTGGTGCAGTGGTTAAGAACTTGGCTGCTGACCAAAAGGTCTGCAGGTCAAATCCACCAGCTGCTCCTTGGAAACACTATGTGACAGTTCTTCTCTGTCCTGTAGGGTCAGTATGAGTTGGAATTGACTTGATGGCAATGGGTTTAATGCCTAATGATTTTGAGCATTTTGTCATGTGTCTGTTAGCCACCTGAATGCCTTGGTGAAGTGTCTGTTCATATCCTTTGCCCATTTTTTAATTGGACTATTTGTCATTTTGATATTGAGGTGTTGAAGTATTTTACAGGTTTTAGAAATTAGACCTTTGTCGGATATGTTGTAGCCAATTTTTTTTTTTCCCCCCAGTCCATGGGTTCTCTTTTTAGTCTTTTGGTGAAGTCTTCTGATGACCATAAGTATTTGATTTTTTAGATGCTCCCAGTTAACATGTTTATTTTCTCTTATTTGTGCACCATCAGTTATTGTTTGCATACTATTTATGCATGAATTAGAGCCTCTAGCATTGTCCCTATTTTTTTCTTCCATGATCTTTATCATTTTATGTTTTATATTTAGGTCTTTGATCCATTTTGAGTTAGATTTTGTGCATGGTGTGATGTATGGACTCTTTTTTTTTATAGTTCTACATCCAGTTATACCAACACCATTTGTTAAAGAGGCTGTGTTTTCCCCATTTAATGGACTTGGGCCCTTTGTCAAATAGCAACTGTCCTTAGGTGGATGGATTTACATCTGGGTTCTCAGTTCTGTTCCATTGGTCTATGTGTCTGCTGTTGTACCAGTCTCAAGCTGTTTTGACTACCATGACTGTATAGTAGGTTCTAAGATCAGGTAATATGAAGTCTCTCATTTTGTTCTTGTTCTTCAGTAATATTTTACTTCTCTGGGGCCTCATCCCATTTCATATAAAATTGGTGATTAGTTTCTCCAGCTTGTTAAAGAATGCTGTTGGAATTTGGATCGGAATTACATTATTGACATTTTCACAACATTGAGTCTTCCTATCCATGAGTATGGTGTGTTTTTCCATTTATGTAGGTCTCTTTTGGTTTCTTGCATTAGTGTTTTGTAGTTTTCTTTGTAAAGGTCTTTTATGTCCCTGGTTAGACTTATACCTTCTCTGTTCATCAATTTCCCTTTCATTTCTATTTTGCTGAGATTTTTTTTTATTAGGAATGTGTGTTGAAATTTGTCAAATGCCTTTTCTGTGTTGATTATCATGTGATTCTTTTCTTTTGTTCTATTTATATGGTGGATTACATTGATTGATTTTCTAATGTTGAACCACCCTTACATACCTGGTATAAACCCCACTTGCTCATAATGTATTAGTTTTTTGATATGTTGTTGAATTCTATTGGCTAGAATTTTGCTGAGGCTTTTTGCATCTATATTCATGAGGGATGTTGGTCTGTAGTTTTCTACTTTTGTGGTGTCTTTGCCTGGCTTGAAGACCTGGTTGCTCAGTGTTAAGCACCTGGATGCTGTCTTGGATATGTAGTGCTGCTAAAACAGAAATGCCACAAGTGGATGACTTTAACAAACAGAGATTTATTCTTTCATAGTTTAAGAGGCCAGAAGCCTGAATTCAGGGTGCCAGCACAGGGGAAGGGTCCCTCTCTTTCTCTGTCAGCTCTGGAGGAAGGCCCTTGTCATCAATCTTCCCCTAGTCTGGGAGCTTCTCAGCGCAAGAACCTCAGGTTCAAAGGACAGGCTTTGCTCCCAGCTTACTTTCTTGGTAGTATGAGGTCCCCGTTTCTCTGCTCACTTCTCTCTTTTATATCTCAAAAGAAATTGGCTTAAATTGTAGATTAATCTTGTAGATTGAGTCTACATAACTGCCGATAATCTCATCTCATTAAATCATAGAGATAGGACTTACAACACATAGGAAAATCACATCAAATGACAAAATGATGGACAATCACATAATGATGGGAATCAAGGACTAAACAAGATATTTTGGGGGGAAACATTTCAATCCATGACAGCTGTTAGCCAAAAAGTTATCAGTTCAAATCCACCAAACACTCCCTGGAAACCCTATGGGGCAGTTCTACTCTGTCTTATAAGGTTGCTATGAATTGGAAGTGACTTTTAACAGCAATGGGTTTTGGGTTTTGCTTGGCTTTGGTATCAGACTTATGCTGGCTTCATAGAATGAATTCAGATTACTCCTTCCTTTTCTATGTTCTGAAATAGTTTGAGTAAGTGTGAGCTCTTCTCTAAATGTTTGGTAGGATTCTCCTGTGAAGTCAACTGGACCAGGGCATTTCTTTTTTTGTTTGTTCGTAGTTTTTTTTTAATTACCTGTTCAATCTCTTGTTATGGATCAGTTTCTTTTCTCTACCTCAGTTTGTGTTAGCTTATGTAGGTGGTGTGTTTCTGGAAATTTGCCTATTTCTTCTAGGTTGTCAAATTTCTTGGAGTACAATTTTTCATACTATTCTGTTATGATCCTTGTTCATTTTAGTATGGTCTGTCGTAATGTCCCACATGTCACTTCTTCTTTGGGTTGTTGGCTTCCTCTCCTGTTTTCTTTTGTCATTTTGGCCAATGGTTTGTCAATTTTGTTGATCCCTTCAAAGAACCACCTTCTAGTCTTGTTGTTTCCATTGTTTTTCTATTCTTTATTTCATACATTTCTGCTATAAACTTTATTATTTCTTTTTTTTGGTGGCTGTGGGCTTTTTTTCTGCTCTCTTCCTATTTGTTCGAGTTGGGGGGTTAATGTTTTCATTTTGGCCCTTTCTTCTTTTTTGATGTGTGGTTCATTGCTACAAATTGACCTCAAAGCACTAATTTTCTGTGTCCTGAAGGTTTTGGTGTGATCTAGTTCCATTCTCATTTGATTTTATGATTTTTTTAAAATTTCAACCTTGATTTCTTCTGTTACCTAGAGGTTTTTAAGCAAGGTGCTGTTCAGTTTCCATGTATTTGATTTTTTTCCTTGATATTTCTGTTATTGATGTCTACTTTTACGGTGTGATCAGAGAAGATGTTTTGTATTGTTAAATCTTTTGGATTTTGTTGAGGCTTGCTTTGTGGCTTAGAATGTGTACTATATCTTTTCTTTTAATTCTCTTAATAGGTACCTTCGCAGAGCAAATATCTTTAATGCTGATGAATCCCAATTTATTAATTTTTCTTTTAATGGATTGTGCTTTTAGAGTGAAATCTAACAGCTCTTTGCTTAGCCACTTCCTAAATTTTTCTTATATATATCTTTTTTCTAAAAAAGTTGTAATTTTCAGTTTACATTTAAGCCTGTGATCCGCTTGTAGCTAATTTTTTGTATATAGTGTGAAACAGGTTGAGGCTATTTTCCCCCGCTATGGATATTCAATTTGGTAGCACCATTTATTGAAAAGGCTGTAGTGCTTTATTTAGATGAAATACACTTTTGTCAAAAATCAATTGGACATGCATGTGTGGGTATACCTCGGGTTTCTCTGTTCTTTTGCATTAATCTATGTGCATATCTCCTGAGTAAACCAAAACAAACCTAAATCAGTTGTCATTGAGTCAATTCTAACTTGTAGCAACCCTATAGGACAGAGTAGAGCTGCCTTATACAGTTTCCAAGGAATGGCTGGTGGGTTCGAATTGCTGACCTTTTGGTTAGCAGCCATAGCTTTTACCCACTGTGCCACCAGGGCTCCAAGTCTTGATTACAGTAGCTGTATAATATCTTTAATTTATTATTTGAAACATTTTATAGCTACAGTAGTCAAGGCTTAAGAAATTTCAGAGGGAAGACACATGTTTTAAGGAGCCCTGGTAGCTCTAGAGTTAAGCACTTGGCTGCTAACTGAAAGTCAGTGGCTCAAATCCTACAACCTCTCCACAGGAAAAAAGACCTGAAGATCTGCTCTGATCAAGATTGCAGCCTAGGAAACCCTGAGGGGCAGTTCTACTCTGTCATATAGGGCCACTATGAATCAAAATTGACTGGATGGCACGTAACAACAACATAATAACTTTTGAAATCAGGTAGACTGATTTCCTCTCATTTTGTTCTTCTTTTTTCAAAATTATTTTTTGCTATTCTAGTCCCTTTGCATTTTACATAAATTTTAGAGTAATTTTGTCCATATCTACACAAAATCTTACTGGGTCATCGATGGAATTTTTTAAAAATTATATATCAATTTGGGAAGAACCGAAATCTTTACTATGTTGAGTCTAGCCTTAGACTTATGAGCACAGTATGACTCTGCATTTATTTACAGATTTGAAATTTTTCATCAGCATTGTATTTTTTTATGTATAGAACTGTACACATTTTATTATTTTTATAGCTAAATATTTCTTTTAAAATATTGTAAACAGCATTGTATTTTTATTTTTGGTGTCCTCAGGTTCATCGCTAGTATACAGAAATACAATTGATTTTGGTATGCTTATCTGGTATCCTGTGATCTTGTTAATTTACTTAATGTTTCTGGGAATCTTTTTTTTTTTTCTGGAAAAATCCTTGGAATTTTCTACATAAACAATCATGTCATCTGCAGATATGGGCAGCTTTATTTCTTCCTTTTTGATATATTTTCTTTCTTTCTTTTTGTCTTATTGCACTGCCTACAACATCCAGCACTATGTTGAGTAATAGTGCCTTTTTTCCGATTATGACAAAACCTGATGTTGATAAAGGAAAAGTAGGAAAAGAGAGAGCACCATTTATTATAGTGGAAAGAAAGTACAATCATAGCAAACCACCTGCATTTATTAAAGAAACATCAGCCAATGCACTGCTTGGCTGCAGCTCTCTGTGGACTCAGCACAGCTGCACCTCTTAAGGCAAGGTCAGATAAATTAACCAAAGTTAATTTCTCAAAATTACTTTGTCATCAAACTTTTATGTCTCTTCTTCTGTCATGGGTAAACCTTCAAAATGAGTCTACCTATTTCTCTGTACGTGGCTGAAGGGGAGGATGGGCATAATGTCCATTTTCTTTTTTTAAATGGCACCTTAACTTCTCTTCGAAACTCTGAGAGGAGATGGTAGTGAGAGGAAGTTAATATTATAGCACCAGCCAACAGTTTACATTTAACTATGAGGTTGAGCAGCAGTGATCATTTTAAAGGCCAAATTATGTTTTTACTTTATTTTTAAAATGCCTTTCTTTTATTTTCTCCATTTTTTTTCATTTCTACTTATGCTTTCATTCAATTTCTTCAATTAATTTTCAATGATTTAAAAGTATTGAGATCCCACATTAAAACAGAGAAATGTCAAGGTGTGGGGAAAAAAAAGAACCTAAAATTCAACATGTCATAATGGAAACTGGTTTAGGACTGTCCATTTTCTAGTAATGATGCATAACAGGAATACAACTTCCCCAGTTGAAAGGAAATTGACCAAATATTGTTGATAATTTTATTCTTGGTGGAGTACTCCCACCACTTTCTCTGTGTGACCATTAATTTATTTTCCTTCTGGGGTAAAGATCGGTATTCTTGTATCTTTGACGAATTTGAACGTCCTCCATAGCATTCCACCCAATCGCCTCCCTCAAGCTTGTGCCCATTGTACTCCCCACATCCTCAGTGGGATCAGGAGCTGCAGAGAATGAGAGATGGATGAGGATATGATTTGTCAAGCTCAGACGGCCCAAGAATGCAATAGATTTGAAGTTTCAAAGCAAAAATAAGCCTTTTAGGTTTGGAGTTTGGTTAATAATACAGAGGATTTAAATGGGATTTTTCTTCCAGGCAGTTCAAAGAGTTTTATTTCTTACACTGTATTTTTCCTGAAATCTGTAAAAGAGGAAAGGAGCAAAAATCATCAGCCCCATTTCACAGGGCAGAAAATTTTGTGCCACTTTCCCAAATGGCAGTGGAGGATTGGTATACTCAGTACTTTGCCCATGGCCCTGGTGTGGTTCAGGGTCCATGTCATTATGATTCCAATTACTAAATTCTCAAGTGGAGAGTTTATGAATCTGAATGTGTCTAACTGATCATCAATGACATATTAATCAACCTCTTGTGAATAGACACTGAGCTCAGAGTTAAGGAAGAGACACAGAAGAGGAAGGCTCAGTTACTTCTCTGAAGATCCATGTGATCTATTTATTAAGGCATAATCTAAGGTTTTGAACAGAATGTACTCAGAAATTCAAAGAAGGAATTTATAGTTATTAGATAAAATATTCAGTGAAAGTGTTGTATAAAAGAAAGGTTTGAGCTAAACTTTGAGAGCAAAACATAATTTAGATAATGTGTAGAATTCAAAATTTCACTTGAATGTTCCTTTTTTTTTTTCCTTTTTTTGCAGTAGGTTTAGATGATCCAGGTAGGCTGTAGGGATTTCAGCACAAGGCGCAAGACAGCTTTCTTTGTATAAAACTATACTATTTATTGATAAGATAGAGGTTTGGGTTTAGCTCTTCCATCTAGCCTTATTTAGACAAATCTGGTGAGAGTATTAGTTAATTATTGTCATTAGCTGAGTTTGTGTATGACAGTGTTTTGAATATTAGAAATAAGCAAGATTTATGGTGTTGTTCGCAACATGAGAGTGTGAGAAGAGGTATTCCATGGAGATAAGGAACTCTGAGAGGTAGAACGGGAGGTGAAGATAATGATAGCTAGTGGACAGATTGATCCCTAGACCAGAAAACAGAAAGAGCTCAGATGTCACTTTTATACTCCCTTTCCAGATTTCTTACTTTAAAATGAGAAAAATATGCTGACCAACTCTGTAGCATTTACGGTTCTTCATCACTTGGACCAAATTTATCCCTTTCAATAAATCTCCCCAAATACCAAATATCCCCTCTCCTTTACTATCTTACTTAATAGCCCTTTCCTGTTTTTCTCCACTGATTCACTTTCTATACATCTCTTAACACATAGTTCAAGTCCAACATCCTCAGTAAATTCTTCCATAGCAGATCCTAACTCATGTTTGTGACACCATTCAATTATTAATTTTATATTAATAAATAAAGCACATATATTATATGATCCAATACAGCACATTTTATAGGCAAGTATGCTCAATGACAACATCATTCACATATTGATATCTGGCTACGAGATTTTTCCTAAGATCACTCTTACCCTTGAAAAATTTCTGGATATTCACTATTAACGCTTTTGCTTTTAGAAAATATACTGTTAAAACAGTTTCTTTCACGCCATCTTCCTAAACTCATAGTTAAATCTTTGGTTCTTTCCCTCAAACTGAAGTTCTTCCCTTCTTCACAGAATTAAATTTCCCTTGCACATAATTTAAACACATAAGTAATGGAAGGTCTCTAATGCATTCCCTGAAGATATATTCCTGCATCATAATGTTCTACTTAGATCATAAACTACTCAAGGTCAGTGTGAGTGCCTATTTAAGTCTCTTCATGTTCTTAGAGCAGCATGTACTAAGAGATCCTGAATAATTGTCCTCATGAAAAAGTAGTTGAAGGTGTTTTTCTCCTTAGCGATGGAAAGAATATCAAGGTTAAATTGAAAAGTTATTGGAAACAGTAGAAGTTAAATGAGAAAACATTATTTTGTACCTAGGTATTTGCATTTCTTTATATCTTGACTCAAGATTAACTTTCTTTAAAAAATATTATTAATTGTCACAAATTAAAAATGTTATAATAACTACTAAGCAGTCATATTTATGCTATAATATTAAGGAATATGTAAATTTTAATTAAAAAAATAGAATTGGGGGTAGAGATGTGATCTTTAGCCAGAAATTTTAGAACGTCAGAAAAAAGTGGAACACTGAGTACACAGGCAGGGCCACTGGGGGCTGAGTACAGCAGGGTTGGTGCCTCATTTAAGGAATCAGATATTTGGAAAGGCAGGTTCCACCATAGCATGTGGCATTTTCAGAGAAAGTACACAGTTAATCTTCAAATGCCAAAATGAGACAGCCTTTAGGTACTCTCCTGGAGGTTGACAGTGTCTATCTCAGAAGCTATAAGTGCAGTCGAAGTTGATACTTTGGTTGGTCGATCTGCTGTACAGTGTCTTCCACCCAAGTTAGGTCATGTCAGATTAGACTGTTGAGGCATTCCTGAAACAATTCATTTAAATAACTTTGCTAGTTTTTTACCTCTGAAGCATAGATGATTCACAAAATCATGTTTTATTCCTTTGAGTATATAAAGGCATGCTCAAATTCAGCAATACCGTATTTGTGATTTCAACAGAAAGGTCTGAGTCAAAATGAAACATGGCCAAACATTCTTTTAGAAAGCTTCTAGTAAGATTATATTGACTAGCCTGAGTTCAAAGGTAAGCTTATTCTATATTTCCTTTTGAGTCCTCAGGATCTTATTTACAACAGTAATCTTTCTGGGACCTAAGTCTCAAGAAAAGAACACACATGTACACACAAATACAAGAGAAAATATTACTCTCATGCTTGTCAATTTTTTCTGAGGTTTATTGTTATTTTTAATTAAATCTAATTATGTTGAATATGTCCAATGATAACCTATTGCCTACTGAAATGAGAATATGGCTGTGAAGTCCTCAATTTGCTCTTATATGTAAATTCCTATCACTCTCCTCTTGGATTTTAGAAATTCTGGCCACAAGGTCTTCTTTTCACTCTGGAAAATACTACATTTATTTCCAGCCCAAAGCCTTTTTCCCATTGACCTGCTTAGAACATGCCCAATTCCTGTACCTGCCTGGTTCCTACTCAGCTTGCAGTTCTCAGCGTGATGTTCACTTCCTCAACTTTGCCTTTGCTGACCATCCAAATCTAATATCACATGTGTTCCTCTTGTTATTTTCTATCAATGCACAATTAATTATCTTTACCTTCATAATTCATAATACTCACCAAAATTGTAATTTTGTGTTTCGTGCATAGATTGTTTGTAGTTATGTTTTTTTGCAGTACACTGTAGGCTCCTAGTGCCTTGGACTAGGTAAGCCCTGAACAAATATCTGCATATAATGGCTGTACTGGCCTGTTATCTGAACTGTCACATCAGTGCCTGCGTCAGACATATAACTATGTGGACTGATAATGGCTTTTGGTAGGAGAACATCTGAGGTCTAGGCTGTGGTTAGATTTAGAAGTAGAAGAAGGCATTTATCGAAATCTCTGGTTTAGCCCTTGAGACCACATCTCATATCTCATAGAGAGATGAGTTACAGAGATGAGAGAACTACATTGACAATGGGCTTCTTGAAACATTAGACCTGGGCCTTGAAGACAAGGTATGTTGGGGATAGGGGCTTTCTCTCTAAGTCCCTGAGTGTGAACCTACAGTGTGTGGCTAAAGTGCAGCAGTGACTCAGTGGTTGATCCTGTAATACTTAATGGAGGAGCTAGAAAGGAGTATTTTCATAAAGGCCCCAGGCATCTCTGGAAGTGAGCGAATGAAAATCTTAGCTAAAGACAATGCTGGAAATTCCTAGAAATAACTGAGATGATTTTGAGGGGAAGTTTGAGGTTACCCAGTTGTGCATACTAAAATTACCCAGTTGATAGCCACAGGAGGGGAAGATACTTAGGTTCATATTAACGAAGACGAACATTTTCTCCTGTGTCTCCTCTCATTCCTTTGATTTTTAAGGCACATGATATTGTGTTTATTTTAAATTTTATATTGTAATATTTAAAAAATCAGGCATTTTTTAAATTTTTATTATGGTTTAAGTGAAAGTTTACAAATCAAGTCAGTCTCTCACACAAAAACTTATATACATCTTGCTACCTACTCCCAGTTGCTCTCCCCTAATGAGACAGCTTGCTCTCCGCCCCCCCACTCTCTATTTTCGTGTCTATTTCGCCAGCTTCTAACCCCCTCTGTCCTCTCATCTCCCCTCCAGGCAGGAGATACCAACATAGTCTCAAGTATCCACCTAATCCGAGAACCTCGCTCCTCACCAGCACCCCTCTCCAACGCATTGTCCAGTCCAATCCCTGTCTGAAGAGTTGGCTTTGGGTATGGTTCCTGTCCTGGTTCAACAGAAGGTCTGGGGGCCATGACCACCAGAGTACTTCTAGTCTTAGCCATACCATTAAGTCTGGTCTTTTTATGAGAATTTGAGGTCTGCCTCCCACTGCTCTCCTGCTCCCTCAGGGGTTCTCTGTTGCGTTCTCTGTCAGGGCAGTCATCGGTTGTAGCCCGGCACCATCTAGCTGTTCTGGTCTCAGGTTGATGTAGTCTCTGGTTTATGTGGCCGTTTCTGTCTCTTGGGCTCCTAATTACCTTGTGTCCTTGGGGTTCTTTTTTCTCCTTTGATCCAGGTGTGTTGAGACCAATTGATGCATCTTCGATGGCTGCTTGCTAGCGTTTAAGACCCCCGATACCACTCTTCAAGTGGCATGCAGAATGTTTTCTTAATAGATTTTATTATTCCAATTGACTTAGAAGTCCCCTGAAACCATGGTCCCAAACCCCCATCCCTGCTACACTGGCCTTCGAAGCGTTCAGTTTATTCTAAAAACTTCTTTTCTTTTCGTTTAGTCAGTTGTGCTGACCTCACCTGTATTGTGTGCTGTCTTTCCCTTCACCTAAAGTAGTTCTTATCTACTATCTAATTACTGAATACCCCTCTCCCACCCTCCCTCCCACCCCCCCTCATAACTATCAAAGAATATTTTCTTCTCTGTTTAAACTATTTTTCAAGGTCTTATAATAGTTTGTAATAGTGGTCTTATACGATATTTGTCCTTTTGCAACTAATTTCACTCAGCATAATGGCTTCCAGATTCCTCCATGTTATGAAATGTTTCACAGATTCATCATTGTTCTTTATCGATGTGTAGTATTCCATTGTGTGAATAAACCATAATTTATTTATCCATTCATCCATTGATGGGCACCTTGGTTGCTTCCATCTTTTTGCTATTGTAAACAGTGCTGCAGTGAACATGGGTGTGCATATATCTGTTTGTGTAAAGGCTCTTATTTCTCTAGGATATATTCCAAGGAGTGGGATTGCTGAACCATATGGCAGTTCTATTTCTAGCTTTTTACGGAAGCACCAAATCGATTTCCAAAGTGATTGTACCATTTTACATTTCCACCAGCAGTGTATAAGTGTTCCAATCTCTCCACAGCCTCTCCAACATTTATTATTTTGTGTTTTTTGGATTAAAGCCAGCCTTGTTAGAGTGAGATGGAATCTCATTGTAGTTTTGATTTGCATTTCTCTTATGGCTAATGATCACAAGCATTTCCTCATGTATCTGTTAGCTACCTGAATGTCTTCTTTAGTGAAGTGTCTGTTCATATCTTTTGCCCATTTTTTATTGGGTTATTTGTCTTTTTGCAGTTGAGTTTTTGCAGTATCAGGTAGTTTTTAGAGATCAGGTGCTGATCAGGAATGTCATAACTAAAAACTTTTTCCCAGCCTGTAGGTAATCTTTTTACTTTTTGGTGAAGTCTTTGGATGAGCATAGGTGCTTGATTTTTAGGATCTCCCAGTTATCTAGTTTTTCTTCTGCACTATTAGTAATGTTTTATACAATGTTTATGCCATGTATTAGGGCTCCTAATGTTGTCCCTATTTTTTCTTTCATGATCTTTGTCATTTTAGATTTTATATTTAGGTCTTTGATCCACTTTGAGCTCATTTTTGTGCATGGAGTGAGGTATGGGTCTTGTTTCATTTTTTTACAGGTGGATATCCAGTTATGCCAGTACCATTTGTTAAAAGAACTGCCTTTTCCCCATTTCACTGTTTTTGGGCCTTTGTCAAATATCAACTGCTCAGATGTGCATGGATTTATGTCTTGATTCTCAATTCTGTTCCATTGGTCTATGTATCTGTTGTTGTGCCAGTACCAGGCTGTTTTGACTACTGTGGCGGTATAATAGGCTCTAAAATCAGGTAGAGTGAGGCCTCCCATTTTGTTCTTCAGTTTCAGTAATGCTTTACTTACCCAGGGTCTCTTTCCCTTCCATATGAAGTTGGTGATTTGTTTCTCCATCTCATTAAAGAATGTCATTGGGATTTGGATTGCAATTGCATAAATGTATAGATCAGTTTTGATAGAATATTTTTATAATGTTGTCTTCCTATCCATGAGCAAGGTATATTTTTCCACTTATGTAGGTATCTTTTAGTTTCTTGCAGAAGTGTATTGTAGTTTTCTTTGCATAAGTATTTTACATCTCTGGTAAGATTTATTGCTAAGTATTTTATCTTCTTGGGTGCTGCTGTAAATGGTATTGATTTGGTGATTTCCTCTTCAATGTTCTTTTTGTTGGTGTAGAGGAATCCAACTGATTTTTATATGTTTGTCTTGTATTCTGGTACTCTGCTGAACTCTTCTATTAGTTTCAGTAGTTTTCTTAAGTATTCTTTAGGGTTTTCTATATATAATATTATGTCATCTGCAAATAGAGGTGCTTTTACTTCGTCCTTGACAATCTGGATGTCTTTTATTTCTTTATCTAGCCTAATTGCTCTCGCTAGGACCTCCAGCACAATGTTGAATAAGAGCGGTGATAAAAGGCATCCTTATCTGGTTCCCAGTCTCAAGGGGAATGCTTTCAAGCTCTCTCCATTTAGGATGATGTTAGCTGTTGGCTTTGCATAAATGCCCTTTATTATGTTGAGGAATTCTGCTTCTATTCCTATTTTGTTGATAGATTTTAACATGAATGGGTGTTGAACTTTGTCAAATGCCTTTTTTTGCACCAATTGATAAAATCATGTGATTCATGTCTCTTGTTTTATTTATTGGATGGATTACATTAATTGTTTTTCTAATGTTGAAACATCCCTGCATACCTGGTATGAATCCCACTTAGTCATGGTGAATTATTTTTTGGATATGTTGCTGAATTCTATTAGCTAGAATTTTGTTGAACATTTTTACATCTAAGTTCATGATGTATATATGTCTATATTTTCTTTTTTTGTGGTGTCTTTACCTGGCTTTGGTATCAGAGATACGCTGGCTTCATAGGATGCGTTTGGTAGTAAAAAAAAAAAAAAACTTTTTGTGGCGTCTTTACCTGGCTTTGGTATCAGAGATATGCTGGCTTCATAGGATGCGTTTGGTAGTATTCCGTCCTTTTCTATGCTCTGAAATACCTTTAGTAGTAGTGGTGTTAACTCTTCTCTGAAATTTTAGTAGAACTCTTCAGTGAAGCCATCCAGGCCAGAGCTTTTTTTGTTGGGAGTTTTTTGATTACCTTTTCAATCTCTTCTTTTGTTATGGGTCTGTTCAGTTGTTCTACCTCTGTTTGTGTTAGTTTAGGTAGGTAGTGTGTTTCTGGAAATTCATCCATTTCTTCTCGGTTTTCAAATTTGTTAGAGTATAATTGTTCGTAGTAATCTGATATGATTCTTTTAATTTCGGTTGGGTCTGTTGTAATATCACCCATCTCATTTCTTATTTGGGTTATTTGCTTCCTCTCCTGTTTTTCTTTTGTCAGTTTGGCCAATGTTTTATCAATTTTGTTGATTTTTTCAAAGAACCAGCTTTTGGTCTTGTTAATTCTTTCAATTGTTTTTCTGTTTTCTATTTCATTTAGTTCTGCTCTAATTTTTATCTTTTTTTTTTCTTCTGGTGCCTGAGGATTTCTTTTTTTGCTCTCTTTCTATTTGTTCAAGTTGTAGGGATAATTCTTTGATTTTGGCACTTTCTTCTTTTTGGATGTGTGTGTTTGTTGATATACATTAACCTCTGAGCACTGCTTTTGCTGTGTCCCAAAGGTTCTGATAGGAAGTGTTTTCATTCTCATTGGATTCTATGAATTTCTTTATTCCATCCTTAATGTCTTCTATAATCCAGTCTCTTTTGAGCAGGGTATTGTGCAGTTTCCAAGTGTTTGATTTCTTTTCCCTGCTTTTTCTGTTATTAATTTCCACTTTTATGGCTCTATGGTCAGAGAAGATACTTTGTAATATTTCAATATTTTGGATTCTGCTAAGGCTTGCTTTATGACCTAATACGTGGTCTATTCTAGAGAATGTTCCATGTCCACTAGAAAAGAAAGTATGCTTGGTTGCTGTTAGGTGGAGTGTTCTGTATATGTCTATGAGTTCAAGTTGGTTGATTTTGGCCTTTAGATCTTCTGTGTCTTTATTGAGCTTCTTTCTTGATGCCCTGCCCTTCAACGACAGTGGTGTTTTGAAGTATTGTGGAGCTGTCTATCTCATTTTTCAATGCTGAAAGAGTTTGTTTTATGTATCTTGCAGCCCTGTCATTGGGTGCATAAATATTTAATTTGGTTTTATCTTCTTGCTATATTGTTCCTTTAATCATTATGTAATGGCCTTCCTTATCCTTCGTGGTGGATTTAACTTTAAAGTCTATTTTGTCAGAAATTCACATTGCTATTCCTGTTCCCTTTTGATTGTTGTTTGCTTGATATATATTTTTTCCATCCTTTGAGTTTTAGTTTGTTTGTGTCTCTAAGTCTAAGGTGTGTCTCTTGTAGGAAGCATGTAGATGGATTGTGTTTTTTAATCTATTCTGCCACTCTCTGTCTCTTTATTGGTGCATTTAGTCCATTTACATTCAGCATAATTATGGACAGGTATACATTTAGTGCTATCATTTTGATGTGTTTTTTTTTTGTGATGTTGACAGTTTCTTTTTCCCACTTAATTTTATGTGCTGCATAGGTTTTCTTTATATTTTGTCCTTTCCTCATATTCGCTGTTGATTTTGTTTCTGCTGAGTGTCCATTTTTTTCTTGTACTTTATTTCGATGAGTAGAATAGTTTGTCTCTTTTGTGGTTGCCTTATTATTTACCCCTATTTTTCTAAATTTAAACCTAACTTTTATTTCTTTGTATTGCCGTATCTTCCTCTCCATATGGAAGGTGTATGATTACATTTCTTAGTCCTTCTTTATTGTTTTAATGTTGTCTTATATAATAACATCACTGTTATATTGTTTTGAGCTTTTTTAAAAATAATCTTGCTTTGTTTCTTTGGATTTCCCTGTCTGGGTTGACTTCTGGTTGCTCTGCCCAGCATTCTAATCTTGGTTGGATACCTGATATTATTGATTTTCTAACCAAAGAAATCCCTGTAGTATTTCTTGTAGTTTTGGTTTGGTTTTTGTGAATCCCCTAAACTTCTGTTTATCTGGAAATGTCCTAAGTTCACCTTCATATTTAAGAGACAGTTTTGCTGGATATATGATTCTTGGCTGGCAGGTTTTTCCCTTCAATTTTTAGAATAAGTCATCCTGTTGCCTTCTTGCCTGCATGGTTTCTGCCAAGTAGTCTGAGCTCATTCTTATTGGTTCTCCATTGTAGGTGACTTTTCATTTATCCCTAGCCGCTCTTAAAAGTCTCTCTTTGATTTTGGCAAGTTTGATTATAATATGTCTTGGTGACTTTCTTTTAACATCTACTTTACGTGGAGTTCAATGAGCATCTTGAATAGATATCTTCTCATCTTCACAATATCAGGAAAGTTTTCTGCCAACAAATCTTCAACAATTTTCTCTGTATTTCTGTTATCCCTCCCTGTTCTGGTACTCCAATCATTCATAGGTTATTTCTCTTGATAGAGTCCCACATGATTCTTAAGGTTTCTTCATTTTTTTTTTTTTATTCTTTTATCTGATTTTCCTTCAAATATGTTAGTGCCAAGTGATTTATCTTCAAGTTCACCAATTCTGCCTTCCACTTGCTCAATTCTGGTCCTCTGGCTTTCTATTGTGTTGTCTACTTCTGTAATTTTATTGTTAATCTTCTGAATTTCTGATTGCTGTCTGTCTATGGATTTTTCCAGCTTATTAAATTTTTCATTATGTTCCTGAATAATCTTTCTAATTTCTCAATTTTTTTGTCTGTGTGTTCCTTGGCTTCTTCTGCGTATTGCCTCATTTCCTTCCTGATGCCTTGAAGGGTTCTGTATATTAAACTTTTGTATTCTGCCTCTGGTAATTCCAGCAATGCCCTTTCATCTAGAAGATCCCTGAATTCTTTGTTTTGAGAGCTTGTTGATGTTATCATCGTCTGTTTCTTTATGTGACTTGATATTGACTGTTGTCTCCAAGCCATCTATAAGATATTGTATTAGTTTATGTTTGCTTACTGTATCGTAGCTTCTTGCTTTGTTTTGTTTTGACATGCCCAAATGGGTTGCTTGAGTGAGCTAGCTTGATTATTTTCACCTTTGGAGCTCTGACGTTCTGTCCCCACATGGCTAGAGCTCTTATCAGGTTTGTCAGTCTAGGAGTCCCTTTACTTTTCTTGTATGAATTCAGCTCAAGTGTCCAGGTAGCTGATCGTCAAGCATGTGGTACAGGCTCTGTCCTACAGTCTTAGAGGGGCAGGGGTGATTGGTGTAGGTACCACTATCTGGTTGCAGCAGGGGGTCACGCTCTGAACAAGGCAGGGGGCTGAGAACTGACCCCCGAGTGTCTCTAAGGAAAGCATATCCCTATTCCCTAGAGTGTGCAGGTGGATGGGCTCTGCGGACAGACCATGGGCACCCAGTGTTTTTGGTTGCAAGGACTGGGAGGTACCAGTTATCCCTGGACCCCTGTTGTGGGTGGCTGAGTGGCCTGAGTAGAGCTACCAGTCCTTAGGCTCCTGATGTGGGTAAGTGAAGACCCTGTTTAAAAGGCAAAGCAATATGAAACATTAAACACACACTTCTCCACCACATAGTTGAAATGGTTGGCGTCTGCCAACAAGGGCCTATTCTCCTGAAATAGGCCCATACAGGTCCATGTAGAGGAGAAAGTTGCTCAAAATCAACAGACCATTTATGCCTGGACAGGAGCCGCTTCTGTCCTGAGCTCCCCCAGCTGGCAAATTATCTTTTCCCACAAATGTAATTTTTTTCCTTCTCCAAGGCCAGGAGGATGGCTCTAGGTGCTCAACAGTGCCTATCTCAGGCCCTGGGAATTCAACCACTGAAGCCGGCTTGGGGGTGGACGGGCGTGTTAAAATATACAGAAGTGCTTAGGTTGTGCTGAGAGTACCGTTCTTCTCTGCTTCTGGAGTTGCGAATAGGCTATGTGGCTGGCTGCTTCTCTCTGATGAAACTTCAGCGAAACGCTAGTACCAGCCCACCACCTTGGCTCCAGGAATGGTGTCTGACTGCTCCCTGTGATTCAGGTCAGGTAACTCCTCTCCGCTTCTGAACCACCTTTTCCTCCCCCTGCCCCTCTTTTCATTTTCTAAGCTTGCGTTTGATACTCAGGGCTCCTAGCTTGTCATAAATATACTCGTTTCACTTGTTTTTTCAGGTCTTTGTTGTAAAGAGGGCTCGCTGGAAGCGTCTGTCTATTCTGCCATCTTGGATCCACCTCTATCAGGCATTATTTTACAATCTTTATCAAGACACAATTTCCACCTGCTAATTGCAGAACAAGTTGATATATAGTCATCATTGCCTGGTATACTCACTTAGCTATGTTTAATGGTAATTGTCCATCTTTTTCAAGGTTGTCCAAGTCATTGACATTAGTAGAAACTTAAAGCTGAATGCCTAAATGTCATAACATCTTCAAAAGGCTCACAATGTATGAGATTTGAAACAGATTTATGTAACAGAAGATAGTACAACCACTCACATACCAGACAAAGCAATTCAGGGGGTAGAGATTGCCAAATCTCAAGCAATATATTATAATCTTTTCATTAGGTGATAGGGGCTGGTGTGCCTGATCAATCTTTCATAATGGGTTATCACTAAAGTACCTGACAGCTGTCTTTCACAAGATTTTGGATGAGATTTCAGATATATAAATATATATATATTTAACTCCCATTGATAAGTATTTTGACTGTTAAAGGAAAAAAAAAAAGATGACTATGAATTTAACCAAATAGGAAATGCAAATGAAATACTAGTGTTCTTCTATATGCCTCAAAATTATGTCAATCATAAAGCTACCAAAGATGAGTCTCATGGGTTATGAAAAGCTGTGTGTCCCTGTGATACTGTGTATAACTGGCAGGCTTTCTGAGCAAATTTGGTTTCTGGATATGAAGTAAGCATATACTAAAACAGACTGTGATATAAAATGGAGCTTATACACATTTTTTTTTTTAATGGGTAGATGTTTACTAGTGATTATTTTAAAAAGAGAAAAAGGTATATTTAACCAAGAGTATGCATATTTTCATGATCTCTTAAAAAATAAATTGGTACTGTTGATGATATATACATGTGTATGTTGTGTGTAGGACTTCCTATTTTGTTATATGAGGTTGTCACAAATTGTGGCCTTTAACCTTGCAGATGATGTCTTGTGAGGGCATATCCATGAGGCATGCTTGTAATAAAATCATAGTAAGAATATAGACTTATGTATGAAAGCTAAGACTTGATAATGTCAACATGGCTCCAATTAAGCAATGAATGCCTCAGATGAGGTTGAGGATTAGTATGAGAACTGTCGGGCCAAAAAGCTCTCTAGGATCAAGGACCTGAAAAGGGATGGATGGGGAAGAGATGGTGGTTAAAGACCTTGAGCAAAAGATGTTTAGGTCTTGGTTCAGAACAGAGTCAGAGATCTGTCAAACTGTTCAGGCTGGATTGGTAAATATCTGTAGATCTATAAAATATTTTAGCTGAAATAGCACACAATTCCTGTCAGCAATACCTTCTGTCTTCAAGGATCCTGAAGGGTCCTTATCAGTTAAAATACTCCCTTTTTTTCAACCATGCAACCCTCACTCTTTGGAGCATATTAGTACTATCTTCTACACCAATTAATTCATCGATTG
Organism: Loxodonta africana; assembly: GCF_030014295.1. Taxonomy (NCBI): domain Eukaryota; kingdom Metazoa; phylum Chordata; class Mammalia; order Proboscidea; family Elephantidae; genus Loxodonta; species Loxodonta africana. Next base: position 69,191,858 of record NC_087352.1, read on the forward strand.
ATTAATCTATCTTTTTCTTCAAAAATATATATATATTTATTAAAAGGCTTCTTAGAGCTAACTTGTGAATACAATAAAGTACAGAACCTCAAGGAACTTAGAGTTGGTGAGAGGCAGCAAGAATACAACATAAATTGAATATTTCTCCGTAGACCAATGAATGAAAACTTTTTAAAAAATTGCTTACTTATACACTTGTTTAATTTTTTTTCCCCTAAGAATATGGGACTTTCTGCATTAAAGTAATCCCTCAGAGCTAAGCGAGAGCCTGACAACAATATATATATTAATCTATTTGTTTGAATTAACTGGAGTCTGGTGAAAAGATATTGAAGATGCATGGAATAAGAGAGGAGCAAGGCTCAATAGAGACAGAAGGGGTCTGGCCCTCTTGATAGCACCGAAGCCTGTCATACTATGAATATGCAAGGAAACCTGATGAAAAATGTCTTCACAGATGTAGAAGCCGATCTTTGGGGCCTAGGAGAATGCTTTGCTACCATCTGTCACTTGGTCTGAGAGGATAATTGCTGACTCTTGTGTGAGGAACTGCTTTGAAATGCAGCTGGGTAGCCAACTCTTAAATTACCAGGCCCAAACTAGCATGGCTTTTTGTTGTTTCCATGGAACGCCTAAGGTCTTGCCTTAAATTAAGATTCCTGTTTGATAAATGTGCACTGGAAATTCCATTATTCTTCTTGACGGACAGATGTCCTGGAAAGTCTAATTGCATTCCCCAAAATCAGAGACTCTAAAAATAAATAAATAATGAAAGGCAGTGTGTCAAACAGGGATGGAGCTTAAGAAATGCAAATCCAAAGGAGATTGCCATCCTACAAACCTATGGGGTAGTTATAAATAAATTTGTATATTGTTTTTCCATTTCATGTTACCTTCTACCCCACTGCTTCTGTCATTACAAAAGAAAATCTGGAAGTTAGAGCTTCTAATCCGTGTTGGATAACTATTTTTTTATGGTCCAACTGGAATGTTCCTCCTTCATCAAATCTTCAAATACAAGTGCAGATTAACCGCTCTGAAAAATAGTTAAAGACTAATTTTAGAAAACAATTTCTCCCTTAAAAAAAAGGTATATGTCCAACTTAAAGAAAGAAGATGTATGAGGACATAAAGTCCTTCAAACATAAGCAACCAGGCATGACTTGAGTAAAAGAAGTGCCATGCTATGGGGAGCCTTGGGATAGGTGCTGAAAGCTAGAAAGGATCCAGTCAAGGGCAAAGGAGGAAAGAGTAAATTTCAGGGTAGTAACTAGAACTTGAGTTCCAAATGTGGAACTATTCCAAGCATCCTTAAGAGACCACAAACAGACAAGCCCTACCATGCATGATAATGTTTTAGAAAGAACAATCTGCAGTTCATTGAGTATCCATTGCTCATCTGAACCCTGCAGCATAATGTTCTGTTTTACTGGATTTAAAGTAAAACCTCAGGAAAAAAAAAAAAAAAAAATGATTCCAGATGCTGAGGGATAGCTATCAAGATAAATGTGAAGCTTCTTCACTCTTGTAATAAATGTAGGTCAACCAGAATGGCATTGGCAAAATTCAAATAAGGTCATGATCACATGAAGATATCATATAATGCTTGAAATCAGTCAAAACTCCTCTGGTTATTACTGGAAGACCACATACAAAACCCATTCAAGTAAAGAGGGAAATTCATTGGCCCACTAAAATTAATCACCAAAACAAAACACCAAAAACAATAGCAGTAACAACAACAAAAACAGGAGTAGAGACAGCTGCAAGGTCAAGTGGATAAGGTTCACCAAGAGTACGTGTCTATGTGTGTGTGACTGCATATGTGTGTGTCTCTGTATGTGAAAGAGAGATAGAGGAAGAGAGAGAGAAGAAGGAGAAGGAGAAAGAGAGAGAGAAGGAGATTGATTTTACATGCTCATCTTTCCATATTTACTCTTGGCTTCTGAATCTGTGTTGTTCTTAATCTCTCAGACTTTTAGAGATGGCAGAGAACACAGTCAGTGACAACTCTGAGGCCACAGCCTTACAGCTTGTCAAACGAAGGAAAATGCCTTCTTTCTTCAGTGACTGTATAAAAACTTGCCAGGAGATGTCTGATTGACCTGATATTCTTTGCCATCCCTGAGTCAATCAATGTGACCACAGACATGGGCTTTTCTGATTGGATCACTTGACTCCTGTGATTCGTCCTGTGCCCGGAAGGACATGTCACTGTGATCAGAAACTCTAGCCAACTCATTTGGAGCAGGGGGTTGTCTTCAAAGGTAGTAACTGTAGTTTATTACTAGAGGAAGGGAGAAAGGCCCTTGGCAGACAAAAACAGATTGCCTCCTACTCTCCTGGAAAATCAACATGCCACCTGCCAATGAATGTCTCCTTCTAAAGAATCTTTTTTTTCAAAATTACAATGTCAGCCAATATGAATGGCCCTGAACTGCCAACTCTTTCGGTAGATGACAATGTGGACTGTCTTTTGCCATTGTGCTTCATTTGGCTTCTCTCCTGATTCCTCCTTTTTCCTGGTTTTATCATGTGAGCCCTACTATTACTTATTCTCCATGATTTAAGTCATAATGTTTCCCTCAATTGGCCCAGGTTGTTTAAGAAGTAGCCAGAGATATATTTATAGTCATCACAGCTGCTGGCTAATTATTTTACCTTCCAAGAAAAACAGTTAGTGACTTTTTGCTTTGTACCCACTGAACTCACCTGAAATTTAAAATACTAGTTGTAAAATAGACTACCAGACTCAATTTTGTAAGCACTAGTTGTAACAGTCACTGTGTTGCATAAATGTTATGTTGAATAGTGTCCTGGGTCAATAGTATGCAGCTTGAATTATGAAGACCATGAGAACTCTCCTATCATGTACGCAAAGTAGTTTTAAGTTTGTAAATAAAAGTTTGTGATTGACTGATTGATTTTTGCAACCCTAACAAAATGAATGTAACAAATCATGTTAAAATCTGATTAAGGAAACACACACAAACACACACAGCCTGTTAATAAATTTCTAAAGATTTTCTTAAGTAATATTACTTGAAATTGTTTTCCCAGGGTGCCATTATGACATAGCCTTCCTTTCAACAGCAAATTTAGCAAGGTGTCATCCTCAATTCTAGAGAAATTATCCACATACCAGGACTCAGCCTTGCCAGTTTGGTTTATGGGTGTGAGATATGGTTAGATTGAGCTGATTATCCGTTTTTAGATACATTAAATTGGTAATTCATTAGCCTGGATGGGTTCCCAAGAATTGGTATTTTCTTTAAAACTCCCAGGTTTAGAAACGACTGAGAGATAAGATGGAAATCAGTCCTTCTATATCTTACTAAACAGTTATTTCTGGATACTTAGAATGTTTCTGGGCTGTGACAGATGCTACAGCATCTATTTATTGATCGATCGATCAATCTATCTATCCCTACATACATATGCATATACGTATACACATCTATTTATACCTATATATATATATATATATATATATATATATATATATATATATACACATATGGAGCCCTGACGGCACAGTAATTAAGGGCTGTGGCTCCCAACCGAAAGATCGGCAGTTAGAATCTACCAACCACTTCTTGGAAACCCTATGGGGTGGTTCAACTCTGTCCTATAGGGTCAACGTGAGGTGGAATCAACTCTATCTATCTATAGATAGATAGATAGATGATAGATAGATTAGATAGACAGACAGACAGACAGATAGGCAGACAGGCAGACAGGTAGATAAACAGGCAGATAGATAGATAGAATTTTGGGGGTGGAGTTTTGATGAAAGTTTCCAGTGAAGGTCTGTTTGAATTGATTCCTCTGGCTTTAATGTTCTTCCACCTACCAAAATCATTTACTATCTTTTGAGATCCTTTCAAATGCCACGTTCTCTGTGAAGGCTTTTCCATCTCTCTTCAGTCAGGATTGCCAGACTTAACAAATGAAAATATAAGTCACCCAGTTAGATCTGAATTTCAGGTAAACCAAGATTTCTTTTTAGTATAAGTATTGTCCAAAAACTTATACTATTATTTATAAGGAAGTTAAATTTAGCTGGGCATCGTATCTTTTTATCTGGCACTACTATCTCAGGAATAGCTAAGCTGGTCATTCTCTCCTCTGAGCTGATAGAACATTCAGTTTTTATTGCCACTGTTCCTTCGACATAGCTTTTTTGAGAGTTCACTGTATCTCACGCACTGGTAAATATATATACCTAATCTCTGCTGTGAAGGAGCTTACATTCTAGTTGAAGGGGTCAGATACTCAACAAATAAGTGAGTATGTAGCGTTGATTTTCTTGTGCAGATGCATGTTTACCTAGGTTATTCTTCTTGGCTCTGCTTTTGGCTGTTTTCTTCTTTGTCTACGTGCATTCTGTGCCTTAGCTATAACATGACCTATATATGAACCCATTCAACATTAACGTCCATCTTTGGAAATAGGCATCAAGAGCTCTGAATTTCCAAATTTATTGAACAACATGCTTCTCCATCTTTTCTGTACATTCCACTTATTTCCCTTATACAAGCAGATGCAGTTATATTTTCCACCTCAAACTCCAATTTCTGCTTTGTTTCATTATGAGTTTGATATTTTAACATCTCAAAACCCAGGTTCTTGGAGAAGAAGAAGGTGAAATGGCTAACAAGCGTTGCTGGAGACAGCTTGGCCAGAAAGACACTCCATTTTGTTTTGACAGAAACATTCTTTGAAGGTAATTTTGTTTGTTTGTCTTTGTGAAACATCACTTAATTCTGAACCAAAGGGGATCGAGATTAGAAAGAAAATACTGTAAACATATTTAGGATTGGGGCAGAGACTTGATTCCAGGAAACAAAAATAAAACTATACAGAATAACATTGCAAAGTGTTGTCACATACGTGATATTCAGAGCCTGCCCATTAATGGGCTAGAGGTCAGGGGCTTTAATAAAAGAGGATTCTTCTACATTTCAGCTTTGTTTTTGGAGAGTACTCTTCAAATTTACAATCGGTGGGTGCCTATTAAACTCATGAAGGGTTTTTCTTGCTGCTGTTAATGTTTTCTCTTTTCCTTTAGCAGCTTTCAGTCACCAGCCACTGCGAGTGAATTTAAAGTAAGAGATATTTCTCTTAAATGCTTTCAATTTTCTGGTTCCTCAGCCCCTAGCAAATGTCTCATTGTGCTCAACTAATATTTACAACATTTTGCAATAAAGCTATTTTATATTATTTTCAAGGTTACATTCCCCTGCCTTGCTTTGGAAACTGCTTAAATTATATAGATAGATTATCTAGATGTATACAAATGAGACTGTTCTTAGGTTCAAAGACACTCATAAATAAGAGAAATGTGGTATTTTCCTCTTGTACTAAAGCCTTCCAAATCTCATAAGCTTGAGATAGATCTGTGACCTTCTCACCATATAAAGTCCCATATTTAGAAGACAGAGGATGTTTGCTCGTTCACCCAAAGCAAAATTACATAGTGAACCTCCAACATGCAGTAGGGACAGGATGGGACAGCAATGTAAGATTTGTGAACTATGCACTAAATTACTATAATATGTCCCCCACTGGTGTTTCTACAACAATTTCACTCTCATGAGTGCCTGGAGGTAATTAAGGTCATAAACTCGAGTTCCAGCAGTGAAATTGTTGAAAACAAAATTGGAACATACACAGGAAGGTGCTTTGAAGAACAGCTTTTGGTTGGGAAGGCTGGGTGCTAGAGGCTGGCAAGTTGAGGAGGCAGGTAAGGAAAATGTCATTAATTGCTAACGCAGCTTCCAGACAATGGCTGTTTTTTTTTTTTTTTTTCAGGGAGATGTGGATTAGTTTAGTCAAATGGCAATGATAGCCTGTGTCATGAGAAACCCTTAAACTTGGTATGTTGGGACAGTTTTGAGACAAATCTGTAGAAAAGATAAAGTTTCCAAGAAGTAGACTGTATGCAATGGCAGGGGCAAGGAGACGTGAAGTGATCCTAAATGTGCCCAGCTGAATTTGTTCTTGTGGTAGGCTGTTTGCTGTCACGTAGGTCCACGTTTGAAAGTAATAATGAACAACAGGTCGTTTTCTCTCCCCTTTTGGGCTATGTTAAACATTAGCGTATGCTACCATAGGTAGATAATCTTGTTTGTCTTCCTACCTGTGGCCCGATGAATAGGTAGGTTTTCTTTTGTTGCAGTTAATAAACAAACAAACAAACAAACAAAAACGTCCTTAGAGTCTGCAAAACTGAAGGGCCCTACAGAAACAAGTGGAAGAATGTTCCAGTATTGACAGGGAAGAGAGAAGATGATGGCAATCTGAGTTTTATTAAATTCCCTGGGGCATGAATGTTGGGCTGTGGCTGCATTTAATCACTTTCCCTTCTTCAGAATTGAAAAAAAAAGATGCATTTAACCTAAGTTTTTATGGAAATACAAAAATGAAAAGGGAACCTTTTGTGTTTGCAGTATGGGGTCATAAAAAGATCTGTAGATGTTATATGCCTTCCTCTCCGGTGCCTGGGATGCCCGTGGGAAAGGCCACACTGATTCTGGTATATACTAAATAAGAAAAATAGGCAATAGTCATAGACTATCATCTTCTGATGTAAACAAAAAACAGGATATACTGTACACGGGGCTCAGGCCTCACACAGTGAACTTTTCCTCCAGGGAGTGTCACAGCATTCATGTGTGACATTCAGTTTCGCTTTCTGTACTTAAAATGAAAGGTATTAACTGATATATCAGTGCCTTAAAAATACTGTCTACAGAAATTTTAATACAGTTCAGTATATGGTTGAGTTCAACACTTATTTCATTAAATTTTAAACTACTAATTGCATTCTTTTATCTAACACTGGATTTTTTTTCTTTAAGTTCAACGTGAGAAACAGTTTTCTAGTGTGTCTTCAAAGTTTTCCAAAATCAGAAAGCATGTACAAAATATACAAGACACTGCTGTGCTAGCAGGTTTCTAGAATGCATGACATGAAACACCCTGGCAAGGACTCTCCATTCCACTTAAGATGTTTCATTTGCAATTGCTCTTGAATTTTCATTAGTGAGACCACATTTTCTCCTATATTATTTGTTTTCTTTTCAGTCCTTTCTAGCTGTGGATTACAATATTAGTCAGAGGAACTTTTTTTTTTTCCTAAAACACTGTATTATTCTATAAAACCCGTGACCATATTTATATACATTTTCCATTTAATCTTCAGGATACTGGATTCATTTTTTGATGCTCTAAGCACACGGGATCAGAGAATCGTTGGGCTATTGAAATGGAAAAGACTTAGATATCAATTTAAAAACGAAGGAATGCTTCACAGTTCTTCGAATGCACTTTAGTTTTCACGAGTTTCTGAAAACACAAAGCTTTTGGAATATTGCAAAACATAGGTAGATTCTATTAAAATATCGCATATATTCATTTACAGAGATGTTTAAGAAGATGTAAGTTAACATGCAGTTTTTTAAATTATTTTTAATAGACTTAACTTTTTACATTTTTAGGTTTACAGAAAAATTGAAGAGTACAGAGAGCTCCCATATACCCCACACATTTTTCCCCATTATTAAGACTTTACATTAGTCAGATACATTTGTTGTAATTAATGACCCAAAACTGACACATTGTTATTATCTGAGGTACATAGTAGTTTTCAGAAGTTCTCCATTTTTGCCCAATACCTTTTTCTATTCCAGAATCCTATCCAGGATATCACTTTTCATTTACTTGTTACATGTCCTTAGGCTCCTCTCAGCTGTGACAGTTTCTTAGACTTTTCTTGTCTTTTATGATCTTGACAGTCTTGAGGAGCACTGGTCAAGTATTTCATACGATGTTCCTCTATTGGAATTTGTCTGATTTTTTCACATAATTAGGCTAGGATTATGTTTTTTGGGAGGAAGACCACGGAGATAAAGTACCATTTCATCACTTCAAGTCAAGAATACATATCAACATGACTTATCACTGTTCATATTGATCTTGATCACCAGGTTGAAGTGGGGTTTCTCAGGTTTCTCCATTGTAAAGTTACTCTTTTTCTCTACCTTTCCACACTGTACTCTTTGGAAAGAAGTCACTATTACACTCCACATTTAAGGAGTGGGGATTTATGCTCCACTCCATGAAGGTGGAGTATTTACGCAAGTTTATTTATTTATTTACTCATTTATACAATTTTTTTTTTAATTTTATTGTGCTTTAAGTGAAAGTTAACAAATCAAGTCGGACTGTCATACAAAAATTTATAAACACCTTGCTATATATTCCTAATTTCTCTCCTCCAAATGGGACAGCGCACTTCTTCCCTCCATTCTGTCTTTTTGTGTCCATTCGCCACCTTCTGACCCCCTCTACCCTCTCATCTCCCCTTCAGACAGGAGATGCCAACATAGTCTCATGCGTCTACTTGATCCAAGAAGCTCATTCTTCCCCAGTATCGCTTTCTATCCCATAGTCCAGTTCAATCCCTGTCTGAAGAGTTGGCTTTGGAAATGGTTTCTGTCTTAGGCTAACAGAAGGTCTGGGGACCATGAGCTCCTGGATCATTCTAGTCTCAGTCAGACCATTAAGTCTGGTCTTTTTACGAGAATTTGAGGTCTGCATCCCACTGCTCTCCTGCTCCCTTAGGGGTTCTCTGTTGTGTTCCCTGTCAGGGCAGCCATCGGTTGTAGATAGGCACCATCTAGTTCTTCTGGTCTCAGGCTAATGTAGTCTCTGCTTTATGTGGCCCTCTCTGCCTCTTGGGCTCATAATTACCTTGTGTCTTTGGTTTTCCTCATTCTCCTTTGCTCCAGGTGGGTTGAGATAAATTGATGCAACTTAGATGGCTGCTTGCTAGCATTTAAGACCCCAGACTCCACTCTCCAAAGTGGGATGCAGAATGTTTTCTTAATAGATTTGATTACTACAATTGACTTAGATGTCCCCTGAAACCATGGTCCCCAAACCCCCGCCCCTGCTACACTGGCCTTCGAAGTGTTCAATTTATTCAGGAAATTTCTTTGCTTTTAGTTTAGTCCAGTTGTGCTGACCTCCTTTGTATTGTGTGTTATCTTTCCCTTCACCTAAAATAGTTCTTATCTACTATCTAACTAGTGACAGCCCTCTCCCTCCCTCCGTCCCCCCTCTCAAAACCATCAAAGAATATTTTCTTCTCTGTTTATTTCTTGAGTTCTTATAATAGTGGTCTTATACAATATTTGTCCTTTTACATCTGACTAATTTCACTCAGCATAATGCCTTCCAGTTTCCTCTATTGTTATGAAATGTTTCACGGATTTATCATTGTTCTTTATCGATGTGTAATATTCCATTGTGTGAATATACCATGATTTATTTATCCATTCAGCTGTTGATGGGCACCTTGATTGCTCCCATCTTTTTGCTATTATAAACTGCCCTGCAATTAACATGGGTGTGCATATATCTATTCGTGTAAAGACTCTTATTTCTCTAGGGTATATTCTGAGGAGTGGGATTGCTGGATTGTATAGCAGTTCTATTTCTAGTTTTTTAAGGAAGCACCAAATTGATTTCCAAAGTGGTCGTGCCATTTTACATGCCCACCAGCAGTGTATGAGTTGCAGTCTCTCCATGACCTCTCCAACATTTATTATTTTGTGTTTTTTCATTAATGCCAGCCTTGTTGGAGTGAGATGGAATCTCATTGTAGTTTTGGATTGCGTTTCTCTTATGGCTAATGATCATGAGCATTTCCTCATGTGTCTGTTAGCTACCTGAATGTCTTCTTTAGTGAAGTGTTTGTTCACATCTTTTGCCCATTTTTTAGTTGAGTTATTTGTCTTTTTGTAGTCGAGTTTTTGCAGTATCATGTAGATTTTAGAGATCAGACGCTGATTGGAAATGTAATAGCCAAAAACTTTTTCCCAGTCTGTAGGTAATCTTTTTACTCTTTGGATGAAGTCTTTGGATGAGCATAGGTGTTTGATTTTTAGGAGCTCCCGTTTATCTGGTTTCTCTTCTGCATTTTTAGTAATGTTTCGTATACTGTTCATGCTGTGTATTAGGGGTCCTAGTGTTGTCCCTATTTTTTCTTCCATGGTCTTTATCATTTTAGATTTTATATTTAGGTCTTTGATCCATTTTGAGCTCTTTTTTGTGCATGGTGTGAGGTATGGGTCTTGTTTCGTTTTTTTACAGGTGGATATCCAGTTATGCCAGCACCATTTGTTAAAAAGATTGCCTTTTCCCCATTTAACTGACTTTGGGCCTTTGTCAAATATCAACTGCTCAGATGTGGATGGATTTATGTCTGGATTCTCAGTTCTGTTTCATTGGTCTATATATCTGTTGTTGTACCAATACCAGGCTGTTTTAACTACTGTGGTGGTATAATAACTAATATCAGGTAGAGTGAGGCCTCCCACTTTGTTCTTCTTTTTCAGTAATCCTTTACTTACCTGGGGCCTCTTTCCCTTCCGTATGAACTTGGTGATTTGTTTCTCCATCTCATTAAAAAATGACAATGGAATATGGTTTTGAATTGCATTGTGTCTATAGATCACTTTTGGTAGAATAGACATTTTTACAATGTAAGTCTTCTTATCCATGAGCAAGGTATGTTTTTCCACTTATGTAGGTCTCTTTTGGTTTCTTGCAGTAGTGTCTTGTAGTTTTTATGTATAGGTCTTTTACATCGCTGGGAAGATTTATTCCTAAGTATTTTATCACCTTTGGGGCTGCTGTAAATGGCATTGATTTGGTGATTTCCTCTTTGATGTTCTTTTTGTTGATGTAGGGAATCCAACTGATTTTTGTATGTTTATCTTGTATCCTGATACTCTGCTGAACTCTTCCATTAGTTTCAGTAGTTTTCTTGAGGATTCCTTAGGGTTTTCTGTGTATAAGATCATGTCATCTGCAAATAGAGATACTTTTACTTCTTCCTTACCAATCTGGATGCCCCTTATTTCTTTATCTAGCCTAATTGCTGTGGCTAGTACCTCCAGGACAATGTTGAATAAGAGTGGTGATAAAAGGCATCCTTGTCTGGTTCCTCATCTCAGGGGGAATGCTTTCAGACTCCCTCCCTTTAGGATGATGTTGGCTGTTGGCTTTGTATAAATGCCTTTTATTATGCTGAGGAATTTTCCTTCTCTTCCCATTTTGCTGAGAGTTTTTATCATGAATGGGTATTGAGTTTTGTCAAATGCCTTTTCTCCATCAATTGTTATGAACATGTGGTTCTTGTCTTTTGTTTTATTTGTATGATGGATTACAATAATTGTTTTTCTAATGCTGAACCATCCCTGCATACCTAGTATGAATCCCACTTGGTCATGGTGAATTATTTTTTTGATATGTTGTTGAATTCTACTGGCTAGAATTTTGTTGAAGATTTTGCATGTAAGTTTGTGAGGGATATAGGTCTGTAAATTTTTCTTTTTTTTTTTTTTTTTGGTGTCTTTACCCGGTTTTGGTATCAGGGATATGCTGGCTTCATAGAATGAGTTTGGGGGTATTCTGTCCTTTTCTATGTTCTGAAATGCCTTTAGTAGTAGTGGTGTTAACTCTTCTGTGAATGTTCGGTAGAACTCTGGTACACAAGCTTTTTAGATTTCTGCAAGGGAAAATTGAATTTTCCTCACTATTCATTCATTTATTTAATCAATCATTTATTTATATCCATCTTGACTTAAGGATATTTATTTTATATTTTGGGTTAAAATCCAATATTGCATTATTTTGTTGCTCAAATTAGTTAACAGCATTTTAAAGTCATGGTCTCAAGGAACAATCCAGTCAATTGGCATAATATCATTCTTAAAATTTATGTTCTAACTTCCAGTATGGTGAGTAGTGTCTGGGGTCTTAAAAGCTTATGAACAGCCATCTAAGATACAACTTTTGGTTTCTATTTGTCTGGAAGAAAACAAAAAGAAGAAAATCCAAGAATCAGAGAAGGAACCAAACTACAGAGCTAACTGTCTACATGAACCACTGCATTCTTTACCTTGAGCCCTGAAGAACTAGATGGTGCCCGGCTACCACTACTAAGCATTCTGGTCACAGGCTCAAGAGATGGACACTGATAGAAAGAGACAAAAAGGTGGAACAGATCTTCAAATTTTTAATTAATGCACTTACTGGACCTGTTGAGGCTGGAGGAGTCCCCAAGAATATTGCCTTGAGTTACTCTTCAAACCTTGAATCAAAACTGTCCCCTGAAGTCACCTATAAACTAAGTAACACTTTACCTCAAAAAGGAAAGATTGTCACCCTTGATTATTGTTTTATTTAAAAATGTATATAAATATTTCTACAAGACCAAATGGACAATAGCTATTTTAAAGCTTAAATCAGAAGGTTAGAGGGCAATTTAAGCCAATAGGAATGAAACAACTAGAACAGAACTAATGAGAATGAGAATGTTGACACAATGTGAAGAATGTAACCAATGTCACTGATCATTATGTTTAGAAACAGTTCAATGGGAGCAGGTGTAACTTTGTATATCTACACCAAAAAAAAAAAAAAAAATTAAAACAAAAAATTTGGCCAGTGGGAGTTCTTTCAGTTGGTTCCTATGTTCCTTTGTGATACCCTCATTATTGTGTTGTATTTCTCACTCTCTCTCTGTGTTTTTTGGTTTTGTTTGTTTGTTTCTGTTTTTTTTTTTTAGTTGTTTTCTTGTTTTGCGCACTTTTCTTATTTTATGACACCATAAAATGCTCTTTACTCATCTTGTATATTTGCTGCCCTATTCCTAGAATGAGTCATTAGTGCAAAGAAGCCATGTTTCTTTTGTTGGTATTAGAAAACTAGATCGTGGTATTAGGTGTGCTTGTTATTACAATGGAATCAGTGCTTCTACGCCCTCCTAGCTAACACTGTAAGAAAATATAAGCATTTATACAAGCCAGTAGTTCAAATATATCTATAAATTTACCTACATGTAACTATATGTATCTATACTGAGCTAAATATGATTTCATACTGATGTCTTCAACTCTAATTCATTACCACAATTGCTGGATCACATAGTAAGGTTGTATTTAGCTTTGTGAGAAACTGCCAAACTTATGTACCATTTTGTATTCACATAACAATTAATGAAAATTCCATTTGCTCTGTATCCTTGTGTCTTAGTCATCTAGTGCTGCTATAACAGAAATACCACAAATGCATGGTTGCAACAAAGGGAAGTTTATTCTCTCATGGTCCAGTAGGCTACAAGTCTAAATTTAGGGTGCCAGCTCCAGTGGAAGGTTTTGTCTCTCTGTCAGCTCTGGAGGAAGGTCCTTGTCATCAGTCTTCCCTTAGTGTGGGAACCTCTCACTCAGGAGCTTCAGGACCAAAAGATGTGCTCTGCTCCAGAGCACTGCTTTCTTGGTGGTATAAGGTTCCCCACACCCCGCTTACTTCCCTTTCCTTTTATCTCTTGAGAGATAAAAGTTGGTGCAGGCCACACACCAGGGAAACTTCCTTTGTATTTGATCAGGGATGTGACCTGGTAAGGGTGTTACAATAGCACCCTAATCCTGTTTAACATAAAATTAAAATCACAAAATGGAGGGCAACCACAGAATACTGGGAATCATGGCCTAACCAAGTTAATACACACATTTTTAGGGGGACATAGTTCAATCCATGACACATTGTTAGAATTAATTATTGTCTGTTTTCTTGGGTATTAGCAGTTTTGGTAGCTGTTAGATGCTATTTCATTTTTGCTTTAATTTGCAATTCCCTAATGCTAAATGATGTTGAACATTTTTTTTTCATATGCTTATTTGCCATCTGTATACCTTCTTTGGTGAGCTGTCTATTCAGAATTTTGGCCAGTTTTTAATTTTCTTTTCTTTCGGTTATTGAGTTTTAAATTTTCTTTGTACATTTTGGATACAGGAGAGAAGATGAAATTTAATAATATAAGAAATGAAAGAGAATTCATCATCACTAATTCCATGAGGATGAAAGACCATAGCTTTCAGTATGGATTACACCTCAACATAAAGAAGACAAAAATCCTTACAATTGCCAATAAGCAGCAGCATGATAAATGGAGAAGAAATTGAAATTGTCAAGAATTTACTTGAACCCACAATCAACACCCATGAAAGCAGTAGTCAAGAAATCAAAAGACACATTGCATTGGGCAAATCTGCTGCAAAAGGCCTCTTTAAAGTGCTAAAAAGCAAACATGTCACTTTGAACATTAAGGTGCCCTTGACCCTAGCCATGGTGTTTTCGGTAGCCTCATATGCATGAAAAAGCTGGGAAATGAATAAGGAAGACCAAATAAGAATCAATGCCTTTGAGTTATGGTGTTAAGGAAGAATACTGAATATACCATGGACTGCTGAAAGAAAGAACAAATCTGTTTTGGAAGAAGTACAGCCAGAATGCTTCTTAGGAACAAGGATGGCAAGACTTTGTCTCACATACTTTGTACTTGCTGTCTATCGAGAGGGATTAGTCTCTCTGGAGAAGGACATCATGCTTGGTAAAGTGTAGGGTTGGTGAAGCAGAGGGAGACCCTTGACGAAATGCATTGATATAGTGGCTTCAACAATGGGCTCAAGCATAACAATGATCATGAGAATGGCACGGTACTGGGCAGTGTTTTGTTCTGTTGTAGATAAGGTGGCTATGAGTCAGAACTGACTGGACAGCACCTAACAGCGACAACAATAAATGAACATTTAAAGGATAATATTGAAATATTAAGAACAACCCTGTACATGCAAGATTGTTTATTCTACTGTTGTAGTACAGAATATTGTAAAAATGTCAATTACATCAAATTGAATTATGATACTGTTTCGATCTATTTTAGCCTTACTAATTTTCTGCCTGCTTGATCTATTAATTGCTGAAAGGAGGATGTTGAAATTTCTAAATGTAATAGTGGATGCCTCTATTTATCCTTATTATCAGTGTTATCAATTTTTGCCTTATGTACTTTAAAGCTCTATTATTATGTTCATACATGTTACAGATTGTTATTTCACCTTAGGTATTTGACCCTTATATCATTTTGAAATGCTCACTTTTACCCTTGATAGTTTTCTTTGTTCTGAACTCTATTTTATGTGAAATTAATATAACTCTCCCAGTTCTTTTCGGATGAGTATTAGAATGGTGTATTTTTCCCCCCTTCTTTACTTTTACCCTATTCTATCTTTATGCTTTAAATGATTTTCTTGCAATCAGCATATATCTGCGTCTTGGGTCTTTTTTTTTTTTTTTTTTTTTAACCTTCCTGACAATCACTGTTTTTTAATCGGTAGATTTAGACCATTCACATAGAAATTTATTATTGATATGGTTGGATGAATGTTTACCATGTTAGCAATTTTTGTCTTCATTGCATTTGTTCTTTTTTTTTTTTTTTTGACCTATCTTTTGCTGGCTTCACTAGATTTAATTGGGAATTTTCTATATTTTCACTTTCTCTCCCCTTTTAACCTATTAATCACACTTCTCTTAAATTTTTTTTTTTTTTTTTCCTAGTGACTTCCCTGGAACCAGTAATGTATATTTAAAACTAATGAAGTTTACTTTCAAGTAATACTATACTGTGCATGGATAGTGTAGGTACCTTAAAACAGAGTATTCCTATCCCTTCTAAAGTTGGTGTCATTTATTTCATTTATCCTTTTGCTATAATCACAAAATACATTGTAATTATTGTTATATTAACACACATTTATCTATTAAATCAATTAAAAGACAATAAAATATTTTATTTTACCTTATTTCTTCTCTAATGCTTTTCTTTCTTTTTTATTTTTTTAAATAGATCAAAATATCTGACCTACATCATTTTTCTTATCACCGAAGAACTTATTTTAACATTTCTCGCAGGCCACATATACTGGTAATCGATTCCTTCAGTTTTTGTTTTCTGAGGAAATATTTATTTCTCCTTCACTTTTGAAAGGTATTTTTTTGGATGTAGAATTCTAGTGTGGATTATTTTTCCTTTCAACACTTAAAATTGTTTCATTTTCTTCTTACTTGAATTGTTTTTGTGAACATTCTACTGTAATTCTTATCCTTACCTTTATAGGTAAGGTGTTTGTTTTTTCTCTGACCACATTCAACTGTTTTCTGCAGTTTAAAAATTATATACCTGGGTGTATGTTTTTGGTATTTATCTTGCTTTATTTTCTTTCAGCATCCTGAAACTGTGGTTTGGTTTCTGTCATTAATTTTGGCATGTTCTTGGCCATTATTATTTCAGATATCTCTTCTATCACATTCTCTGTTTATCTTCCTCTGATATTCTAATTAAACTGTTAAACTTGTTGGCATCGTCTCACAATTCTTGGATATTGTTTTTTGTTTGTTTTCATTATTTTTTTTTCAGACTGGGATGTTTCTACTGACTATCTTCAAGCCTTCTGGTTGTTTCCATGGCTATACTTTGTCTATTGATGAGCCCATTAAGGGCATTTTTTTCATCTTTTCTAAAATGTTTTTGATTTCCACCATTTCATTTTGATTCTTTATTAGAGTTTTTATCTCTGCTTACATTAAGCTAAAAACCAAACCAAACCCACTGCCGTTGAGTCAATTCTGACTCATAGCGACCCTATAGGACAGAGTAGAAATGCCCTATAGAGTTTCCAAGGAGCACGTGGCAGATTTGAACTGCTGACCTTTTGGATAGCAGCCATAGCACTTAGCCATTACGCCACCAGGGTTTCCCTGCGTACATTACTCATCCGTTATTCTGTTATTTATTTTTTCCATTAGAGTGCTTTATATATCAATCAGTTATTTTAAATTACCTGCATGATAATTTCGACATTTACTTCATATCAGAGTTTGGTTCTGATTCTTGTTTTCTATCTTCAGAATTTTTTTTTTTTGCTTTTTTTTTTTTCACTGTCTTTAGTGTGCTATGTAAATGTTTGGTTGTTGAAAATAAGCCTCAATACATTGAGTAAAATAAACTGAGGTAAATTGGTCTTTAGCATGATGTTTTATGTTAATCTGGTTAGGAATTGAGTTATGTTTGATATTAGCTCTACCTGTATGTGCTATATAAGGTCAGTAGTTCGAATCCACCAGCTGCTCCTTGGAAGCCCTATTGGGCAGTTCTACTCTGTCCTACTCTTTCACTAAAAGTCAAAATTGACTCAACGGCATCAGGTTTAGTTTTTCATGTGCTATAGGCCTCAATAGTCTGTATTTTCGTCCTCCCTATCGTCTTTAGTTTTTGTTAAGAACTTCTTCTTAGTTGAGTCTGAGGCTTCCAATATGTACTACTGTAATCTACTGTACTGGAGTCCTGTTGACTTGGTAGCAAGGAGTAAAAAAAGGGGAAAAAAAAAATGACCCATAGCAGCCCTATAGGACAGAGCAGAACCCATACGGTTTCCAAGGAGTGGCTGGTGGATTCAAACTGCCAAACTTTTTGGTTCTTAACCACTGCACCACCAGGGATCCAAGACTGACTTGATAGGATAGAGTAAAATTGCCCCAAGTTTCCAAGGCTGTAATCTTTATGAAAGCAGGCTGCATCACCTTTCTCCTGTGGAGCACCTGCTGAGTTCGAACCTCCACCCTTTCAATTAGCAGCTGAGTCCTTAACCACTGCAAGGGAAGGCATTCTATAATCTTGTGTTCAAATCTCAGTCTTGTAGTGGACCTGTGGTCTCTCTGAGTTGGAATTGACTTGACAGCAGTGGGCTTGGTTTGGTTTTGGTGTTTCTTAGCTATGATCTTCACAAGAGTTGCTTAACTTTTTTTTCCTCCCTCCCTGAGGTGAAATACCCACGCCCCCCCCCCCCCAAAAAAAATAGGAAGGCTAATTTGGTGCTGGAGTTGGGTAATTGTCATGCTGCCTGTGTAAGATAAGTCTTCTACTAGAGATAGACATTTCTTATGGAGGACTCACTGGGACATGTTTAAAAATAGTTACCTTTTTTCCTTCCTCTTCCAAAGATAGGAGGTGATTTTCTTGGCTCTTTTCTCTGAGAACCTAGTCATGTTCTGGAGGTAAAACTCATGAAAGTATGCACCGCCCCCCCCTTATGTCTATGGACTCCAGGATTTTCTCACTTACAAGTAGTCCACATTCATATTCCAGAAATTCCTCAATATAATTTTTTAAAGTGTTCCTAAAAGCTTATATCTTCAGTGGCTTCTGGTCAAGATAAATATATCTCACCTCTGTTTCTATGCATTCACCTGTATCTCCAGATACTGGCATAGCAGTTTGCCCTGTGACCTCAATTCTCTGATGGGTACAAGAAAAGTTGATTTTCAGTTTGTTCAGTTATCTTCTTGTTGTAAGGACCTGAACGATGATTTCAAAGCTCTTTGCATGTAAGAGCTGAAATCATATACATAATTTTGATGATGTCAAAAGCATTATTTTGCAAATAATGGGTAAACCCAGTGCCGTCGAAGTCAAATAATGAGTACCAAACACATATTCAAGGAGCCCTGTGATGAAGCACTTGGCTCCTAAGTGAAAGGTTGACAGTTCAAGCCTTTTTTTTGCCGAGCTGCTGGGTGGATTCAAACGACCAATCTTTTGGCTAAAAACAAAACAGGAGACTGCATTTAATTAAATTACAAAGATAAGAATAACACAGGACTGGGCAATGTTTCATTCCATTAAATGTAAGGTCTCATGAGTCAGAGCCAAATCAACTGCAAGTAACAACAACAACATACAAATACTATTCAGTAGGACATGTACCTGCTCTATTTAGCATTGGTTGCCTCTCTCAGCCTTCTACATATCAGGTTCTTTTTAATTTTTAATCTGCTAATTATGCATATTTAATCATGATAGAAATTGCCTTAGTTATCTAGTGCTGCTAAAACAGAAATACCACAAGTGGATGGCTTTAACAAAAAGTAATTTATTCTCTCACAGTTTAGGAGGCTAAAAATCCAAATTCAGGGTGCCAGCTCTTGGGAAAGGCTTTTTCTCTGTCGGTTCTAGCGGAAGGGCCTTGTCATCTATCTTCACCTGGTCTAGAAGCTTCCCAGTGCAGGAACCCTGGGTCCAAAACATGTGCTCCACTCTGTGCTCTGCTTTTTGGTGACATGCGGTTTCCCTGTCTTTCTGCTTGCTTCTCTCCTTCATATCTCAAAAGAGATTGACTCAAGATACATCCTAATCTTGTAGGCAGAGTCCTGCCTCATTAACATAACTGCATCTAATCCAGCCTCATTAACATCATAGGGGTAGGATTTACAACACATAGGAAAATCACAATGCTGGACAACCACACAATACTGGGAACCATGGCCTAGGCAAACTGACACATGTTTTGGGGGGACACAATTCAATCCACAGCAGCAATAAATAGTTTCTCTTGTTTGAAGATGTTTGGTTGGCCATTTTCCATTAAAAAACCAAAAACCAAACCCATTGCCATAGAGTCAATCCTGACTCAGTGACACTACAGGATGGAGTAGAGCTGCACCATAGAGTTTCCAAGAGTGGCTGGTGGATTTGAACTGCTGACCTTTTTGGTTAGCAGCCATAGCATGCCATAGCTCTTAACCACTGTGCCACCTAAAGAAGCACACAGGTGGTCCTCACCTGCAAAATATTACAATAATGAACTTTCCAAGATGCAGGTAAAAGCTCCTAGTGCCTGAATTTCTTTCATCTTCTTTATCAACTTTTTACTGATTTGATAGAGCAACACATGTAAACAGCTGCATGTGTCATGTGTACAAGATATTACATGAATACACTTGCAGTCATGCATATTCTGCATATTGCAGTTTTTTGGGAACAACATAGGTTTATCCTGGAACAATTACCCTGTGAAGATGGAGTGATTTGAGCACCTAAAATTGATACAGAAAGATAGAAGTAAAGGCAAAAGATAGTATAATCACAATCAACTCCCCACTGTCTAAAAGACCATCTAGGTATCCTAAAAGCACATAGGGGCAAAAGAGCACAAAGAGGCAAGAGAATAGAGCCTCACAGCATGAATAGACGATAAAGTGCTCCTCACACCTTCCCCTCTTTCACCTTCCTGACTACCTCATGACTTAGCTGCCACTAGCATTATTTAAAATATGAGAAATGTAAGGCACAAGGATCACACAGTTCTTTGCTTTGCTGTAGGGATTGACTTCAATGTCTCTTACTTCTATCTCAAGTGTTTCTTTCTTCATATAAGGAATTAAAATAAGATTTTCTTCAATGGAATCTTGATAGTTGATTCTGGATATTTTAGTAGCCGTTGCTGCTTGTTCACTGGTAGCCATTCATCCTTTTCTACTTCCTATCAGATATTCACTGGTGTTCAGGAATCTTTTCCACTTCCTCTGTTATGCATGTGGGTAGAAGGGATGTTGTTCTTACCTCAGCTTCAGGGGTGAATTCCTATTTATCTAAGAGCTACACGATAATACTCTCCTCTTTGAGATTTTTGATGCAGTAATGGATGTGTGAACTACTTTTTCTCTTAAAAATATTTCTGGATGCTTCTGAAAATGCATACACACATACATATACATACACATATGTGCATATACACACACACATATATATATATATTACCCTAAGGAAAGACAATTGGGAAGACAAGTTCTCTCTATCTTAAAGTACTTTTGACAGAATCCTTGAAATTATGAGAGAATACCAAGTGCATGAACAAAATGGGGCATTTCTGAGACAAATTCACAACAGAACAAAGTGGGAGTTGTGGTTATATGTTCCACTTCTGAAATTTTGTGTTATGTAAAAATTGTGTGATTTCTTATTGTTGTTGTTGTTAGGTGCCGTTGAGTCGGCTCCCATGCATAGTGACCCTATTTACGACAGAACAAAACATTGCCCAGTCCTGTGCCATCATCACAATCCTTGTTATGCTTGAGCCCACTATTGCAGCCATTGTGTCAATCCATCATGTTGAGGGTCTTCTTCTTCTTTGCTGGCCCGCTACTTTACCAAGCATGATGTCCTTCTCCAGAGACTTACGCCTACTGATAACAGGTCTAAAGAATGTGAGATGTAGTCTCACTATCCTTGCATCTAAGGAGCGTTCTGGCTGTACTTCATCCAAGACAGATTTGTTCATTCTTTTAGCATTCCATGGTAGAGTCAATATTATTCAACAACACTACAATTCAAAGGCATCAATTCTTCTTCAGTCTTCCTTATTCATTGTCCAGCTTTTGCATACATGTGAGGTGATTGAAAACACCATGGCTTGGATCAGTCGTCCCTTAGTCTTCAAGATGGAATCTTTACTTTCCAACAATTTAAAGAGGCCTTTTGCAACAGATATGCCCAATGCAATGCATCTTTTGATTTCTCGACTGCTGCTTTCATGGGTGTTGATTGCGGATCCAAGTAAAATGAAATCCTTGACAACTTCAATCATTTCTCTGTCTATCTTGATGTTGCTTATTGGTCCAGCTGTGAGGATTTTTTTTTCTTTATGTTAAGGAGTAATCTGTACTGAAGACTGTGGTCTTTGATCTTCATCAGTAAGTGCTTCAAGGCCTCTTCACTTTCACCATGCAAGGTTGTGTTATCTGCATATCGCAGGGTGTTAATGAGCCTTCCTCCAGTCCTGATACCCCATTCTTTTTCATATAGCACAGCTTCTAAGATCATTTGCTCAGCATTAAGATTGAATAAATATGGTGAAAGGATACAACCCTGACGCACACCTTTCCTGACTTTAAACCATGCAGTGTCTCCTTGTTCTGTTCAAACAACTGCCTCTTGATCTATGTAAAGGTTCCTCATGAGCACAGTTAAGTGTTCTGGACTTTCTATTCATCACAATGTTAACCATAATTTGTTATGATCCACACAGTCAAATGTCTTTACATAGTCATTAAAACATAATACCAATTTTACATAGGTTCATGTAACTTGTATCCAAAAACTTTCAGATATAAGAAGTGTATGTCCAACTTTACAAAGTATAAAAGGATATTTGATGAAATGCAAACATATTTCCAGCAACCAGCATAATTTCTCTGACTTAAGTCTTTTTTCCAACTTTTTAATCCACAAGGGATATGGTTCTATTTGCTTCCCGCCAAATCACATTTCCTCCCCTTGATATTTCAAAATCTTCCACAAAACCTATTCGTCCCACTTTGGATATTCAAAAAACATGTGTATCAGTAATCTGTTGCCATCTAGTTGACTCCGACTCATAGCAACCCTATAGGACAGAGTAGAACTCCCCCATAGGGTTTCCAAGGAGCAGCTGGTGGATTTGAACTGCGGACTTTTTGGTTAGCAGCTGTAGCTCTTAACCACTGTGCCACCCAGGGTCCATATATATCAGTAACCCAAACCCAGTGCCATTGAGCCGATTCCGACTCATAACGACCCTATACATACTCATATTTCAAAAGATTATATTTTCACAATTCCATATAGCTTCCACCAGTTATGTATTTATTTTTCTGTGTTTTTAATCTGTGTTCGTGTTGCCTCTTTTACTACATTTTAAACCAAGCAACAGTTAGGCTTAAGGTTTCTTTTTCATTTCCTATCACACCAATCTCTAAACTCTAAATGCAGGGGACTTTTAATCAATTTCCTATAATAACAAATCATATAAAATGTTCCAACGATTACCTGGGTGAAGCAATTATGAGGTTCTTTGGCTTTCTGCTTCATGGGTTCAATTTACTTGTTATCATCAAATCCGAATGGAGTTGTCCCAAAAGAAACATTGGCCCAAGATTCATAAAATATGAATGGAATGGGAAAAAAAGCTAACAGGTATGGCTGTTTATCAGAAATCTATGCCTTACTTTAATTTTATATAACTTCTGTTGTTTTTCACCTGGTGTAACTCCTACCCCTGCCTAGGCTGGTCTAGGCCTGTTTGTGTGTCCTTGGGCCTGATGTCCCTTCCGACAGACAGTTCACCTTTGCTATCCAATTCGAGACCATCATCTCTTGACATAGTGCTGTCCTGCGAAGGCTCACCTTGCCCCTTCTGGGACCACATCCTGTTAATCATCACCAACCTAATAACAGTGATGTTAATGCCATAGCCCTAACACGCTCATCTCCCTCCCCAGGCCTTCTGGGCTGTTCAGACGGCTAATGTCTTGTTAAAACTTTTTAACTTATTAATTTTATCTGTGACAGAGCCTGATTAGCTTCTGAATTACTCTGTGCCTATTTTTAGTCTGTCATGCTTCTATCCTTCACAGACAGTTTAATCCCAAAGTATTAATTCGTCTCTATATAACTCTGACTTGTCTTTCTACAGGTATCCTAAATCTTCCTGTTTTCACTCAAGGTCCATCCACCTTGCTTTAACTTGCATTCCTTGCCCATTCCTTTCACCGGTTCACCTCTCTCTGGTCAAAGAGAACTTCTTGATTGGAAGCCATAATAAAGCCCAAGACAGATCCCCAAACTATCACCAATATATGCAAGGAAGAAAAGAAATCGTCAATGTCTGCAATCAACGAGGATTCTGTAAGCATCCATATTTACTGTTATGGGAAACACGTTGTGATGCTGCTTCTATAGTTTGTTGTTTTTGTTAGGTGCTGTAGAGTCAGTTCTGACTAATAGCAACCCCATGCACAACAGAAGGAAAAACTGTCCAATCCCGCACCATCCTCACAATTTTGCTATACTTGAGACCATTATTGCAGCCACTGTGCCAACCCAACTCATTGAGGGTCTTCCTCTTCTGTTGACCGTCTGCTTTACCAAGCATGATGTCTTTCTTTAGGGTCTGGTCCTTCCTGATAACACATCTGAAGTACGTGAGATGAAATCTTGCTATCCTCATTTCTCAGGAGCATTCTGGTTGTACTTCTTCCAAGAGAGTTGTTTCTTCTTCTGGAAATCCATGGTATATTCAATATTCTTTGCCAATACCATAATTCAAAATCATCGGTTCTTCTTCAGTCTTTCTTACTCATTGTCCCATTTTTGCATGCATATGAGGAGGCTGAAAATACCGTGGCTTAGATCAAAGTGACTTCTTTGCCTTTTAACACACCAAAGGAGTCTTTTGCAGTAGATATGCCCAATGTAATATAGCATTTGATTTCTTGATTGCTGCTTCCATGGGGGTTGATTGTGGATCCAAGTAAAATGAAATCCTTGACAACTTCTGTCTTTTCTCTGTTTATCAAGATATTGCTTATTGGGCCAATTCTGAGGATTTTTGTTTTCTTTATGTTGATGTGTAATCCATACTGAAGGTTGTGGTCTTGGTTCTTCAACAGCAAGTGCTTCAAGTCCTCTTCACTTTCAGCAAGCAAGGTTCTGTCATCTGCACACTGAAGGCTGTTAATGAATTTTCCTCCAAACCTGATGCCGTATTCTTCTTCATATAGTCCAGCTTCTCGAATTATTTGCTCAGCATACAGATTGAATAAATATGGTGAAAGTATACAACTCCGATACACACCTTTTCTAATTTTAAATAACACAGTATCCCTTTGTTCTGTTCTAATGGCTGCCTCTTGAGTTTGTGTAAAGTTTCCTTATGAGCATAATTAAGTGTTCTGGAATTTCCGTTTTTCCCAGTGTTATCCATAATTTGTTATGATCTACACAGTCGAATGCCTTTGAACTGTCAATAAAACACAGGCAAATATCTTTCTGGTATTCTCTGCTTTCATCCAAGATCCCTCTGACATCAGCAGTGATATCCCTCATCCCATGTCCTCTTCTGAATTTGGCTTGAGTTTCTGGCAGTTCCCCGTTGATGTGCTGCTGCAACTTCTTTTGAATTATCTTCCGCAAAATTTTATTTTCATGTGATATTAATGATATTGTTTGATAATTTCCTAATTCTGTTGGATCACTTTTCTTTAGAATGGGCACAGATATGGATCTCTTCCAATCCATTGCCTGGGGAGCTATCTTCCAAATTTCTTGGCATAGACGAGTGAGCACCTCCAGCACTGCATCCGTTTAGCAGTTCACAAATCATGTTGTACAGGAAAACTACTATACATTAATTGATTTAAAACCAGTGCAATATGATTTGGAATAAAGGGCCATACTGGCTATAACCAAGTGACACAATGTGTAGCAAAAATAATCAGTGCTATGGGTAGACAGAAGGAAGAGGAAGGGAAGGGGCAGAGAGTTTCAGGCCTGAGTTATGCTTTGAATAATGGCTAGGATACTGAAAAGAAACTAGTCATGAGAAATTTACAGGGAGGAAGAAACATTATGACACAGATATTTGAGACTGGAATTAATATACCATAAGCTTTTTTTTTTTTTAGGTAAGTAAAGACAATGGGAGAACAGTAACCAGTTCTAATGGGCAATAGTGTTAAAGTTATATATGTGTTCTGGGTTGCAACTGAATTTTAAGTTGAGGGGGTGGATATATTCTATTGTCCAGGGACCATATATGCTGGGTATTCAAGCTATCAAGATGCTATTATGAAGCCACATACAGTCTTCTCTGCCTAAGGCTTGATCCAGGAATGTATGGAAAGCTATTTAAAAAAGGTGCATATTATTTCTTGATCATTATTCATAGATTTAATTTCATGACCTTCTCAATCAATTTTGTTCTGTACGTCTTTCTTTATCCCATTATGTTAGTTTCCCTGGATAACACCTTAATTTCTCCATTACTGATCCATCCTTCATGTACTTGTTCATTCTTATACAGCCATAACCTTCTTTCTATTCATGGTTTTACTTCTGTAGCCTGATGACTTGGTGTGCTCATGTGTAATCCCTCAGTCTACTCTTCATCCTTTGTCTCCTGGGTCTCTGGGACATCCAGTCCTTCATTCTATAATCTGCTTCTGAGAACAGTCTTTCATCTGTTCTGAACAATGCAACACATAGGCAGAATATGACCGGCCAAGGACAACATTTGGTGAATATAAAAATCCATTTCCATTTCAGAATCAGGACCAGGGAGCAAGCCTTTTCAAATCAGTGGCAGTAGTCTATTCTTCTTTGCACTCCTACAGTCTTTGCAGTGACCTACATGGTGGTACATAGTCAACATATTCATCTCTGAATATCATTTTATGGAGGGTATAAAATTTAGAAGAAATGATACACGCTTTTAAGATTAAGTCACCTGTCTTACCCAACAAATATTTATTTGATGAATATGATCACAGTCTTGATTGTAATGATGGTTTTGCATATATATACATGCACTAAGACTCATCAAAGTGTACAGTTTAAATATATGAGGTCTATTATATGCCAATTATGTGTCAATAAAGCAGTTTAATAAACTTATAGACCATCTACTATGTGTCAGAAGTTTGGGAAGGGCCTCGTAAGAAATGCAAAGATAAAAAGGCTCCCTTTTCAGAAAGAAAGGAACGTATAATTGGGGAGGATTACTAAAGGCGTGAGTAACTCATTCGGCTTGGATGAGTCAGAGAAGGTTTCACAGAAAAACCTTGAACTAAGACTTGAAGGATAAACAGGAAGTTTTGAAATGGACAGGTAGAAGGAGTGCATTAAGGGGACATGTGCAGTCATTGAGGCATGAGACTGCCAGATGTTTTTAGTCTGGGTGGAGTATAAAGAATGAAAAGCAACCTGTTCAAATTAGTGAATTATGTGATAAATAATGGGATATAGGCCTGAGAAATTCAGACACACACAGAGCACTTAAACTAGAATAATCAAAGAGACCTATGTGGATAAAAAATAAATAAATAAATGAAAGTTGGAAGTGAGGTAGATTAGAAGAAGAAACAGAAATTTGATAAGGAAAAAGTAAAGAGCACGGCATTCCAAAGACAAAGTTGTGGCACGAACGAGCATAGATATCTCCTCTACCTTACCTAATGGATGATTCTTTTCATTCTTGTTGCAAGTTGTGCGTGGGGGACATTTCTCATTCTGGGACATGGTGGATACACAGAGTCATTCCTATAACTCCCTGAACTAAATGAAAACCCAGTTGGGTTTTCTAGGAAAAGTCAGATTTTATTTATCCTGTGTGTGTGTGTATTGCTAATAATTATTATAATCTAATTTTTAATCATCACCAATTAAATAACTTTTTATACTTATCTAAAAGGTTCTTTACATTCATCTTCTGCTGATGGGTAGA
The DNA here is from genome assembly GCF_030014295.1 of Loxodonta africana. Taxonomy (NCBI): domain Eukaryota; kingdom Metazoa; phylum Chordata; class Mammalia; order Proboscidea; family Elephantidae; genus Loxodonta; species Loxodonta africana. The sequence continues at coordinate 69,218,872 of NC_087352.1, forward strand.
TTTTTACATGGATTATTATCTCCAATCACAAACAAAGAACTGAGGTTCAGATTAAATGACTTGACCACTGTAACAAAGAAAATTAATCAGAGAGGTAAGAGTATAACCCCACTGCGCTCTGTTGATAGTTTTCTCAATGAAATGTTTAATCTCTATGCTCAAAAACACTGAAGCTCCCCTAGAATCTTATGTTTCTTGCTTCTTGTGACACCAAGTTTTGGGATTAGTTTCTAATTCTTTCTGAAACCTCCAGCTCTCAGAGAAAAAAGAGAGAGAGAATGATTCTTTTAATAAAATAATAGCTACCCATTCAGTAGGGAGTGTGATGAGCTCTATAATTGGTGTGGATGCACAGCACACTTATGGGTTCCCTCAACTGTTTCAGTAGACTTTGACCATCTCTTGAAAAAGATTGGTTAAACTTGCCAAAGGTGAGGAATACGGAAATTTGATTGGTTTTCTTTTTAATGCTTTTTGTGCTATTGCTGATAAAATTATCCTGTCAATTACATTTGACTGAAGTAATGACTGAAAACTCATGGGCCAGCGGTCTAAGGAATTGGCCCCTTGGAAAAGTCTCATCAGTTGCCATCAAGTCTAATTCACCCTTGGCCAAATGAATTTGTGGTCAAATTTGGCTCTGTCCGAATCTTCCCTTCTTTATCCTTTCCACATCAGTAAAATGAGTGATCCTGTTCAATCACCAGCTATTTTGCATTTATCTTTGTTATTTGTTTTGTACCATAATTTTAAAGGGGCTTGAATGACTTTGGCCCCTGTAGTCCTCATCTAAGGAGTTCCGAAGAGAGGAGTGAATTTAGTTTCTGGCTCACTCCTGGTCATCTGATGTTGACCATGTCACAGAGGCCTTGACTAACCCAAGGAAATCACCTGACTCTAGACTGCCCATTCCCCACTTTACCCCTACTCTGCTCCATTTAATTTCTGTTACTCTTTGGGGTTATACCCATGAAGAGCAATGAAAGCCTTATTGAAAACTTCTATAAAGATACTTTGGAAGCCATAAAGTACTCCATTAAAGGGTACAACAAAGAAATTTCTGGTATCTAGAAGCCATTGAAGGAGAAAACAACTTTGAGACACGATAGAATCAGTTTCAGCATAACCAAATTATTATGTTATTGCTGCTGTTTTAATAAACTTTTTATTTTAGAAGAGTTTCATAAGAAAATTTTGAAGATAATACAGAGATTTTCCATACGCCCTGGACCCAGTGCCTTATTATTCATATCACATTAGTATGGCACATTTGTTACAACTGATAAATCAATATTGATATAATTTATGCACTAAAGTCCATACTCGATCCAGATTTCCTTAGTTTTTTTTTTTTTTACTAATACCCTTTTTCTGTTCTGGGATCCCATCTAAAATATCACATTAGTCATCATGTTTCCTTAGGCTCTTTTTTGACTGTGAGAGTTTCTCAGACTTTCCTTTTTTTTTTTTTTAATTTTTATTGTGCTTTAAGTGAAAGTTTATAAATCAAGCCAGTCTCTCACATAAAAACTTATATACACCTTGCTACATACTCCCAATTATTCTCCCCTAAAAAAAAAAAAAAAAATTTTTTTTTTTTTTTTTTTAATGAGACAGCCCGCTCTCTCCCTCCACTCCCTCTTTTTGTATCCATTTCGCCAGCTTCTAACCCTCTCTACCCTCTCACCTACCCTCTAGGCAGGAGATGCTAACATAGTCTCAAGTGACCACCTGATCCAAGAAGCTCAGTCTTCACCAGCATCCTGCTCTAACCCATTGTCCAGTCCAATCCCTGTCTGAAGAGTTGGCTTTGGGAATGGTTCCTGTCCTGGGCCAACAGAAGGTCTGGGGCCATGACCACCGGGGTCCTTCCAGTCTCAGTCAGACCATTAAGTCTGGTCTTTTTATGAGAATTTGGGGTCTCCATCCCACTGCTCTCCTGCTCCCTCAGGGGTTCTCTGTTGTGTTCCCTGTCAGGGCAGTCATCTGTTGTAGCCAGGCACCATTTAGCTCTTCTGGTCTCAGGATGATGTAGTCTCTGGTTTATGTGGCCCTTTCTGTCTCTTGGGCTCATAACCCCCTTGTGTCCTTGGTGTTCTTCATTCTCCTTTGATCCAGGTGTGTTGAGACCAATTGATGCATCTTAGATGGCTGTTTGCTAGCGTTTAAGACCCCAGATGCCACTCTTCAAAGTGTGTTGCAGAATGTTTTCTTAATAGATTTTATTATGCCAATTGACTTAGATGTCCCCTGAAATCATGGTTCCCAATCCCTGCCCCAGACTTTCCTTGTTTTTGATGACCTTGTCAAGTAGTTTAAAGGAGGAACAGGCAGATATTTTGTAGAACATTCCTTGATTTGGATTTTTCTAATGTCTTTCTCATGATTAGACACTAGGGTTATGGGTTTTTGGTAAGAAGACCACAGATGTAAAGTGCCGTTTTCATTACATTACATCAAGGGTATATATTATCAACATGACTTATCACTGTTGATGTGAACCCTATTACTTGGCTGAGGCAGTATTTGTCAGGTTTTCCACTGTCAAATTAACCTCCCCCCCCCCACAAAGGTATTGGTTTCCTTGGAAGGAAGTATCTAGGCACACACAACCCAAATTAGAGTGAAGAGTTATGCTTGAACTTCTTAATAGAAAAGCATGTACATAAATTATTTGGAATTCTTCAAGTCTTCAAAACAGGGCATCTGTCGTTTCTTCCCCTTTTACGTATTTAAGCAATCATTTATTTATATCAGTATATACTCGTGGATATTTTTTTTATATTTTGGGATAAAACCCACTAAACCCACTGCCATCAATTGGGATATAAGACAAAATTAATGTATTTATGTCAATGCTCACATTGTTCCATCTTTGGCCATTGGGCATTCTCCCAGTTGACTCCTGTGTCCCTTCTATATACCTATATCATCATTATTGTTACTGTTTGTCTCTCTTATCTTTTTTCTTTTCTGTGCTTTTTAGCATTAGTCTTACTTTCTGGTACTAGAAGCTGCTTCAGGCTCATCTTGTATATTTCCTTTCCCATTCCTAGAACCAGCCATTTCTCAAGGATACTTGGTTCCTTTTATTGGAGAATGGAATTGAAAACCAAGATATAGGTGCTGAATGTGACCGTTGCTATCGGAGTGGCGTTGCTTCTAGGCCCTCTCAGGTGATAGAAAAAGGAGATATAAATGTGTGTGTGTGTGTGTGTGTGTAAATATAGATAAAACATTTGTGTCTACAGTAAGTGAAACATGAGTTCATAATGCTGTCTCCAACTCTAATAAATTACCAAATTGATCATTCTACCCTCTTTTTGCTTGCTGAGCTGTAAACTCCCACTCCAACAGTAAGAAACCTGGCTCTCATCATCCGCTATACATTTAGTTGCTCAATTCTCATATACCTGTATAGTGGTTTCAGAATTGTTAATCTCTACTACAGTGGGACACATGTTTATCAATTAGATTACATTGGTTAAAGTGCTTATATACAGTTTCATTTGCCTTTCGTTTTGTAATCTCCACGGACTTGCCAAGTTACTTAGGTCTGCACCATTTTTCCTTACCGCATTCAATGATATTGTTTCATACATTTGTAATTCAGTTAGATTTTTGTCACATTTTTCATTCCATCCTGTGATTCTTTCACCTCCTAAATGATTTTTTTTTAAATTGGCAAACATCAGTGTTTACTCTTTGAGCTGTAAATTTCCAAGGCTTTTGACAAATACTTGGTGTCATGTATCCACCATTACAATAGCATAGAAAAGAGTTTCACTGCCTTCTAAAATCCCGTCTGTTTTAACTATTCAACTCCCCCTCCCCGCAACCACCAATATTTTTAGTTTTGTGTTTTCCAGTTACATATTGTATAATTGAAATTTTAAAATACTAGCTTTTTTTAGACTGGCTTTTTTTTTATTTAGCAGTATGCATTTAAAAGTCATCCATGTCTTTTCATGGCTTGATGGCTCATTCCTTTTTTATCATTGAATAATATACCACTGTATGGACATACCATCATTTGTTTATCTATTCTCTATCCAATCACCAATTAACGAAGGATATTTGGTTGCTTCCAATTTTCTGGCAGTTATTAAGAAAGCTGCTATTAACATACACGTGCAGGTTTTTGTATGGATGTAAGTTTTCAAATCAGCCGGGTAAATGACTAGAAGCACAATTGCTGAATCAAGTGATGCCTCTACACTGTGCATAGCTTTGTAACAAATTACCATACTATTTTCCAAAGTGCCTGTGCCATTTTGTATTCTCCCTAGCAATGAATAAGAGTCCCTGTTGCTTCACATTCTCACTAGCAATTGGTATTGTATTATTATTATTTTTGGAATTTCACGATTCTAATAGTTGAGTAAGTAGCTCTGGTGATGAAATGTTTTAACACTTGGCTGCTAATTGAACGGCTAGTGGTTCAAACACATCCAGCAGCTCAGAGAGAGAAATATCTGCAAGCTGCCCCCAGAAAGATTACAGCCTAGAAAACCCTATGGGGCAGTTCTACTCTGTCACGTGGTATCATTACGAGTCGGAATTGACTCAAGGGCACCTAACAACAACAATAATAGTTGTGTAAAATCCACTGCCATCATAGCAACACTATAGGACAGAGTAGAACTGCCCCCTAGAGTTTCCAAGGAGCGCCTGGCAGATTTGAACTGCCGACCTCTTGGTTAGCAGCTGTAGCACTTAACCACTACACCACCAGGGTTTCCAATGTTGTGTAGTAACATCTTATTGTTATTTTAATTTACAATTCCCTAATATTAAAAGATGTTGAGCACTTTTTCATATGCTTATTTGCCATTTGTGTATCTTTTTTGATGAGGTGTCTGTTCAGATCTTTTGTTCAATTTTAATTGGGTTGTTTATTTTATTGTTGTTGCTTTTAAGTGTTCTTTGCATATTTTGGATACAATTTTCTTTTTTAACAGAAATGTGTTTGCAAAAATTTTTCCCAATCTGTGGTTTCTCTTTTGATTGCCTTAGCATATCTTTCACAAAACAGAAAATTTTCATTTTAATAAAGCCCAATTTATTGAAGTCTTCTGTCATTGGTTGTGCTTTTGCTGTTATAAAACTCATCACCAGGTTTTTCTCCTATATTACCTTCTAGAAGCCCTACAGAGTTGCATTCTACAACGAAGTCTGTAATATTTTTTGAGTTAATTTTTGGGAAAGATGTAAGGTCTCCATTTAGGTTTTGTTTTGTTTTGGGTTTATGATTGTTTTTCTTTGCTGATGGATGCCCCAAATTTTTTAGCACCATTTATTGAAAAAAAAAAAAAAAAAACTGTCTTCATTAAATTGCCCTTGCTCCTTTTTGAAAGCACATTTGACCATATTTGTGTGCCAGGCATTGTTTTAAGACCTTTTCATAAATATGTTTGCTTTATACTCTGACCACTACAGACTCTGCATTTTGCACATTAAAAAAGATGCATAAATCAGGGTGTAGGGAGTTGGATAACCTACATGTGGCACACAGTTTAAGTAACAGAGCTAAGTAACAGCTTACTGAATTTCTAGCCCTATGTTGTAATCTATTTCACCATATAAACCCTTCTTTAGAGTCAAGGATGGGAAAACAGTTAAGCAGTTTGATGCTAACTGAAATGTTGGAGGTTTGAGTCCTTCCAGAGATGCCTTAGAAGAAAGGTCTGGTGATCTACTTTCCAAAAATCAGCCATTGGAAACCTAAGGGAACACAGCTTACTCTGACATACAGATGGTGACCGTGAGCTGGAACTGATTCTGTGGAAATTGATTTTATTGATTTAGAGTCACAGAAGGCCTTGACCTATGCCAGGTTAAGATTCAGTTTAAGACTACCAGTGGTATGTCTTCAACACACTTGAATTGAATAAGCTTTTGGTACCATAAATAGATAAGTATTGTCTCTCATTTAAACTTATTCATAGTTATGGCTACCCATCTCTAAAAGTTGAACCAAATTCACTGCCATAGAGTTGATTCCAACTCATAGCAACCCCACAGGGTTTCCGAGGCTGTAAATCTCTACAGAAGCAGACTGCCACACATTTCTCCTGCAGAGCCAATGGTGGTTTTGAACCACAGCCCTTTTGGTTAAAAATCAATCGCTTTAGCCACTGCACCACCAAGGCTGCTTATTAAAAAAACTTATTAAGGGACCCTAAAAACTCTGAAACACACAAAAAAATGAATTTTAAATTATAAAGTACAGGGATCAACCCTAGTTTTTTATACTCAGAGAATTAATGATTTTTTTCAGGCCCGTGTTTCAGGAAATTATTATATTTGTGTTTGTTTTGACATCACTGTATATTTTTCACCTGCTCTATCTTGAAGTTTGGGCCGTGGGCCGGGGAGGGGGGAGCCAAACATTTTATCAAAGTGACAAGACAATGATCCACCATGTATCTTGGCTGCAAAAATATGTTATTACATTCAATTTATCATGAAAAATTGCTGGATTGTGAGAAGGCTGAAATGGCAGCATGGCAAGAGTGCAGCTCTTTGGTACTAATTATCTTAAGAGATGACCTTCCAGGTCACCCCAAACCCTGTATTAAGTCAGGAGGAGAGCTTAGATGGCCAACTCAGACACATCAGAAAATTCCAGCTGAGAAGTACTTAGCTTAACTCTTACAAGCCTGCATGCACAGACACACACTGCACTGATATCCAAAGCTCCAGCAATCTTATCCCAGGCTATCTTTCCAACCTGTCCTGTCGTTTCTCTCTGCACAAATCCCTTTGTATCAAAATGATATACTCACCATTCCTGAAAGCAGTCTTCTTATCTTTTTGCCTCTTACCTTCACTGATGATGTTCCAGACCCATAGAAAACCCTCTTCTTCCTTTCCACTTGCTGAGATAACTATCCTTCTTCATGATCAACAATATACTAGGGTTAGTCTTGTTCTGTTAATTTCTCTATTTTCTCTGTTATTCAGTTGAATGAGATAGTTTCCTCTCCTAAAATGCTATAGCACTTGCTGTCTATGTCATAGGCTGAACACTAAACATGTACATCTTCAGTGTGCCAACTGAACATATCCATCTTATCTATCTTATCAACTAATTAATAAATAGCTACATTCACCTCTCTGTCTAGGGTAGCAGTTTTAATAGAGAAGTATGAGTGAAAAAGTCAATAATTTTTTAAATGAATACGTCCTTAATGCCATTTTGTTTTCCCTTCTTTGCTGCCTACATATGTTTCTTCCAACTTCAATCACAGAGTGGGTCTCAGAGCAAGAAGGTGACACCTGGTTGGGTGGGCATCAGGTGATGTTGAATAATTTGTTTTCTGAGCTATAGTGACATTTTTTTGAATTTGACAGGAAGGTGGTATATAAAACATCCAAGGACAACCCTCTTTTATTTGTTTGCTTTGTTTTGTTTTAACCACATGAATCAAGAGGCAGATGAACATAGTTTGAAGAGGTACAGAGAAAAAGAGAGATAAAAAAGAATAAAGCAAGTAATCAGACAGAAACATAAATGTAAGACTAAGTGCTGTGGGAAAGAAAGAAGCTCCTTGGTTCCAAACCTTAATAACATCCTGTTGAATTTCCTTTCTCTGGGTTCAATAAGAGACCACTCATAGATTCAAGAAATCTCCTGTCTGTAGGAGCTTATATGAGTTTTTTTCTTACTTGGCAACAAATAACCTGGGCTAAGACAGCTATTAAGGGCAGAGATGGGAAAGAAGTTAACATACATTCCATAACCTTCAGTACCTGTTTAATCTGAAAACATTCATATGGTTTCGTCCCAAATCTTAATTGTTAGGTCAAGGTATAGTGTTCAATTGATCTCTGGATTATCTGCAAGGAACATGAATTCCTATCCACAGTGGCTTAAATTATGAGGATTCATTTATCTCACATTGTAGGAAGATGACAGGGAGGAGACTGTTGGCAGGCTTGGCAGCTCATTATCAGGTTGGTTTGTCTTGGCATTGCTCTTGTATTCACTATCTCATGGTTGCAACATGATTGCACTCAGGGTCTGACATCATGTATGTGCTCAAGGGAGAAAAGCGGTAGAGAGAAAGAAGAAAGGCCATACCAGCAACATCTGTCCCTTCTTATCAGGAAATTAAAATTCTTTCCAGATGTCTTTCCCTCTTCTTAATAAACATCTGATTGCTTATGTATTATGGACCAGAGCCAGGTCAAGCAGCCACTGCCATCTTCAAGAGAAATGAGAAAAACATAGTATCTATACTGGAAGGAAAATGGGGAGATGGGTAATAGGTTTGGGGAAGTCAATCAATACTACTTTTTTTTTTAATTTATTGTGCTTTAAGTTTGGGTAAGTGAAAGTTTACAAATCAAGTCAGTCTCTCATACAAAAACTTATACACACCTTGCTGTGTTCTCCTAGCTGCTCTCCCCCTAATAAAACAGTGGACTCCTCTCCACCCTGTACACTACGAGTCCATTCAGCCAGCTTCTGTCCCTCTCTGGCTTCTCATCTCGCCTCCAGACAGGAGCTGCCCACATAGTCTCATGTGTCTACTTGAGCCAAGAAGCTCACTCCTCACCAGTATCATTTTCTGTCTTATAATCCCCTCCAATCCCTGTCTGGCTTTGGGAATGGTGTCAGTCTTGGGCTAACAGAGGGTCCGGGTACCATAAACTCTGGAGTCCTTCCAGTCTCATTCAGATGATGAAGTCTGGTCTTTTAACTAGAATTTGAGATCTGCATCCCACTGTTCTCCAGCTCCATCATGGATTCACTGTTGTGCTCCCTTTCAGGGCAGTCATCGGTGGTAGCTGGACACCATCTAGTTCTTCTGTTCTCAGGGTGATGTAGTCTCTGGTTTATGTGGCCCTTTGTGTCTCTTGAGATCATCTTTACCTTATGTCTTTGGTGTTCTTCATTCTCCTTTGCTCCAACGTGGGTTGAGACCAATTGGTGCATTCTAGATGGCCGCTTGCTAGCGTTTAAAACCCCAGATGCCACTCACCAAAATGAGATGCAGAATGTTTTCTTAATACATTTTCTTATGCCAATTGACCTAGAAACCATGTTCCCCAAACCCTCACCCCTGTTGCGCTGGCCTTCGAAGTGTTCAGTTGTATTCAGGAAACTTCTTTGCTTTTGGTTTAATCCAGTTGCGCTGAACTCTTCTGTATCTTCTATTATCTTTCCCTTCACCCAAAATAGTCCTTGTCTACTATCTAATTAGTGAATACCCCTCTTCCTGCCTCCCTCATAACCACCAAAGAATATTTTCTTCTGTGTTTAAACTTTATCTTGAGTTCTTATAATATTGATCTCATACAATGTTTGCTCTTTTGCAACTGACTAATTTCACTCAGCATAATGCTATCCAGGTTCCTCCACATTATGAGATGCTTCACAGATTCATAGTTGTTCTTAATCATTGTGTAGTATTCCATTATGTAAATATGCCATAATTTATTTATCCATTCATCTATTGATGGGCATCTTGGTTGCTTCCATCTTTTTGCTATTGTAAACTGTGCTGCAATGAACATGGGTTTGCATATATTTGTTCCTGTGAAGGCTCTTATTCTCTAGGATATATTCCAAGGAGTGGGATTGCTGGATCATGGTAGTTCTATTTTTAGCTTTTTAAGGAAGCACTAAATCGATTTCCAAAGTGTTTGTACCATTTTACATTCCTATCAGCAGTGTGTAAGTGTTCCAGTCTCTCCACAACATCTCTGACATTTATTATTTTGTGTTTTTTGGATTAATGCCAGCCTCGTGGGAGTGAGATGGAATCTCATTGTAGTTTTGATGTGCATTTCTCTAATGGCTAACGATCGTGAGCATTTCCTCATGTATCTGTTAGCTGCCTGAATGTCTTCTTTGGTGAAATGCCTGTTCATATTCTTTGTCCATGTTTTAATTGCGTAAATTTGTCTTTTTGTAGTTGAGTTTTTGCAGTATCATGTAAATTTTTAGAGATCAGACGCTGATGAGAATTGTCATAGCCAAAAACTTTTTCCGAGTCTGTAGGTAATTGTTTTACTCTTTTCATGAAGTCTTTGGATAAACATAAGTGTTTGATTTTTAGGAGCTCCTATCTAGTTTATCGTCTGGTGTTTGTACATTGTTAATAATATTTTGTATACTGCTTATGCCATATATTAGAGATCCTAGGGTTGTCCCTGTTTTTTCTTTCATGATCTTTGTCCTTTTAGACTTTGTATTTAGGTCTTTGATCCATGTTTGAGTTAGTTTTTATGCATGGTGTGAGGTATGGGTCTTGTTTCATTTTTAATGGCAGTACCATTTGTTAAAGACTATCTTTTCCCCTTTTAACAGACTTTGGGCCTTTGTCAAATATCAGCTGCTCACATGTGGATGGATTTATGTCTGTATTTTCAATTCTGTCCCATTGGTCTAAGTTTCTGTTGTCGTACCAGTACCAGGCTGTTTTGACTACTGTGGTAGTATAATATATTCTCAAATCAGGTACTGTGAGGCCTCCCACTTTGTTCTTCTTTTTCAGTATGCTTTACTTATCTGGGACCTCTGTCCCTTCCATATGACGTTGGTGATTTTTTTTGTCTCCATCTCATTAAAAAAATGTCATTGGTATTTATAGATCAGTTTGGGTAGAATAGATATTTTTACAATGTTGAGTCTTCCTATCCATGAGCAAGGTATGTTTTTCCACTTATGTAGGTCTCTTGGTTTTTTACAGTAGTGTCTTGTAGTTTTCTTTCTATACATCCTTCATGTCTCTGGTTAGATTTGTTCCTAAGTATTTTATCTTTTTGTCTATTGTAAATGGTATTGGTTTGGTGATTTCCTCTTTGACATTCTCTTTGTTGGCATAGAGGAATCCAACTGTTCTCTGCTGGCTTCTCATCTCACCTCCAGACAGGAGCAGCCCACATAGTCTCATGTGTCTACTTGAGCCAAGAAGCTCACTCCTCACCAGTATCATTTTCTGTCTTATAGTCCCCCCAATCCCTGTCTGAAGAGTTGGCTTTGGGAATGGTTTCAGTCTTGGGCTAACAGAGGGTCCAGGTACCATAAAGTCTGGAGTTCAGGGCAGTCATCAGTGGTAGTTGAACTCTTCTATTAGTCTCAGTAGTTTTCTTGAGAATTCTTTAGGGTTTTCTGTGTATAAGATCATGTCATCTGCAAATAAAGATACTTTTTCTTCTTATTTGCAATTTTGATGCCCTTTATTTCTTTGTCCAGCCTAATTGCTCTGGCTAGGACCTCTGGCACAATGTTAAATAATAGTGGTGATAAAGGGCATCCTTGTCTGGTTTCCGTTCTCCAGGGGAATACTTTCAGGCTCTCTCCACTTAGGATGATGTTGATTGTTGGCTTTGTATAAACGCCTATTATTATGTTCAGGAATTTTCCTCCTGTTACTATTTTGTTGACAGTTTTTGTCATGAATGGTTGTTGGACTTTGCCAAATCCCTTTTCTGTATCAATTGACAAGATCATGTGGCTCTTGTCTTTTTTTTTTTTAATTTATATGATGGAATACTTTGATTGTTTTTCTAATGTTGAACCATCCCTGCATACCTGGTATGAACCCTACTTGGCCATGGTGAAGAATTTTTTTGATATGTTGTTGAATCTATTGGGTAAAATTTTGTTGAGGATTTTTGTGTCCAAGTTCATGAGTGACATAGGTCTGTAATTTTATTTTTTTTGTGTGATGTCTTTACCTGGTTTTGGTATCAGGGAAATGCTGGCTTCATAGAATGAACTTGAAAGTATTCCATCCTTTTCTATGCTCTTAAATACCTTTAGTAGTAGAGGTTTTAACTCTTTTCTGAAAGTTTGGTAGAATTCTCCAGGGAAGCTGTCAGGGCCAGGGCTTTTTTTGTTGTTGTTGGGAGTGTTTTGATTACTTTTTAATCTTTTCTTTCATTATGGGTCTGTTTAGTTGTTCTACCTCTGTTTGTGTTAGTTTAGGTAGCTTGTATGTTTCTGGAAATATGTCCATTTCTTCTAAGTTTTCAAATTTGTTAGAGTACAATTTTTCATAGTAGTCTGATATGATTCTTGTTATTTCAGTTGGGTCTGTTGTGATATCTCCCATCTCATTTCTTATTTAGGTTATTTGCTCCCTCTCTTATTTTTCTTTTCTTTTGTTAGTTTGGCCAGTGGTGTATTGATTTTATTTTTTCCAGAGAACCAGATTTTGGTCTTGTTAACTCTTTCAATTGTTTTTCTGTTCTCTATTTTATTTAATTCTGCTCTAATTTTTATTATTTGTTTTTTTCTGGTGCCCGAGGGCTTCTTTTGTTCCTCTCTTTTTATTTGTCCAAGTTGTAGGGATAATCCCTTGATTTTGCCCCTTTATTCTTTTTGAATGTGTGCATTTATTGCTATAAATTGACATCTCGCACTGCTTTAGCTGTGTTCCAAAGGTTTTGATAGGAAGTGTTTTCATTCTCATTAGATTCTATGAATTTCTTTATTCCATCCTTAATTTCTTCTATAACCCACTAGTTTTTGAGCAAGGTGTTCAGTTTTCATGTGTTTGATTCCTTTTCCCTGTTTTTCTGTTCTTAATTTCTTTTTTTATGGCTTTATGGTCAGAGAAGATGCTTTGTAATATGTTAACGTTTTGGATTCTATTAAGGCTTCCTTTGTGGCCTAATATGTGGTCTATTATTGAGAATGTTCCATGTATGTTAGACAGGAAAGTATGCGCAGCTGCAGTTGAGTGGAATGTTCTGTATATGTCTGTGAGGTCTAGGTGGTTGATTTCGGCTCTTCTGTGTCTTTACTGAGCTTCTTTCTGGATGTTCTGTCCTTCACCAAAAATGGTGTGGGTTAATGTCTCCTACTATTATTGTGGAGCTGTCTATCTTGCTTTTCAGTGCTGTTAGACTTTGTTTTATGTATCTTCAAGCCCTGTCATTGGGTGTTTAAATATTTAATATGATTATATATTTCAGGTAAATTGTCCCTTTAATCATTACATAGTGTCCTTCCTTATCCTTTGTGGTGGATTTAACTTTAAAGTCTATTTCGCAAGAAATTAAAATTGCCACTCCTGCTCTTTTTTGATTGTTGTTTGCTTGATATATATTTTTTCATTCTTTGAATTTTAGTTTGTGTGTTTAAATCTAAGGCACATCTCTTGTAGCAGCATACAGACAGATCTTTTTTTTTTTAATCCATTCTGACACCCTGTCTCTTTAATGATGCATTTAGTCCATTTACATTCAGCATAATTATTTTTTTATGAATTTAGTGCTGTCATTTTGATGTCTTTTTTTGTGTGTTGTTGACAGTTTCTTTTTTCCATTTAATTATTTGTGCTGAGTAGTTTTTCTTTATATATTGTCTTTTCCTCTTTTTCATTGTTGTTGGTTTTGTTTTTGCTTTGTCTTTATGTTTTTCTTTTATTTTATTTTGATGTGTGGGATTGTTAGTCTCCTTTGTGGTTACCTTTAATATTTACCCCTATTTTTCTAAGTTTAAACCAAACTTTTATCACTCTATATCACTTTGGCTTCCTCTCCATGTGAAGGATCTATGACTACATTGTTTAGTCCTTCTTTATTGATTTAATACTATCCTCTTTTACATAATATTTCCTTCTTTTGAGCATTTTTTTCTCTCGATTTGTTTTTGTGATTTCCCTATCTAGGTAGATATCTGGTTGCTCTGTCCTGTGTTCTAGTCTTGGGTTGTTATCTGATGTTATTGATTTTCTGTTCAGAAGACTTTATTTAGTATTTCTTATAGTTTTGTTTTGGATTTTGAAAATTCCCTAAACTTCTGTTTATCTGGAAATGTCTTAATTTCACCTTCATATTTGAGAGACAGCTTTGCTGAATATATGATTCTTGGCTGGATTTTTTTTTTTTTCCTACAAAGCTTTATATATGTCATTCTGTGGCTTCTTGCCTGCGTGGTTTCTGCTGAGTAGTCCAAGCTTATTCTTATTGACTCTACTTTGTTGGTGACTTGTCATTTATCCCTAGCCACTCTTAAAATTCTCCTTTCATCTTTGGTTTTGGCAAGTTTGATTATACTATGTATTGGTGATCTTTTGGGATCTACCTTAGGTGGGGTTTGATGAGCATTTTGGAGAGATATCTTCTCATCTTTCACAATATCAGGGATGTTTTCTGACAACAAATCTTCAACAATTTTATGTGTATTTTCTTTTTTCTTTCCCTGTTCTGGTACTCCAATCACTCATAGGTTATTTCTCTTGATACAGTCCCACATGATTCTTAGGGTTTCTTCATTTTTTAAAATTCTTTTATCTGATTTTTCTTTGAATATATTGATTCCAAGTGTTTTATCTTCTATTTCACTGAGTCTTACTTCCAGTTCCTCAATTCTGCTGCTCTGACTTTCTATTGAGTTGTCTAATTCTGCAATTTTATTGTTAATCTTCTGAATTTCTGATTTCTGTCTCTCAATGGATCCTTGTAGCCTATTAAATTTTTCATTATGCTCTTGAATAATCTTCCTAATTTCCTTGACTGTTTTATCTGTGTGTTCCTTGGCTTGTTCTGCTTTTTGTCTGATCTCCTTCCCAATCTCTTGAGTTTTGTATATTAATCTTTTGTATTCTGCCTCTGGTAAATCCAGGAATATATCTTTGTCCAGAAGATTCCTTGATTCTTTATTTTAGGAGCTTGTTGTAGAGATCATGGTCTGCTTCTTCATGTGATTTGATATTGACTGTTGTCTCTGAGTTATTGTATTAATTTATTTTGTGTTTGCTTACTCTGTCATAGCTTCTTGCTTTATTTTGCTTTGAAATACCCATATAGGCTACTCAAGTGAGCTAGCTTGATGCTCTAATGTCCTGTCACTAGATGGCTAGAGCTGTTACCAGGTATATGAGCCTAGGAGTCCATTCACTTTTCTTGTATGGATTCTGTTCAGGTGTCCAGGTAGTCGGTCACAAAGTGTGTGGTGCAGGCTTTCACCTACAGTCTTAGAGGAACAGCGGTGATTGGTGTATGCACAGGTACCTGGCTGTAGCAGTAGGGTCACACACCAAGCAAAGCAGAGGACTGACAACCATCACCTGGGTGTCTGTGAGGAATGCTCTTCCTTGTTCCCTAGAGTGGACAGGTGGGTGGGTTCTGTAGCCAGGCCATGGGCACCCAGTGCTCTTAGATTTAAGTACTGGGAGGCACCACTTATCCTTGGACCCCTGTTGCAGGTGACTAGGTAGCATGGGTGGAGCCATCAGTCCTCAGGCCCCTGATGTGGGTAGGTGAAGACCCTGCTTAATAGGCAGAGTGGTGCCAAGCATCGAAAACCTGCCTGTCTACCACACGGCTGAAACAGTTAAAGTCAGACCTCAGGTGCATACACCCTTGCACCCTGCCAATAAAGGCCTAGCTGCTGAAATGGGCCTACATGGGTCCATGCAGGGGTGAAAGGCATTCAAATTCTGTGGACCACTTGTGTCTGGACAGGAGCCACCTATGCCCTGAGTTCTCAGTTTAGGGCAGCCAGCAGATTATTTTCTCCACATTTGTTAATTTGTTCCTGCTCCAAGGAGCAGCAGAACCTATCTAAAGCCCAGGGAAATCGGCTGCACTGAAGCTTGCTTGGAGCCTGGTACATAGGGAGGAGGGATCAGATGAATGGGAGAGAGTTCTTTCAAAAAGGATGTTTTTAGATTCGTGCAGTGAATTAGATGCAAGCACTTAGTTTTGCTGATTGTACTGTTCTTCTCTGATCCCGGGGGTGTGAGTAGACTTCTGCTCACTCTCTGTGGCCACTGCCAGCCCCACTGCAATCATGACAGGGGATCGGGGCTGAGGGGCACCAGTTCCTGCTAAGTCAGGTCCGGCAACTCCTCACTGATTCTGAACCATCTCTCCCTCCGCCTGCAGCTCAGTCTGATTTCTTTAACTTTGCATTTGCTGTTCCAGGCTCCTAGCTTGTCATATATACAATCAATTCACTTGTTTTTTCAGGTCTTTGTTGTAAGGGGGCCCACCGGAAGCATCTGACTACTCCATCATCTTAGCCCTACCTCAATAGCATTTTTTAATATAAATTTTAGCACACAGTGAATGTTTAAATAAAATGGAATATTTAAGTGTATGTGTCTGTGCATGTGTGTGTGTTTCTAACTTTGCAAGATCTTCAATCACCCCAAATTTCTAACACTTAATGACATCACAAGGGACCAAAAGCTGGTGTGAAACATTACTTCTCCCCTCCTTTTCCTCACCCTATGTTTTCCGCTGCTCTCTGGAATCACCATTTATCTGGAGGGTATTTTTCTGGATTTTGCAGTTTGGGTCATTTGCTTAAGAGCACTATTAACCCTTGCCATCATACTGAGGTCACTGATTACTGTAGCATGTAAAAATGGTTCCTTCATTCCCTATCATGTGCAAACTAGGGTTGAAAGGAGCAACACAGATAATTCGTGTCCTCCCTAGCTTCTTTTTCAGCCATACGAAGATGATAGCCCATGTTTCAGATTATGTTAAAATAAATTGTAAAGATTAATTTGTCTTGCAATCTATTTGCTCAAAAGACAATATAAGTTTGAATCCTGTATTATATAGATTTATTTATAACAATTTTCTTTATGTATTCTCAGTGCGATATTGCTTTATTGTTATCCTTCAACTCCAAATGTTTGTGAGAATTTTCGCTTACTTTATATCACTGATCCCTCTCAGTGCTGGGAGAGATTATACCAGGCCTATCCTGTTTGCGGATGCCCTCAGGTTCCATATTCTCTTTCATCTCTCATCCTTTGCACATGCTGTTTTCTATCTGAGGAATATTCTTCTCCCTTATCTTTATGTAAACTGCTAATAATTACCTCCAGGCTTACCTCAGATGCTTACCTCACCCTCATTGGTGTGACGAACTTGGTCCATACAGACTTAAAAGAACTAATTGTTAAATTTTTAGGAAATTTTGTTGGCCTGCTTAAAATTAAACAATAAAAAAAAAAAAACTATATTTTGAACCATGATGTTAAATACTTAAAACTCATAACTTCCTAAATAGTTTATTTCATTTTAATGCCATTGAGGATATTGACATCTGTGGTATCTGTATGGTGTAAATACCACATCATAGTTTACCATCATGCATTTCTTCCCAGCTCCACATTCACCAATATCATGTTGGAAGCTTGAAATCGTCCAAGATGAGAGAAATAGGTAAATGCAAGAAATCAGGGATTGATTTATTGTTTCGTTGACTCTCTAGTGTAAGAAAATGCTGGAAAAAATCTTAATAATGCAGATTAAATTTAAAGGTGTATCATATCTGTGAATAACACACAAAATTGAAAAAAAGTTCTTCAAGTATTTCTATTATTAAATTCAGCAAAGGAGTTGCACAAACCATCTATGGATAAAAAATTACTGACATATCATCATTGTTTTACTTTCATCTTACATGTTAACATAAACAAAAATATAAAATAATCATGTCCAAATTATACTTGTTCATCACTTAACCATAGTTTTGCTAAGGATGCAAGTTGGAAAAATCAATGGCAGGATCCTGTGAGAATCAATTGGCTATATAAATATAAATTTATGTTAACGAATATTGTGTATACTATTTAGAAATTTGTGCTGCATATCTTTTATACCAATAAAATTTATGTTAAAGCTATGCATATACTATATGTGTACATGCTCGTGTGTGTGTGTGTGTGTGTGTATATATACTTACCTATATGTACTGTCATGGATCAAATTATGCCCCCCAAAAATGTGTATATCAATTTGGCTGGACCATGATTCCCAGTATTGTCTGATCTTCCTATATGTTGTAAACCCTGCCTCTATGATGTTAATGGGGGAGGATGGGCTTCAGTTGTGTTAGTGAGGCAGGTCTCAATCTACAAGATTGGATTGTGTCTTGAGGTAATCTCTTGGTGGAAGGGAGCCTCATACTACCAAGAAAGCAGTGCCAGGAACACTTTGGACCCAGGGTCCCTGCGTGAGGAAGCTCCTAGTCCAGGGGAAAACTGATGAGAAAGCTGACAGAAAGAAAGCTTTGCCCTGGAACTGATGCTCTGAATTTGGACTTTTAGCCTACTTTACTGTGAAGAAATAAATTACTCTTTGTTAAAGCTATCCACTGTGGTATTTCTATTTTACCAGTTCTAGATAACTAAGGCATAGGCTTTTTTTTTTTTTCCAGATAGCTATTTGTTCAACATTTCCCAATACATCTGTCTACCCCTTCACTATTCCAGTTCAGGTTTAATTCCTCTGGGCTTCTGTAACACCAGCACCAGGCTACCCCATGCTATCTTGATAAAAAAAAAAAAAAAAATCTTGAAAAGTCTATATTTAGTTGTGACTCCTTACCCAATTATGAGCTGGTACAAGGAAGAAAGTATGTCTTCCACCTGGGTATTTACATATCTAATGCAGTCTTAAATACATGTCATGAGTGAATGAATACTAGTTTCCAGTTTTTAAGTAGAGAAATTGAAGATTAGAGTTAATAAATTTCAGAGGTAGGACTTTAACACAAGTATTGATTAAAAGTCTGATGCCCCACATTGTGCCACGTTGTTTCCCCAAGATGATCCACACTGTGCACTGAGCCACCCAAGGTCAGCAGCATTTCTTGGACTCTTCTATTGGGATGGAAAGCTTGGAATACGAATTTTAGATGATGAACCACAATTTAGGGCTCTAAATTGCACATAAAAATTCTAATACCTGAGTTTTCTGTGTTTCTAATATATTTCTAAATATATTTCTAATATATTTAGAACCCTCCTTAGAGCAGGGTCTTATTCTGTAGTCTTGATACATTCACATAATTCACCAAAACATCTATCTAATGTATAAACAGTGTAGGCAGCTACAAAAATTATGTACAAGGTCCCACTTGTTCAATTCTTCACCAGTTTACCCCAGTGTGGCCATGACTTACCAGTAAATTTGAAAATGCCACCATTTTATTTACTATTTGGGAACATTAAAATACTTAGGGCCAAGGTCTGTAAGCTACAAATGTAAAAAAAAAAAAAAAAGCTGGCAGAATTTTTTCTTGTTCTTTTATTTAACACCATTGACATTTTGGCACCAATGATTCTTTTTTTTGAGGGAGGGGGACTTGTGAATTGTAGGATGGTTAGCAATAAGTATCCCTGGCCCCTAGTCACTAGATGCCTGGTTATGATAACCGAAACATCTCCAGACATTCCCAAATATCCCCTGGGTAGCAAGCTCACCCCCAGTTGAATACTGGTGCTTACAACATTCATTTTTTGAGCACATACGCTATGCCAGGAGACACGCTAGGTATTAAACATATAAAACTTGTTTGTGATTCTTTTCTTACAGATGAAAAAGCCCAAGCAATGAATTTGCTTGACCATGATCTAATAGACTGTATGCAGACAACTGAGCATTCTAAATCCAGGTCCATCACACTCCAAAGCCCATGTTTGGCCTTAGCCCCTTTACTTTACTGTTCTTGGCACATTGGTACATAACAGAGCTTCAGGGGTTATAAAGAAGGTAACACCAAGTATCCACACTTTTCAGAGAGTCAGAGTCATGTAGGTCTACATAGTGAATGGAGAAGAACAAGAGGTAAGGCCAGGGAAAGGAGAAGAAATCTGGACCATAGACCATGAAGTCAGTGAGGAAAAAAAAAAAAAAATTGCCATAGAGCCGATTCCAACTTATAACGGCCCTATAAGACAGAGTAGAACTGCCCCTTAGGGTTTCCAAGGAGCGGATGGTAGATTCTAACTGCTGATCTTTTGGTTAGCAGCCAAGCTCTTAACTATTGTGCCACTTGGCCTCCACGGGATCTGTGGGCAGATACAAAAGTGAAGTTACAAAAGAACATAAAGGGAGTAAGGAGTGGAGTTTTGAAAGCATTTCAAATTGCCCACCCTTCCCAGTCCTCCTGTTTAGGTGAGGAAGATTCAGGAGTCAGCCTGTGGGAGTTTGCATGAGCTTGAGCTCCAGCTTCATCATTTACTGGTTGTGAGCCGTATGGGAAAATCAGTTTCACCTCTCCCTGCCTCTGTCTCCTTACCTGTACAATGAGATTACTTGAAGACATGCATAGTAGAGTTGTATTGAGGACTACATCGGCTAACACATATAAAGTGCTTGATATAGATAAGGCTCAAAATGAGCACTCAGGCCTGCTGATGTGATGGTCAGGAGGTGTCTATGCATTTGTGAGTGAAACTCAGTTGGTCAGACCTGAGTAGGAAGGTCTCTCATAGTGAAATCCCATTTTTCTATAACAGTTGTGAAGGCAAAGACACTATGTCTCACTACTGGAATTTCTGCAAATTGGGGAAAGAGGGATGAAGCATCTGATTGTGTCCAAAGATCCTTCTGATTCCTTTGGAATGTTACCGAGGTGGCAAGTTCATAAGACAAAAGGTAGGTAGCTGAAAAAAAATAGGGAACTTCACTATTGCCATTATGGAGAATCATGAGGTGATGTGAGAATGGTGCCATTCAGTAATCTTGAAGACACCTGGCAAGTAACTTCACCTCATGGATACTTCTCAGTACAGAGTCCAGGTCTTATTAGGTTAAAATTGATTTTTTTTTAACTTTTTGTCCCTCTTCATACAAACTCCTAAAGGGAGTAATCAGTAGCCATACTCCACCTCCTAGAGACATTTGCCAAAAAACAGTCAAGAGGGAAACTCCAGGTAACCCAAAGGCAGATGAGCTGCACATTTTTCCTTCTTTGATAATTGAATTATTATTTTTGTACCCGTAATAACTATCTGCTTTCAGCGGAATTCAACATATAGTTTAATTTTCTTATCTGCTCTTTCCCTTCACTTGGCTAGCTTTTGTTTCTGGCCCTATTTAAAATCCCCTTATAATTCAAATGGTAGCAACCTGATTTCAAAGGCTGATTATATTGACAACTCAGAAGGAGGTTTTGGTTTTCCAAAACTTTCTCTCATCCCTTACTATCCCAACTCTTTTATACCCCAGACCCCCCTACATTTCATTCTGGATCCCAAGTAGGCATTTTCCTTCTGAATCTTCATTCTGAAGGAGTTAGTTTATTAGGTGTATATCACTCGATCAGCTGAACTCTCTGTTGTCCTCCTCTAATTAATTACTGTTTGTAAAGAGCTCAGAAGATGAATAGTGCTATGTAAGTGCTAAGTATTATGACCCCATTGTCTTATTTCAGTTCTTAGTGAAATGAAGTATCATTATAATAATCAGCTTGCTTTTTGTGTTTGTAACTCAGGACGGGGAGAGCCATAATAGCAATACCTTTACTAGTTCCATCTCTACATCTCTGCAGCAATATCTGAATCTTGTCGTGACCCCCTAGGATCATTGTCTAGTCACCAACAGTGATTATATCAGGGAAAGCTAACCCTTTGAAAATAAATCTGGCATAATAGGAGGGGCTTCAAAGATAGATTAAAACATGTATAGAATTTTTATTCAAGTGACTTGGGTTTCAGATTTAACTGAATAATTGTATGTACTGTGATAATCGTTTAATTTTACTAAACCACAGTTTTTGCAACTATGAGATGGGAATTATCACAATATTTATTTCACAGGATCATTATGAAGATCAGGTTAAATGGTACACTTAAAAATACTTTGTACCTTCAAAAAGATTATACGTGTATTTTTATTTTATGTTTGTATGTAAAAGGAATAAAGTTTCTAGAAGAAGAACATGTGATTGAGACCCTAACACATGCAAAAGCAAAAGAAAGTAAAACAAAAGTTCTATTTTTTAGGAAGAACTGCTAAGGCTCCATTTATTTTTCTAGAGATGAGATGTCAAAGGCTACTCTGTCATGTAATTTTTGACTTCAAGAGCACTGGTCGGTTCTGATGAACACTGAGGAGAAATAACCAATAAAAAGTCAATGGGACTAATAAAAAAAAAATGGTGAAAAAGAAGAAATAAACGATTACTCAAAGGCCAAAAATAAAATGGAGGAGAAAACTGTCTCAGATGAAAATGGGGAAGATAGGAGAGGCATCAGTTCTGGAGGAGGGAGGATAAATGTACTGTTAAAGACGAGAGCCAGTTGTGATGATAGTTATCCTCTCTTCCCTTGGCAGTTGGTTCCATATTTGCTTGGCTCTGGCTGAAAGAAAGGTAATATAGCACCGTGGCTGAATGTATGGTCTTTTAACTCATATTTCATCTGTTTAAATCCCAGAATTTACAGATATGAGGGATGTATGCCATTATGCTTCTCAGTACCTCATTCTCTTGTTTTCTGGCTTTGATGCCATTCTTGCTTTTTCAGAAATAACTCTTTACTCTCTCTCTCCCTTCCCCCCCCACCTCCTTCTTCTCTTTTTCTTTGTGTCCAACAGTTTTATTAACCAGCGTATAGGAGATTTCTTGTTATATATTATGCTTGAGTTCCTTAAATTTGTGGATTGGTATCTTTCATCATTCCTAAGAATCCCTTACTTACACGTCAGCTCATAAATGCATTAGATAGGTGGATGGATGGATGGATGGATGGATGGATGGATGGATGGATGGATGGATGGATGGATGGATGGATGGATTCCAAGATTTGTAGTTGGTTTGGACTAATGGCCTTATTACTATAAAATTTGAAGTCTTCTGTTTAATATCTCACCTGAAAATTATCACCACTACTCGTCAGTAAAAGAAAACAAAAATCCTCACAAGTGGACCAATAAGCCACATCATGATAAATGGAGAAAAGGTTGAAGTTGTCAAGGATTTCATTTTACTTGGATCCACAATCAACTCCCATGGAACCAGCAGTCAAGAAATCAAAAGATGCATTGCACTGGCAAATCTGCTGCAAGAGACCTCTTTAAAGCAACACTTTAAGCAACACTGGAAGACTAAGGTGAGCCTGACCCAAGCCATGGTATTTTCAGTCAAATTATATGCATGTGAAATCTGGACAATGAATAAGAAAGACTGAAGAATTCATAACTTTAAATTGTAGTGTTGGTGAAGAATATTGAATATACCATGGACTGCCAAAAGAACAAAAAAAAATCTGTCTTGGAAGAAGTAAAACCAGAAGCAAGGATAGTGAGACTGCATCTTACATACTTTGGCCATGTTGTCAGGAGGGATCAGTCCCTGGGGAAAGACAACATGCTTGGTAAAGTATAGGATCAGTGGAAAAGAGGAGGACCTTCAACAAGATGGATTGACACGGTGGCTGCAACAATGGGCTCAAGCATAATGACAATTTAAGGATGGCTCAGGACCAGGCAGTGTTTCATTCTGTGGTACATAGGGTTGCTATGAGTTGGAACCGACTCCATGGCACTGAACAATAACAACTCTTCCGTAACATCAGAAATGCCTAGTAAAGAGAAGAATCCAACCAACTTTGATGATCACACCTCTATGACTATATTTGTGTTTTTGCCTTTCCCTAACACCTTACCAGCAGGCACAAATTTGGAAGACTTCTAAAACATAAAAAATAGTTTCTCTTAAGGAAAAACCTGGAACTTACCCAACTGTTTGAGAAATAAGAGGATAAATTTTACCTCCTGGGAATTACAGAACCTAGATTTGAACCCTGGTGAGAAGGCTGCAACCAACATTTGTGTGAACTTTAATGAATACTTTATTCTCCCAGAGTTTTCATTTTCCTATCTATATTGTAGGAGGATAGGACTCAACATTTTTAAGCCTTCATCATACTTTTCAATTCTATGAATCCATGTCATTAAGATAAAATATTTACAGAAAAATCACACATTCAAACCTTAGGCGATGCTCTATTGTTGAAAAAGTCATGCAAGAACATTTAAATGAAGTGGAAACCCTCAGAACCAGTAATGTGAAAGAATGACACTGATGTCATCCAATGACTGCTAGTGTCATTTTGGGATCCCAAGACACACATTCCATGCTTTGCTTCTGGGTCGGGGTTACATCCAAGTGTTTCTAAATCCTGTAGAAATGACTTATGGTACAAAAGGTGTTGGGTGAAAGCTATGTCAAATGTTTGTATTGAAGCACTCACCCAACATATTACCAAATTCAATGTTGTTTCTGATAGAATTCCAGACTCAAAATTTTATTTGGAAATATTTGTTCTGCAACCATATTTTTTTTCCTATCTCTGCAATGTACACTAACAAATGTCTATAAGCAACCATCTCAAATGATTTATAACATAAGGTTAAAATCATCTCAGGAATGGTTATGAAGAGCTAATAGAGTGACAGCTGGTACCTATGTGGAAGTCAGACTGTATATATAGATTATTAATGTGCTAACAACCCCAGACACTCCCTCTCATATTAATAAAAATATACACTGTATAGACCCTTTTATGCCAAACCTATTTTCCTCTCTGTAGCCTTTTGTTTCTTTTAGACTTGTTTTCTGGACTGTATTAACTATTGAACACGTCAACTTTTGTTCTTGTACTTCTTCCTCTCAAGTGAATCACCATTTGGAATTTGATGCTTCAGTTGATAAAAAAGCAGACACTCAAAGACAACATCTGATACCCACGCCCCATCACCCCAGAGCAAGTGAGTGAGAAGCAGTCAAGGCACACTTGAAACCTATCCTAAGAAAATAGACACTAGAGGTAGTTATGGTACCTCTGAGATCCTGCTAGTTCGAAGTTCAGCCATGAAGCTGAGTGAGATGTTCACTTTTGATAATTTCAGAAGCAAACCTTTGGTTTACAAACCTGACTCTCAAACTTATGAAAGGTAAAGAGAGGCAAGTGATGGGAGTGCTGTTTATTATCTGTAACCTCAAACTTTGGCTAGAAACTAAGTCTCCTGAACTCCATTAAGCCATATTCTTGCCCTTGTCCAACGTTCAGCGTGCTGTCTAAAATCCTTTACTATGTCAGGGTAGGTAGGGCACTGAGAATGTGATCATAACCAAGACTGAAGATGAACTTGGTCTCTTGGATGGAATTTATGTGCACATAAAAGGTAATCAGTATTTGGGGTGGTAAATGCTAATATTGGAGAAGTACCAGAATATAGGGGCACATATCAGGGGCTCCTTGGTTGGGACTGTGGGCCTGTAAAGTCTTTCTGGAGAAAGGACATCTAGCCTGAGATTTAAAGAATGCACGTTAACCATAAGAAAGAAAGGAAAAAAATAAACAAAATAACATAGCTACTTTGAAAAGTGTAGCTAAGCAAAGAACAAAGGGGAGGGAGGAGGGAACAAATTACTCTGGAAAGTCAGGCAGGGGCCACATGAATAATGAGGACCTGATAAGCCACGTTAAGGATTTAGACTTTCCTATTTTATAATGGTGGCGTAGTGGTTAAGTGTTATGGCTGCTAACCAAAGAGTCGGCAGTTTGAATTCTCCAGGCGCTCCTTGGAAACTCCATGGGGCAGTTCTACTCTGTCCTGTAGGGTTGCTATGCGTCGGAATGGACTCGACAGTACTAGGTTTGGTTTTTATGATGAAAAATTATATTGTTTTGTTTTTGCTTTTTTTTTTTTTTTTTTTTACATTTATCATATAGCCTGTGTCAAGGATTTAACTGTGTTTCCCAAAAATATGTGTCAAATTGGCTAAGCCATGATTACCAGTATTGTATTGTTGTCCTCCATTTTGTGATCTGATTTTCCTCCATTTTGTGGTGTGTAGTAAATCCTAATCTCTGTGGTTAATAAAGCAAGATCAGGTTATGTTAAAAAGGATTAGGGTGGGATGCAACACCCTTACTCAGGTCATGGGCCTGATCCAATGTGGGAGGGTTTCCCTGGAGTGTGACCTGCATCACCTTTTATCTTACAAGAGATAAAAGGAGAGTGAAAGGAGCAGAGAGAAGGGTACCTTCTACCACCAAGAAAGAAGAGTTGGGAGAGGAGCACATCATTTTAGACCCAGGGTTCCTGTAATGAGCACCTCCTAGACCCAGGGGAAGATTGATGCCAAGACACATGGAGATCTCTAAGGAACGTCAGGCCCACAGATGTTGAAAGTAGACAAGGACCTTACCCCAGAACTAACAGAAAGAGAAAGCCTCCCCCTGGAGCTGACATCCTGAATCCTGATTTCTAGCTTTCTAAACCGTGAAAGAATAAATTTCTTTTTGGTAAAGCCACCCATTTATGGTATTTCTGTAGATATCTAAGACAGTCTGGAAAATTATTTGGAGGAAAGGAATCCTATAGGCAAAAATCACTTACGAGGCTGTGGGTGAGAGAGAAATAGACATAAACTGTAGTGGTAGTATTGAAGATAGAGAGAAGGAATCATATACTTGAGAGGTAATTAAGAGATGAATGCAAAATAATTCAGTGATTGATTATATATGGGGTAATAGTGGAAAAGAGTTAAAGGTGAGGCTTAAGTTAATGGCTAAGGTATGTGGAATGATGGCAAACATTCATGGTGATAAGAAACATGTTTTCAAGGGGAAATGAGTTAATTTTTGGATATGTCAGATTACTCAGAAGTCTATAAACTGTGTAGGTCTGAATCTTGAGAGAGATATGAGAGAAAAATAGATATTTAATCTACTCAACACAGAGAAAGTAACTAAAAACATGATGGTTAATGATACAGCCCAAGACATCTGATAGAATATGAACAGGAGAGAGCCTAGGAGAAAACCATGAGGTGAGGAAGTGAAGCCCCCAAAGGACACTGAAGAAGAACAGTTAAGGAGCAGAGGAGATGAACTAAAGGAACTTAGTGTCACAGAGGAAAAAGAAAAGGGGCTTCAAGAATGAGGAGCGAACAGTAGCAAATGCCAATTAAAGTAATAGTTGAGAAATGATCCTAGGATTTAGGAAGAAGTTGATCAGTGGTTATTTTGGGAAGAACAGTTTTAAACAGGTTTAAGAAAAGTTGTTGAAGCAACTTTTACAAGTACATAGGAGAGTAAGCTTTTCAGAGGAAATCGGGGATGTAGTATAGTGCAGTAAAGTACAAGACCAAGGAGTTAGAACCAGACCGGGACTCACAAAACATTCTTCTAGAGCAGTCTATGCCATTGACTTACTGTGTGAATCTAAATGAGTCACCAACCCTCTCTGGGCTTTTGAATCCTCATCAATTATTATGGGCAATGCTTTGTCCAGCCTAAAAAGTAGGTATATTGTCAATAATTGATGAACTATGTACGTGTCAGTGAATGATTGATGTTGAGAAAATTCAGAAACAGGAAGAATGGGTGGGTAAAGATAATGAAGAGGTAAGAAAATAGGCTATATATAAAAACCCAAACCAAACCCATTGCGTTCCAGTTGATTCCAACTCATAGTGACCCTATAAGGCAGAGTAGATCTTCCTTATAGGGTTTCCAAAGAGCTCCTGGTAGATTCAAACTGCCAACTTTTTGGTTAGCAACCATGGCTCTTAACCACTACACCACTAGGGTTTCCAGACACACCGGGGAAGGGGACATTGTGTAAGCATAAGCCAAGCAAAATTATAGAAGAAAAGAAAACTAAAATAAAACATAACAAGCCTGTAAAATCAGCAGCAGCAGGAGCAAAACTCTGTAGAGCAGTGATATACAACATGTAGAAGGGGTTCCTGATGTGTCTCTGTCTGTGTGTTTCCACTTGGCTATATGTTAGGAATAGAAGTGCTAAGACTTGGCTGTAGTTAAAGATATGTCTGAAGAGTTGGTAATGTAATAGCTTTGGAAGCAAATGTTCAAATACCTCCTCTGCCCTTTATTGTCTGTGTGACCTTGGTCAACTTTCTTAATCTCACCAAACCTCAGTTTTCTCACTTAATACTTGAAGAAAAATAATACTTATAGGTGTGTATAAGAATTAAATGAGATATATGCATTCATACATGCCACAGTGCCTGCCTTATCAACAGTGTTAAGTAAATGGTATTAACTATTATTAATACTAATTATCATCATATGCAATTTGACATCACTTCCTTAAAAAAGTCTTAGTTTTCTTATTTTTTTTAAATGTACCTGATTATTATAACTATTAAGAAACACACACACACAAACACACAAATACATACATACCTATTAGACTATCTGGCTTACCACATTGTTGTTGTTGTCAGTGAGTTGATCCCTGACTCTTGGTGACCCCCAGCAAAATGGGATTGGACCCTTGTGATCCATAGGGTTTTCAACGGCTGATGTTCAGAAGTAGATCCCCAGGCCTTTCTTCCTAGCCTGTGTTAAGCACCACTAAAACCTGTTCAGCATCGTAGCAACACTCAAGCCTCCACTGACAAATAGGTAATGGCTACTCTGAAGTGTATTTGCCAGGAATCAAATCTAGGCCTCGGGCATAGAAGACAAGAATTCTACCACTGAACCACTACCGTGCCCGACTTACCATAGGTGTTTAATAAACAGCATTAATTGTTATTAATAAGTATCATTAATACATAGTATAACTATTAATGGAAATAGGAGAAACACAGGGAAAAGTCAATCTATTTCAATAAGAGAAAAAAATGGAGAGGAAGCAGGAAGAATGAAAAGATAACAGTGTGAAAAAGGAAAGCGAACAGACTTGACTTGTATGCCTGTAGAAGAAGAAGACAAGGATAAAAAGAAGATCAACAAATGTGTATATCTCCTACACTACAGGAAAATCATTTTGGGGGAAGATTTGTGGGAAACAATTACACCAGAGATGAGAGCAGAGGCCTAGCAAAAGATCACATCGTGGGGACCTTGATTATTAATTCTATTGGCTATACCAAGGGACATACTTGCTGTAATTCAAAATCCAGGATGCAAGGAATTTGATATGAGTGTTAGATGAGAAGATAAATTGAATTTATTATAAAGAAGGTGTCAGAAGTAAAAAGGACCAACACCGTTCAGAGAACTTTGTGATGATTCCACTGAGCAGACCAAGGCTAAAGACCCTGTTCACTCACTTGAGGATGAAGCAGTGCCTATGGGCACTTTTCATTTAAGAACTGAGATGAGTTATAGCTGCACAGAGGACATCTAAAGATCAGCTACTGATGAAACTCAGGAAATCATTTAAGTAAAAGGTACAATCAGGTAAAGGGTTTTAGGTCCAGAGAATAAGTACCGTTTGTAAAGAGAACATTGGATAGCTTCTGGGGACAAAAAGGACACATCTATTCAAACTGTACAAGAGAATATTATAAGAAAAGGGGGCCAAGGACAACAGACAGCTTCCAGGACTCTGGGTTGTTGTTGTTAGGTGCTGTCTGGTCGATTCTGACTCACAGCAACTCCATGTACAACAGAACTAAACACTGCCTGGTCCTGTGCCATTCCCACAATCAGAAAAAAAAAAAAAAAAAAGCCACTAATTTGGTAGCATCTGCTCAAATTAATGTACAAAAATTTCTTGGGGTTTTGTTAACATATTTACTCACTTGTTCATTCATTTAATGGCTGTCATAGAGCTCCTACTAAGTGTTGGGTTCTGCAGTGATCTCTAGGGATACAATTCCCCAAAATAATAATAAATAGGTAAGTAAATAAGGTAGCCCCAATAGTCCACTAATGTGCTACTAAAAACAGCTAATGAGGGTTTCAGAAAATAGGAAGGAGGATAATGAGAATGCAGTCCAGGTTTTGAGATGAAAGACAGGAGAAAAGTCAGAGACGAACCAATGGAAGATCCTGGAAAAAGCTGGTGATTGAGCTTCCTCTTCTTTCCCTCTCAAAGAGATAGTTGTTCTATGCTTAAAGGATGAGGAAATAAGGGAAAGCATTCACAGAAATGAATAGATAGCAGGACCAAAGGAAATTAAAAACATAGGACTAAAGTAGATGAAAATAATAGAATTAGAAAGAGGAAGAATAGACAAATGGATGAATAGCAGACAATAGGTAGTAATACAGGATTTGAGACGGTTCACTTGCACAATTTACACAATCAACATTAGGGAATATGATTACAAATAAATTGATATCTGTTCCAGATTGAAGACAGAATCTATTAAGGGTTTTATGCTTAGAAGTGATAGAATGTTAGGTGACTGTGACTTCAACAGTTCAGACACAATTATCTCACATACTACAAGGTCTAAAGACAGGTGACCTCAGGGTTGGTGAGAAAGTATAACTTAGAAGTGAGAGCATCAACAATGGAGCCAAGCTGTCAGTGCTTAAACTCCAGCTGTGTCACTGACGAGCCCGTGACCACGGGTGAGCTACGCCTTTGTTTCTTAGCCTCCTCAGATATAAAATATGGAAATTGTGCCTACCTTTGAGACTTATGTTGAGAATCAGATAGTATGTGTAAGAATACAGAACAATGCTTGGCACTTTGTAAAGTCTCCAGAAAGTGCAGCCATTGTTATTAGCAACATAAATATCATTCTAAGTTATTAGTTTAGACATATATCAATGCCACCAAGGATGAAACTCTTCACATCAACTCATCCTGCTGGTCTGGGGTATTGGCAAAAGCCTCCAGTGACCAAGGAACATTAGTTCAAAGCATCACATTTTCAGAAGAAAACAATGTTGAAAACCAGGAGAAGAGTAACCGTGAGAAAGATCCTCCTCATCTTTTCTCTCTTGTTATTAGAGAAGATGGTCTTCACCAGAAGCTTCTCAGTCAACTTTTCCATAAGTGTCTTTGGCTACAAACAATTACCAAAGCATCCTTATTTGCAAGGGAGATTGAGACAGCAAGCATTTAGTATTTTCATACCATTTTGGGAAACAGACTCTGCATTAAGAAGGAAGTAAGAGGGTTTCTTTTTTTTTTTTTTATTGAAAAACAACAATCTCTGTAACATTGTGTAATATGAAATTAAAACTCGCCAAACCCAACCCACTGCCCACTGCCGTTGAGTCATGACATCACCAGGGATTCCTAAAGATTAAAGAATAAAAGAAAACCATATAGTTAGGAATATTACAGAATATATTTGTGTGTGGTAAGACAGATCAAGGGATTTGGCAGGTTTTTTGTTGTTGTTGTTTGTTTTGTTTTGTTTTAGTGTGTAGTGCGTCTCCTGCAAGTTATGAAGTTAGGGCAAGTTATGAAGGGGAAATTGACTATGTGTGGCCCTATGGAACATTGGGAGAGGCATAGAAAACATCTTATGGATCACCTACTAGAGAAAAAGAGGCAAAGTATAAGATTCAGAGTTATCTAATATTTAATATTTTGTGTTTTAACATGAAAATGGAAGAGGATAACACTAAGCTTTCCTTTATCCTTAAGAGAATTGGCATGTTCCCCTCAGGAGAAAAGAAGTTGGAAAACATAAAAGTTATTTAATGGGCTGAACAAAACATAAGAAATTAGACAAATCAGAGATTCAGTATGTAGTATCTTATGTAACCAAAAGCTTGGTACAGGCAAAAGAAGTTTCAGTGGCAGGAAAGGCTGTATTTGCCAATAAGAGATATGTAGGAAGAAAGATAAATCTATTCTTAGGCTTTAAATACTCTTTAGTTTAAAAAATATATCTAAAATCAATTAGCAGAAATTCAAAAAAAAAGGAAGTGGTCAAGTTACTAGTAGGAACAAAGATTTTGTTTTTCTTACCAAAAGAGAAGAATGCGAAGCACCATATCTGAGACAGATTAACTGTGAACAGCAGATGCATACAAATGAGTAAGGGTCCGAAAAGAAGCCAAAACAGTGAACTATTATTCCAAAAAGATAGGTGAGTGGAAGCATGACTTCGACAGTATTGGGTTATAAGGAATTGATATGCAATTCCAGTAGAAGTTTCATTGGTTTCCTTTGATGAAAGAAGAACTGTAAAATATATTTGCATGAATAATATGCAAATATATTTTATGATAAAAATAAACTTATGAGGATCAAACGAGAGAAAGGATATGGAAGTGTGCTGAATAAGTTAAATACATGATTCAAAAGGGATGTGCTGTGATCTGAAATCCTAAACTCTCTCTCATGAGCTATTGAGGCACTTTTTTCACTCCGGTGAGCTGCACATGACACACACATGCATCTCAGGAGGCAGGTAGTACAAGGAGGACAGGGCCTAGGAACTCCCAGTGATCCCCTATCCACAAGGCCACACAGGTGGGTGCAAAAGAAATGGAACGTGTGGAATGTCTCATCCATAAATCCCTACATGCATATAAAGAAAAGTTATTATTAATGATAACACTAAGGATTGTATTAATCTCATGACCCTCCGCAAGCAGGGGGAATGACTTCTGCGGATCACAAGTTTGTTTCCTGACTCTTGTCTGAGGGAAGCTCTTGAAGCTAACACTAATATAACCAAAAACCAAAACCAAACTCACCGCCCTGGAGTCGATTCCGACTCATAGCAACCCTACAGGGCAGAGTAGAACTGCCACACAGAGTTTCCAAGGAGCGCCTCGCAGATTCGGACTGCCGACCTCTTGGTTATTAGCCATAGCACTTAACCACTACACCACCAGGGTTTCCAACACTAACATAGGTGGAGTTTTTTAAGGCACCTAGATAGTAAATTTCCAGTGAATAAAAATCAATTTCCAGTGAATAAAAACGTAAGTTATGCTTCGGCATCGCTATGCAGCTTACTACTATACTAAGCATTCAGTAGGTACCCCCCCAAAAAAACCCAGTCCCGTCAAGTCGATCCCGACTCATAGCGACCCTATAGGACAGAGTAGAACTGCCCTGCAGAGTTTCCAAGGAGCGCCTGGCAGATTCGAACTCCCAACCCTTTGGTTAGCAGCCATAGCACTTAACCACTCTGCCACCATTGAATACAAATATTGAACTGAAATAAATGGAATTAAAGAGATGACAAAGAAAAACATGTAATGAAAGTTAAAACTATACGTTGAGTCACGCGATTTATTGTTTTCAACTGGCAATGATTTGGAAAAAAATAAGCACGAACTCTCAATATTGTCAACAATGCACAGGGAAGTGACTAGAAAGTAATTATAGCAAAATAGCATTGCTGACCCCCTTTCCCTGTCATTCAGGGCCCCACTCAGTGAGGTTCCAAGCTTTCCTTTCAATAATATCTTCTGTTTCACTACTTGAGTATTCTCATTCCACCAAAGTTCCCTCTCCCCTCCAGCATACTTTACATGAGTTTACACTCATATTAGTTCTTTCTTATACTGTCTTTCCAAGTACATGTGTGCAATTCTATCTTTCTTTCTAGGGTAGTCATTAACTCCATTATCCCCATGCAGGTTTCCTAAACAACTCAAGTTCTCGAATGTCTATAGATTGTACAGGCGCATATTCAACAAATCATCAAATACTGCGCTATCTTCACTATTTCCTGTTTCAGTGAGTAACCTCCCCTACTCGAATAGTAAGGATAATATACTTTTTAATATAACACAATAGTACTAACTGCTTAATAAAAATGTATTAGTTTATTGATTGCTGTTCCCAAACGGGAAAAAAAAAAAGTTAATACAATTAATTATATTACTTTATTCTTTAGATTAAAACTTCATCCAGATAATTAAATCTCGGGATGTGAATATGTGGAAATTTTGATTCATAAAATTAGGGCACAGATATTCTAGGAAAATTCTAGTCTCTGAACATAAGAAATACAGAAGGAAATAAGAGGCACTTCACGGACAACTGAATGGTGGAGGTCATCCTATTTTTCCTCACACGGAAATAATTGGCAGAAAGAGCTCAGCAGTTTAGAATCTGAGTATGCTGCGAATATAGTAGGGTTGCATTTGAATTTACCAGTTTTGGTAAGAATGACTTACCCATTCTTGTGGTTGATGCAAACCAACTTTTTAAATCTATATCTATCTATCTATCTATCTATCTATCTATCTATCTATCTATCTATCTATCTATCTATCATCTATCTATCTATCTATCATCTATCTATCTATCTATCTATATATCATCTCTCTATCTATCTATCTATCATCTGTCTGTCTATCTTTCTGTCTGTCTATCTAATCTGTGTAGCTATCTTATTTTGGAAGCAACATGTTTACATAATGAACTGAAAACAACTCAAAGTTGAACTTACAAAATGTAATTCCAGTCCTGCCAAGAACTTGACATACTAATGAACTCAACTACAACATTGCATTAATGGGAAAAATCATAGTGGAAAGTGTCAGCTTATTTCTATTTTTATGTCCCTTGTACCAATTTCCTACCTCGCCACCAGTTCTTATTGTATTTCTGCTAGACCTATTGTAAAGGCAAAAGCCAACCTTATCTTTCCCTCTATCCCTCTTTTTTGGACAAAGCTAAGGAGAAGTTTGCCTCCGAGATGGGAGTATAGTACCTTCTCAGACTATTTTATCTTCTCAGACTGTTACATTGGCCTTCCTCCAGATTTTGCATATTATGGCCCCAAACTGCATAGAACTTTCCAACTCACAGCTCCCTCCTTGCAGGGAATGGGCAAACTGCTCATGACCAAGTTGCAGTTTTATTTGTTGCATTATTGGTAGTTTTGAAATGAGCTTTGTACAGAGCAGAGCATCCCTGGATGTCTTCAACACACTAGGTAATCGCACCGTTGCTCAGTAGGCTAAATTATTTTAAACGTTTCAGAAAATAGCTTCTCTCCTTTTTGCAGGTTTTTCCAAGAACAATCTTCATGAAAACGACTCCTAATTTAAAGAAAACTAAGGCATTCCACACTGCTGACAAGGAAAATGGCACTTTTTGGCCAAATCATAGAATTGAGCTTCCTTAAGTACATTGCACCTTTAAAAGCTGATATTATTGCTGCGAAGCCTGAATGGTACCTTGTCAGCATGGAATAACCAGACTGGGCCAAGTTGTCATTTCTGACAGGTCAGTGTAATGAGCAAAAGAACGCTGAGTTTGTCTAAAAGTTTTCACTCAAATCAGCAGGGTAGAGCTGTTTGGGGCGATAACAGCTCTACGTATGTGACTCATTAAATGTGTCACATTTTCAGATGCTGTGGTCCGCATTATCACAGCCACCATATTTATGCTTTGTTTCCTCCCCCAAGCGCCCCCCAAAGTCTTTATATTTCTAATTTGAAATGGATACAGATTCCAGAGCTTTGAGGCATTGTACGTTAGCTGTGTGTGATAGGTAAAGGCCAAGTATTCAGTTGCTCCTTTCAAAACACTAAACAGAGATAAGTACTAATGTAACTTTATATGGACTTCTCTGGGTGTCTCCTCAGGTAACATCTTTGCTGTCATGAAAGTGGACAAAGAGTAAATAAGGAGAAAAAAAAAAAAAAGAATTGGGTAAAATTGACATCAAATGACCCCTCTGAATTACTGTCGTTGTTGTTAGGTGCCATTGAGTCAGTTCTGACCCATAGCGACCCCATGCACAAAAGAAGGAAACACTGCCCAGTCCTGCGCCATCCTTACAATTGTTGTTATGCTTGAGCTCATTGTTGCAGCCACTGTGACAATCCACCTCATTGAGGGTCTTCCTCTTTTCCGCTGACCCTGTACTCTGCCAAGCATGATGTCCTTCTCCAGGGGCTAATCCCTCCTGACAACATGTCCAAAGTACGTAAGACACAGTCTCGCCATCCTTGCCTCTAAGGAACATTCTGGTTGTACTTCTTCTAAGACAGATTTGTCTGTTCTTTTGACAGTCCATGGTATATTCAATATTCTTCGCCAACACCACAATTCAAAGGCGTCAATTCTTCTTCGGTCTTCCTTATTCATTGATCCACTTTTACATGCATATGATGAGACTGAAAATACCATGGCTTGGGTCAGATGCACCTTAGTCTTCAAGGTGACGTCTTTGCTCTTCAACACTTTAAAGAGGTCCTTTGCAGCAGATTTATCCAGTGCAATGCATCTTTTGATTTCTTGACTTCTGCTTCCACGGCTGTTAATTGTGGATCCAAGGAAAATGAAATCCTTGACAACTTCAATCTTTTCTCCGTTTATCATGATGTTGCTCACTGGCCCAGTTGTGAGGATTTTCGTTTTCTTTATTTTGAGGTGTAATCCATACTGAAGGCTGTGGTCTTTTATATTCACTGAATTACTGGGTGACAGTCAATTCCTGGAGTCCTTGGGTTTTGGTTTTTTTGGATGGTGCAACCATTAATACACTCAGCTGCTAACCAAAGAGTTGGAGGTTAGAGGCACCTCATAAAAAGGCCTTGTGATCTACTTTTGAAAAATCAGCCATTGAAAATCCTATGGCACACAGTTCTGTTCTGACACACATGGATTGCCATGAGTCAGAGTCAATCCAATGGCAACTTTTTTTTTTTTAATTCAACGTCCAGGGTCCCTCTCTCATTCATTCCTTCACTTGTGCTGAGGAACCTGAACACAGATTTGCCATTTGGGCAGGAAATACGTAAGCAGTAATGTGAGATCTCCTAGATCCAGATTTCTTTGTCAGTAGGTAGTAAAGTATGAAGATTCAGCCCCTTTCAGCTCACCATCCAGCTGTGGTGCCCTCTCTTTAATCCGATGCACCAAACAAAAGAAAACATTTTTCCCTCACTTCCGAAAAATTCACTTAATGTTCTTGACTAATTAAATTCTCACTCTAGTCATGATTAATGTAACAAATAATTACAGCTTAGATCTAATATAGATACAACTAATTGTTCTACCCACAGAGCATCGTGACTAACAATTAAACACAATTTTTAAAGTAAAAGCAAGGAGATCTAAGAAGTGACCTTTACTTGACTTGGCTCCAGTCACCACTGAAATGCCTACCGCTTCTGTTTTTCTTCTTCACTTCTTCAGTGGCGACAAAAGTCTCTATTTTTATTCGTTTATCTTTTCCTTTTATTAGGTTTTAGAAAAGATTTATTTCCTTACATTCTTATCTTTTCAATTTGTGCAATGTTGGAAGTAGAGA
This sequence comes from Loxodonta africana, assembly GCF_030014295.1. Classification (NCBI taxonomy): domain Eukaryota; kingdom Metazoa; phylum Chordata; class Mammalia; order Proboscidea; family Elephantidae; genus Loxodonta; species Loxodonta africana. Next base: position 69,255,560 of record NC_087352.1, read on the forward strand.
AGGGAGGACTAGGAGAGAGAAATAGAAGTAGGTAGCTCTTGATCGCATTTTCTCGGAAGATGACAGTGCAAACTCATCCTTCACATTGTTCAAGAGAAACATAGAGAAAGCTAATGGAGGACCTGCAGTGCTAAGGGTCCAATTCAATGCAATGGGTCTGGTCCGTGTGCCTGTCTTCCCAGGTGCCTGTAAATCCCATTTCTCGGGAAGACAGAGAAGCCACTCTCTTACCCTGCATCCCTGAAGTAGGGGGACGCCTGAAGTGCTGGAAGAGAGACACTGGGATGGTCTCTGGGAACACATTTCAACCAGCCCAAACATTCACAGTGCCTCTTGGAAATTCTCACAGCTGTGAATGAGAAATGCTCCTAATTTTATTAAATACCTGATAAGACAGAGAATTATTAAACCTACCTATAGATTTTGCCTGCACTGTAAAATAAGAGGAATATTAAACTCTTTTCTAAAAGATCTGCTGACATAAACAGTACACAGTATCATGTCTCTATTAACTAGTTTGCCTTCTCCCACAATAACTAGAAGTTCCCTGTTCTCAGGGTGTATTTAAGAAAAAGTTAAGTATATGAGCTAAAACTCAAATAGTGAGAATGCCCAAAAAATGAGACTTCTGCTTAGGTTAATATTCAAATGTAACTGCGCCTCTTAACATAGTTCATACAGAAAATGTTCTACATCTTACTTTGGTGAGTAGTGTCTGGGGTCTTAAAAACTTGCAACCAGCCATCTAAGATATCTCTGTTGGTCCCACCCATCCAGAGCAAAGGAGAATGAAAAAAATCAAAGACACAGGCAAACATTAGCCCAAAGGACAAAAGGATCAAATGAACTACAACCTCTACCAACCTGAGCCAGAAGAACTAGATGGTGCGAGGCTACTCCACTGACTTCTCTGACAAGGATCACAATAGAGACTCCTGGATAGAGCAGAAGAAAAATGTAGAACAAAATTCAAATTCACAAAAAAAGATCAGACTTACTAGTCTGACGTACACTGGAGGAACCCCCGAAATTGTAGCCCCTGGCCACCCTGCTAGTTCAGAACTGAAGTCACTCCTAAAGCCCACTTTTCAGACAAAGATTAGACAAGCGTATAAAACAAACAACAACACATATGAGGAACATGCTTCTTAGTTCAATCAAATGTAGTAAACCAAATGGGCAACTCCTGCCCAAAAGCAAGCTGGAAAGGCAGGAAAATTGGATGAATGGACAAGAAGAACAACGGAAGAAAGGTCACATTTTGGGGGTTGCAACCAATGTCCTAAAGCAATGTGTATATAAATTTTTGATTGGGAAACTAACTTAAGCTGTAAACTTTCACCTAAAGCATAATAAGATTTATATATATATATATATATACATGTAAAACTATGCCTCCAAAAAAAAAACTTATTCTTTCTTGCAGTTAAAAATGTTTCTAAAATACCCAAGGCCATTTTCCTGACTTTTTGAAGAATCTAGTGGACAATACAATATTATTTTAATATATAAGAAACTCACAGTATTTTGAATAGATTTGGGGACCAAAACTGGTATATTCTGTTTTCATAGCTTATATAATTAACCTGAAACAATTCTTCTAAATATATTAACAACTATGTGATAATAATTTGTGTTTATTGAGCTTCTACCATGTGACTAGATTTGGGCTAGTGACAATGCTTCAATATTTTCTACTTTTTCTACTTTCACTGAATAAAGTACATGAAATTGTAGAGAGCATTTAATTAAACTAAACTTCAACTCAGGCCATGCAGTGTGAAGTTACTCACCCACAGCACAAGGCTAACAGTGCGGACTTCTCTCCCTCTCTTCAGTCTCCCAGCGTTCTATCCACCATATCAGATTCACTTTGCAGTGACATGATTTTTGTTTAGTCAATAACTTTAGGTGTAGTTCCATCCCAGGATCTATAAAAATTCTTTCCCCAATAAAGTGTAGTTTTGAAGCAAAATTGTTGTTATTAGGTGTTGTTGAGACAGTTCTGACTCATAGCAACCCTGTGGACAACATAACAAAACAGCACCCGGTCCTGCAACATCTTCACAATCATTGTTAGGCTTGAGACCATCATTGCAGCCACTGTGTCAATCCATCTCTTTGAAGGTTTTGCTTTTTTATCCTGATGCTGTACCTTGCCAAGCATGATATCCTTCTCCAGAAACTGGTCCCTCCTGATAACACATCCAAAGTATGTGAGACCAAGTCAGCCATCCTCGCTTCCAAGGAGCGCCATGGCTGTACTTCTTCTAAGACAGTCTTGTTCATTCTTCTGGCAATCCATGGAATATTCAATGTTCTTTGCCAACACTGTAATTCAAAGGCATCAATTCTTCTTCGGTCTTTCTTATTCATTGTCCAGCAAAGTAACTAAAATGTGTTTATCCTTTGCAGCTCCATCATGAGTAAATATGTATTTCTGTAAGACTTTTTGAAATGTTTAAAATAATTAATGAATAGGAATCTCTCCTTGTCCATTACAATTTTGAAAAACCTTGAAAGGTTCAGGGTCTCCAGGTCAGGAAGAGAACCTGTAAGTTCACTGAAAAATCAAAAGGTAAATTTCTTATGTCAAATATTTCATATATATATGTATGTGTGTGTATATACATACCTATATAACATATCTATACATAATCTTAGGTACTATATTTTTGAAATATTGCTAGGCTGTCCAAAATGTGAGAGTTCCTATGACCTCTTCATTTTCACTCTGAATAAACTGTTTTTGATTACTGAAACTCAGTACAAAGAGAAATTAGATTTATTCTAATTTTAGAATTTACTGAAGAAATTCTATAATCTTCACTTTCTTTGAAGACAAAGAAATAATTTTTGTATTTTGACATACTTATCAGTAGCATGTGCCTCCAAAACAGTTTTCTGGGAGAGTTTAATTTATAGCTCCTATTATTTTGTTTTTCTTTTTAGATCGCAAAATGAATGTCGTGCTCATGAAAAGCGCTAGACAGGAAATGAAAGTCATGTGTTTATTCCAAGTTCCTAAATCACCATGGGACTGGAGGGAAGTCATCTTCAAGCAACTGGGTCTGTCAAGAGCATCGGAAGAAAATGGAAATCAGAGGTTCAAAAGGCAGAGCCACTACTCCATAAGCACTTCAGAGCCCAGGCTTGTGCAGATAATAGAATTATGGCTGTAATCTCAAAATGCTGTTCAAAAATCCTCACCCCAGTCTGCCTTCCAAATCTTTGTGTTTCGAGAGTTTCCCTTATTTTCATTGAGCCGCTACATATTGTATTCAAGTTAAATATTACCTTTTAATGTAAAGGCATGCTCTCAGTATTAAAATTTCCTTTTGTTTATATCATAAAGCTAAAATGAAGAGTTGGCCACTGTATGTCAACATCTAACCTCTCTCCTCATCTCACTTTTTTTTTGAAAGTTCTACTGATTTGAGAAATAACAATACTGGGGGAAACTGATTTGACATAAATGATGTTAACTGATTGGTCATGGTAGTGCTGAAAGTTTTCCCTTCAAAATGGACAGAGTCTAGACAGGTAGAGAAGTAGAGTTATTAGGGAATTCCATTGATAATGAGTAGAGTTGGAGAGGGTAAAAAAAAAAACAAAAACACTGCTATCTAGTCGTTTCCGACTCATAGCGACCCCATAGGGTTTCCTAGGAGCGCCTGGCGGACTTGAACTACCAACCATTTGGTGAGCAGCCATCCACTTAGCTGCTACGCCACCAGGGTTTGAGGCAGAAATGTGTAGAGGAGAATATGAGAAGAAACTGAATTCAATTTTAATGGAAGAGAAGTTTCATGGATGGGTGGGAGGTGAAGTTGCAGTGTCAAGTTTGACTCCGATTTTTTTTTAAATAATTTTTACTGTGCTTTAAGTGAAAGTTTACAAATCAAGTCAGCCTCTCACATATAAACTTCTATACAACTTACTCCATACTCCCACTTACTCTCCCTCTAATGAGTCAGCCCACTCCCTCCTTCCAGTCTTTCCTTTCATGACCGTTTTGCCAGTTTCTAACCCCCTCTACTCTCCCATCTCCTCTCCAGACAGAAGGTGCCAACAAAGTCTCAAGTGTCCACCTGATGCAAGTAGCTCACTCCTCATCAGCATCTCTCTCCAATCCATTGTCCAGTCTAATCCATGTCTGATGAGATGGCTTCAGGAACGGCTCCTGCCCTGGGCCAACATAAAGTTTGGGGACCATGACCGCCGGGATTCTTCCAGTCTAGTCTTAGTCAGACCATTAAGTCTGGTCTTTTTATGAGAATTTGGGGTCTGCATCCCACTGATCTCCTGCTCCCTCAGGGGTTCTCTGTTGTGTTCCCTGTCAGGGCAGTCATCGGTTGTGGCCAGGTACCATCTAGTTCTTCAGGTCTCAGGATAATGTAATCTCTAGTTCATGTAGCCCTTTCTGTCTCTTGGGCTCATAATTACCTTGTGACCTTGGTGTTCTTCATTCTCCTTTGATCCACGTGGGTTGAGACTCATTGATGCATCTTAGATGATCACTTGTTAGCATTTAAGACCTGAGACACCACACTTCAAAGTGGGATGCAGAATGTTTTCTTAATAGAATTTATTTTGCCAATTGACTTAGATGTCCCCTGAAGCCATAGTCCCCAAACCCCGCCCTTGCTCCCCTGACCTTTGAAGCATTCAGTTTATTCAGGAAACTTCTTTGCTTTTGGTCCAGTCCAGTTGAGCTGACCTCGCCTGTATTGAGTGTTGTCCTTCCCTTCACCTAAAGTAGTTCTTACCTACTATCTAATCGGTAAATAAACCTCTCCCACCCTTCCTCCCTCCCCCCTCTCGTAACCACAAAAGAATGTGTTCTTCTCAGTCTAAACTATTTCTCAAGACCATATAATAGTGGTCTTACACAATATTTGTCCTTTTGCATCTGACTAATTTCACTTAGCACAATGCCTTCCAGGTTCCTCCATGTGATGAAATGTTTCACAGATTCATCGTTATTCTTTACTGATGTGTAGTATTCCATTGTGTGAATATAACATAATTTATTTATCCGTTTGTCTGTTGGTGGACACCTTGGTTGCTTCCAGCTTTTTGCTATTGTAAACAGTGCTGCAATAAACATGGGTGTGCATATATCTGTTTGTGTAAAGGCTCTTATTTCTCTAGGATATATTCCGAGGAGTGGAATTTCTGGGTCATATGGTAGTTCTATTTCTAGTTTTTTAAGGAAACACCGGATCGATTTCCAAAGTCGTTGTACCATTTGACATTCCCACCAGCAGTATATAAGTGTTCTAATCTATCTACAGCCTCTCCAACATTTATTATTTTGTGTTTTTTGGATTAATGCCAGCCTTGTTGGAGTGAGATGGAATCTCATCGTAGTTTTAATTTGCATTTCTGTAATGGCTAATGATTGAGAGCATTTCCTCATGTAACTGTTAAAAAAAAAAAGTTAGTCACCTGACTATCTTCTTTAGTGAAGTGCGTGTTCATATCCTTTGCCCAGTTTTTAATTGTGTTGTTTGTCTTTTTGTGGTTGAGTTTTAACAGAATCATATAGATTTTAGAGATCAAGCGCTGGTCGCAGATGTCATAGATGAAAATTTTTTCCCAGTCTGTAGGTGATCTTTTTACTCTTTTGGTGAAGTCTTTAGATGAGCATAGGTGTTTGATTTTTAGCTCTCTGGTTTCTCTTTGTCATTTTTAGTAATGTTTTGTATTCTGTTTATGCCTTGTATTAGGGCTCCTAACATTATCACTATTTTTTCTTCCATGATCTTTATCGCTTTAGTCTTTATGTTTAGGTCTTTGATCTATTTGGAGTTAGTTTTTGTGCATGGTGTGAGGTATGGGTCCTGATTCTTTTTTTGCAGATGGATATCCAGTTATGCCAGCACCATTTGTTAAAAAGACTATCTTTTCCCCAATTAACTGACATTGGGCCTTTGTCAAATATCAGCTGCTCATATGTGGATGGATTTATATCTGGGTTCTTAATTCTGTTCCATTGGTCTATGTGCCTGTTGTTGTACCAGTACCAGGCTGTTTTGACTACTGTGGCTGTATAATAGGTTCTAAAATTAGGTAGAGTAAGGCCTCCCACTTTCTTCTTCTTTTTCAGTAATGCTTTACTTATCTGAAGCTTCTTTCCCTTCCATATGAAGTTGGTGATTTGTTTCTCCATCACATTAAAAAATGTCATTGGAATTTGGATCAGAAGTGCATTGTATGTATAGATGGCTTTTGGCAGAATAGACATTTTTACTATGTTAAGTCTTCCTATCCATGAGCAAGGTATGTTTTTCCACTTATGTAGGTCCCTTTTAGTTTCTTGCACTAGTACTTTGTAGTTTTCTTTGTATAGGCCTTTTACACCTTTGGTAAAATTTATTCCTAAGTATTTATTCTTCTTAGCGGCTAATGTGAATGGTATGGATTTGGTGATTTCTTCTTCAATGTTCTTTTTGTTGATGTAGAGGAATCCAAGTGATTTTTATATGTTTATCTTGTAACCTGAAACTCTGCCAAACTCTATTATTAGTTTCAGTAGTTTTCTTGAGGATTCCTTAGGGTTTTCTGTGTATGAGATCATGTCATCTGCAAAAAGAGATACTTTTGCTTCTTCGTTGCCAATCCAGATGCCCTTTGTTTCTTTGTCTAGCCTACTTGCTCTGGCTAGGACCTCAACCACAGTGTTGAATAAGAGCGGTGATAAACAGCATCCTTGTCTGGTTCTGATCTCAGTGGGAATGTTTTCAGGCTCCCTCCATTTGGGGTGATGCTGGCTGTTGGCTTTGTATAAACGTCCTTTATTATGCTGAGGAATTTTCCTTCTATTCCTATTTTGCCGAGAGTTTTTATCATGAATGGGTGTTGGACTTTGTCAAATGCCTTTTCTGCATCAATTGATAAGATCATGTGGTTTTTGTCTTTTGTTTTATTCATATGGTGGATTACATTGATTGTTTTTCTAATATTGAACCAACCTTGCATACCTGGTATAAATCCCACTTGATCATTGTGCATTATTTTTTTGATATGTTGCTGAATTCTATTGGCTAGAATTTTGTTGAGGATTTTTGCATCTGTGTTCATGAGGGCTTTAGGTCTGTAATTTTCTTTTTTTGTTGTGTCTTTACCTGGTTTTGGTATCAGGGATATGCTGGCTTCATAGAATGAGTTAGATAGTATTCCATCCTTTTCTATGCTTTGAAATACCTTTAGTAGTGGTGGTGTTAACTCTTCTCCAAAAGTTTGGTAGAACTCTGCAGTGAGGCCATCCGGGCCAGGGCTCTTTTTTGTTGGGAGTTTTTTGATTACCTTTTCAATCTCTTTTTTAGTTATGGTCTATTTACTTTTCTACTTCTGATTGTGTTAGTTGAGGTAAGTAGTGTGTTTCTAGGAATTCATCCATTTCTTCTAGGTTTTCAAATTTGTTAGAGTATAATTTTTCATAGTAATCTGATATGATTCTTTTAATTTCAGTTAGGTCTGTTGTGATATGGCCCATCTCATTTCTTATTCGGGTTATTTGTTTCTTTTCCTGTATTTCTTTAGTCAGTCTGGCCAATGATTTATCAATTTTGTTAATTGTTTCAAAGAACCAGCTTTTGGCTTTGTTAATTCTTTCAATTGTTTTTCTGTTCTCTAATTCATTTAATTCAGCTCTAATTTTTATTATCTGTTTTCTTCTGGTGCCTGACAGATTCTTTTCTTGCTCGCTTTCTATTTGTTCAGGTTATAGGGACAGTATTGATTTTGGCTCTTTCTTCTTTATGTATGTGTGCATTTATTGATATAAATTGACCTCTGAGCACTGCTTTTGCTGTGTCCCAGAGGTTCCGATAGGAAGTGTTTTCATTCTCATTGGATACTATGAATTTCTTTATTACCTCCTTAATGTCTTCTATAACCCAGTCTTTTCTGAGCAGGGTATTGGTCAGTTTCCAAGTATTTGATTTCTTTTCCCTGATTTTTCTGTTATTGATTTCTACTTTTATGGCCTTATGGTCTGAGAAGATGCTTTGTAATATTTTGATCTTTTGGATTCTGCAAAGGTTTGTTTTATGATCTAATATGTGATCTATTCTAGAGAATGTTCCATGTGCACTAGAAAAAAAAAAGTATACTTTGCAGCTGTTGGGTGGAGTGTTCTGTATAAGTCTATGAGGTCAAGTTGGTTGATTGTAGCAATTAGGTCTTCCATGTCTCTACTGAGCTTCTTATTGGAAGTCCTATCCTTCTCCAAAAGTGGTGTGTCCAAGCTTCCTACTATAATTGTGGAAGTGTCTATCTCACTTTTCATTTCTGTTAAAATTTGTTTTATGTATCTTGCAGCCCTGTCATTGGGTGCATAAATATTTAATATGGTTATAAAAAAAAAATCTTCCTTATATATCATATATATCTCATATGCTTGGCTGGAGCTTGTTCTGTATTTTTATTCCAGTTTAGGGAAGTCAGGGAAGGATTCTTCCCCCCTGGGTTGTTAGTTGCTGCTTCTTTCAGGCCAGGACAATGGGTTAGGAAAAAAAAAAAAAATTCACTCCCTGGCCCAGGAAATTCCAACGTTAATGAAGCCAACTGGGACAGGGAGGGGAGGGATCAGATAGCTAGGAGAGAGTAGCGTGCAATAATATAGACAAAGTTACTTATCTTGCTTGGTGATGACTGTTTTATCTGAGATTCCAGGGGGGCTTGTAGCCTGTGTGCGCTGGCTGGGTTGAGATTGCCCCTGAGGGTCAGGCCTGCATCTCATGCATGCGCCATCTCAGGAAGCCGTGCTCAGCTCCTCTGTGCTTAGTCCAAAGCCTGGCGCCAAGGTTTCCTGACTGGGATCCTGGCTCCAGGCTCTGAAACAGTTGCTGCTTCCCCGTGGTTGCTCGTTCTCTTGTCAGCCACATCAGTGTGCAGCCTGCTTGGGCTGGTTGAGTCTCTACCGAGTTTACTCCAGGGGGTTAGGGGTCAGGGCTGTGTCCCTAGCTTGGCCCATCTCAGTAAGCCACAATCAGCCCCACCACTCTGGCACCAGGGAACCGTGAAGGCTCAAGGCTGTGGCACGGGACACCGGTTCCAGAAGCTGTCACTGCTTCAGTGCACGGCTTTTTGCTCCCCTATCACTCAGGTCAACTCTTTGGTTCTGTGTTTGATGGTCAGGGTTTGTAGATTATCTTGTACGTGATCGATTCACTTGTTTTTCTCAGTCTTTGTTGCAAGAGGGATCCGTGGTAGTTCTACCTAGTCAACCATCTTGGCCCCCCACCTCCTTGATTCTGATTTTGAGGAAAGTAACAAAATATTTGAACAGAGAGTATGTTCAATTGAGCTCTTAGAGGATCATTCATCTGGTGCTGGCTTGCAAGACTATTACAGAAAAAAAATGCAAAGGCTGCAAGGCCAGCTCAAACATTAATACAGAAGCCTAAACCAACCTACAAAGTATCACGAGCATAAGAGAAAGTTTAAAATGGTAGATAAGATAAATTCACAAACAACCTTGAGAACCATCATCACAAATACCCTGGGGTCATTCTTGCATGGTTTTAAGTATATCATAGGATTTACAACCTTTTTTGACAACACTGATCATGTGCTATTGTCTTTAGAAAGAGCCCAAGCACATACATGGTGTTCAGCAAATATGCACTGATTAATTGAAAAGACATGTTGGTTCAGTGCTTGTCAGAATATAGGGTCCCAAGGAAACAGCAACTGGAATTTATCACATCCACTGTGGCCAGACTGAGTAGCAAGTCTCTGTAACAGGGCATGCATGTAAGAATTATTGCCCTGCTAGTGTAGGGAGAGCTAGTGTGTATGTGTGTGTGTTGTGTGAAAGAGAGAGAAAAAGAGAGGTGGGGTGGGGAGGAGAGAGGAAAAGAAAGAGAGAGCTGATTCTTGAATAAAAAAGAGCATTCCAATGGTGCTGTGGGCACTACATGTTCAATGCAAAAATAATAAACATTTTGTCTCCATTTGGACTGAACTTCCAGGTAGAGGTTGTGTTCAATGAGAATTGTGTTGAAAATGTTTCCTTCTTCTCATTTAAAAGGTTATACATAATGAGATTTCTGCCATGGTGGGAAAGTTAAGAATTCTGGGTGACTTGCCAAATCTTTTGATCGCGAAGGATGCTTTTAATACACATTGCAAAGCATTTGTCTTTGCAAGGTGTAAAATGCCAGAGCTCAGCCTCCTTTTTCAGGGTCTGTTACTCTCCATAGCATCATTTATCTTAAATTCCCCACCAATGTTAACTCTTTAAGCTCAATAGCATGGGAGATGTGTATGACTACGGTGATTTCCTGAGAGTCTAGGATTCAGGATGGTCATTTCTGAAATTTAACCCAGTCTTGGGATTCTAGGATTCCGACAAGCACTGAACCAATCTGTCTTTTCAATTAATCAGTGCATATTTGCTGAACACCATGTATGTGCTCGGGCTCTTTCTAAAGACGATAGCACATGATCAGTGTTCTCAAAAAAGGTTGTAAATCCTATGATATTTACAGAATTTTTTTCTGGAAGGATACATAAGAAGATGGTAACAGTCAGTACCTCTAGGGATTCAGAGAAAGAAGGGAAGGATTATTTTTCACCTTTAGCCTTTGATACCTTTTGAACTTCTACAATGCATATAATTTACCTATTCAGATATCAAACGAAAAATGATAATTTAAAAGATGGTTTGAGTGTAAAGTTTTATAGGCAAGAAATAACAGGAAAGAAATCTCAGTGTCTCACATGCTGTCTCTTGTCAAATAGACTCCAGGCACTAGTCAAGGGAAGGAAGGAGGAGGGTTGGAATAAGTGGCAATGACTAATCCCAGTCTCTTGCCCTGCTTCTGGAGTATGAAGGAGGTCGTGATTACATTGCCAACTGCAGTCACAATGTTCCCCAGCCTTTGTGAGGAGTCAAAAACCCTCACAAACACACCTTTCAAATACCTGCTCTCGCCTCTTGTGTATGTGCTCTGCAGGCCACATTTGCAGTTGAGGGTGGAGCCCCAGAAGTGCTGCCTCTACCTGAACTGTTCTTGCCTGGGGCATATGTATTTGTCCCAACACAGCAAGATAAACTAAGCCAACACTGCTACAATGGAGTCACTACTCATCCTGCAGGCCTTGTATTACAGAACTATGGCAGCATGGCCTTCTCGAACTTCAGTTCTCTGCTACACTTTGGCACCTGGATTTCCCTTGGATTCACAAATTCCTTCATGAAAAAAATTCTTCTAATGGTTACTTACAGCTAGTGATAGCTGGCTTTTTTACTACAAATGACTGGTCATGGAATGGATACGATGCTGTCCTCACCACTTTTCACTCTTTCCTTTTCCTTCCCCTCAGAAGCCCACAGTTGACATACTACCACATACATGGTCTCATGTAAAGAGATGCTGGATAGACCATGCTACTTTATATGCATAATATACTCATTTCCACATATACACTCTACATATATGGTATTAATAGAAAAGATACATATGTTATCATTGACATATTAAGTATATTACCACATACAACATTAAATGCTTCTTAAATTTCCCACGGTTATGTTTAATTTTGTGATAAGCATAGCCCTAGAGGATAGACCCTAGAACAAAGGGTATCTCATGAAGTTTATCAAACAGGCTTAATTCCCTCCAGTTTATAAGGATATGAAAATCAATGACCTCAAAGAGATTGGACAACGGGTTTCAATAGAAATACTTCAATTCTTATCACATCCTTTGCTTTGAACTTTCTGATCTTAAAGAACCCTCAAGTCTGACATCATATACCTCAATAATAGAAGAAGCAATTATTTCTACCTCTGAAGAAACTCCTAGGTGAATCTGAGCACTGAACAACTTTGTAAATTATGTAGTAAAAACTCTTTGCTGAAGTCAGTGCAAGGACTGAGTCAGGAGGTGTTGAGTTTGAATAGGCAGAAGTTGCCATAAAAGATGCAAGCTGAAGATTTACAGAGAGAATGAAAATTTACATCCTTAGCAGGTGTTTTGTTGATGGCATGTAATAGTCTCCTAGGAGGTTTACCTTGCATGTCTGGTAGCTACAGAACAAATGGCCTCAGCTTACACTGGCCTTGGTATCATTATGAATTATTTTAACGGGGAAAACTTGGAAGAACATCTCTAATGTATTAGATACCACCTTGCTAAATGCAGCATCTGGAATAAAGGTCTTCTCTGTCAATCTGTTTACTGTGTGCTGGAGACATGCCAAGCTATCAAAGCCAGCATGAATATGTAGATCATTTTGCCTTGGAACAAGCTGGTATTTGAATTTGGAATACTTCTCCTTTAATATTTGCAAGAACCTGTAAATTTTAGAAGGATACAATGCAGAAAGTTATTCACATATTGGAGGTAATGTTATGTGTGGAATCATTAAGGGCAACTTCTTAAAGAAAACTTCAAAAGGTAATGACACTGAGGAACTGTACTGGGCTCAGCACGGCATCCACTAGTTTCAGCCCTGATTTGGTTATTTGGTTAGCAGGTGACATTGAAAAAAAAAGTTAATGATTTTGTTCTCCTACTTTAAGGAGCCCTGGTGGTGCAGTGGTTAAAGCAATCAACTGCTAACCGAAAGGTTGGCATTTTGAATCCACCTGGAAGAAAGATGTGATAGTCTTCTTCCACAGAGATTTACAACATCGGAATTTTACAACCTCAGAAACCCTATGAGAATTGACTCAACAGAGGGGGATTTGGTTTTGGTTTTGGCCTCCTACTTTATGAATGAAGGGAGTTAAACTAAATGTTGTATAGCTCCCTTCCAGCTTTAAAATTCCATGAGTCAATGTAGGCAAATGAAGGAAAGGTATATGAAATACTAAAAGGACAAAAGTGAGACAATATGATACATTAAAAAAAAAGGAAGTTGAGAATATGTGAGCAGCAATTTCTGCTGAAAGAATGCAGAGTGGACCCCTGTGATATCCAAAGGGAGGTAAGGCAATGACTAATTGACAGGGCAAAACAAATTCATAACTTTATAAATAGCTACTTTAAGTTGTAGAATTTAAGGGCTTGCAGAAAAATAATAAACTTATTTTCCTCTGTACTTGCAAAAAATTATATTCCTGCCAGGGACAAAGTACTCAATAAACAAACATGGGCTTACTTGTGCTTACTCACTAATCTGTAGTGAATAATTTCACCTGGGTTTCTCCACACCACATTAGATTGAAACCCTTGTGAAACTGTTCACCTCAGATTTGTAAGTAAACACAGTCATCCTAAGCTCACCTTGCTTACCGAATCAACTGCCCCTGTCAGGGATTGTAAATCTGAAAAGTAGCTTTGATTTTGTTGGAAGGTGCTGTGGGGTTGGAAAAAAGACAGATGCCAGTGATGCCTAGGGATAGAATCTTTAATATGGTGAAAAAAAGTGAAATTATTTACTACAGATTAGTAAGTACACACAAGCAAGCCTGTGTTTACCTTGCTTGTTGAATAATCCACCTTGGCTCATGCCATTACATAAGTATATCGCTTCTTTCCTTACTCAGTAAATAATGGCTGAGCCATGCTTTTCTTTTCCCTCCATTCACAACAGGAGATACCCATGGACTGCTGAATGAAGTAGGACCCAAAGAGCAAAGGGAATCAATACCTTACAAAAAATGGTTCTCTATGAACCACACCCTTATGAGAATGCTTTGAAGACTCCAATAGTATGTTGCACTAATATTTCAGCATCATTTACCATGTGATTATCATCTCAGCTAGCCAGAGCTGCAGAATTTCTGGGGCACAGGGCAGAGACACATTGATAAGTGAGAAGGAGAGAAAAATCTCCAATTCTATGGTGCTTGCTGGCAGATTCCCAAATAAACTGTTAAACTACAAGAGGTGCTGAGAATATTGGGTGCAACAGGAACATTAGGGGAAGTAGGGACTGGGCTGGTGTGGGACAGGGGGTGTGAAAAAGAAGGGGAAAGCAAATAAACTTCAAGATAAATATATCCACTTGCCGCAGGGAAATGGTCCACAAATCTTAACTTTGAGGATTAAAAACCTCATTTACTCTTACCTGGCACATTAAGAATGTGTGCTTGTCTTGTTCCCCAACTAGAGATTCTGAGTAAAAGAATGATGACAGAGAAATGTAAAATAACAACTGCAAAACTGTCACTGAGTTGGGTCCCCAACTCATGGTGACTCTTTATGCAATGGAATTAGATCGTTGCGATCTATAGGGTTTTCTTTGTCTGATTTTTGGAAGTAGGTCACCAGGTCTTTCCTTCTAGTCTGTCTTAGTCTGGAAACACCACTGAAACCTGTTCAGTGTCAAAGCAACACACAAGCCTCCACTGACGGATGGTGGCTATGCTTGATGTACATTGCCAGGAATCGAACCTGGGTCTCCCACAGGAAGGAGAGAATTCTACCACTGAACCACCACTGCTCCCCAAAAAGTGACCACTAGTAGAGATATTGCAAGGAATGAACAATTATTTAAACCAGATGTAGAAATTTCAAAATCCAAGTGGTCTGGGCACCTTGTGGACATAAAGGAAGGTTTAAACCTACCAGCAGCTCCATGGGAGAAAAGACCTGGCAATCTGCTGCCTTAAACATTACAAACTAGGAAATCCTATAGGGCAGTTCTTCTCTGTCCTCTGGGGTCACTATGAGCCAGAATTGACTTGAAGATACACAATGCCAACAGACAACTTAAGGACGTGCCAAGCATGTTCGTGTTTTTCACTTAAGATAATGTAATGTTCTCTGAACTAGCGCTTTGAATCCTCACTACTCTACTTTCACTGTTCTCAGGCTGCTATAGGGAAGTCAAAACTGCTCCTTCACCCACTTCCCCCTTGGCACTGGAATAGAGTGCAGCGCTCTGAAAGGAGGACACACCTGATTAGATCCGACTCCAAGTTTATAGCCCCTACTTACCTGTGAAGCCCCAAGACTACTGTGAGAACATAATAAACATTAACTCATAAAAAAGGCATATGTATGACCAAATCTTTATGGAACTCAATGAATCAATTCAGTAGAAGATTATCTATGTCAGTATGTAACCAAAACGTTTGTTTTTTACATAAGTGACAGATATTCATCTGCAGCTTTGATTCTATGTAGACAGGCAAGACATTTATTGAGTGCTTATTGCATTCACATAAAAGTTTCTGGGAATGTAACATATTCTCACATCTTCTACACTAAAATTTCTATGGCTAGAGCATAGCCTGGTTAGTTAAGCAGTGCATATAGATGCCACATGAGTAATAGCACTTATTTCCAGGTCAGGTGAATAGGAAATGCTTCTTAGATATGCTGACATTTGAACTTGGCCTTGGAAGATTGGTAGTTATGGAGATGAGATATACAATAATTTTCCATTGTAACATTCAACTTATTGGGTTTTTGGCATTTTAACGCCATCCAAATCCACATGCACGTGACTATTGAAAGTGTACATTTGATTCAGCACTTAAGCAGCAATAATATATTTGAAAATTGAGGAAACCTAGGTTATCATGGTGGTGGCAGGTCAAGGATATTCCTTGGTAGAAAAGGGAATTAATAAAAAAGTGCAACCATAAAAGCAGATTTACTACACCGAGGGAGAACACTTAGATTTTATCTCTCTATCCATCCATCTATCTATCTATCTATCTATCTATCTATCTATCTATCTATCTATCTATCTATCTATCATCTATCTATTAATTTATTTATTGGCTGTGTGACTTGACTATAGTCACCTAATCTCTCTGTGCTTCAGGTTATTTACCCAACACACACTGCTGAAAAGAAGAAAAAACGTGATTATAAAGAATTTAGTTGATATAGAAGCCTACATAAGTGAATAGGAAACCAAAAGGGAAGAATATGGTCTGCATTTCTCAAGCTGAAAGAACTGAAGAAAAAACTAAAGCCTTGAGTTGCAGTAGTAAAGGATTCTATGGGGAAAATATTAAATGACGCAGGAAGCATCAAAAGAAGATGGAAGGAATACACAGAGTCATTATACCAAAAAGACTTAGCCGACTTTCAACCATTTTAAGAGGTAACATATGATCAGGAACTGACAGTACTGAAGGAAGAAGTCCAAGCTGCACTGAAGCCACTGGTGAAAACAAGTCTCCAGGAATTGGCAGAATAAATTGAGATGTTTCAACAAATGGGTGCAGCACTGGAAGTGCTCACTCATCTATGCCAATAAATTCGGAAGACAGCTGCCTGCCCAACTGACTGGAAGAGATCCATATTTCCGCCTATTCCCCAAAAACGTGATCCAACAGAATGCAGAAATTGTTGAACAATATCAATAATATCACATGCAAGTAAAATTTTGCTGAAGATCAATCAAAATGGCTGAACATCAGTACGTTGATATGGAACTATCAGAAATTCAAGCCAAATTCAGAAGAGAACATGGAACCAGGGATATCATTGCTGATGTCAGATGGAACCTGGCTGAAAACAGAGAATACCAGAAAGATGTTTGCCTATATTTTATTGACTACACAAAGGCATTCAGCTGTGGATCATAACAAATTATGGATAACATTGCAAAGAATGGGAATTCCAGAACACTTAATTGTGCTCATGAGGAACCTGTAGATAGATCAAGAGGCAGTCATTTGAACAGAACAAGGGAATACTGATTGGTTTAAAGTCAGGAAATGTGTGCATCAGGGTTGTATCCTTTTACCATGTCTATTCAATCTGTATGCTGAACAATAATACGAGAAGCTGTACTATATGAAGAAGAACGGGAATCAGGATTGGAGGAAGACTCATTAACAACCTGCGATATGCAGATGACACAACCTTGCTCACAGAAAGTGAAGAGGACTTGAAGCACTTACTGATGAAAATCAAAGACCACAGCCTTCAGTATGGATTACACCTCAACATAAAGAAAACAAAAATCCTCACAACTAGACCAACGAGCAACACCATGATAAACGGAGAAAAGACTGAAGTTGTCAAGGATTTCATTTTACTTAGATCCACAATCAATGCCCATGGAAGCTGCAGTCAAGAGATCAAAAGACGCATTGCATTGGGCAAATCTGCTGCAAAGGACCTCTTTAAAGTGTTGAAAAGCAAAGATGTCACCTTCAAGACTAAGGTACCCTCACCCAAGCCATGGTATTTTCAATCCCATCATATGCATATGAAAGCTGGACAACGAATACAGAAGACCAAAGAACTGATGTCTTTGAATTGTGGTGTTGGAAAAGAACTTTGAATATACCGTGGACTGCCAAAAAAAGGAACAAATCTGTCTTGGAGGAAGTACAACCAGAATGCTCCTTAGAAACAAGGAGGGAGACATTACGTCTTATATACTTTGGACATGTTATCAGGAGGGATCAGTCCCTGGAGAGGGATATCATGCTTGGTAAAGTAGAGGGTCAGCAAAAAAGAGGAAGATCCTCAATGAGATGGATGGACACAGTGGCTGCAACAATAGGCTCAAGCATAACAATAATTGTGAGCATGGCACAGGAGCAGGCAGTGTTCCGTTCTGTGGTACATAGGGTCGCTATGAGTATGCACCAGCTTGACAGCACCTAACAACAAAAACAACATAAATGAATATTAAGTTTAAGGAGGTATGTTTAATTGGATACTGATTAAGCTATGGAGCCATATTTGAAGATTTCTCTATCTTTATGTGACCTCAAAATTGTGTATTTCTGTTTATACTTTACTGCCATTTGCCTTTTGGACAGATACATACTTTATCAGCAAATAAAAGAGACCTCAGCAGGAAGATGAAGAATGGATCAGCTGGAAAGCCAAGGTAAAAGGCATCAAGGTTCACCCAAATGTCATAGAAAACAATAACAGATTCAACTTTCCTTGAAATAGAGATTTTTACACAATAAACATGATGGCTACTTCATCCTGGAACCAGGTGGAATCTTACAGGGACATGCTGTGATAAAATGCCTATGGATATACCCTGATAAATGAGTCTACCCTGGGCCCTTTGGGATAGGAGAAAGCAAAGTGCAGGCTGGGATGAATGGGGGATGCCGTTATCCCCAGTAATGGACATCCCTGGACTCACGTTAGCCACCAAAGGGAAACCACACACTAGGACTGTGGAGGGAGGAATTGTGTAAACCAAGGTGGGCCAGAGTCTGAGATCTCTACTCTTACGTAGGCAGTCTGATGATACCTTAACTATTCCATTTGCTATTCCCATCTCGTGATTTTTACCCTGCCTCCCTCCAACCCAGAGTTACATATGTAGTTCTTCTGTCAAGAGAATACACTCATGCATTACCAACCCACACTGGCCTTTCTAACATTGCACTATTCTCTTTATTACCACAACTTCATAGTATTTACTTTCTATACACTTACTGTGTGTTGTATTATCTCGTGGCGTTTATATATTTTGGTATTATTATTTAAATCATTAGTGCATCAGAAAAAAACAGTTGTTGTTAAGGCAAATTTGACTCATGGCAACCCCATGTGTTGTGGAGTAGAACTGCACTCCATAGGGTTTTTATGTCTGTAACTTTTCAGAAGCAGTTTGCCATGCTTTTCTTTCGCGGTGCGGCTGGCTAAGTTATAAATGCCAACCTTTTGGTTAAGTTATAAATGCCAACCTTTTGGTCAGTAGCCTAGTGTTTTATCATTGGCTCCACCCAGGAACTCCTATCAATACACTAGGAGGTTATAACCCAGGGGAGGTAAAAGACTCCTAGAGGGAACGGAAGAGGAAAGGGGTATTTCACAAATATTCCCTTAAAGAGTGAAAGAATGAATGAAAGAACAAATGAATCTATTTTGTTTTTCACCATGTAGCAGTGTGGTCCACTGTGTGTGGTCAATCCTGACAAGGACTAAATGGAAACAGCCAGGGAAGCTGTGCTCCACAACTCTGGCCAGACTTCTAATCGCTTTATGTTGCAACTCTTTCAGTTACTAGGTTCATAGAGAAGTTAATCTTAAAACAGTATCCATAATCCACTCCTAATTGAACTTCACCGAAGGGCCTGATGACTGGGTGTTGCAATGTCCAAAAAGTGTCCAGAAACAAAGATGCCTGCTTAGGCTTTTGTTGATTTTGTGACTTCTATTTGACTTTTTTTTTTATTTGACTTATTCCCATATTGACAGTTTTAAAATAGCTTTCATTGTATAGGTCTTTTTTCCTAGTGTAAATAAAATATGCACACACATATGTCCATATACTCATATACATATATACATGCGTACTGTAAAATTCATATAAAAGAAAAAAGAAGGAGCTAAAAGAAAATAACAGCAAACATCACCCTAAAAATAACCACCTAATATTAGGTGAATATTTCAGACTTTTTGCATGTCTGCGTGGAGGAAAGGAAAGAGGGGCACAGAAAAAATATGTCTGTGTTTATGTGTGTGTGTGTGTGTGTGTGTGTGCATGTGAGAGAGAGAGAGAAGAATGTATGAAAGAGCACTGGTTTTATTAATCTGGGTCCTTACAAACGCATGCTAATTTTTACATGACAAACATTGAATATCATTTTATATTAATTTAACAGAAGAAAAAAAAAGGACATTTGAAACTGCAAGTATTGTTGAATTAAAAATAGCACCTTTGATAAGAGAGATACTATTTTTCCAAAAGATGTTGTTAAGGTTAACAAAAACAGAATGTTTTTTTCTAATTTTGTGTTTCAGTTTATGGTAGTGTCGACTGACATCATGACCAGAAACAAAATGTCACGAACACTCTCCTCTGTCATCTCGCTTCCCCTTCACCCACTTCACCTTATTAATGTAACATTTTATTTTTGATTATTTTGTATTTATTGAGACTTAGAGCAATTACTTTCTGGTTTTTGATTTTTTTTTGCCTTCAAAAAATTGCTTATTTTTCCAATATTTAAATAACTGATGATGCCTATATATATATATAAAAAAATATATATATATACACACACACATATATAAACCCACTGCTGTTGAGTCAATTACGACTCATAGTAACCCTACAGGACAGAGTAAAACTGCCCCATAGAGTTTCCAAGGAGCGCCTGGCGGATTCAAACTGCCGACCTCTTGGTTAGCAGCCTTAGCACTTAACCACTATAGTACATATACGGCTGCTAACCACAAGGTCAGCAGTTTATATGTATGTATATATCATGACCTTTGCAATTACCAATATTTTTGTTTTGTTTAATCCCTTGAGTAAGTAGAATTAACATTTAGGGAGTTTTCTTCTTATTGTCTTTGATTTTGTTTTTAAGAAGGATATATTAATATTACACTCCCTGGCTTTCTTCATGTTTCAAAATCTACCTGTTGCCTCCCTACCTGAACTAGAACTTGGCTGGGTATAATATTACATTCTTTCCCTCAGACCTGGCAGTGTTGTTTGTCTGGCTCTAGCCTCAAATGTTTGGTTATGGAGCTCTGTGAGGACGGCAAATATCACCCTCTTTACCTGCAATTTGTTTTTTCTTTCTGCGTAGCTAGAATGTTTGTATCTTTATCCTTGAATTTCCGAAGTTATTAATCCAAGATACTTCTCAGTGTTGAACATTGTTTTAAATACTCCTAATTCAGTGCAACGTTTTATTTTAAAAATTTATTTATTATGTCAAGAAAACTACTTTGCATTACTTTGGATATCCATATTATGTTTGTTGAACCCTTTACTTCACAATACATCACGTGGATACACAGTATTCCCACCTTGCCTGTCCTGTACATAAATTCCTTCCTCTCTAGCTATATTAATCTTCTTGGGTTTTTGTTTGCTTTTAATGTCGTAAACCCATATGTGACAAAACATTTTCCATTTCAAAATTTTTTACATGTACTATTGAGTGGCATCGATTATGTTCTCTGTGTTGTTCAGCCATCATCACTATTTATTTCCAAACTTTTCCATCACCCTTACCAGGAGCTCAGTAGCCCGTAATCAATAAATTACCCCTTTTTCCTCCCTCTTGTTCATTCCTGGTAACCACTAATAAGCTTTGGTCTATGTATACTTGTCTATTCTAGATATTTCACAGACTCAAGATCATACAATATTTGTTCTTTTGAGACTGACTTATTTCACTGTACATAATAATTTCAAGGTTCATCCCTATTATAGCATGTATCAGGACTTCATTTCTTTTTATAATATTCCATTGTATGTATATTTATCTATTCCTCTGTTGACAGACATTTAGGCTGTTTCCACTTTTTAGCTAGTATGAATAGGGTTGTAGAAAACATCGTGTACAGGTATCTGTTTTCGTCTTTCAATTCTTTTGACTACCCCACCAACCCCACTGCCGTAGAGTCAATTCCGACTCAAAGCGATCCTGTAGGACAGAGTAGAACTGCCCCAAGTGTTCCCAAGTGTTCCTGGTGGATTCAAACTGCTGACCTTTTGGTTGGCCACTATAGGTCTTAACCACTATGGCACCATATATCTAGGAAAAGGAGCCCTGGTGGCACAGTGGTTAAGTGCTTGGCTGCTAACCAAAAGGTCAGCAGTTTGAACCCATCAGCTCCTCTGCAGGAGAAAGATGTGGCTGTCTGCTTCCATAAAGATTGTTGTTGTTAGTGCCATCAAGTGGGTTCTGAGTCACAGTGACCCTACAGGACAGAGTAGAGCTGTGCCATAGGGTTTTCAAAGCTGTAATCTGATTACAGCCTTGGAAATCCTGTGGGGGCAGTTCTACTCTGTCCTGTTGAGTTGCTATGAGTTGGAATCAACTCAATGGCACTATTCTTTGTTTGTTTGTTTTAGTATATACCTAGGTATATGCTGGATTATATGATAATTTTGTATTTAAATTTTTAAGAACTGTCAAACTGTTTTCCATAGCAACTGCACCATTTTACAATTTTACCACCAATGGAAATCCAGTTTCTCCACATCCTCACCAGCACCTTGTTATTTTCCTTTTTTTTTTTTTTTTTAATTCTTTTTCATAGCCATCCTAGTGGGTGTGAGGTTATATCCTACTGTGGTTTCGATTTGCATTTCCCTAATGACTGATGGTGTTAAGCAGCTCTTCTTGTGTTTGTTGGTCATTTGTATTTCTTCTTTGGATAAGTCTCAATTCAGGTCCTTTGCCCATGTTTTTAATTGGGTTCTTTGTCTTTTTGTTGTTAAATTATAATCTCTTTGTTTTTATTCATTTGTCATCATTTGGGTTTTCTCAAACTTTCCTTCTATGTTTGTGATTTGTACTTTTTAAAATGTGTGTTCCTCCCCTTACCATTTCTAAAAAAAAAAAAAAAACCATTTCTATTATCCCCTAATTCCACGACCTCCTTTTTCTTCTCCTGGTGATCTTTAAAACCTCTTTCGTGAGCAACTCTGCATAGACTTTCTCTTTGCTTTCATAAGGGGTGTGTATGTGTGTGTGTGTGACTTCTTTAATTCTTCCCATAGTATCGGAGGTCTCTTTTCTTTCCCCTCTGAGCTAAATTTTGAGGTTGGGATATTTAATCTCTTACCTACCTTTTCTGTAGTTTTTGGGTATGTTTGGGGAAGGAACTAAGCTCAGATAAAATGGTGTCTCCAGGGCACCAAGACAGGCTCCTGTAGGTGGGGAAGAAAAAAAAAATACAGAAGAAGAAGAAAGTTTGAACTACCAGCAGGAGTGAGCTAGCTAAAATCTTTACAGGATTTTTACTCTGGCCCTTGTCCCATTCTAGGCAGCGGGGCCCAGCACTTTAGTCAATAACCCACACCCCCCCCACCCCGCCTTTTCAACTCCTCTTTGGCTTTGACATGCTCTAATTTCTGCCGTGCTTTACTGGTCCTATAGGCAGGTGCTCACCATTTCTGTAGACTCTGAGTTGTTTCTCCTGCTGAATGTATGGAGCCAGAGCTTTCGCTTCCATCAGAGACACAACCCTGTCATACACGCCACTTATTTCCTCCAGTTGCTGCTTTTACAAAGTGTCAGTCAGAAGAGGAAATAGGTTATAAGATAGTCAGTTTGCTCCATATTTAAGGGCAGACATGAGAATTCTCATAATTGTTGCTTCTGCTACACTCCAGAATCATCCCTCTCCTTCCTGGCCTTGAGAATTACATAGCCTTTGTGTTTGCCCCTTATTTTGGAGTTGCTGTGAGGGAGTTTCTTTACTGATTTTGACTACGTCTTTAGCTAATATTTTCATCACCATGACTACAAAGTTTCACCAATTGTCTCTGGACCACCAGGTGTGTCAAACATGCTTGGACATATAGTTCTTTCATTTTTTTCACTTCAGTCTCAGGTGATACCTGTTTCGTAAAGACCTCATGGGGTAATACCTTACTTCTGTCACTGCTACCAGCCTTTCCCTGACAATATGGCTCTCCTTCTGGGGAAATGCCATTCTCCTGAATTCCTTAACATTTCCAAAACCTCGAAGTGTCTAAAAGCACCACCACACTATGTCTAATTCTCATAGCCATTTTAGTTAAATTGTCCTCTAAATGCTTACTGAACTTTGACTCTGGAGGCCCAAAGCAGTATAGCTTTGTTCAAAGTCTTGGAAAAGTCTTTCTCACATCAATGCCTTTAGCCTTTCTTGACAGCTTATTCTTTCCCAACAGTCAGATCTGGTCCATGGGGGTTGTTTAGGGGAACACACCATACTCTCCAGCTCATTTTTTCTCCATGTCCTTAAAAACTTGTACAAAGGATGGAGAAGACAGAGAGGAGGCGTGTACCTCTTCCATGGAAACAGGTCCAAATCCCAGCTCTTGCTTCTCTGAAACAGCCTGATAAATACGTGTAAGTGGGTTACCTGTTAGTATGTGTTTGTGTGGAGATGTTAAAATTAAAACATAGGCTTAAATCTTTAAGTCAGTAATTACTTGCATAGAGTACATTCTGTGAAATTGTTAATATGAAAGCAAAATTCTGTAACTTTCTCTCCATCCCACCAAACTGCTGCCTATAGAATGACACTGCAGAGAGTGACCGCATCACCACAGTCTTACCAACACTCATGTGCAGCTTTCTAAATATATATATGTTTTAATAATAGTCAAATCGGTGGGTTTAAAATTAGCACAGTTTATTTTATATTTATTTGTTGACTAGTAAGGCTAAGTATTTTTACATATGATTATTGGTTATTTATATGTCTGACCCTAAGCCTCATCAAGTTTTTGCTGTTGTGTTTTTTTTTATTTATTTTTTTAATCTATCTGTTTACTATCTACGCATCTATGTATGTACGTACGTATCTATATTTTGTTCATGATATTCTTTTGAAAAAATAGAAGTGTATGTACTGAGGAATATTTTATATGTAGATTAATCTATATATTCCTCCTTTTGTATCAAGCCTATCAGAATAGCTTTGGCCTTTGGGGTTTTTTTTGTTTTTTTTTTTTTTTTTGGTCTCCATCTCTATTCTTGAATATATCACTCATCAGTTTGCCACCTTGCTTTGCCTCTTAACTGATAAATTGCCAGATACCCATTGCTGTTTCCGTGCCAGGCCATACTTCTTCATATTTGTATTAATTTTCAATGGCTGTCTTTGTCTTTCTCTGTGTCTTTGTTTGTTTTGTGTTCCTAAGGAGATAACCTCTCTATTCTGTACCCTTTTCCACCTCTGTAATTTTGTCCAAAATTAAACCTCACCCACAGCCCATTTCCTGTCTTCATTCTCTTGTTTCCTAGACAGAATCCGACATATAATATTTGCATAAGCAAGTAAATTGGCTTAACGTATTGTGTTCCCTCCCTGTATTTATAAAGAGTACAGAAACAATGAGACCATACTTATACAACAATTTTGGGAATTATAGAACTATGGAAGTATGGGATACAATGTTCGTAGAAGTAAAATACAGCAAATTTTAAGTGGAGAATTAAAAGTTTTGAAGATTAATTGACAGTTTCTTCTGCTGTGGTCACCCCTGGCAATTTAACATGCTGAGAAGCCAAGAGTCACCCTTTAAAAAATATTAGTGTGAGGAGGCACACTATCTTCTATTGTGTGTAATTACAATGAATTATTTCATATAATAACATTGGAAAATGATAAAAATGTTGTATGGTCCCTGTCTCTGGTGCACTGCCCTATTCACATCCATATTGCCTTATAATAAAGTGGCAAATGGCTTATTTGCTTTTTGGTTTGTGAAGGTGCTGGCTGAGTTGACACATTCTTGAATTTCATCTATTTTCAATCGAATGCTCTACATAAACTTGGCTTCTCTCAGCTGCCTGAGCCCATTACTAAGTTATATATTCCCTTTTCATTGCTCCATCACAGGGCTATAGATTTGAATGACATGACTCATCTGTGGTTTCGCTTATGAAAGGCTGTATAGCAACTGAAGATATTGTTTTTAGATTGGACTGCATTGTGCAACTCATATCCTGGTTCTGCCTCGACTCCCAACAGGACTCCTTAGGTAGATAGCGATATATTTGAATAGGAAACATACAATCCAAAATATTTGCAAACATGGTAATTGAATGAGTGCAAGTAGAAGATAATTTCCTTATTATTAATCCTGAACAGTTTAGCTCAACACAATACCTGTACATTTCCAATATGCATTCAGTTTCATTATTTTTTTTTCTCCCTGACATCTGGTTATTTAATCTTCTGCCAACATTGTATCTGTGAAGCATATTTTTTCCAGCTATGCCCACTCAGCTTTTAGACTATTGATGTTTTCATAGAGAACAGTGCATATGTGCCAAATTATAGCCATTGATCTGTGTTTGTTTGTAAATGCATACAGTTGTTTAGATAGCGTTATGGCTTGTCTGGTTGTGGATATATAAATAAAAGGAGCATAAAAGAAAAAAAATCCACTTCTTTTTTACATGAATTTCATTGTTGAGGGAAGACTGTTCATTTGAACTGAAATGCACTGGAATCAATGTTTGTTTAGATATGAGTTATCTTTTTCCATTTTTCAGTATCAAATAGAAGTAATAGGATGTAGAGCTATAATATAGGGGAATAATATTTTTCAACATAACTAAGTCTTTTTTAACTATATTGTGTCAAATTTCCTTTGTCTTAAAAAAATGACTTTTCTATATACCTCAACATATTTATCCCTATGAAAGAAATGCTGTCAAAACAAGATTTAGGGACTCGGGGACCAAGATGGCCGACTAGGTGGATGCTACCGCAGATCCCTCTTGCAACAAAGACTCGGAAAAACAAGTGAATCGATCACATACATAACAATCTACGAACTCTGAACAACAAACACAGATTTAGAGACGGAGAACGAACAAATACGGGGAGGCAGTGATTGTTTTCAGAGCCTGGAGCCAGCGTACCAGTCAGGTGACCTTCGGTGCCCGATTTGGGGCAGAGCCCAGGAGGGCAGACGGCACAAACAAGGGGCCCAGGCCTACCGCCCGAACTCATTCTGGGAGGGGGCCCAGCCGGTTCGCACAGGTGGAGTGGCGGCGAAGCCAGTAGGAGAAGTCCCCGGGAGGCAGTGACTGGTCTTGGAGCGGGGAGAGCAGCGTCCCACCCAGGAAGCCGTCCCACCGGGATTTTGGCAGGGCGCGGGTGCGGGGAGCAGCTCCACACCCCTGAACTGACCCAGGAGGGGGGGGTCCAGCAGGTTCGCGTGGGCAGCGTGGCGACGCAGCCAGTGGGAGAAGTCCCCGGGAGGCAGTGACAGGTCTTGGAGCAGGGAGAGCAGCGTCCCAGCCGGGGAGCCGTCCCGCCGGGATATTGATGGGGAGAGGGCGCCGCATAAGCTCAGAAGTAGCTCCATCCCCCTGAACTGACCGGGGGGGGGCCCAGCCAGTTCGCGAGGGCGGTGTGGCGGCGCAGCCAGTGGGAGAAGTCCCCAGGAGGCAGTGACTGGTCTTGGAGCGGGGAGAGCAGCATCCCAGCTGGGGAGCCATCCCGCTGGGAT
The DNA here is from genome assembly GCF_030014295.1 of Loxodonta africana. Classification (NCBI taxonomy): domain Eukaryota; kingdom Metazoa; phylum Chordata; class Mammalia; order Proboscidea; family Elephantidae; genus Loxodonta; species Loxodonta africana. The sequence continues at coordinate 69,282,401 of NC_087352.1, forward strand.
TTTGGCGGAGCGCAGGCGTGGCATAAGGGCGGGGAGCAGCTCCATCCCCCTGAACTGACCCCGGGGGGGGTCCAGCCGGTTCGCGAGGGCGGCGTGGTGGCACAGCCAGTGGGAGAAGTCCCCGGGAGGCAGTGACTGGTCTTGGAGTGGGGAGAGCGACGTCCCAGCCCAGACACGCGGTTGCGGTGCAGTCATGGGGAGCTGCTCCGCTCCCCTGAGCCGACCGCGAGGGGGGGCCCAGCTGGTTCGCGGGAGTGGCGCGGCGACACAGCTGGCGGGACAGGGAGTCCCCAGGAGGCAGCAACTGATTTTGGAGTCGGGAGTGCACCATCCCAGTAGGGGAGCCTTAACCTTGGCTGTGGGGCTGACAGTGGAGGATCCGACCTTGACTCCAGCGGGCCAGACCCCCCAGGAGCAATCTCCACACAGCTGGCACACATAGGCGATGTGCCCCATGGAAATTTCACATATAATAGTCATTCCAAGCAAGACAAGCAACTCTGGCTATATTCTGAGGTGCTACTCTCCTATCTCGCTGATCCCTCCTCCACCCTCCCCAGGAGGCTTCATTAACATCCAAATAGCCTGAGCCAGAGGGAGAACTCTGATAGAGATCTGACTGCATTTTTTTTAGCGGATTTTCTGGAAAAATTAGTTTCCCAATTATGGCTTAGAGACAGCAGTCCATATCAAACCACATAAAGAAGCAGACCATGACAGCTTCTCCAACCCCCCAAACAAAAGAATCAAAATCTTTCCCAAATGAAGATACAATCCTGGAATTATCAGAAACAGAATATAAACAACTAATTTACAGAATGCTTCAAGACATCACAAACGAAATAAAGCAAACTGCAGAAAAAGCCAAGGAACACACTGATAAAACTGTTGAAGAACTCAAAAAGATTATTCAAGAACATACTGGAAAAATTAATAAGTTGCAAGAATCCGTAGAGACACAGCATGTAGAAATCCAAAAGATTAACAATAAAATTACAGAACTAGACAACGCAATAGGAAGTCAGAGGAGCAGACTCGAGCAATTAGAATGCAGACGGGGACATCTGGAGGACCAGGGAATCAACACCAACATAGCTGAAAAAAAAATCAGATAAAAGAATTAAAAAAAATGAAGAAACACTAAGAATCATGTGGGACTCTATCAAGAAGGATAACTTGCGGGTGATTGGAGTCCCAGAACAGGGAGGCGGGACAGAAAACACAGAGAAAATAGTTGAAGATCTGTTGGCAGAAAACTTCCCTGACATCATGAAAGACGAAAGGATACCTATCCAAGATGCTCATCGAACTCCATTTAAGATTGATCCAAAAAGAAAAACACCAAGACATATTATCATCAAACTTGCCAAAACCAAAGACAAACAGAAAATTTTAAAAGCAGCCAGGGAGAAAAGAAAGGTTTCCTTCAAGGGAGAATCAATAAGAATAAGTTCAGACTACTCAGCAGAAACCATGCAGGCAAGAAGGGAATGGGACGACATATACAGAGCACTGAAGGAGAAAAACTGCCAGCCAAGGATCATATATCCAGCAAAACTCTCTCTGAAATATGAAGGTGAAATTAAGATATTTACAGATAAACACAAGTTTAGAGAATTTGCAAAAACCAAACCAAAGCTACAAGAAATACTAAAGAATATTGTTTGGTCTGAAAACCAATAATATCAGGTACCAGCACAATACAACGTCACAAAACAGAACGTCCTGCTATCAACTCAAATACGGAAATCACAAAAACAAACAAATTAAGGTTAATTTAATTAATTAATTAATTAAATAATACACATAACAGGGAATCATGGAAGTCAATAGGTAAAAGATCACAATAATCAAAAAGAGGGACTAAATACAGGAGGCATTGAACTGCCATACGGAGAGTGATACAAGGCAATATAGAACGTTACAAGTTAGGTTTTTACTTAGAAAAATAGGGGTAAATAATAAGGTAACCACAAAAAGGTATAACAACTCCATAACTCAAGATAAAAGCCAAAAAAAACGTAACGACTCAACTAACATAAAGTCAAACACTATGAAAATGAGGATCTCACAATTTACTAAGAAAAATATCTCAGCACAAAAAAGTATGTGGAAAAATGAAATGGCCAACAACACACATGAAAAGGCATCAAAATGACAGCACTAAAAACTTATTTATCTATAATTACCCTGAATGTAAATGGACTAAATGCACCAATAAAGAGACAGAGACTTACGGACTGGATAAAGAAACAAGATCCATCTATATGCTGCCTACAAGAGACACACCTTAGACTTAGAGACACAAACAAACTAAAACTCAAAGGATGGAAAACAATACATCAAGCAAACAATAAGCAAAAAAGAAAAGGAGTAGCAATATTAATTTCTGACAAAATAGACTTTAGACTTAAATCCACCACAAAGGATAAAGAAGGACACTACATAATGATAAAAGAGACAATTGATCAGGAAGACATAACCATATTAAATATTTATGCACCCAATGACAGGGCTGCAAGATACATAAATCAAATTTTAACAGAATTGAAAAGTGAGATAGACACCTCCACAATTATAGTAGGAGACGTCAACACACCACTTTCGGAGAAGGACAGGACATCCAGTAAGAAGCTCAATAGAGACACGGAAGACCTACTTACAACAATCAACCAACTTGACCTCATCGACTTATACAGAACTCTCCACCCAACTGCTGCAAAGTATACTTTTTTTCTAGCGCACATGGAACATTCTCTAGAATAGACCACATATTAGGTCATAAAACAAACCTTTGCAGAGTCCAAAACATCGAAATATTACAAAGCATCTTCTCAGACCACAAGGCAATAAAACTAGAAAATAACAGAAAAACTAGGGAAAAGAAATCAAATACTTGGAAAATGAACAATACCCTCCTGAAAAAAGACTGGGTTATAGAAGACATCAAGGAGGGAATCAGGAAATTCATAGAATGCAACGAGAATGAAAATACTTCCTATCAAAACCTCTGGGACACAGCAAAAGCAGTGCTCAGAGGCCAATTTATATCGATAAATGCACACATACAAAAAGAAGAAAGAGCCAAAAGCAGAGAACTGTCCCGACAACTTGAACAAATAGAAAGTGAGCAACAAAAGAACCCATCAGGCACCAGAAGAAAACAAATAATAAAAATTAGAGCTGAACTAAATGAATTAGATAGCACAAAAACAATTGAAAGAATTAACAAAGCCAAAAGCTGGTTCTTTGAAAAAATTAACAAAATTGATAAACCATTGGCTAGACTGACTAAAGAAATACAGGAAAGGAAACAAATAACCCGAATAAGAAATGAAAAGGACCACATCACAACAGAACCAAATGAAATTAAAAGAATCATTTCAGATTACTACGAAAAATTGTACTCTAACAAATTTGAAAACCTAGAAGAAATGGATGAATTCTTGGAAAAACACTACCTACCCAAAATAACACATTCAGAAGTAGAACAACTAAATAGACCCATAACAAAAAAAGAGATTGAAACGGTAATCAAAAAACTTCCAACAAAAAAAATCCCTGGCCCGGATGGCTTCACTGCAGAGTTCTACCAAACTTTCAGAGAAGAGTTAACACCGCTACTTCTGAAGGTATTTCAAAGCATAGAAAATGACGGAATACTACCCAACTCATTCTATGAAGCCACCATCTCCCTGATACCAAAACCAGGTAAAGACATTACAAAAAAAGAAAATTATAGACCTATATCCCTCATGAACATAGATGCAAAAATCCTCAACAAAATTCTAGCCAATAGAATCCAACAACACATCAAAAAAATAATTCACCATGATCAAGTGGGATTTATACCAGGTATGCAAGGCTGGTTTAATATCAGAAAAACCGTTAATGTCATCCATCACATAAATAAAACAAAAGATAAAAACCACATGATCTTATCAATTGATGCAGAAATGGCATTTGACAAAGTCCAACACCCATTTATGATAAAAACTCTTACCAAAATAGGAATTGAAGGAAAATTCCTCAACATAATTAAGGGCATCTATGCAATTTTTTTTTTTTTATGCAAAGACAACAGCCAATATCACTCTAAATGGAGAGAACCTGAAAGCATTTCCCTTGAGAACGGGAACCAGACAGGGATGCCCTTTATCACCGCTCTTATTCAACATCGTACTTGAAGTCCTAGCCAGGGCAATTAGGCTAGGCAAAGAAATAAAGGGTATCCGGATTGGCAAGGAGGAAGTAAAGTTATCACTATTTGCAGATGACATGATCTTATACACAGAAAACCCTAAGGAATCCTCCAGAAAACTACTGAAACTAATAGAAGAGTTTGGCAGAGTCTCAGGTTATAAAATAAACATACAAAAATCACTTGGATTCCTCTACATCAACAAAAAGAACACAAAAGAGGAAATAACCAAATCAATACCATTCACAGTAGCCCCCAAGAAAATAAAATACTTAGGAATAAATCTTACCAAGGACGTAAAAGACCTATACAAAGAAAACTACAAAGCTCTACTACAAGAAATTCAAAAGGACATACTTAAGTGGAAAAACATACCTTGCTCATGGATAGGAAGATTTAACATAGTAAAAATGTCTATTCTACCAAAAGCCACCTATACATATAACACACTTCCGATCCAAATTCCAATGTCATATTTTAAGGGGATAGAGAAACAAATCACCAATTTCATATGGAAGGGAAAGAAGTCCCGGATAAGCGAAGTATTACTGAAAAAGAAGAAGAAAGTGGGGGGCCTCGCTCTACCTGATTTCAGAACCTATTATACAGCCACAGTAGTCAAAACAGCCTGGTACTAGTACAACAACAGACACATAGACCAATGGAATAGAATTGAGAACCCAGATATAAATCCATCCACGTATGAGCAGCTGATATTTGACAAAGGACCAGTGTCAGTTAATTGGGGAAAAGATAGTCTTTTTAACAAATGGTGCTGGCATAACTGGATATCCATTTGCAAAAGAATGAAACAGGACCCATACCTCACACCATGCACAAAAACTAACTCCAAGTGGATCAAAGACCTAAACATAAAGACTAAAACGATAAAGATCATGGAAGAAAAAATAGGGACAACCCTAGGAGCCCTAATACAAGGCATAAACAGAATACAAAACATTACCAAAAATGATGAAGAGAAACCAGATAACTCAAACACCTATGCTCATCTAAAGACTTCACCAAAAGAGTAAAAAGACCACCTACAGACTGGGAAATTATTTTCAGCTATGACATCTCAGACCAGTGCCTGATCTCTAAAATCTGCATGATTCTGTCAAAACTCAACCACAAAAAGACAAACAACCCGATCAAGAAGTGGGCAAAGGATATGAACACACATTTCACTAAAGAAGATATTGGGGCAGCCAACAGATACATGAGAAAATGCTCCCGATCATTAGCCATTAGAGAAATGCAAATTAAAACTACGATGAGATTCCATCTCACTCCAACAAGGCTCGCATTAATCCAAAAAACACAATAAATGTTGGAGAGGCTGCAGAGAGATTGGAACTCTTATACACTGCTGGTGGGAATGCCAAATGGTACAACCACTTTGGAAATCTATCTGGCGTTATCTTAAACAGTTAGAAATAGAACTACCATACAACCCAGAAATCTCACTCCTGGGAATATACCCTAGAGATACGAGAGCCTTCACACAAACAGATATATGCACATCCATGTTTATTGCAGCTCTGTTTACAATAGCAAAAAGCTGGAAGCAACCAAGGTGTCCGTCAGCGGATGAATGGGTAAATAAATTGTGGTATATATTCACACAATGGAATACTACGCATCGATAAAGAACAGTGACGAATCTCTGAAACATTTCATAACATGGAGGAACCTGGAAGGCATTATGCTGAGCGAAATTAGTCAGAGGCAAAAGGACAAATATTGTATAAGACCACTATTATAGGATCTTGAGAAATAGTAAAAACTGAGAAGAAACATACTTTTGTGGTTACGAAGAGGGGAGAGAGGGAGGTAGGGAGGGAGGGAGAGGGTTTTTTATGGATTAATCAGTAGATAAGAACTGCTTTGGATGAAGGGAAAGACAACACTCAATACATGGAAGTTCAGCTCAATTGGACTGGACCAAAAGCAAAGAAGTTTCCAGGATAAAATGAATGCTTCAAAGGTCAGCAGAGCAGGGGCGGGGGTCTGGGGAACATGGTTTGAGGGGACTTCTAAGTCAATTGGCAAAATAATTCTATTATGAAAACACTCTGCATCCCACTTTGAAATGTGGCGTCTGGGGTCTTAAATGCTAACAAGCGGCCATCTAAGATGCAGCAATTGGTCTCAACCCACCTGGAGCAAAGGAAAATGAAGAACACCAAGGTCACATGACAACTAAGAGCCCAAGAGACAGAAAGGGCCACATGAACCAGAGACCTACATCATCCTGAGACCAGAAGAACTAGTTGGTGCCCGGCCACTATCGATGACTGCCCTGACAGGGAGCACAACAGAGAACTCCTGAGGGAGCAGGAGATCAGTGGGATGCAGACCCCAAATTCTCATAAAAAGACCATACTTAATGGTCTGACTGAGACTGGAGGAATCCCGGCGGCCATGGTCCCCAGACCTTCTGTTGACACAGGACAGGAACCATCCCGGAAGACAACTCATCAGACATGAAAGGGACTGGTCAGCGGGTGGGAGAGAGATGCTGATGAAGAGTGAGCTAATTAAATCGGGTGGACACTTGAGAGTGTGTTGGCAACTCTTGTCTGGAGGGGGGATGGGAGGTTAGAGAGAGAGGGAAGCTGGCAAAATTGTCACGAAAGGAGAGACTGAAAGGGCTGACTCAATAGGGGGAGAGCAAGTGGGAGTAGGGAATAAGATGTATGTAAACTTACATGTGACAAACTGATTGGATTTGTAAACGTTCACTTGAAGCTTAATAAAAGTTAATTAAAAAAAAAAAGATTTAGCTTTTTTTTTTTCAACTCTCACCTATTAAAGGCATTTTGTTACAAGTTTTCAAAGAAACCATCTTGCCTGACTAATTTTACTGTTCGCCATTTTCTAACGTTGATTTTCTCCACCTATTCTGTGCAAGGTTCAGGATAAAGAGGTACTTTAAATAGCTTTAATAATATTAATTATTGGTCTTTGTTTTGATCAACATTGTCAAGAAGTAATAATACACGAACATAACATTATCTTTGTGCAGTTTTAGTATGTGGCACTCTAGGAGGCAAATGCTGTTGTTGTTGTTAGCTGCCATACATGCGGCTCTCAGCTCATGATGACCCCATGCATAACAGAACAAGAGTTCCCACTCCTCTGCCATCCCCAAGATCAGTTAGGATCCAACAGCTGTCATCTATAGTGTTTTCATTGGCTGAATTTTGGAAGTAAATTGCCAGATTTTTCTTCCTAAGGAGGCAAATAGAGAGCTAAAATATGAATTATTTGAGAGAACATAGGTATGAAAGCCCATATTTAATAAATCCATTGTCAAATGTCCAAACATAGAGAAGATTTCAATTAACACCTACCACCTCATACCTGTTTACTTTTTATGCTTCCCAGAGCTTCCTCACCTATCAAGCAGCACAGCACTGACAAGGTTTGGGTGTCTGTGCTGGAGAAATGCACCAACCTGGTCCAAGGAGACTTAATAAAGGGACACTAAATAATTTACTGAAGACCACACAGTTAGCTGCAGACAGATTAGAACTAGGCCTGTGGTATCCCATTCCCAGACCACACTGATAAAGAGTCATTATTAAAGCATTCAGCTTGCCAAGCATGGTGTAATAAAAAAATAACAGTCATAAAGGCCTGGGTTTGAATCTGACCCTACCACTTACAAAAGATATGATTTTATGCAAATCATTTCTCCTGTTTGTGTTCCGGGCTCTTCATGTGTGAAGGATTCCTACCTCTTAAGGCTGTTTTGAATATTAAATAAGAAACTATTGGGAATTCTACCCTCTGTCTGTCAGTTTGTTGTACTGTGGTGGTTATGTGTTGCTGTAATGCTGGAAGCTATGTCACCAGTATTTCAAACACCAGTAGGGTCACCTATAATGGAGAGATTTCAGCAGAGCTTCCAGGCTGAGATACACTAGGGAGAAAGGCCTGGAGATCTAACTCTGAAAATTAGCTGATGAAAACCTTATGGATCACAAGAGAATATTATAAAATATGGTGCCAGGAGATAAACCTGGACTGGAAGGTACTACACAATAGCCACAATGTATTCAAGCATAGCAATGATCACGAAAATGGAACATGACAACACCGCATTTATGTTATGCATAAGGTCACCATGAGTCAGAGCTGACTGGAAGGCAACTAACAACGACAATTGGAAACTTCAGTATTATCCTAAAAACTGGAGATATATAAATGAATAAATCACAGGTCCCACCTTCCAAATCATATTGTATTGGGAAAGGAAGAAAAGTGAACCAACATTGAGTGTCTTCATCCACGAAAAAGAACAGAACATGTATTATGGGAACAAAAAGAAGGGCATCTGACCAGCCTCTAGGTGGGTGGGTGGAGTAGTAAGAGAAAGCCTCTGGGGGAGATGATGTTTGCCTTTGTCTTGACAAATACACAGATGTCATTCAAGGAGTAAAGTGATGGGAGGACATACCGGGCAGAGGATCCAGCAAGGGCAAGGCAAGGAGGCAGAGAAAGCATGGTGATACTCAGAAGCTGCTAGTGACTCCATACAAAGGGTAGCATCTGGGTGGGGAGACAGGAATAGAAAGATGAAACAGGCACTTTGATAATTATAAAGTTGCTTTTCTTTGTTGTTGTTGATGGTGGTGCGTTTTTGTTTGTTTTAATCATATCGACAAATCTGGATTTTATTCTAAAACAAAAGTGTACCAGTAAGTGGTTTTGAGTACTGTGTTTTCTTTGAAAGATCAATTTGGTAGTACTTTAGCCTTTTCATGACCAAATTATTATTATTATTTTTAATTTTTGTTTATATTTTTTTTTTCATTAATGGAATGCATGCTGAATCATTGAGTATGTCATTGAGTATTCTGGGGGTAGGATTGGTGAGACATATGTGTTCCTCTGCTCTTTGGTAGATGCATACATCCTTCTGGACTCTGGGGAATAGGATTAGTTGGATGTACATGTCGCGTTGGACTCTGGGACTCAAATGCCCCTGTGGACTCGGGTGCAGGTTGTTGGGACACATATGCCCCTACAGGATGCACCAGAATGCACCACCTCATATGATACCCTATAAAAAACAGTAATTTGTGGCACACTCTTGTTTATTCCACTTCAAACAGTTATAGAGGTCACCTTCTGACAGCTGCACCTACTGTTAATAGGAAAGTAGCTTCCAATAAATCTAAGGGACAGAAAATATAGGTGGTACATACATGTCTCACTGGTCACAGAATAGAGAACAATATTAAAACCAAGTTCATATCTGAAGCATGTATTACAGAATAAATACATTTTTCTCCTTTTATGACTTTAATTGTTCCAAAAACTAACAGTTGTCTATTTTTCATACTTGTTATATCTTCCTTTTTTTTTTTTTTTTTTTAACTTTCTTTGAATGAGCACATACTCCAGTTGCCTCTTGAAAAAGGATGCAGGGGAAATAAGTCACTTGGGAATCTTCACATCTGAATTTCAGCCTTGATTAACGATTTGAACAAGAGTAAGTTCCAATTGGAGAATTTTATTTCAGACTTTTTAAAGCAGGTCAACTTGTCTTCTGGATATTGGCATTGCAGATATCAAATTCCGTGGCTTTTGACCTCCCACTGTGAGTATGTTGTTGTTAGGTATGGTCAAGTCGGCTCCGACTCATAGCAATCCTTTTTACAACAGAATGAAACACTGCCCGGTCCTGCACCATGCTCACAATCGTCGTGCTTGAGCCCATTGTTGCAGCCACTGTGTCAATCCATTTCGTTGAGGGTCTTCCTCTTTTTCGATGACCCTCTACCAAGCATGATGTACTGATTCCTCCAGGGACTGATTCCTCCTGATAACATCTCCAAAGTATATGAGACATGTTCTTGCCATTCTTGCTTCTAAGGAGCATTCTGACTGTACTTCTTCTAAGATAGATTTTTTTCATTCTTTTGGCAGTCCATAGTATATTCAGTATTCTTCATCAATGTCATAATTCAAAGGTGTCAATTCTTTTTCAGTCTTCGTTATCTATTGTCCGAATTTCCAATGCGTATGAGACAATTGAAAACACCATGGCTTGGGTCAAACACACCTTAGTTTTCGAGGTGACACCTTTGTTTTTTAACACTTGAAAGAGCTCTTTTGTAGCAGACTTGCCAAATGCAATGACTCGTTTAATTTCTTGAATGCTGTTTCCACCAGTGTTGATTGTAGACCCAAGTAAAATGAAATCCTCGACAACTTCAATCTTTTCTCCTTTTATTGTGATGTTGCTTATTGGTCTAGTTGTAAGGATTTTTGTTTTCTTTATTTTTAAGTGGAATCCAAGGTTGTGTCATCTGCACATTGTAGGCTGATAATGAGTCTTCCTCCAATCCTTATGCCCCTTTCTTCTTCATGTAGTCCAGCTTCTCAGATTATTTGCGCAGGATACAGATTGAATAAGTATGGTGAAATAGACAACCCTGACACACACCTTTCCTGACTTTAAGCCACACAGTATTCCCTAGTTCTGTTCAAAAGACCGCCTCTTGATCTGTGTACTGATTCCTCATGAGCACAATTAAGTGTTCTGGAATTCTCATTTTTCACAATTTATCCATAATTTGTTATGATCCACACAGTTGAATGCCTCTGCATAGTCGATAAGACACAAGTAAACATCTTTCTGGTGTTCTCTGTTTTCAGCCAGGTTCCATCTGACATCAGCAGTGATTTCCTGGTTCCACATTCTCTTCTGAATTCAGCTTGAATTTCTGGCAGTTCTGTATCAATGTATTACTGCAGCTGCTTTTGAATGATCTTCAGCAAAATTTTACTTCCGTGTGATATTAATAATATTGTTTGATAATTTCTGTACCTGGTTAGAACACCTTTCTTTGAAATAATAATAAATATGGATCTCTTACAGTTGGTTGGCCGGGTAACTGTCTTCCAAATTTCTTGGCGTAGACTAGTGAGCACTTCGCAGCACTGCATTTGTTTTTTGAAACGTTTCAGTTGGTATTCCACCAATTCCTGGAGCCTTGTTTTTGCCAATGCCTTCAGTGCAGCTTGGACCTCTTTCTTCAGTACCATAGGTTCCTGTTCAACCTCCTGAAATGGTTGAATGTCGACCAGTTCTTTGGTACAGTGACTCTGTGTATTCCTTCCATCTTCTTTTGATGCTTTCTCTGTTGTTTAATATTTTTCCTGTAGAATCCTTCAATATTGCAATTGGAGGCTTGAATTTTTTCTTCAGTTCTTTCAGCTTAAGAAATACTGAGCATGTGCTTCCATTTTGGTTTTCTAACTCCAGGTCTTTGCTCATGTCATTATAGTACTTTACTTTATGCTCTTGAGCTGCCCTTTGAAATCTTCTGTTCAACTCTTTTACTTCATCATTTCTTCTGTTTTCTTTAGCTACTTGATGACATTCAAAAGCAAGTTTCAGAGTCTTTTCTGAAACCCATTTTGGTCTGTTCTTTCTTTCCTGTCTTTTTAATGACCTCTTGCTTTCTTCTTGTATGATGATGTCTTTGATATCACTCCACAATTCATCTGGTCTTTAGCCATTAGTGTTCAATGCATCAAATCTATTCTTGAGATCACCTCTAAATTCAGGTGGGATATACTCAAGGTCTTACTTTGGCTCTCACGGACTTGTTCTAATTTTCTTCAACTATGTGAGTATAGGACAATATATTTCTTGCTGGTGCCTTATGGGATCTCCCCTTAATCTCCTGTATTCAGAAAATTCACAAATATGTTTCCTGACTTGGATTTCACGGACCCGCTCAATCTGTAAACCTATGTCCCTCAGTCCTGAGAAATTTATTTTTTCTTTGATAGTTCATCTTTCCTCCTTATTTTCTCTTTTCTATCTTTTTTGGGTTCTTTATTTAATATGGGATATTCTGATTTGAATTCTTAATTATGTTACATTCTCTCCCCTAATTTCTCCCTCCTTATATATTTTTTCTAGTTTCTAAGAGATTTCCTTAAGTTAAATCCCAATTTTCCTATTCATTGTTTTTCTAATAGTTTAGACATTTTCATAAGTTCTTGCTTATTTTCTAAATGTTCTTTTTATATCATTCTGTCCTATTTTTTCATAGATATAACACTGTCTCACAACCATCAAACATAAGCACCAAATAAGGCAGGGGCTGTCCATCAAGATATTCTGAATTTCTGCAACAGTGACCAACATAAATACTTTGTGAATATTTGCTGAATGAATAAATAAATGATGCTATCTGAAACTCTTAATGACAGTTTTACTGAAGTTTTCTTCTGATTCCTGTTTTGTCTCTATATTCTTTGGATTATCATTTTGTTTATTTGTTTTCTTGTTTGTCTCTGTCTTTCATGTAAGATATTTCACTCAAAAGCAAAAGAAAAAGAAAGAAAGAAAAATATGATGAACCTTGGATATCATCTACATTCAAGACTAAGGACTAAATAAGCTGATCAGAAGAAAGGTATGTAATGGCAGGGTTTGTTCAATGGTAGGCTGTACCACAATATGTTATAATGGGGCTCCGGCTGTGTCATTCACCTGGATTTTGTCAGTATCTGTAAATAAACTTTCTCTTGGGGGTGAAATACTCCAGTCTTCTGTCTAGGAACTATTAAGAATCATCATTAGGATTCAAGAAGCTTGTTAAGGGAAAGAACTGCAGAAGTGAAAAATCATACTCTTTATGTGGGAAGATTTTATATATATATATATATATTTAATTTTCTTCTTTTTAGGATGGCATCTCAACCCAGCTCTCAGCTTTGTCTGGCATTTCTGAGTCCAGTGTATCATTAATTCATTCTCTCTTAAGGAAAAAAAAAAAAAAAACCATTGCCGTCGAGTTGATTCTGATTCATAGCGACCCTATAGGACAGAGTAAAACTGCCCCATAGAGTTTCCAAGGAGCACCTGGTGGATTCGAACTGCAGGCCTTTTGGTTAGCAGCCGTAGTACTTAGCCACTACACCACCAGGGTTAGCAAAAGTTTATTCTTTGGGTGGAGGAGGGGCAGTCTCCTGATTGCACGAAATTCAAAACGGAATATTGAGTTCTAACCATTAACCTTATGAATTCTGACAAATCCTCTAAATTTTAGTCCCAACCTGAAATTCTCAACTTCAGAAGTATCTGGTACCTCTAATTCTTGACTGGATTTTGCAGAGTAAATCAGGTTTGTTCCTGTGTTGCTGTTTTGTTATTTTTTTCCTTATATAGTTAATTAAGTTTTAGTACTCTCCACCCTCCAACCTGTTAATTCAGTTATTACTCATTCATCTGTTATTCAAAAACTTGTTGGCAGCTCTAGTCTGTTGTTTTCTCCTCCCTAATTGTTTTTGTGAGTTTATTCTTTTTTTATTCCCGAGTTGTCATTTTAATGGAATTTACAGAAAGAGGAGACATAAATGTATGTGTTCTAGGTGTGAAGTTTGCACACACACACAAACCCTTTTGAACAGAAAGAGAGTGTGCGTGCATCTGTGTATATGTGCATGTTCACATACCACCATGGTGTCTTAGAACACTGCAAGCACCCCTATAAGTTGTTCTTCTGTAAAAGAGTCACTTACTATCGCAGATCTATTTTAGATTACTTATTCAGTAATACAAACGGGGCTCTAGTGAATTAAAAAAGTTATCATGGCACTGAAAAGGAATCATTTCCTCTTTGTAAACCTTTGCATGTGCTATGTTCTTTGTAATGCTTCTGCTGCCTCTTTTCTTGTTTTTAAATTGAGAGACTCTCATATACTTTAAATATACTAAAATCGCCGTTATATTATGCAAACACACCATTGGTAGTGTTGCTTTTGGTAGCTTACCTAAATTAAGCCTAAATTTAAGTTCTGCAAAAATTTTCTCCAATCACACAAGTCATTCTCTGTATTCTAATTCACTTTCAATCTCTAACCCACTGATTCCTCTACTTACGTTTTGTACATTTCCAGAATTATTTAACTCTGCTTGTTACATATATTAAATTTATTTATGAAGGCTGAATGATGGAAAGAGACTGCAACCAGGCAGCCTTAGATTTGAATTTGGTCTCCTCTACTAGCCATATGATCTTGAACTAGTTACTTAGTCCCCCTGAGTTTCAGTTCTGTGATCCTTAAAATAGGAGTAAAATAGCACCTACCTCTTTAGGCAATCTTGAGGAATAAAGCCCTTGATAAAAATGAAGATTATGATCTGTTTTCTATGCATTAATGTGCAAGCAAATTCACATACACACACACACACACACACACACACAATCTCTCTCTTTTTTGATGAACTTAGGTCCTTTTTTATGTTACTGATACAGCTGACAGAAATTTCTAAGGAGAATGGGAAGATAATAAGAAAAGAGACAAAGTGGGAAGGAAGTCTGGACACTTCTTAGGCTCAATGGGGAAAGAGTCATTTAGTGAAAATCCCTCCAGAACCTAAAACCTTTATTTCATTTGGTTTTGTTTTTCTGGTTCATGATGAACATCGTCTAATATAAATCTAGATATGTTTCTTGATCATATTCAGTCCACTGAAAGATGTAATAAAAAAATCAACAATCATTTTGTTTGTCTACCCAGAGCCTTAACATGCTATGTACTCCTTAGAGCACAGAGAAAAAACCCAAATGAAACTATTAAGGAATAATATCACGTGGCCTCTAGTGCTTGATCACTCGGATCTGATGCATTGTTTTAGGAGTTCAGAGGAGGGAAGGAAAGCAGATTAGAAGGAATGGTGAGGGTTCAGGTAGAAGATGGACTTGAATCAGCCTGTACAATAAACCCAGGTTTTGATAGACTGAGGGGGATCAAAAATATCAAGTAAAAATCCAGAGAGAGGCATGAACATGGGGATGCAAGAGACTGATTGGGTGTTGCATGTGGTTAAAATCACCAGCCATGGTTGAATAACTGGAGCTGGCCTAAGAATGTCTAAAAGATTTGAGAATATAAAAGAAGTTCAGAGAAAAAAAATGACTTGTTCTAGAACACATGCAATTTAGTAGTTAATTCATACATGCATGCTTCATCCTGGCCTTTTGCAAATTCTTTACACTACAGATGAGTTCCCACAAGGTCTGAGTCAGCTTTGCAGATATTATAGCAAGTACAGGGAAGCACACAAACTTAATCATAAAAAAAAAAAAGTGTTACTGCTGAGTCGGTTCTGACTCATAGCAACCCTGTAGGATAGAATAGAACTGCCCCATAGGGTTTCCAAGGAACGACTCATGGATTCAAACTGCTAGCCTTTTGGTTAGCAGCCAAACATTTAACCACTGCACCACCAGGGCTCCAATTTAATCCTAGAAATAGGAAATTCAGAAACCCACTCATGGCAACATTGGTGACTATCATCTTAACCTGATGTAACAGCCAGGATCATTGCTGCTACCTGACACGAACCTGCTCCAGACCCAGAATTTTCCAGTTACATAGCTTGTGAATCCTACCTCTAACAGGCCCCTGTGCAAATATGCACACTAGTTGCATATGGGATATCGCACACTAGTTACACAACTTCTCACTCAGACCCTGCTCCTCACAGCATTATGCTGGGCATCTCAGGCACAGAGTAATTCTCATTCAAAGAGACCTCATAGTGCAACAGTTAAGTATTCAGCAGCTAACTAGAAGGTTGGTGGTTCAAACCCACCCAGCAGCTCCATAGAAGAAAGACCTGGCTATCTGCTCCTTTAAAGATTACAGCCCAGAAAAATTCTAGCTGGCAGTTTTACTTTGTCACATGGGGTTGCTATGAGTCAAAATTAACTTGACATCATCCAGCAACAACAATTCTCACTCATGTTTTCTTCCTTTTTCTGAGCTGTGCCCTGTCTCTTTTTTCTTATCATAAAGTACCCAACACATTTTTTTTTTTTTATTCCTGTTCCTATATTTCATTTCCTGGTTCTAAACATCACCAAGATAAAAGCTTCAAAATGGCATGTCCCCAAATGGTGGGAAAAGCTTGATATTAGAATTTGCACTAGATACCCTATTGGAGACACAAACCACAGAATGTCACCTTTTCATTTCAGTTTTCCTGAAATGAGTAACTGATTGTCTTCCACTTCCCTTGTACGTTCCTTGAGTGCAGGCACTGGTTTTTATCCCCCACACCCTTTAAGCACAGATTGCCTGGCCTAGAATTTTGGGTACACAGGGACCAATAAATGTTGATTGATTGATGGGTTGATTGAAAGCAAAACGGTTATTACTGGCCAAGTCATTATGTTGTTGGATGAAGGGAAAGAAAATAAAACTCATTAATACAAGCATTGTTGTAGCCTTCTCTGTTGCAGTTTCCTTATTTGGGGACACCCCCACCTCCTCTGGAATGTCTTGTTTAATTATTTGAAAGAATCTTCTAGACACACTTCTCCTCATGTATACTCTCATTCTTCCCTTTCTATTGTTAGCTCCTAAGCCTTCTTGGGGTTTGACGTCTTAAAAGAGAGCGTGTAAACATTCTACTGCAGCCTGCTGCCTGCCAGAGCCAAAGGTGTTGTCAGTGACGAGCCAGCAGCGGCCGCGCAGTGCTGGGCTGTGTTTTTCCAAGTACAAGACAGGAAATCCATGTAATTACCTCTGAAGCCAGAGAAGCTGTGCCGCCTGACAGAACAGCATGTGTAGGAAGCACTTTGTCAGGCCTCCGCTGACTAATTCCCCACCCCACCTGGGGTTGTGTGTGAGTGTGTGTGTGGGCACGGGGGTGCAACACCCACTTGGGTCTGTAAGTCCCACCAGCCGGCTCGCCAAAATTTAACTCCAAGGCCACCCTGACTTACTGGAAATTCCAGCTCTGCTTTGCCCCAATTCAGAGGAAATCTGGATTTTGGAAGGTTCTCTACATAGCCTTACAAAGTAGCATGAGGCAGTCTATCCTTTCACTCACCTGGGGCAGTGATGGAGATGGGAATTCAGTACTACTACTCAGGAATCGAGGAAAACACAGTCCTTCCGATACATGGGACATAAAGACGGTCAAGGCCAGAGCACGCCTTGAGGTGGGCCAACCAGGATTTCCCCAAGCAAAATCCTTGCATCAACCCTGGAAACTGTAGGATCCAGGATATCTGAAGACATACTCTTCAACCTTTCAGTTCTCTTTGTTTAAAAATGGGTCACAAGTTGGCCTGAATATCCACAGCCATCTTCCAGGGAGAAGCCAAACAAAAGAGGAATTCTAGGGAGTTGAAGAAAGCAGAGGAAGATATTTCTTCCTCACCTTGTCTTACTATAATTATGAGGCTTTGATCTTCTAATAAGTGATCTTCTTTACCCTTCTCTAGATAATAACCATCTATAATGATGGAAAAATGGGTGACAGACGTGGGTTCAAAGCATAAGTCTGCTGCTGACTGTATTTGTGACTGTCCTCACAATATTGTAAGCTCCTTAATGTAGAAGATTTTGCCCTATTCCCACAAACCCAGAACATATAACAGTGCCTGGCACATAGCAAGGACACAATAAATATTTGTTGATTGAACAAATCAAGACATTTAAGCTTTCTGAGGCTCTATCTTTTTCACACAAAAAAAGAGTTCAGTAATATCCACTTACAACATTGTTGTGCAGTTGAATGAGCTAAAACAAGCAGAGCTCTCCAAATAGTAATTACCTTCTGTCCGTATCTTCTACAACAAAAGGCCTAAGGAACATTTTTTACCAATTAATACAAAAAAAAAAAAAAAAAATAGTGCCCTAGAAATGCTTCTTCCTGGAATTTTGGCGTGTTTTTTTATGGATAATACAGAAGGAAACAATCATAAGGTTAAGTTTATGCTTGTGTGTGGAAATTTAGTTGTCACTGTAGCCAGACAGATCAATTCCAAAATCTAAAAAAGTCTCTGTGGGGCTCTAGAAGCCAGGCACACAGAGCAGGGAAAAGTCAGCATCAGCCAGGCCAGCTCTTCTAGATCCCTTGGTTGTAAATCCCTTTCTCCCCAAGCAGGGAGGCTGTGCTTTCAATCTATTCCCTTTCCAATTGGCTTGGAAAGAAGGATCTGTTGAACAGATTTATAATAAAGGGACAGGGGCTAGAGATGTAACCTCTTACTTTGAGTTTTGTGTTTTAGAAGAAAACCAAACCAAATCCATTGCTGTCAAGTCAATTCCGAATCATAGCAACCCTTTGCGACACAGTAGAACTGCCTCATAGGACTTCCAAGGAGCAGCTGGTGGATTCGAACTGCTGACCTTTTGGTTAGTAGCCTAACACTTAATCACTGTGCAACCAGGGCCCCGTTTTTAGGATAGTAGTCTTAAATTCAAAGAATGGGTCAGTATTGGTGATATTTAGGATATCAGTGGAAGAGACGATTTTGCACCATAAATCTCTGAATGTTTCAGCGGTCATAGGAAATAAGAAATAGTCTACCATACAATTATTCTGCATTATTCATTCATCAATGTGTCTGCTAAACTATAGGCTATCAATGAACAATGGATCTTTTTGTTACTCGTGAAGCTGGCCATGCTCAGATATCACATTGCATAGAAACACTCATTCACTTCAAGCTATTGCTTTGGTACACATAATTTTTTTTTAAGCTTTGTATTTAAAAATTATAAGCAGAGTTTTATATATATATATTTGTATATATATAGCTGTTGTTGTTAGGTGCCGTCGAGTCGGCTCTGACTCATAGCGACCCTATGCACAACGGAACAAAACACTGCCCAGTCCTGCGTCATCCTTACAAACGTTATTATGCTTGAGCTCATTGTTGCAGTCACTGTGTCAATCCACCTCATTGAGGGTCTTCCTCTTTTCCGCTGACTCTGTACTCTGCCAAGCATGATGTCCTTCTCCAGGGACTCATCCCTCCTGACAACACGTCCAAAGTGTGTAAGACGCAGCCTCACCATCCTTGCTTCTAAGGAGCATTCTGTGTACTTCTTCTAAGACAGATTTGTTTGTTCTTTTGGCAGTCCATGGTATATTCAATATTCTTCGCCAACACCACAATTCAAAGGCGTCAACTCTTCTTTGGTCTTCCTTATTCATTGTTCAGCTTTCACATGCATAATATGTGACCGAAAATACCATGGCTTGGGTCAGGTACACCTTAGTCTTCAGGATGACATCTTTGCTCTTCAACACTTTGAGGAGGTCCTTTGCAGTAGATTTACCAGATGCAATGCATCTTTTGATTCCTTGACTGCTGCTTCCATGGCTGTTGATTGTGGATCCAAGTAAAATGAAATCCTTGACAACTTCAATCTTTTCTCCTTTTATCATGATGTTGCTCATTGGTCCAGTTGTGAGGATTTTTGTTTTCTTTATGTTGAGGTGTAATCCATACTGAAGGCTGTGGTCTTTGATCTTCATTAGTAAGTGCTTCAAGTCCTCTTCATTTTCAGCAAGCAAGGTTGTGTCATTTGCATAACGCAGGTTGTTAATGAGTCTTCCTCCAATCTTGATGCCCCGTTCTTCTTCATATAGTCCAGCTTCTCATATTATTTGTTCAGCATACAGATTAAATAGGTATGGTGAAAGAATACAACCCTGACACACACATTTCCTGACTTTAAACCAATCAATATCCCCTTGTTCTGTCCAAACAACTGCCTCGTGATCTATGTAAAGGTTCCTCATGAGCACAATTAAGTGTTCTGGAATTCCCATTCTTCTCAATGTTACCCATAGTTTGTTATGATCCACACAGTCAAATGCCTTTGCATAATCAATAAAACACAGGTAAACATCCTTCTGGTATTCTCTGCTTTCAGCCAGGACACGTCTGACATCAGCAATGATATCCCTGGTTCCACGTCCTCTTCTGAAACCACCCTGAATTTCTGGCAGTTCCCTGTGGATATACTGCTGCAGCCATTTTAGAATGATCTTCAGCAGAATTTTACTTGTGTGTGATATTAATGATACTGCTCTATAATCTCCACATTTGGTTAGATCACCTTTCTTGGGAATAGGCATAAATATGGATCTCTTCTAATCAGTTGTCCAGGAAGCTGTCTTCCATATTTCTTGGCATAGACGAGTGAGCACCCCCAGATCTACATTTGTTTGTTGAAACATCTCAGTTGATAGTCCATCAATTCCTGGAGCCTTGTTTTTCTCCAATGCCTTCAGAGCAGCTTGGACTTCTTCCTTCAGTACCATCGGTTCCTGATCATATGCAACCTCTTGAAATGGTTGAAGATCAACTAATTCTTTTTGGTATAATGACTCTGTGTATTCCTTCCATCTTCTTTTGATGCTTCGTGTATCATTTAATATTTTCCCCATGGAATCCTTCACTATTGCAACTCGAGGTTGAATTTTTTCTTCAGTTCTTTCAGCTTGAGAAATGCTGGGCATGTTCTTCCCTTTTGGCTTTCCTTCTCCAGCTCATTGCACATTCCATTATAATACTTTATTTTGTCTTTTCTAGAGGCCCTTTGAAATTTTCTGTTCAGTTCTTTTACTTCATCAATTCTTCCTTTTGCTTTAGCTGCTCAACACTTAAGAGCAAGTTTCAGAGTCTCCTCTGACATCCACCTTGGTCTTTTCTTTCTTTCCTATCTTTTCAGTGACCTCTTGCTTTCTTCATGGATGATGTCCTTGATGTTCCACAACTTGTCTGGTCTTCGGTCCCTAGTGTTCAATACGTCAAATCTATTCTTGAGATGGTCTCTAAATTCAGGTGGGATATACCCAAGGTCATATTGTGGCTCTCGTGGTGGACTTGCTCTGATTTTCTTCAGTTTCAGCTTGAACTTGCATATGAGCAATTGATGGTCTGTTCCACAGTCAGCCCCTGGCCTTGCTCTGACTGATGATATTGAGATTTTCCATTGTGTCTTTCCACAGATGTAGTCAATTTGATTTCTGTGTGTTCCATCTGGCAAGGTCCATGTGTATAGTCGCCGTTTATGTTGGTGAAAGAATATATTTGCAATGAAGAAGTCGTTGGTCTTGCAAAATTCTATCATTCGATCTCCGGCATTGTTTCTATCACCAAGGCCATATTTTCCAACTACTGATCCTTCTTCTTTGTTTCCAACTTTCGCATTTCTATCGCCAGTAATTATCAATGCATCTTGATTGCATGTTCGATCAATTTCAGACTGTAGCAGCTGATAAAAATCTTCTATTTCTTCATCTTTGGCCCTAGTAGTTGGTGTGTAAATTTGAATAATAGTAGTATTAACTGATCTTCCTTGTAGGTGTATGGATATTGTCCTATCACTGACAGCATTGTACTTCAGGATAGATCTTGAAACGTTCTTTTTGAAGATGAATGCAACACCATTCCTCTTCGAGTTGTCATTCGCATATGATTGTCTGATTCAAAATGGCCAATACCAGTCCATTTCAGCTCACTAATGCCTAGGATATTGATGTTTATGCATTCCGTTTCATTTTTGATGATTTCCAGTTTTCCTAGATTCATACTTCATACATTCCAGGTTCTGATTATTAATGGATGTTTGCAGCTGTTTCTTCCCATTTTGACTAGTGCCACATCAGAAAATGAAGGTCCCAAAAGCTTGACTCCAACCACGTCATTAAGGTCAACTCTACTTTGAGGAGGCAGCTCTTCCCCAGTCATCTTTTGAGTGCCTTCCAACCTGGGGGGCTCATCTTCCAGCACTATATCAGACGATGTTCTGCTGCTATTCATAAAGTTTTCACTGGCTAATGCTTTTCAGATGTAGACTGCCAGGTCTTTCTTCCTAGTCTGTCTTAGTCGGGAAGCTCAGCTGAAACCTGTCCTTCATGGGTGACCTGCTGGTATCTGAATACCGATGGCAGAGCTTCCAGCATCACAGCAACACACAAGCCCCCACAGTATGACAAACTGACAGACATGTGGGGGTGTATATATATATATATATATATATATAAAACCCACTGCCATTGAGTCGATTCCTACTCATAGTGACCCTATAGGACAGAGTAGAACTGCCCAATAGCAGTGCCTAGTGGATTTGAACTGCCAACCTCTTGGTTAGCAGCCATAGCACTTAACCACTATGCCATCAGGGTTTCCATATATATATATATATATTAAATATATATATACACACACAAAATCACTAGAGTTAGAGGTGGGAGAAGCTATGTTGCCAACCTGGCCCCAAAAATCCATCATCGTATGCCTGCTAATGTTTTGTCAGGTGAGTTTTATATGACTTAAGCAAAAACAGAAAAACAAAGCCATGTGAACAGCATGGTTGGAATTATGAGAGCTAATAGTGAGAATGATGAATAATTCATAAGTGACAAATAATTGGTGTTTCATTCATAGAACACTGTCTAAAGGACTAGGCCTAAGAACCTTGAGCAGTGTCTTCGGCTGGGTTCTGTAGAGGAACAAAAAAAGTGAAGTATATACAGAGAGAGAGAGGGAGAGAGCAAAATTTGTTTCAAGGAAATGGATTATGCAGTTGTAGAGGCTAAAAAGCCCTAAATTTGTGGGTCAGACATCAGGCTGGAGGCTTCCCCTGAAGCACATGGTTGCAGGGGCTGATGAACCCAAAATTGGCAGGTCAGATGGCAGGCTGCTGACTAACAAAAGCCCGAGGACAGGGGATGAAGAGTTGGATGCGGGATCCAGAGAAGTTCAGCTTTGCCAGAACATCTATATGGATTAGATACAGGCCACATCCCCAAGGAAAGGGCCCTTTGAACTGATTGATTGCTCACATCACATTACAAAAATGGAGGATAATTATATAATATCTGCCAAACCACAGAGAATCAATGCCTAGCCAAGTTAACACATAACCTTAACCACCACAGTCTACCCCTTGTCAACTTGGCACCTGCATACATCTCCTTAAACCATGCATAATCTATAAATAAAGACAATTATAAAGTCATACATGAGCCTAACAAAATACAATTAATACAGATACAACTGAAAACACACTAGTCCTGTTTATATCTTATATTTTATAATAAGTAATGGAATAAGGGAGGGAAGAAAAAAGATGTTTGATACACACACACACACTCATACAAGTATAGCAAAACAAAATACTAAAAACAATTGAAGCCCTTGTTTCTACAACTGGTCACATGGCTATAGCTGGTATTGAGAACTACCTTCTTCCACCACATATTTCATATTAATTTTTTCCTCAGCAAGTACCTCAGCTGGTCATGGTTCTTTACCTGGTCAGTAACCCACACCTTCATTTCTGAAGGGTCTGGGCCATTAATAGTCATGCCAGAACCGAGTAGCTATAGTTTTTCATTGATATTAATCACAGGACAGGGTAGGGTGGCATTCTCAGCTTCGAGTTCAAAGAAACCAGTGTCGTGTATCCTGGTGGGGGCACTATTTTCTTTGCAAGTAAGGCCTCTAGACCTGCATAGCATAGGGTCGTAGGGGCAGGAAGCAAAAATTTTCCAAGTGGGTCACAGGGGATAATAGCGAGAGGTGCCACTCCCTTTTGCACTCCTTGATTCCTGGACCCATGAGTCCTGGCTATGGGAGTAACAGCACCATATATTGGATACTGGTTTACAGCATATACAGCCTCCTGGAGAACATTGCCCTAACCATGCAAGGTATTGCCACCTAGCTGGCACTATAGTTGTATCTTTAGCAGGCCATTCCATCATTCTATCAAGCCAGCTGCTTCAGGATGATGGGAGCATGGTAAGACCAGTGAATTCCATGAGCATGGGTCCATTGCTGCACTTCATTGATGTGAAGTGAGTCCTTGATCTGAGGTGATGCTTTGTGGGACATCATTATGATAAATATGACATTTCATAAGCCCACGGACCATAACATTGGTAGAAGCATTTCATGCAGGGAAGGTAAATCTGTATCCAAATTAAGTGTCTATTTCAGTAAGAACAAAAAGCTGCCCTTTCCATGATGGAAGTGTTCCAGTGTAATCAACCTGCCACCAGGTTGCTGGTGGATCAACTCAAAGAACAATGCCATATTGGGGACTCAATGTTGGTCTCTGCTGCTGGCAGATTGGGCACTCAGCAGTGGCCTTGTCAGTCTTGGTGAGTGGAAGTCCATGTTGCTCAGCCCATGCATAGCATCCATCTCTGTCACTATGAAGACTTTATTTATGACCCCATTGGCCAGTATCACAGTGGCTGGGGAAAGAGGCTGAGTATTATCCACAAAGCAATTATCCTTCCCACTTGATTGTTAAAATCCTCCTCTGTTTATGTCACCCTTTGATGAGCATTCTCATGAGACACAAACACCTTCACTTCTTTTGGCCCAGTCAGAGAGGTCTATCCTCATGCCTTTCCCTCATACGTTCTTGTCAGCAATTGCCCAGTCATGTTCCTACCAAATCCCTGATCATCCAGCCATGTACTGGCCACAGCCCATGAATCAGTATACAATTGCACATTGGGCCATCTCTCCTCCTAAGCAAAAAGTACAGCCCCAGGTGCACTGCTGGAATTTCTGCCCACTGGGAAGATTCCCCTTCACTACTGTCCTTCAGGAAAGTCCCAGAAAGGGGGGAGGGGCAGTTCTACTGCTGTCCACTTCCAGGTGGTACCTGCACATCACATGGAACTGCCTATAAACCAAGCATAAGTTTTCTTTTCTACCATCAACTAGTAAGGAACTCCCTATGAGGCCGTAGGTGCAGACTAGGAGAAAGAAGGTAATGTGACTGGAGTGGGGATCATGGTCATTTGGGCCACTTCCTCATGCAACTTACTGGGCCTTTAGGTCTTGCTTGAGCCCAATCTCATATACCAATTCCAGTTAATAATGGAGTGCTGTTGTGCATGTCTGACATTTTTGACTCTGTGGATCAGACAACACCTACTTTACAATGGACAGTTCAGGCTTCATAGTGACTAGGAAGCCCATGGTTAAGTGTTCAGTCTCTATTAGGCCTAGAAACAAGTCAAAAGCTGTTTATCAAAAGGAGAGTAGTTATCTGCAGAGGATGACAGAGCTTTGTTCTAAAATCCTAAGGATGTGCACTGTATTAACTAATAGGTGCCTGCCAAAGACTCCAAACTCCATCTTTATCTGTCACTGACACTTCAAGAACTACTGAATCAGCTGAATCATATGGCACAAGTGGCACAGCAGCTTGCATGGCAGCTGAATCTGTTGCAGAGCCTTCTCTTCTTCTGGGCCCAATTCAAAACTAGCAGTTTTTTGAGTCACTGGACAAATAGGCCAGAGTAGCTCCCCCAAACGAGGAATATGTTGTCTCCAAAATCCAAAGAGGCCCACCAGGCTTTGTGCCTCCTTTTTAGTTGTAGGAGGGGCCAGGTGTAACAGCTTACCTTTTACTTTAGAAGGACTATCTCAACACGACCCATAACACAAAAACAAGACCTCTAGAAATTTTGCTGGGGTGCAAGATGCCTGAATTTTTGTCATGTTAATTTCCCACCCTGAAGCACACAGAAGTCTTACCAATAAGTCTAGAGTCATTGATATTTCTTCCTTACTAGTTCCAATCAGTATAACGTCAACAACATAATGGACCAGAGAGACATCTTGTGGAAGAAAAATGCAACCAAGGACTCTGCGGACTAAGTTATGACATAGGGCTAGGAGGTTGATATACCTCTGGGATAGGAAAGTGAAGGTGCCTTACTGGCCTTGCCAGCTGAAGGCAAACTGCTTCTGGTGTTCCTTCGAAACAAAAACAAAAACAAAAAAGCATTGGCCAGATCAATCACTACATACCAGGTACTAGGAGGTATATTAATTTGCTCAAGCAAAGAAACAACACCTGGAACAGCAGCTGCAATTGGAGTCATCATCTGGTTATATTTATGATAAGCCACTGTCATTTTCCAAGATCCATCTGTTTTTATTTACACAGGCCAAATAGACAAGTTGAATGGGGATATGGTAGGAGTCACCACCACTGTATCCTTCAAGTCCTTGATGGTGGCATTAATCTCTTCAGTTACTCCACGAATATGTTATAGTTTTTGGTTTATTATTTTCTAGGTAGGGGCAGTTCTAATGGCTTCCACTTAGCTTTTACTACTATGATAGCCCCTACTCCACAAGTCCAGTGTGAATGTTCTGACAGTTGCCGAGAAAGTCTATTCTAATTATGCATTTGGGAACTGGAGAAATCACTACAAGATGTGTTCTAGGACCCACTGGACCCACTGTGAGATGGACCTGAGTTAAGGTTTCATTAATAACCTGATTAATACACACCTACTCTGACTTGTGGGCCACAGTAGATGTTTTGGGCATTCTGGTATTAGTGTTAGTTGAGAGCCTGTGTCCAATAATTACCCACAAATCTAATTATTTCCTTTTCCCCAGTGAACATTCACTCTCATAAAAGGCCATAGATCCCTTTAGGGAAGACTGGGAGAAAGATTAACAGTGGAAATTTTTCACAATACAGTGGGGCCTTTCCTCAAGGGGATCTGGCCTCCCCTTTATTCTACGGATTGTGGGTCTATAAACTGACTCAAGTCTGGGGCCATGAATCTCTATTCTCGCAATTCTAGTCAGGCTACCATTTAACCTAGAATCCTTCTGTTTGTACAGTTAAAGTAAATATTTAGTAGATTTCCCATCTATTTTACTCCTAAGGAAACCATGACTGAGTGGCCAATGCCATAAGTCCATATGAGTCAGACTATTCTGATTACTGCATTGACTCTGCTGTCCATTACTGTAATCACTCCCACCTTGTCTTTTTATAGTAAATACCACCACTTGGGGTCCAATCAGCCCCACTGTAGTTGGTGTTTTAATTCAATTGGGGAAGTTCCCACTGTCAAATATGACTTGCAGAAAATAGCAATCACAGCAGTCTTCAAGGATGCTGGGGCTCCCTTAACAAATTTGATCCTCATCATTGTGGTAGATGTGACCTTTGGGTACTCTATGTGTGGGTCTGTGGGTTCAACCTGATAGATCCACTCTAACATGCCAATTTCCCTAAGCTTTTTGATACCTTCGACAGTACACCAAAGCAGGTCTAGCACTTCAACTTGATTTAGTGCAAACCAATTCTTAATCCTTGCTTCAGTGAACTAATAAAATAAACTATTAGATCCCTTTCTAACCCCTCCAGTTGAAACATTGAATGAAGAATCTGTGCTTAGTGGGCCCATATCAATAAGCCCAGAT
Source organism: Loxodonta africana (assembly GCF_030014295.1). Classification (NCBI taxonomy): domain Eukaryota; kingdom Metazoa; phylum Chordata; class Mammalia; order Proboscidea; family Elephantidae; genus Loxodonta; species Loxodonta africana. The sequence goes on from NC_087352.1 coordinate 69,309,656, forward strand.
TAATCCAACTTTACGTTGCTTGCACCATTATCTCACACCCCCAATACGTATTTCCATACATATTCCCCAGGTTTCTGTTTGTATATATTAGAAAAATCAAGTAGTTCTTTTGGATTGTAGCATACTTCCTCCTGGGTTGTGCATTGTACTTAACCTCTTGGGGCTGGCTGAGACTTAAGTCTAGTTATAAGCCTAGAAGCAAAAACAGGTGGTGGGTGGGGGTATTAGGGACATTTAGCAATGTCTTGTAAAACATCTGCCTCAGATGATGCCCCAAGCACCACCCCAGGTGCAGCATCAGGCAATTTCTCAAAGACTCTTTAGGCACAGCTGGGTTAATCTCATCAGATGAGAGTAGGAAGGATAATGGCTTTACCGGGAAGGTAATTTAGCAGGCAAAGGGAAATATATTCATACAGGAGTAAGAAGGCTGGTCCTGTTGGCAGGAGGGATTCAACGGAATTTAGGGGCTCAAAGTCCCCCGCTTCCTGATTATCTGCCCATATCTCAATCCTGACTGTGATGGTTAAGATTGTGTGTTAATGTGGCTTGACAGTAGTTTTCAGTGGTTAAAAGTTATAATGCAATTCGGCAGTTATGTAATGATGTCACCACCTCCATGATGAGTTCTGCTATGAGCAGCCTATCAGTTGAAAGGAGTTTCCTTGGGGCTAATGCCCTACATCTAATATATATGGACTTTCTGGCAAAACTCGCGTTTGTACTGGGCAAATCTGTTGCAAAGGACCTATTTAAAGTGCTAAAAAGGAGAAGATGTCACTTTGAGGACTATGGTGCAGCTGACCCAATCCATAGTATTTTCAGTAGCCTCATAGGCATGCAAAAGCTGGACAATAAGAAGATCAAAGAAGAATTGATGCCTTTGACTTATGGTGTTGATGAAGAATATGGAATATAACATGGACTTCCAGAAGAATATACAAATCTGCTTGGAAGAAGTACAGCCAGAATTCTCCTTAGAAACAAAGATGACGAGCCTTCGTCTCAAGTACTTTGGACATATTATTAAGAGGACCGATCCCTGGAGAAGAACATCATGCTTGGTAAAGTAGAGGGTCAGCGAAAAAGGGAAGACCCTCAATGAGATGGATTGACATAGTGGGTGCAACAATGGGCTTAAGCATAACAACAATTATGAGGTTGGCGCAGGAATGGGCAGTGTTTTGTCCTGTTGCACATAGGGCTGTGTTGAATCGGAACTGACTCAAGACTCTCAACAACTATATATATATATGTGAGACCTGGTGGTGCAGTGGTTAAGAGCTTGGCTGCTAACCAAAGGAGGTTGGCAGTTCAAACCCACCAGCTGCTTCTTAGAAGCCTTATGGGACAGCTCTACTCAGTCCTATAGGGTCATTATGAGTGAGAATCAACTCAAAGGCAATGGGCTTTATGTATGTATATATGCATATATATGTATATATGTACATATGTACATATGTACATATGTATATATGTGTATATATATGTATAAAACCTATTGCCGTCTAGTTGATTCCAACTCATAGTGACCCTATAGGACAGTAGAACCAACTCACAGAGTTTCCAAGAAGTGGCTGGTGGATTCAAATTGCCGACCTTTTTGGTTAGCAACTGTAGCTCTTAACCACTGCACCACCTCTGCATCAACAAAGAACGGAGTTATTATACTGGTTGGTGTGATTGATCCTGATTACCAAAAGGAAATTGGATTGATAATACATAATGGAGGTAAAGAAGCATATGTCTGGAATACAGGAAATCCCTTACGACGTCTCTTAGTACTATCATGCCCTGTGATTAAAGTCAATGGAAAACTACAGGAACTCAATTCTGACATGACTGTTAATGGCCCAGACCCCTCAGGGATGAAGGTTTGGGTCACCCCACCAGCCAAAGAACCCTGACCAGCTGAGGTATTTGCTAAGGGTAAGGGGAATGCAGAATGTGTGGTGGAAGAAGGTAGGTCTGAATAACAGCTGCAACCATGTGACTAATTGTAGAAATAAGGAGTGTAATTGTTATGAGTATTTCTTCCTTGTGTGTGTGCATCAAATATTTTTGTTTTCTTCACTTACAAAATATGTAAACAGGACTTGTGTGTTTTTGGTTGTACATGTGTTAGTTGTATCATTTTAGGTGCAAGTATGACTTTATAATTGTCTTTATGTATGGTTTAAGAAGTTGTGTCCAGGTGCCAAGTTGACAAGAGGCAGACTGTGATGGTTAAGGTTGTGTGTCAATTTGGCTGGACCATGATTCTCAGTGGTATGGCAGTTATGATGTTGTTTGGCAGTTATGAAATGATGTTATTACCTCCATGATGAGATCTGCCATGAGCAGCCAATCATTTAAAAGAGTTGCCTTGGAGGCGTGGCCTGCATCCAATATATGTGGAATTTCTGGCAAAGCTTGCTGGCTTTTGCTCTCTCTGGGTCCTTCATTCAATTCATCATTATCTGGCCTCTGGTTCATGTGGCTTGAGCCAGCAGATTACCTACTGATCTTGGGATTTTTCAGTCTCCACAGCGTATGAGCCAGCAACCTGCCATCTTACCTACCAAACTTGAGCTTCATCAGTGTCCACATACTGTAAGCCAGCAGCCTAATGTCTTACCTGCAGATCTTAGATTTGTCATCCTCTGCAGCCTGTGAGCTACAGCCTGCCCTCTGACCTGCTGATCTTGTGTGTGTCAGCCCCTGCAGTTACTTGAGTAAGGAGAAGCCTGACACCTGATGCCCGACCTATGCACTTGGGCCTTGCCAGCCTCTAAAACCTGTGAACCATTTCCTTGAATCAAATCTCTCTCTCTCATGCTCTCTATCTACATATATATACTCACTCTCTCTCTCTCTATATGTATAAATATATATATATATATACACGCTCCACTGGTTTTCCTACTTTAGAGAACCCAGGCGCCAAGTTTCAGGATTCCTTTTCTTCCCAATCAATGCCCTCACTTTAACTTCAGACACTATTTGAGATGGAGAATTCAGTTGGCGTTGTGATTTGGCCACTCTTACGATTAGACTAAGTTTGTTTTTTGGCAATATCGGCTCTTTTACTACAAGAAATAAGGCTTTATTTCAGGGCACAAGTGGAAACTTTCAGGTATTTTATGTGGAGCTTGAGCTGTGACTCTGAAACCTGAAGCTCGTCTCTTTCTTTCATCACTTTTTCTAGTGAAAGCAGGACCAACCAATCAACCACCCTTCCTGTACTTCTCACTGACAAAATTGTAGAAAAGTTTCAAGTACACAATCACCCAGGGCCTTGTTCTTCAGAAATATTAGATCCATTTTTGTTGATATTTTGCATATTTCTATTGCTACCTCACACTTTAGCAGTGACCTCTTTACTGCTGAAGGCAGAGCATCTGTACCTTTAAGTTTATCCAGACTTGGAAACTAATTCAGAAAACTCATCCTTACGATTTTATGTCTCTAGAACTACTCTTGGTACCAAATGTCTTAGTCTGGGTTCTCTAGAGGAGCAAACCAGTAAAATGTATATATGTGTATAAACATATATAGAGAGAGAGAGAGACAGATTTATTTCAAGGAAATGACTCACACAGCTGTGGAGGCTGGTGAGTTCCAAATCAATGGGTCGTATGTAGGGCTGGAGGCTTCTCCATGGCTGTAGCGGCTGATGAACCGAAAATTGGCAGGTCAGGTGACAGGGTGCTGGCTCATGCCCCAAGAACCAAAGGCCAGAGGATTATGAGCCAGACGCAGGATCCAGAGTGGGTAAGTTTTACCAGAACATCTCTCTATACATATTTGATGCCAGCCACACCCCCAAGGAAACTCCCCTTTCAAATGATTAGCTGCTCATATCACATTATAAAATGGCAGATAATCATATAATATCTGCCAAACCACTGAGAATTCTGGCCTAGCCAAGTTGACGCATAACTTGAACTGTCACAAGCAGTGAAACAAGTTCCTGTGGAGAAAGGGCTATTGGCGGAGTAGAGTGAGGCTGACAAGAACATTTCCCTGAGCTGACCCAAGATTTAACGCTGGGTAGAAGGGGCTTTGCTAGCACCTATGGACTCTGACCCCATCCCTTCACCTTGATTAGTAAATCCAGTCATTTCTGACTTGTTTGTTCTATTACTCATGCTACAGACTACCCTTTTGGAAACCGAATCAAAAAGAAAACTTTCATTTTCCCATAGTAAATATTTTGGAATATTCCAAATATCTAACAAAAATAAAAGTCCTTTAATAGAGGGACCAAACGATATGGCCAACAATCTCCAGTCTTTTTAACACACTAACCTCTAAAAGCTTTATTTCAATCATACGTGTTCCAACTGGAATTGTCCAGTATATTAATTCCTTTTTTTACTCCTTTCCTATAGACATTAATAGACATTGAAAAAAAAAAAAAAAAGCTTAGGCTTATTCCAGGAAAAGATTGCATCTCTCTCATTGTGTGTAAGTGTTTTGTTTTTCTTTAAATTTGTAATTTTAAGTTATTAAAAATTAAAGCTACTATTGAAAATATCCTTTCCATGTGAAGAGTAAGTAGAAATTTGAGAATATGAGGGGTGGGAATGAGGCAAGGAAAGCATGAGGCTATAGAAAGAGGTCATGAAGTATCTGGAGGGAAACTGGAAAAATTAGTGGCCAGATCAACAAAAGTGATTTGCCCATACATTAAAATACTGTATTGGGTACCATTGATATATTCTACAAGGAAACATAACAGTATATATACTGTCCCTGTCCTCAAAGAATATAAAACTAAGTTGATGATATTTTACATAAAAAAACAAAAGGAGTTACACGACCATAAAAGTATCAGTATAAGAGATCTCCAGGGAAATAGGAAATTACATTCTAAATGAGAAGCAATGATAAGTGCTAGAAGTTTAAAGGCCCGGGAAGTTCTTAAGATACTTGATCCAGATGCCTCATGCAAATATAGCCAAAATGCCCAGTGTCGATAAAGACAAATTCTGTGAAAATTCAGTAGTATATTCCACTAAGAGTTCACTTTCCATAGTTAGTCCATTTCCACCAAAAGCTCAAGAAGATGGATGTCAGAATAGAGCAGTAACATCGGCTCTTTAGACAAGTGTTTCCGTGTGCATTTCAACTCCAAACAAACTGGGGAACTTGTGGAGACCCACTGAAGGTCAAGATGTGAAATTTTTTCTCTGTCCTTCACTTGTTAACTTTATGACCTTGATCAAATAGTACCTTCTGATCTTTTTTCCTCTTCTGTAAAGTCAGAGTAATGGCAATTATTCCAAATAGTATGAAAGGTTCAATGGAATGAAAAGATGAGATAGTGTAGTATGTGAAAGCATTTTTGGGCAATTAAGTACATTTCAGCTTTAAATTGCTATTTTTAACAGCTTTGTTGAAGTATTATTGACGTAAAATAAATTTTACATATTTAAAGATTATAGCTTGATAAGTTTTGGCATACACACCTCTGAAGACATCAACACAATCAAGGTAGTGAAAATATTTATCAAATTCAAAATTATCCTTGTGCCCCTTATAATTTCTCCTTCCCATCTTTCCCTCTACCCATCTTCCCAGGCAACCACTAATCTGCTTTCTATCACTATAGATTAGTTTGTATTTTCTTGTGTTGTATAGAAATAAACTGCCACTTGTCTGTGAGTTTGTCCTATGTCATGGCTTACGTGTTGCTATAATGTTGGAAGCTATTTCACCAATATTTCGCATACTAACAGGGTCACCCATGGTGGACAGCTTTCAGCAGAGCTTTCAGACAGAGTAGGAAGTAAGGCCTAGCAATCTACTTCCAAAAATCAGCCAATGAAAACCTTATGGATCAAAATGCTACACTGTTTGACTCACTTGCTTTGGACATCAGGAGGGATCAATTGCTGGAGGACATTATGTTTGGTGAAGCAGAGGGACAATGAGGTCAAGGGAGACCCTTGGTGAGATGGATTGTCATGATAGCCACAGTAAAGGGTGATGTGTTCCTGTATGTGTGTGTGTGTGTGTGTGTGTGTGTGTGCCTGTGTGTCTTCTTCTTTCTAAATAGATGTTTATTACTTCTTTAGTGGTATTTTAGAGATTTTTATTTGTTCTCTTTCATTTAATTCAGTCTCAAATACTAATTTTTCTTTGCATTCTTCTTTGACCCATGGATTATTTTAAAGTGTGCTACTCAGTTCTCAAATATCTGGGGATTTTCCAGAGATGTTTCTATTATTGATTACTAATTTAATTCCATTGTGGTCAGACAACATACATTTTATGAATTGATTAAAAAATATTCAGATTTGTTTAATGGCCCAGAATATGATCTATTTTGGTAAATGTTCTCAGAATATTTAAAAAGAATGCATATTCTATAGTTGTTGCTTAATACTTCCTATCAATGTCATTAAGAAATTAGTATTAAAATCTTGTCATGGATTGAATTGTGTTCCCCCAAATCACGTGTATCAAATTGGCTAGGCCATGATTCCCAATATTGTGTGATTGTCCATCATTTTGTCATCTGAAGTGATTTTCCTATGTGTTGTAAGTCCTATCTCTATGATGTTAATGAGACAGGACTCAATCTACTAGATTAGACTGTGCTTTAAGCCAATCTCTTGTAGATACAAAAGATAGAAGCAAGCAGAAGGACAGAGGGATCTTATACCACCAAGAAAGTAGTGCCATCCTTTGAACCTAAGGTTCCTGTGCTGAGAAACTTCTAGTCCTGGGGAAGATTAATGACAGGGACCTTCCCCCAGAGTTGACAAAGAGAGAAAGCCTTCTCCTGGAGCTGGCACCCTGAATTTGAACATCTAGCCTAGCAAACTGTAAGAAAATATAAGTCTGTTTTTTAAAGCCATCCACTTATAGTATTTCTGTTATAACAGCACTAGATAACTAAGACAAATCTCTTACTAAAATTACAGATTTATCTATTCTTGTTTTATCAGTGTTTTGCAGCTTTAACCGAGGTGCGTAAATGTGTAGGATTTTTATATGCTCCTGATTAATTTAATCATTCGTTATTCAGAGATGATCTTCTTATCCCCGGTATTATTTTTTGCTCTGACATCTAAGTCGTCTGATATTAATATAGCACTTTCAGTTTTTCTTGATTAGTGATAGTATGGTATATCATTTCTTATGCATTTTTTCAACCTATCCTTGTCATTATGAGTGTGTTTCTTACAGGTAATGTATAAATAGAACATGGCTTTTATACAATGTAACAATCTCTGCCTTTAAGTTGTTACGTTTAAACCATTTGCACTTAATGTAATTACTGATGAGGTTAAGTTTAAATCTATCACCTTGCTATTTAGTTTCTATTTGTCTCAGTTGTACCTCTTTCATTTTGTTTGTTCATTTTTCCTGGTTTCTTTCAGATTAATTTAACATTAATTACTCCATTTCTTTTTTTTTTTCTTTATAGGCTTAGTGATAAATCCTTGCATTGTTACTTTGTTGTTGATTTAGGGCTTATGGTACACATCTTTAACTTATCACAAACTAACTTCAGGTAATAATATTTTCAGGTATGCGTAAAAACCTTATAACAGTGTACTTCTATTTCTTTTCTCCCAGTCTTTGTGCTATTGTTGTCTTATATTTTACTTTCACGTATTATAAATTACATACTACATTGTTATTAGGTTTTATTTAGCCAATCAATTATTTTTAAAAGAAATTTAAATAATAAGAAATTGCACATGTATTTACAAATTATTTATTATCTCTGGTCCATTTAATTTTCAATTTAGATCAATATTTCAATGTGGCTTCATTTTATATCTGCTTGAAGAACTTTTTTAATATGCCTTATAATGTGTGTCCCCTGAAGCTGAATTGTTTTAGTTTTTGTATATTTGAAAAGGTCTTTATTTTACCATCATTTTTTGAAAGACACTTGCCACTAGGTATAAAATTCTAGGTTGGTAATTTATTAAATTTTCCTCTTTTGATAATTTAGAGATGTTGCTCTACTGTATCTTCCCATACATTGTCTTTTATGAAGTATCTGCTGTTATCATTATCTTTGTTGCTCTACGGGAATGTGTCTTTCTCTGACTACTTTAAGATCTCATTCTTATTTCTGACTTTGAGCAATTTGATTATGATACATTTTTGTGTGATTTTCTTTATATATCTTCTGCTTTGGGTCATTGAACTTCTTGAATCTGTGTATTTATAATTTTTTATTTCATCTGGAAAATTTGTATCTATTATTTTTTATAACACTGTTTTCTGTGTGTGTGTTTCTGTTTCTCTTCTTTTTAGAGGACTTCGATTACAAATTTAATAGATTTTATTTGTTGTTGTTGTTCTTAGGTGCCATCAAGTCAGTTACAGCTCATATTGACCCCATGGACAACAGAAAAAAACACTGCCTTGTCGAACATCATCCTCACAAACATTGCTATGTTTGAGCCCATTGTTGCAGCCACTGACTCAACCCATCTTGTTGAGGGTCTTCCTTTTTTTCACTGACCTCTGTTACCAAGCATGATATCTTTCTCCAAGGATGGTCCCTCCTGATAACATGTCCAACAGCAAAGATAACAATAACAGCAGATACCATCCTTCCTATTAAGAAGCATTCTGGTTGTACTTCTCCCAAAATGTTCGTTCTTTTTGTAGTCCATGGTATATTCAATATTCTTTGCCAATACAGTAATTCAAAGCCATCAATTCTTCTTCTGTCATCCTTATTCATTGTCCAGGTTTTGCATGCATATGAGGTGATTGAAAATACTATGGCTTGGTCAGGAGTAGATTAACCAGTAAGCAAGGTATGCACCAGTTTACATTAAGCAAAGTACATACAGGATTACTTGTGTTACTTACTAATCTGTAGTGAACAATTTTATGTGGGCTTTGCTACATCTTTGATATAGTGCAAACAGATGAAATTATTCCCTAGAGGTTAGTAAGTATGCTCAAGTAAGCCAGTATGTACCTTGATTTTTGGGTAATCTGAGCCTGGGCTTGAGTCAGGCACACTTTAGTCCTCAAAGTGACATCTTTGGCATTTAACACTTTAAAGATGGGTTTTGCAACAGATTTGCAAAATGCAATATGTGGTTTGATTTATTGACTGCTGTATCCATGGGTGTTGATTGTGGACTAAGTAAAATGAATCCTTGACAACTTCACTATTTTCTTTGTTTATTATGATGTTGCATACAGGTCCAGTTGTGAGAATTTTATTATTTTTTTATGTTGATGCATAAGCCATACTGAAGGCTGTGGTCTTTAATCTTCATCAGTAAGAGCTTCAAGTCCTCTTTACTTTCAGCAAGCAAGGTTGTGTCATCTGCATATCGCAGGTTGTTAAATAATTTTCCTCCAAACCTGATACCCCATTCTTCTTCATGTAGTCCACCTTCTCTGATTATTTGCTCAACATACAGATTGAGTAAGTATAGTGAAAGGATACAACCCTGATGCACACCTTTCCTGTTTATAAATCATGAAATATCCCTTTGTTCTGTTTGAATAACTGCCTCTTGGTCTATGTATAGGTTCCTTACCAGCACAATTAAGTGTGCTAGAATGTCCCTTCTTTGCAAAGCTATATATAATTTGTTATGATCCACACAGTTGAATGCCTTTACATAGTCAATAAAACACAGGTAAACATCTTTCTGGTACACTCTACTTTCAACTAAGATTCATCCCTTGTTCCACATGCTTTTCTGAATCTACCTTGAATTTCTGGCATTTCTCTTTCAATGTACTGCTGCAACAATTTGTTCATTACTTCAACAAAATTTCACTACTGTGTGATAATAATGCTATTGTTCAATAATTTCTGCATTCTATTGGATCTCTTTTCTTTGAAATGGTCAAAAATATGGATTTCTTCCCAATGATTGGCCAGGTAATTATCTTCCAAATTTCTTGGCATAGACAAGTGGGCGCTTCCAGCATGTATTCATTTTTTGAAACATCTCAATTGGTATTCCTTCAATTCCTGAAAGCTTGTTTTTGATAATGCCTTCAGTGCAGCTTGTACTTCTTTCTTCAATACCATTTGTTCTTGGTCATATGCTACCTCCTGAAATGTTTGAACATCAACCAATTCTTTTTGGTAGAGTGTGTATATTCCTTTCATTATCATCTGATGTTTTCTGCATTGTTCAATATTTTGCAAAGAGGATCCTTCAGTGTTGCAAATTGAGGCTTGAATTTTCTCTTCAGTTCTTTCAACTTGAGAAATGCCGAGTGTGTTCTCCATTTTTGGTTTTCTAACTCCAGGTCTTTGCACATTTGATTATAATACATACTTTCTTTGTCTTCTCCCACTGCCCTTTGAAATCTTCTTTTCAGCTCTTTTACTTTTTCATTTCTTCCATTCACTTAAGCTACTCTACATTTAATTGCAATTTTCAGAGTATCTTCTGATAGCCATTTTGGTCTTTTCTTTCTTTCCTGGATTTTTAATGAGCTTTTCCTTTCTTCATGTATGACGTCCTTGATATCATCTCACAACTCATCTGGTCTTCTATCATTAGTGTTCTCTACATTAAATCTATTCTTGAAATGGTCTCTAAATTCAGGTAGGATATACACCAGATTGTACTTTGGCTCTCGTAGACTTGTTTGATTTTCTTCAACTTCAACTGGAGCTTGCATATGAGCAATTGTTTGTCTGATCGCAGTTGGCTCCTGGCATTGTTCTAATGATATTGAGCTTCTCTTTTGTATCTTTCCACAAATGATTTGATTCCTGAGCTTTGCAGCCAGTGAGATCCACGTATATAGTCACCGTCTATGTTGTTGAAAAATGTATTTCCAATGAAGAGTTGTTGGTCTTGCAAAATTCTATCATGTGACCTTCAGCATCATTTCTATCACCAAGGCCATGTTTTCCAGTTACTGACTCTTCTTCTTGGTCTGCAAATTTTGCATTCCTAACACCAGTCATTGTCAACGCATCTAGAATTGCATGTTTGATCAACTTCAGGCTTCTAAAGTTGGCAAAAATATTTAACTTCATCTTTGGCATCAGTGTTTGGTGCATAAATTTGAATAATAGTCTTATTAACTGATCATATTAACTGGAAAGGATGACCTAATGATATACTTCTGAAAAAATTCTGAAAATGTGGCCAATGAAAACCTTATGAATATCAGTGGAACAATAGGCTCCCTGCATTTTTTAATTATTTTTTCATTTTTTTATTTCATGTAGTTTATACTGCTATGTCTTCAAGTTCACTGTTTCTTCTGTAGTGTGCAGTTTGCTGTAAGTCTCATCTAAGTATATATATCCATATATATGTGTGTCTATATGTATGTGTGTATGTAAACTTCAACTTCTAATGTATATTCCCATTGTTGTTGAGTAAATTCTGACTCATAGCAACCCTGTGTGATGGAGTAGAGCTTCCCCACAGGGTTCCCAAGGAGTGGCTTGTGGATTCAAAGTGCCATCTTTTTAGTTAGCAGCTGAGCTCTTAAACACTGTGCCACCAGGGCCCCCTGATACATACATGTATGTGTATATATATATAGCTCCAGAAATTGACTGAATAGCAATTGATATGTTTCAACAAACAGGTGCAGCCTTGGAAGTGCTAACTTTTGGGACAGATTTGCATTTATGCCTATTCCAAGTAAAGGTGATCCAACAGAATGCGGAAATTATCCAACAATATCATTAATATCACATGCAAGCAAAATTTTGCTGAAGATCATTCAAAAGCGGCTGTGGCAGTACATCAACAGGGAACTGCCAGAAATTCAAGCCTGATTCAGAAGAGGATGTGGAACTGGAATATAATAGCTGATGTAGATGGATCCTGGCTGAAAGCAGAGAATACCAGAAAGATGTATAACTGTATTTTTGACTATGCAAAGTCATCAGACTGTGTGGATCGTAACAAATTATGGATAACATTGTGAAGAATGGGGATTTCAGAACACTTAATTGTGCTCATGAGGAACCTGTACATAGATCAAAAGGGAGTCAATCAAACAGAACAAGGGGGTACTGCATGGTTTAAAGTCCAGAAAGATGTGTGTCAGGGTTATATCTTTTCACCATTCTTATTCAATCTGTATGCTGAGCAAATAATCCAAGAAGCTGGACTATATGAAGAAGAACAGGGCATCAGAATTGGATTAAGACTCATTAACTACCTGCACTATGAAGATGATACAAACTTGCTTGCTGAAAGTGAAGAGGACTTGAAGCACCTACTGATGAAGTATGAAATGTACCTTAACATAAAGAAAACAAAAATCCTCAAAACTGGACCAATAAGCAATATCGTGATGAATGGAGAAAAAATTGAAGTTGTCAGTATTTCATTTTATTGGGATCCATAATCAAAACCCATGGAAGCAGCAGTCAAGAAATCAAACAACTCATCATATTGGGCATATCTGCTGCATAAGACGTCTTTAAAGTGTTAAAAAAGCAAAGATGTCACTTTAAGGGCTAAGGTGCGCCTGACCCAAGCCATGGTTTTTTAAAATGACTCAGATGCATGTAAAAGTTGAATACTGAAGGAAGGCTGAAGAAGAATTGGTGCCATTGAATTATGGTGTTGGTTAAGAATATTGAATACTCCACGGACTGCCAATAGAATGAACAAACATGTATTGGAAGAAGTACAGCCAGAATGCTCATTAGAAGCAAGGATGGTAAGACCATCTCACATACTTTGGACGTATTATCAAGAGGGACCTGTCCCTGGAGAGACACCCCATGCTTGGTAAAGTAGAAGGTCAGCAAAGAAGAGGAAGGACCTCAAAGAGATGGATTGATACAGTGGCTGCAACAATGGGCTCAAACATAACAAAAATTGTGAAGATAGTACAGGACCGGGCAGTGTTTTGTTCTGTTGTACATAGAGTTGGAACTGACTCAGCAGCACCTAACAACAAAAACAACACATATAAACTTCAATTTCTGATATCCATATCTAGTTCTAGATCTAGATACTGATATCAGAAGTTGAAGTTTTTATCCTGAGAAGTTTGATTCGGAACTTTTTGAGATACCTTCCTTGTCTTTCATTAACTCTTGAGGATATATATATATGTATATATACATATATATATACATATATACACATATAACCTGTTGCTGTCAAGTTGATTCCAACTCACAGCAACCGTATAGGACACAGTAGAACTGCCCCATAGGGTTTCCAGGTAGTGGCTGGTAGATTTGAACTGCTAACCTTTTGGTTATAGCCCTATTAGCAAAGCTGTTAACAGGGTTATATACATATAAATTTTAACACGTTCATCTCATCATGTATTTTACTGCTTCTTTGCCTGCCTTTCTTTGCATGCCTGGTTATTTTTGAATGAATGGCAGACACTGGGAATTTTAACTGGTCAGTTATTGATTATTTTTGTATTCCTCCAAATGTGCTTGAACTTTGTTCAGGAGTGCATTTATGTTAATCAAAATAATTTGATCCTTTTAGATCTTACAGCTATGATTTGTTTAGTGATTATGAATTAGTGTTCCATATAGAGTTAATTATTCTCTAATACTTGGGCAAGGCCTTCGTGTATATATTATCCAATGTTTTGTGAATTATGAGTTTTTCCAGTCTAGCAGTTCAAAACAGAGACACTATCCCCTGAACTATGAGAACACCAGGCACTGTTTTCTAATTCTTTTTGATGGTTCCGTCCTTTGTCTCGAGTACTTTCCTCCCACGTATTTGTTGATCAATACTGTGCAGAATACTTGAGGGAGGTTATTCGCACATTTCCAGGATTCTCTCTGCATATCTCTTTCCTTTTCAACACTCTGCCCTATGAACTCTAGCTTTGTTGGTCTACACGGATTCTCAGCTCTGCCTCTTCAATGTAGGGATTCCTCTGGGCTCTGCCTCATTTACCTCCCCCTGAGCTAAGCCCTGAAAACTCTATCAAAGCAGTATACCAGGGCAATCATAGGCCTCACCTCCTTCATTTTTAGTCTTTCAGAGAGAATCATCCCTCAATGCCTTATACCCAGTGACCTGAAAACCATTGTTGCATATACTTTGACAGCTTTTTTTTTTTTTTTTTTTGGTGGCGGGGAGTGTGGAGAGAGGTGAGGTCATTTTCTGAAGCTGGCTATATCCAGTTCCTGTTATTCCATCTTGCACTGAAGTAGAAGTCCTCCAGGGTAAATTATTCTTATTAGAAACTTATTATTTTTAAAAAATGTCAATAAGTTTTCGAAAATATGATAGTAAAAGATACACGGAAAGATAAACAAAAGTACAAATAAATATAAATCTATATTTTTAAGCTATGCTAATGCTTCTAAAGAACATGGGGCAGAGAAAATGAGGATGAGTAGAGAAGGCTCTTCTGTTTTTAACTCGCTTCCAGTCTAAACCCTGTTGTGCTTGCTATTACTTCTTTTATTCACTAGAGCTCATCATATAATTGTCTTTTACAAAAAGGTTCCACTACTTTAAAATATTTGAAAACAACTTCTTAATGTGATATCAACTGTCTGTAATAACCTGTCTCTACTTGATTTTCCAGGTTTGAACATATCAGAGAGTTCACTCATCCTGATCACTTGCAGTCTCCCAATATATTTGTTTCTTTCAGGCCCCTTTGCCTCTACTCATGATTCATCCTTTATGTAAGATATATTTCCCAGTCTTTTTCTCTTACATGTTGCCCTTTCTGATGAAATCCTACTGATTCAGTCACCCTGATAGTTCTATGACCTATACTGTCATCGACCTCTCTAAACCATAATAGAATTACTTCTTCCTTTGTGCTCTCTCTGTACCCTGTATCTACTACTTTCAGACACCTTAAATACTGCATTATAATTAAATCCCCCTTACTAGACAGCAACCATATCAAATTTATTTTTATATTCCAAATATATCTGTCCTGTTATCTAATTCATAGTAAATACTCAATAAAACTTTCCAGAATGAATGGCAGTGAATATGCATGAATAAATATTGGCAACAGTGCCAGTGTTTTTATGCAGTATAATTTTCACACACAAAGCTATGCTCCTTCCTTTTTGCATCATAGATTCCAGTTCCCCCTGTAACTATAGTCAAAACCTAGAAAACACTAATAAAAAAAAGGCCCACTGTCACAAACTGCTACACAATTTCTGTACATCTGTCTGTTTATTGTTTGTTTGTTTAAAGAGTCTTTGGTTTGGTCTTTGACTTAGTGCTTCAATGGCACCCTGACTTGTCTCCTGTCCTCTGAGTTTATATTTCCCCCTTCTGTGTTAGTGCAGAATTCAAAGAACCATTAATTAATTTTGGCAAGATGCAAAATTGAGTGGGTGGATCAAGGAGAAAGATTATGACCTGAAATGGAGGAATGGAGGAAATGCCACCTTCCAATGCTCCTTCATGTTTTTGCCTGAGGCTTTCCTAAATATCAGACTGCCAGGCACCCTGTAAATGCTCTCCATTAATTTTTTTTTTTAATTCACATTAAGGATCAAGATTATAGTATTATTACATAGAATTCAGCCCAGAAAATAGAAACCTGTTCAATCACCCATCACAAGGGGGATTGAAAGTAAGAGCAAGGAGAAATAATGGAGATATGATTTAACTATGGCAGTGCCATCGGTCAGGAAGTAAGATAGTTGTACAGGATCTCTTATGCTTTCCTATCAGCTTGAGATGGGTGCATTTTTCTGTTTGTGTTACTAAACTCTACCTGTCTTCTCCTGGTAGATGAATCTTCTTCTCCAGGAAGACTCTCTTCATTGTTCTCTTTTACTCCCCAAACTGCCTCATCACTTTAAGTCTGAAACACATACCAAACCAAACCCGTCGCTGTCAAGTCGATTTCGACTCATAGAGATCCTATAAGACAGAGTAGAACTGCCCCATATGGTTTCCAAGGAGCACCTGGTGGATTCGACCTGCTGACCTTTTGGTTAACAGCCATGGCTTTTAACCACTATGCTACCAGGGTTTCCCTGAAACATATAACCTGGCTCAAAATTACAGTATTGTATACTGTTTTATAACATCTTAATTTGTACTCTGTTGTCTTCTCTTGTAATTTTTCTTCAGTGGTTTCCACAGTGAATGGCAAAGAATGGAGTAAAAAATAGGTATGCTAGTTAAATGTCATCAATTTATTGCGTTATAATGATTGATTGGGCGTGGACATTTGTGGGCTTATTGTTTTAACACTCTGCCTGTAACCATGTTCCGCATGGACATGAAACGTAAGATCAAAAGAAGGGGACTTTGAAAACACAGTGCCCCTAAATTTAAGGAATAGGCCAATAATCTAGGGAGGATATGGGGATATGTATCTTTACTCTCTTCCACTAACAGATTCTGTTTTCAACCATATTGAGCCCCTGAAAATGTCTTAAGCAAGTATTTCAAAATGGCAGTCAAGCTTGCTGTTTGTTAGGCTAGTACAAAAGTTTTTATCTTAACGTGAACCACAAGGCAATCAAATACAATTTGAATAAATATTACACTTAATCACCTCCAGTGTCCTTTCTATGTTTCCAAATTTTATCAAGCAATTTATTTAAAAAAAAAAATCTATCAAAACTTCTAAAGAATAATTATATCCACAAGCAAGTTATTTATCCAGAATATTGAAGCAACCACAATATGTAAGAAACAACAGGTCAACTAATTGCAGGGAATTAGCGAGAAGCAATTCATACCATAAAATAATTATAGCTCAACATTGTGTTATAAACAAAAATCATCATTAATAACAGCAATTCTCTTCCAGGGAAAGCTACTTGGTGAGGATGGGTAAGTTTGTAGCTAACATTCCCTCTCCCATAGTCATTCTCATGAGGATTTGGACATGAAAAGTGCTCACATTCAGAGTCAGAAGACTTCATATAAGGCACTTCTTATGCCGGGGAATTTGTCCGGCTGTAGGAAATGTAGTCATCTCTGGGCACTGAGGTAAATTGCCCATGGCCGTGTTGGTGTTAACCGTTTATGCCATTGCAACTGGGCTATGCAAGCAAAATTCTGTGTTCCACTGAGCCTATCCTGCTAACTGGTTAACATTTCATGCATGGCTTGATTCCCCAGGGTATGGACCTCTGATCTGACACTGGATTCCATATCGCTGTCCCTCTCAGCACTGATATTCATATTCTGACCCTTGCTCTATTCTTACTGCTACACTCAGCATTACAAATTCTGCTACAACACAACACATTGGAAACAGTGCATGTCTAAAAAAGATTGTGAGAGCTGGTCACCATTACAAGATTCACACACATACCTTTTTGCACAGAGATGCAATGCAACATGATCTTTATATCTAAAGAAATGAGGTAGTCGTTCAGCAATAAGATGAGCTTTTTACATTTTCTTCCACATTATGATGAAGGCATTGTGTGTATTCACCCACGATCTGGTGCTCCCTTTTCTTCATTAGGTAGTTCATGGGGCTCTCCCACCAAGAACCACGTCAACACACTTTATGTAGTGTTATCTGGGTATCACTTTCTCAAACTGGGAAAAAATGATACCTATGATCCCACTCTATTAACTGCCTTTTTTGGAGTTACGTGTGGGACTTTTCCCCATTAGCACAGTTACCGCTACATCTGGCTCCCACAAGGTACACTGTGAGGTCTGATGTTGTCGTCTCACAGTTCTGGGAAGCAAGACAGTTTACAAAATCACCCCTAATAGACGTACCAATAAACCTGACTTGTTTTGTTCTAGCAATTTTGAAATACCTCCCCTCCGAGATTCTGACTTTTTCTTTCTTGCTTTTGTGGCTTAGCACATAGCACTCTCTCTTACGGGAGTCTGTCTCCTAGCTTGTGCACCTGGAAAAATCCTGCTGCTCCAAGAGCCAGCTCATGTGCTACTTCTGGGAAGCCTTCTCTAACTTCCCATATAGCATTAGGTCTGCTTCCACCTGGTTACTACAAGCCGTCATCACATGGTTCTAGCACACAGTCTAAGGGTGTGTGCTTCATCTAGCTCCCCACTGGACTGCGTTGTCCCCAAAGGTGAACTTCAGAATCTTCTCTCCTTTGCCACCACTGTGACTACCACCATAGAATAAATGGCTCAAAATAGAAGGTTAATATATGTTTGCAGAAGACAGTAAACAAAGAAAGGCAAAATAATGAAAGAGGGAAGAGAAGGAGGGAAAGAGGAAGGGAGTAATTTTGCATAGAAAAATCCATTTAGCAGCTGTGGGTCACTCCAGCCTGCTGAGAATTAGTCACATAAATGTCCAATATGATGGAGAGCTGTGGTGCTGTCCTGATATCCAGGCAGGTAAAAGAGAAGCCAAAAAATTATTGTCTGAGGAATTGATTCTGAGTAAGTAGGGGACAGCCTGATTGGAAGTAGGGGTGAAATGTGCTTATTAATGTCACGAATGGAGATTAGGACCCTGGGAAGCGAGGCTAGGACGGCATGGGCTACGGCCTCCTCCCCCACAGTGCAATTCAAGGCCATTCCTTTGTTCAGAGAAGTGACTCTCTAGCCTTGTACTCCTGTAGTTCTCCCTGACTCTCAAGTCTGACCTGAAGTAGAATGAGAATCATCTAAGACCAGTGGCAGCATGTAGCATGGGAAAGGGGAGAGAAATAACTACAGTTGGTGAATGCTAAGCCCTACCATCTTGTTGCACACAACTGCAACCATCAAGAATTTTAAGAACAATGCGGTTTCTAGCTAAATTTTTTTTCAGTTTAGGATGTTAGATAGACACAGCCCCAGGCAACAACAATTTTTAGTGTCACTGTGCTCACATCAGAGGCAGCCTATTAACATGGGAGCAGGGCTTTTGTCAGGGGCTCAAAGCGGGGGGGCCCACCCCAAAGCACAAAAATACACCCTGATACAAGTGGACCCACTGGCTTTCTCATGCCTACAGTTACTGTAAGATTGAATTCATCTTTTCTTTTCTTAAAACACAAAGAGGGTAAAAAGGCAGACAACCCAGTAGGAAGAAACATAGCACTTGAGATTCATAGCCCAGCGTGAATGATTTAATGCCACATTCATTCCTGAATTACAGCACTGATTTCAGGGCCCTGTGTTCATGGCATGGGAAGAGTCATGGGAATGAGTAGGGAGTTCAACTAGAAATCGGAGAATGGAGCATCAAAGTCAGGCAGCACCAACTCACCAATGCTGTGAGTCTGTTTGCAGAGCTGGTATGAAATCACAATCATATCACAGTAAAATCTGGAAAGAGTTGGAGATCCAAAGCCCATCTTTGCACAGTTAGGGAATTTGAAGCTGAGAGAAATGTGGAATGGTTTGCCCTTGGCCATGCTTGGTTAGTGACCCTGAGACTTTTACCTTAGTGACTCCTTATCTTTTGTTTCCCCATGTAGTACTTTCTGCTGTAATCACAATTCTTCCCTTAGAAGTATGTCTGACCTAGAATTGAACCTTGGGAGGTGGAAATAAAATTATGAAAATTATAACATTTGTTCTTGTTTTTCTCATTTAAGAATTAAGACAAAGAACAAAAACCTATCCCATGAGATTATGTGAGATCGAAGCAATGAATTATAATTTTTAATTTACAAGTACTTCTAACTCATGGCCCATAGAAAGGGGAAAAAATGCAAAGGAAAAATCCCTTAAGAATTGACTAAGAAATGAACAGAGGTTTCTACTTGTCTTTTACGTGATTTATTGTTTACCAGTCATGTTTCAGGGTTTGGGCATCTCCCTGCCTTCCCAGTACATAAACATAATGTTTATGTAAGTTAATCTTTTAAAAGCATTATTTTATTTTTCCTAGGAAGGAAGGATGGATAGAGGCAGGAAGTGGGGATTTAGAAGAATGATCTGCTCCTTGAAGACCTGTAAAGAATATCAGATTATCTTCATTCAGTAAACAACACAGCCCTGGAAGAAATACCTTTGCAGCCAACAAAAAAACCTAATCAGAAATCAATTTTACAAACAGGAGGAGACATTTCTTTTTGTCTGACTCAATTACTTGGGAAGGAAAAGACAAAAAAATGGGAGTGAGGTGGGGATAATTTATCACTACAAAGTAATGGAGTAATACCAATTTCCCATGTTAGTATTTCCTCCTCTTGAGCCCGCAGATGCAGAGAAATGAACGAGTTCAAAACTGAAGAGGTCCTTAGAAACAATCTAAACCAGGACCTCCTTTTGTGGAGAAATCAGAGGTTTAGTCAAGTGAACTAGCCTATCTGGTAAACATTACACATCCTGTTGGTGACTACAGATCATGTTGCCTCCATGAGCCGATCTGGGCTCAAATCCCCTCAAAAAGACAATCTGAGGCCAAATTGTGAGCCCGCTATAGAGCAAATGAAGTTTGATCTCCATGTTATGATTTCTGGCTTCATTCAGAGCAGAAACAAAGAAGACCTGTTTTTTAAATATCTCCAGCTGGCTTGAAAATTGGTATTTTTGACTTACCTCATAATGCCGAGGCATCAAATTTCTTATATTAATTACACAGCACAATTCTACTGACATGCTTATTAATTTTTGGAAGGATTATTATCTTGTAGTAGTCAGTGCTAGTGGAAATGCTTCCCAGCTCAGAAGGACCAAGAGCCAGCAGTAGTATCTCCAAATGGAACAATTATTAGTTAGATATAAACAAGACCCTAGGTATCTTCTCCTCCACAGCCCAATGGGAGGGAGATGTTAGCAGTGAAAAACTGCTTGGTGAGAGAGAAAAATCAAGAAAAAGACAGTTATTGGCTTAAACTAACTAATGCTTTTAAGTTCCAGATGGAATGGTAAGTGGAATACATTTGAAGCATTAGTGATTCTCCAGTAACAACGATGCTCTCTTGCCCCCTTACTTTGGTTTGTCACTGAGTGTTCTTGTGCAATGAAACACAAAAAGAGAATTTTTCTTGGGTTCCACCAAATTGAATCAAATAAAAATAAAGGTATGTGGAAATGTTTTGTAAATGCTAAAACTTAATCAAATTTTTTTTATTATTTCATGTTTTATAAGAAAGTGAAATGAATGTACCCCATCACAGTTTGAATTTAATGTTAAATAAACTTGAGGATAAAAATTCTCACATGTTCTAGCCACTGTGGCAAGTAGAGGACCAGCTGAGATTGCATAGTCCCACCACTGTAAGATTCATCAAGACTGAGGACTTGTGTTGTGTGTCTAACATCATCAATTGCGTAAAAAAAAAGAAAAAAAAAAAACCACTACTTAGTGTATAGCAATTGTCTGTAGAACATAAATATATAGCTTGTAAATGTAAACAACTGACATTATTGGAATGTATCTTCGGTTTCTTTATACTCTTTTGAATCAGCGCTCCCTGAAAATTATGTGTGAATCTGATCGCTTAATGGGTATACAATACTCATGAGCTATAGTATAGTTAATAAGCCCTGTGGAAACAAACAAGCAAAACCATGTGTTGAAAGACCACTGTGACTTCAGTACAGTGAAAGTTGTTGTAGGGAATAAAAACAAGAAATATCTCAAGTTTCCAAAGAGCTTATAATCTATGCCACAAAGCTGTTCAAGGTAAAGTGAAATAGTACTAATACCAGTTGCAACATGATTCAGAGGGAAGAGAGGTCAGTAGGAGTTGATTTGTTGAGAGGGTAATCTGGAGAGAAGGGGCACAATATATGGGGTATAAATTGGTCCTTGAAGTATGGCTGTACAGTTGCTATGAGCTAGAGGAAGAGTTAGGGACCCACGCTTTAAGCAGAGGGAATATTGTCAGCAAAACAAGTATTTCCAATAGCACTGATTGCTATAGACCCATGATAATAATCCTTGCCCAGGATAAGAGGAGGAGAAGCCAATGACATTCAGAGGAGAGAGAGCAAAGAACAGTGAGTGGATATAATGGAGCCAGGCCATTAAAAAAACAAAAACAAAAACTTTGTATGCCAGATGTCTCAGGTCAGGCTTTCCAAGAAACAAGTCTGAGATGGAGATTTGTGTGCAGGCAATTTACATATTCTCCTGAGAACTACACCTGTGAGAGAATGAAGGGAGCTGGTGAGAGTGGGATGATGATGTCTTCTTTGTTACAAATCATTCAAATTTAAGTGTGCTTACTGAAGATGGGCCTCTGTATTTGTTTTCAGTAACCTCCTCAAGATCCAATGCCATACCACACACACAAAAACGAATAAACTACAAAGTTTTTGCCAGGAGAAATAATTCATCTTTCCATATATGGGGCATGAAAAAAATATAAGTTTTGTTCCAAATATCTCAAATTCAGGTTTTCTCTAAGTGTTCATGCACGGCTGAATGAAAAAAAAAAAAATGTAGTTTCAAAAAGCCCATCTTAAAAAAAAAAAATTTTTTTTTTCACTGCACCACATCATAGGGAGGCATACCCAGCAAATGCTGCACCGTTAATGTTGCTCATGGACCCCTGTGGAGCGGAAGGATTTTACTAGAACTGTATGAAGTGCCTTGAAATTAATTTTCTTATAATAGAAACTACTTAAAAGAATTATCTTGCTGTGCAGCAAATCAGTTCATGTTGCAGATTTATGCTTTCATCCGGAATTTTCTTAAAGGTGGCAAAGGCAACAAAGAGATGGTTTGGATGTACTTAAAATCAGAGCCTGTCCAAGCCCTGAGTTTTGTCATTGGTTTAAAAAGACAACAGAAAATATTGAGACCTGAAGAAATGCAAGAATATTTTGCATAAACAGCAGGCAATTTCCCTAACTGAAAAAAAAAAAAAAAGGAACGTCTAACTCCACCATCATCTTAGAGATGAAGACACTGAGGTTGTGGGAAGGAAGACACTGAGCTGGTCGGTGGCGTATGAGCGAACACATAAATATACACAGGCACGCAATTATCTATCTATACATAGACATACCTCATGTTTAGGAATATTTCCAATTTTGTATCATACAATTCAAGATCTGCACTAGTGAAGCTAGGCTAATCTTTGCTGCAACAACAAACCCACCCAGACATAACACTACAAAGGTTCATTTCTGTCTTAATTATCTAGTGCTGTTATATATAAATACCACAAGCGGATGACTTTAACAAACAAAAATTTATTCTCTCACAGTCTAGGAGGCTAGAAGTCTGAATTTGGGGCACCAGTTCCAGGTGAACGTTTTCTCTTTCTGTTGGCTCTGGGGAAAAGTCCTTATCATAAATCTTCCCCTGGTCTAGGAGCTTCTCAGCTCAGAGACCCCCGTCTAAAGGAAGCACTCCGCTCCTTGCTCTTCTTGCTTGGTGGTAATGAGGTCCCTATCTCTCTGCTCACTTCTCTCTCCTTTTATCTCTTTTAAGATAAGAGGCAATGAAGTCCACACCACAGGGAAGCTCCCCTTAGTGTGACCTGAGTAAGGGTGTTTCATCCCACCCTAATCCTCTCTAACATAACCTAATCTTGCCTCATTAACCACAGACAAAGAGTAGGATTTACAACACATTGGAAAATTACATTAGATCACAAAATCGAAGGCAACCACACAATACTGGGAATCGTGGCACAGCAAAGCTGACACACATTTTGGGGGGACACAATTCAATCCATAACAATTTCTCACCTCACCGTGAGATGTGGGTTCAAAGACCCTCCTGGGTGGTTTCCCCCAATACTCAGATATTTATTATCTTCCAGCATGTGGTTCTATCGCCTCAGAGTCCTATGCTTCCGGTAGTACTGATGATGTCCAATGCTTCTGCAATTGGAGAGAACTAGTCACAGGATCCCAAATTAACTTCAAGTGATAAATGGGAAGTGTAGTTTTGTATTTTGCCCAGGAAGAAGAAAGATAATTGGCTAGCCTCCAGCCAGTCTCCTCAGCATAGTGAAATTAATTAATCCTTCATCTTACTTATCTTCCAGCACTATATCAGACAATATTCTGTTGTGGTCCATAAGATTTTCATTGGTAAATTATTAGAAATAGACCCCCAGGACTTTCTTCCTATTCTGCCTTACTCTGAAAGCTCTACTGAAACCCTGTCCATCATGAGTGACCCTCCTAGTATTTGAAATAGCAGTGACAGAGCTTCCAGCATCATAGCAACACATGAGCCACTATAGGAAAAAGAAAAAAAACTGACGGATGGTAGGCACCTTACTCTGCAGCTTGAATTTTGCTAGGCATTATAAGAGATTCTACGAAGAAAGGGAGCAGGATCACTTTTCAGATGAAATTTACATTCTAGCAAGTGTATAAAGGGAACATGCTGTAAGAGAGATAAGAATTACATTTAGAAAAATGACTAAAATCTAGCCTCAGAGCAACATATGAACAGGAACATGGGCATATGACTGTCACTGTGATAATAGAAGAGTATGATAAAAGACAAGCAGAAAGGAGAACGAAGGACGGGCCACAGGGGACTTATGATGGAGGTAGATTCTGATCAAGTTTATCAAAGAAACAATAGCCACAATTTAGGAGAGAATGGGAATAAGAATTCCACGAATGAACAAGCACTGAGGTGTGTACAGAGTGTACATGGACAGTAGACATATCCAGATCCTACTAAACTTCTCTTTTTCCTTCTCCTTTTTCATCTCATCCTTTATATTCTTTATCTTCTCCTTCTTCTCTTTCTCCTTCTTCATTAACACATATTTTCAGAACCCCACCTGGCCTTGTGAGTGGAGAAGAAATTAGACTAATAGCAGCAAGTTCTCGGGAAAACTCTAGATATAGATTAATTTTCCAGGTTCCCTGAACAGCATCATTGTCTTATTTTTTAGAGTCAAGATGAATTCTAAAACTATTAACTTTTGCAACAGGTATCCATTGAGTAACTGCAAAGAGTCATACCTCACACTCTTCACTGGGTCAAAGTCATAATACTTTTAGATAATTTGTGAGGGGTCTTAAAATAACCAAGACCTGATCGTAGACAAGCCCAGAATATAGGAATTTAGGAGAGAGAAAAATCAAGAGACTATATAGAACAGAGAAAAAATCAATATTAGGAGAAAAATACAAGAAGGAAAACACTCAGAGACTCCCAGGAAAAATATCTTTTAGGTAAGGAGCAAGAATGATGGAAAACAAAGTCCTCCAACATTTCAAACTATGGTTTATGAGAATATACAAACAACAATGCTGAGGGTTTGTACGTAAACATCCTTGGAACCCATGAAGTGTCAGGGAAGAGTCATGGATTAACAGGGATTGTTCCTTCTTTGCATCAACCAATCAACAGAGATACAACTTACTCAAGATCACTGACTGCCATCATGAAAGAAATGAGGTGCATAGGTTTGTTATGAGGTATGGTTTTTCAGCCTCTAACAAAACAAATTACCTGAGGAGAAAGTGGGAAAACAAGTTGTCTCCCAGTGTCTTTTCAATTGAGTCTTATTTATTTATTTATTTTGAAAATTCTTAAATCAGAGACATAATATTACCTGATAAAAGTACAAGGTTGAGCTGAAATTTCATAAGAACAAGTGAAATCTGCACCACTTCTACTTAGCAGGTTCGAAGGGACAAATAAGCAACAGGAAAGGAACCAGAGGAGGAATAGTCCTCAGCGTGAAGCTCCCTGCACAATTGATCACCACCGCGTAACACTCATAGCCCTTCCCTCAACTCTTTCTTGGCTGAGGCTGAGTACAAGCAGGAGCTTCATTCTCTAGGTTATTCCTCCCAGTACAATCAAGTATTTCTAGGACAGTTTTAAGAAAATAATTACCGGTTGAAATATATAATAGAAAGTCTCTGTTCTCTTTGTTTTAATTAATGCAGTCAGATTCTGAGAATATTCAGAATTAGTCTGTCACAAATTGAGACTGTGAGCATTAATGCTAAGCTGTGCCTGCAACATATTTTGCCTTTGCTATATAGGGGTGGTTCTTATTCTTATTTGGCCATATTTCAGGCAGACCCCCCTCTCACCCTGCTTTATATGTGTAGGATATTTTAGCTCATCCTGGAATCTAACCCTGGAAAATCATCTCACTTCCTGATCAAGAAAAAAATACATTTTGCTAGTTCTGGTAGCCAATTTCTTCTTGACTTTGTGGAAAGATATGCTCCAAGGGGCTGAGTAACAAGCTTTTAACTCTTTTGTGTCTGGATTCCCATTCAGAATGCCTCTGTAATACCTCTGATCTTGAGAACATGTTATTTAGCCTTTCTAAACACTTCCTATTCCAGATTTACATTTCTGATTTGCAATTAAACATTTTGTCAGAAACATGCTAACACATATCCTTCAAGTCCAACATAAACAATAAATAAGCACAGGGCAATTATTTATGATTTGTTAACAAGGTTAAAAAGATGTACGGAAGATATTTTTATGAGTCTTTTTTCCTTTAAAAGTAGGTGCTGTGCATACTTTAGAGCCAGCAACCCAATGCTTGTCCTTACAAATTTTAGAGAAGAACAATTTTTTTGTTTAGTTTCCACTCAAACCTCTATTCTCTAGGCTTACTGTGTTGCTAGTCAACTAAAACCTTCTGCCTGATTTCAGGGGCTAGAATGTGAAAATATTTGCTGAACTTTGTTCCCTGATGGGAAACACAATCTACTAGAACCAAATGTATTTGTGAAATATAAACACATTTTCATTATCTGTAGCTTATAATCAAAGCAAAGTTTCTTGCCTTGACAAACATTCTATTCGCCTTGGAAACAGGAGTGAAGCACAATTTTTGTATTTACTAATTGTACATCCCTGCTGTAAACATTAGCTAACCATTCACGTTGAATCATAAGTAAATCTTTAGCCCTAAAAGGTACCGCACAACTTCCCAACCCTTAGGCTCCATATTTGGAGTGAGCTATAATCTTGGCAAGATGCATTTCCCCCATCAACATCCACAATGTTTCCCCAGGGAAGAATTTGTCAAAGAAGGAATTTGTAAAGTCACCAACTTCACCGAGGCCCTGGAGAACAAATTTAGCTGATGTGTGTAAAGACCTCTGAAGGTGAAAAATGGGGCAGGGTAGTCACTGGTGCCAGAGGGACTTTTCTGGCAGTGTTGGTGAATCTTCCCCAAATTAAACGGAAGCAATTCCTGTATAACTGAGAGAGAGGAGGAGGTTTTCTGATGGAATTATATGACAACATATGTGAAGTCGAAGAAGCAGTTGCTCAGATGAGACACCTATATAAAAAAAATATATATATAATAGCCCATATATACTCAACTGATATTAAAAAAAAAATTAAAGCAAGGAAAAGATCTGAAACTTTGAAAGAAACAATCAAAAGAATGAATGCGAGATGTTGTAAGCCTCTGAAGATATGTTTACCCTGAACCTCAATTCTAGAGAGATGAAGTGAATGTTAGAAGTCCTGAAACTAGACAACCCCATCTACAGAAAATTATTCCAGCCCTAGAAATCTTGCCCTATTACATGGATTACTTCGAAAAATTGAAAAGAGATAATATCTCTTTAAACCTAGCTCTGAGGTTTTAATCTTTCTTTGGGTATAGACTTGTTCTAAAGACCAGAAAATAGATAGTGTTTGTTTGGTTGGTTGGTTGATTGGTTTTCTATAAAATACATGTTAAAACTAAGATTGTTTCAACCCCTTCATTAAGCTCAGCCATTAGTCAATTGGGAAAAATTGGGATTTGATGGGGAAGTACTCATATTTTGGCATAATGTATTGGCATCAATTACATATTTTAAGGAAAAAAAAACTGTAAGCCAATAACTCAGTAAATCAAAAAGTAAATAAATATTATCTTTTTTTGTTTGTTTTTTCCCTTTCAGCACCAATTCAGAACCTTTGATGCCTTAACATATCAAAACGCCTTCAGCCAAAATGGCTAGGACCTTCATCATTTTGTGTCATGAAGCAGCCCTTCTCTTTTGCCAGTGCTACCAACTCACGACTCACCTCAGGCTGTCATGATCAAGCCAGTGCTACAGCCACAGTCCTCCTTCTTTCCCCCACTGCCTTCTTCTCAACTTGACCACATTTTCAGCAGGTTACGTCTTCTGAATATAACATTTTATTCCCACTGCAAAATCCTCAGTCTCTTTTCATTTCTTAGAGGATAAATTCTTGAATTCTTAGCATGCTATTCAAATCTTCTACAATACAGCCAATCCATCTTCACTAATATGTCTATCACCCTTTTACTCTTTTAATACCCTCTGCAGTTGGCAAGTCAATCTACATTCGATGCTCCAACAAGCCCTGTACTTACTTCCCTTTCTTTCTTGTGACCTGCCTCCCCTGCCTAAATGCATTTCCTTTCATTTCAAACAGTTCCAATCCTGCCAATCCTTCAAGACTTAGAAGAACTCCCTTCTCTAAGAAGTATTCTGAATTCACTATTGATAAATGCAATCTCTTCCTCCTAAGAAACTATATGAGCCATCTTTCCTACCAATGGAAGTACGTTCCATTGTGACATCATATATGCACATCTATTATTACTATGTCCTATAGGGTCACTATGAATCAGAATTGACTCCAACAGTGGGTTTGGTTTATTATTATCTAATTATGCTTATATTTACAGCTTGTCTGTCCAATATGAGGATGAGTAGTTAAAATTGTGAATTTTAACGTTTCTTTCTCTTCCTCATCTCCTTTCCCTCCTCATTCTTCATTCACAACTACACTCAGAACTTTGCACATAATTGACACTCAAAATATGTAATTATTGATTAAGAAGTACTGTTGGCTCAAGTTCCCATCACAGTATCCATTGGGTCATTTACATAAGAATTGTTAGGAGAATCCTGGAGCTTTGAGCAATCCTAATTTGATAACTTGTTTGCTGTTGTAGTTGTTCCATTTATGGGATTATTTAAGTTCAGTCTTTGGGAGTGGTAGCTCTCCCCTAGCGTTGATCAGAATGTGATTTTGAATAAAGCAGATTCTCTAGAGCCGTTGGAATTCCCAATGAGAAAGCCCAACGTAAGTGCAATATTTGTACCGTTACTATACATATGTATTCCATTTCTAACAAAGTCAAATTTGAAAGGATTCAACTTTCAAACTCACTTGCTAAAACAAGTTTCTTATGACGCATTAAAAAAAAAAAAAACCCACTGCCACATTAAAAAAAAAAATCATAGCCACAACTTAATAGGTCTCACCAAATGGGCCTTTCTCCTGATGTTTCAGTTATATTTTCTTTGGTTTAATTTTATTCAATTAAAATCTCCATGATCTTTTCCTTCTTGGTGTCTAGCCCCTTCAACCGTCCATAGTATAAGTTTGTGGGACATAGTCCTACAGAATCTCATGTAAAGCTGCTTCTGCATGTGTCATGTAACTTTACACTAAATCCCTGGAACATCTTTTTATTTATTCCCAGTGGGGGGATCAGTGTAATTCTATTTGGTAAAGTTTTCAGATTATTTGGTGGACTGCCAGTGAACTAAGAATCCCTGAGGGAGACAATTTTTGGTACTTGCTGAGTCCTTTCTGAGCTTTTGTTTTACAGGTTGAAGACACGTACCTACTAGATGTGTCATTCCTCACTACATTGGGCTGATAGTAAACATACGTAAGGCAGCACATAAATATTTGCTATTTGGTCCTAAATGAAAAAAAAAATGTATTCTGTAATGAATACTTAATTAGGACTGCGAACTGAATATAAGGAATGGAGCCCCTACTGTTTCTGAGACAAAGCAGAGGAAAATGAATTACCATCACGCAGGGAACGGTATTAATAGTGTCCAGCTTTATAAACGAATCCAATTTTAAGCCACTTTAGTTGCTATCATACTGAGAAAGAGTGCAACATGTCTAACATATCATTTCCTTTCTGGCAAATGCCAAGATTTAAGCAGAAAACAATTTTAACTTGCTGATGTTTGCCTGCATTAAATATTTCTAATTATTGAGCACTCGCAGTCCAACATCACTCGGAAAACAAACGTCAATGCTCTTTTTAGCATCAGCATATTGAGAGGAGCCATCTTGTTTTTTTACCCTCTCAGTCTTATAAAAGAAATAAAGTAGTCGGAGGATTGTTTGGGTGACTTTACAGCATCGGTTAATTGTTGGTTCACTCCCTTGAGTCTATTCTGTGAGAAGCAGTTGGTGTTTTACTATACGTGGTAGTTTAGGTTTATGTGCTGTGTTTGTTATTCGAATTGTTTGCAGGTGGATGAAGTCATCAGGAAGTGATATAGCAATCACAAAGAAAGGTGCTGCAGATTAGCCCACAAAGCACTATTACCACATGCCAGGAGAAGAGGCTGTTGTGGTGATTATTATGGTAATGAGGATGATAATTAAGCTATATAAATTGGACCCAAGATCAAGAGTCAGTAGACTCTCCTAATTTTTCAGAACTTCTGATTGCAACATTAGATCTAGTCACCTACTAGTAAGTAATTATTCTATGCTCAAACTGTGCTAGCCACCAAATTAAACACAAAATTGGGACAAAGTGGTAGCTCAGCGTTGAGTTTTACAGTCATACTAGGCAACAAAGACCAACATGCATGAAAAGAAATACTCAATGCAGAGTGGTATAAAGAACAACTTACTGTTGAGTCAATTCTGACTCATAGCAACCCTACGTGTGCCCGAGTAGAACTGTGCTCAGTTGGATTTTCAATGGCTGATTTTTTGGAAGTAGGTTGCCAGGCCTTCCTTCCAAGGTACTTCTAAGTGGACTTGAGCTTCCAAACAGTTTGTTTAGCAGCTAAGATCATTAACTGTTTTTACCACCCAGGGACATAGAAATCCTAAATAACAGTGGTTCATAATATCTGTGAGGAAAGGAGGACCAGGATCATCAATGAAGCATCTGTTCCATTGCTGAGGCAGGATAACAGCTGGTCATTAGGAAGTCTCCAATTGAGTATAATCAGAGTGGTGTCTCAGGGACTTTGCTCATTTTGGAGACTCTGTAAATAGCCCTGCATGGTTGCTATTGGTTTTCTAGAGAAGAGGCTGGGTTCTCTAGAGAAGCAAAACCAGTAAAGCATATATATATAAAGAGAGATTTCTATCAAGGAAATGGCTCACATAGCTTTTAGAGGCTATAAATCCCAAGTCTGTGAGGC
This sequence comes from Loxodonta africana, assembly GCF_030014295.1. NCBI lineage: Eukaryota > Metazoa > Chordata > Mammalia > Proboscidea > Elephantidae > Loxodonta > Loxodonta africana. Next base: position 69,340,570 of record NC_087352.1, read on the forward strand.
AGGAAAGAAAATTTTCCTGATTCCCGTAGCTGCAGGAGCTGGCCAACCCAAGACTGGCAGCCTGGAAAGCAGTGCTGCCACAGGATATGAAGATTGACAATCAGCAGGCAAGACTCTGGCAAGCTGCTAGCTCAAGGTCCAAGATCTGGAGGCCAAACAATGGGAGCCAGCTGCAGGATCCAGAACAAGCAAAAGCCTTAGCAAGGAAAGCACGAAGGAAGTAGGTGGAGGGGGGCGGGGAGATGAAGGTTGAGGGGGTGATGAACCACCACAGACCATGCCCCCCTCCCAGTACCACTCAGCAGATTCCATCATGGGAGTGATCGCTTATCAAATTTCAACAGCGAAGTGATCTCATTATACAACTGCCAAAACACTGAGAATCATGGCCCAGCCAAGTTGACACAGAATCTTAACTACCACACTGGTCAACAACCATCTTGCTTTGCTTGAGGAGGGAACAGTGAGGAGGAGGCAGAGTCAAGCTCTCTGGGATCTATACAGGAACCCAAGCTCAAGGGTAATGCTCAAGGTCCTTTTCATGAACAAGTGGGAGAAAGATGCCCTTTAACAATCCACAGTTCTCCTCTATTACACCCCTATTGTATCATTCCAGAGAGAAATTAAGGTACATATATACTATAAATATATATTCTTATATTCAAATTAAACACATATCTAAGCCACATGCCCACCCAGACTGCTAGTTCAAAAGCACTGCCTCTGAGGACAAGACAATCCCAACTTTGCCCCCAACACTTTACCTTCAGGAAGAAGCAAAGAAGAAGTCCTGAAGCACATTCGGTTGGACCACCAAACTCCAAGACGGTAAGGCAGTTCATGGGTGGAAGGATGGGTGGACAAATACAAAGGAGTAGATGTAGTAGTTTTCCTCTTTCTGAGTTTCATTCTCTCCTCCAACTAGTGCGGAAGAGTGAGACATGTGGTATCTCTTGCTTGAGAAGCTCTTTAGTTATTAGAAGACCAACTATTTTCAACCTTATAATTTTAACTAAGAAATTGGTAGGCAAGGTTCTACATAAGGGGGCACAGGGGGGTGATAATGACAACAACTACCAATACCAATATGCTGTATTGAAGACAATGTAATTTCCAGGCTCTTTTTTTTATGTTTAGGGTTTTATTTATATTTATTCCTATATTCTTTAAAAAATTCTGTGCTGTGAGTAGCAGTTTCATATAACCACTATTTTTTCCATAAGGGAACTAAAGCAAGAAACTATTCAAGAACATACAGCCAGGAAGTAGTTGATCAGGGATTTGAACCCAGAAAAAAATGACTTCTGAGAAATAACTATTAATTCTCATATTTCTCAGTGCATAGGAATTAGATTATTTGAGATGCTATCAAGAGGATGAGAGCAACCCAGATAGATGAGTCTTATATATTCTTAATTGTACGTATCATCCACAGCTTCCCAAAGCATACCCCCAGAACTTTCCTTCATAAAATCTCCCTGACTCTGCTCCTTACTACAGACAGGCTCTGGAGGAGCAAGCTAGGCTGGATAAGATTGTAATCACACAGATATGTCTTGTTTGGGGAAAAGTCAGTGTCAGGAGAGGAGAATGGATGCTCTTCGTCCATGGGCGACACCCCTTGCACTCCATGATATACGGACACCAAAGACACCGTACATCATGGTGACACACACTTAAAGCTGTTCCAAGCGGTTCTATGTTCCCTGGGGGAGCTGCCATAAGCTGTGATCTATGGAGAGGGCCCAGGGCTTGGGTTTGCTCTGTTTAGTCCAGTCCCCCAAATACTCTCATTGTCTTCACTATGAAGAGGATTTTCCTGGAAAAAGGTAATCGATATGGTTTGGAAGAACAAATTAAAAAATAGAAACTTTTTTTCCTGTGGAAGCAACTGTCGAAAATAAAGCAATATATTGTAATAGAAAAGAGTTTGATTTGCAATCAAAACACATGGCTTCTAGTGCTAGTTTTTCCTAAACAGTCTCTGTGACCCTGAGCAAGTCATTTTACATTCCAAGCCATTAAAGTTGATTGGGAGCAGAAATTTGTTGTTGCTAGAATTTAGAGCGCATATCTTATCCATCCTGGTGTCTTCACTACCTGGTATAAGACAGGCAAAGAGGTGCTTAATAAATATTTGTTAAATTAGGGCTGGGGAAGTTCGTTTTTACAGTTGCACAGAAAATGGGTTCCATTGACTCCTTACCTTCAGTCTGAAATATAAAGCTGATGAATCCACCTCAACTTTTCATTAGACTTATTGGACATATTTCTACGAAAAGCCAACCAACAAACAAAATCTGTATTGTGTTTAAGTGTACTCATAAAATGAGGCTCTTGCTGGTCCCCAGTGGTGGCCTGGAGCCAATGATACATTCATTAGAGATTGATCATTATTGCTCTGTCTTGCAAAAAGCAAAAACATCATTTTTTACTAGCCAGACTAATAAAAATGATAAAGCTATAGCTTTATTTTATATATATATATAGTTCTATTTTATAAAGTAAAAACAATACCACAATTTAAAACAGAATTTTAACTTCCATTATAAAAAAGAAGTTCTATTCTCCAAGGCAAGAACACTTATTTTTTTAAATAAAATTTAAAATTCCACCTAATATATTAAAATGTCCCACATCACACCATGTCTTATGACAACGTAATTTTTTGGAATGGCCATTTTGGTTGTTTTACCTAATTTTCATTTATTCCTAAACTACCCTTAGTCCCTAATGCCCAAGTTCTTTCTACAACATTCTAAAAGCAGCTGGTGATTTGGGGTTACATTGTTGACCTTTGTAGCTTACTAATAAGAAGACTTACCTTTTTCAGGGCAATTGTACTAGTGAAGTTTTGAAGGCCTTTTTTCAGGTGTTTTAGGCCAGCCCTGTTCAATATAAATATAATGTGAGCTGCGTATGTGATTTTAACATTTCTAGTAGATGTATTTAAAAATTTAAAAGACACAGGTACAATTAATTTAAACTATGTTTTATTTAACTTTATATATCCAAAATATTTTCATTTTAACATATGATTAATATAAAATATTAATTAATGAAATTACTTTTTTCATGAAAAAGATTCCAAATCTGGTGTCCTTTTGGCACTTTCAGCACATCCCAGTTTGGATGACCCACACTGTAAATACAAGACAGACAGGCCACAGTGTCCGTGGCTACTGAATTGTATATATAGCACTTGCCAGTGATAGTTCCTCTGGCTAACATGAATGCTGGAGTCTGATCTGTTTATTTGCATTTTATTTTTTTTAATTTGTTTTGTTTTGACCTACTTGTTTTACATGTCAGAACTATTCTGAGATTTCATCAGTAGACCACTGGTTTTAGCTATTTTTCTGTTAGTGTAAATAGTTAGGTCTTTTACATTCTTTCCTATCTTACCTTTGACCAAAGATTCCCAAAAAGAATTAATACAGAGTGTTCATGCTGTAGTGTGACAGATACTGAAGGATGTTTCCAGAGCCCTCAGTGTAGCGGGGAAATTAGAAAAGTAAAAGACAAAGAATCTTTTATTATGTTGAAGGATAAAGCTCTGTTGCTTCTCTTTCTCTCTCTCTCTGTCTTTCTCACACACACACAGACACAGACACACAGAGACACACACACATATACACATGTGTATATATTTCTACTTTCCAATTCTTCCATGAATGGCAGAGTGGTTTAAAGTGCTAAAAAATCCATTGAAAATGCCCCCTTTTCTAGGAAATCTTTCCGTTAACCCCTTCTCAACTAAAAAAAAAAAAAAAATTAGCCAGGCTATAATATCCTCACAGACACTCCTGGATGCAGGTATTCCCAGGTCTCAGGTAAACTGGCCCTCCCTCTTCTTCACTGTGCTGACAACAAGTCTCCTCTCCACACCAATACTCACAGTGCCCCTCCTCACACAGCCAAGTTCAGGCCCCGGTGTGTTTTGACTGACACTGATTAGGAGTCTGGGGAAATGAGACCTCCATTTTCCAGTGACCTTCCTGTGGACTCAGCATGAACTCCCCTGGTCATCGTCAGTAAATTTGCAGCCCTGGTGTGTTCAAGTTTAGTTCTAGGAAGGGTGGCTCATGGAACTCCCCACTCTTCTTGTCATGGTTCAGCAGGAACATGTATGTGTATCATGCTTGACATTAGCTGCGGACATATCCACATTTTACCACACTTTCCTGTCTCTGCCTTTGCCGAGAAATTCCTATTGCATCCCTAAACACTGTCCTACGATATGTGTTTTGACTCAGATACTAGACAGGTATATTAGAAAGGGGATGCCCTACACACAGTACCTGGATTTCAACATGGCATTAGTATACTTCTTAGATTATTTTGTATAAATGCGAAGTGGCTTGTAGCTGGCTACATGGCCATACACAAGAGATACTAATCAACAGATAGGTATTAACCTGAAGATCCATCTCTAGTGGCCTGACACTGAGTTCTGACCTTGGTCTCGACCTGTTCAACATGGTCATCACTTTATCATTTGCAGATTGAATTGTCATTTGAAGTTTGTGTCCAAAAGGTCATAGCCCTGGAGTGCCAGCATTGCTTGAAATTGGATAGTAGCAGTTAGAAGGAGCAGAAGTGGCACCTAGAATGCATTTTCTGGTCAGGAAACTGAGATTTCAGCAATTACTAGCTAAGTAAGATTTGTCCTCGTAGAGTATCTGCTCAGACATAAGAAAGTAAATGGGTACCAGCAGGCAGATCTACCTGGATATTCTTCAGGGGGAAAATATCAAACCCTTCCATGCCTGTGCACTAGAGTCAGTCTCTTCTCTAGGTTTCTGCATGCCTGCCAATAGCATTAGGATTCATCCAGTTCCTGAGTCAGATTCCTGAGCACCATCCTCATTTCTGTTTATTCATTTCACCTACACTCAACTGACATCTTGACCCCATGACCCAACTGTCTTAATATCTCACAAACCTATCTGTGTTCTACTGTACACATGAGGAAATAACAGAATTGGGGAAGAAGTGAAGTTTGTAAAGGTTTCATGTGCGAGTCTGATAACAAACTACCTACCTCCCCTCTGTTCAGAAACACAGACTTATGGAATGGTGTCTCGACAAGGACCATTACTGTTTGCACGAGACAGCCTTTCCAAGCACATTTGGGTTCCATAATAAAAGAAGTAACAGTAGAGACTTGAGGCTCAACTAAGAATCTAACATGTATTTGTATTGCCTCTGAGGTTTGTAAAAATGTTTGTGAACAGGAGAGTGTAGAAGGGATTTTGAACCCTCAACTCAGTTAAAGGTTAGTATGAGCCCCTTGCATCTCAGAGGTGATAGAGTTTGGGAGTGCATATTACAGCACCAGACAACAAACGGGGCTTTTCCTCTCTGATTATTCTTTGCCCATCCCAGTGCAGCCCTTGAGGCTGAGGAGTTGCACCACACAGATAGCTCTCGAGGCCAGCAGCAGCTGACCTGTACAGACTTTACAACAACTCAGATATCCAAAGGCCTAGAAAAGATAATGATATAGACAGGTGATGTGAGGTCATCTGAGCTGTGGTGCACATAGACCTAAGCTTCCTTATATATATATATATATAACCCACCCTGTAGCACTAGCTAAGGCAGCAGCCGTGCTCCATGTCATACAATGGACAGTGTGGGTGGGCTGAGGGACAGCTGGCATAACTGTGGCACAGGTTTTGATGCTGCATTTGCAAACGCACACCCAGGCTCAGTTCCGCCTTGGATCTGCTGCTCTGACTCCTGAAGGACTGGTGGGCTTGACATCCACCAAACTTCTTTCCTCAGATGCAGTTAGTTACAAATGGAGAGCAGGGCCCAAGGTCCACTGAAAAGTCTTGATTACAAGGGAATTGAGATTCTCGTTTCTTGTAGTCAGACAAATCACGTAAGAGAAAACTCTGTTTTACTTTTGGAAAGGGCCCACTTAGTATAATTAGAACAGATTCCTGGTTGCCTTGTAGAATACGGTCCTGCTTGCGGGACATTTCTACCACTCCAATCTACCTATTCCATTGTGGACAGAGACAGAGCCCCCTATACCTTGCATTCCTTGGCCTCATCCAGCAGCTTCGGTGGAAGAATATGAAGAACATGTCCCAACAGAGTCTCAACATTCATCCCTTTGGCAGTCTGTGATTTCTTTTCCAAACAATGCTTTGAAATGTCTGAAATAAAATGTGTAGGGTTACAAAGCAAGCCTATTATTCTGAAATTCAGTTCTATCCTAGAATACCTTGGCCACTTCAAAACCAATGGCAGGGTCTTTGGCAGTAAAATGGTTGTAGTGACTGAGTTCTCCAGCCTACGAGGTGACAAAATCTCTTTATATGAATGGAAACATAGCTTAGGACTCATCCCATCTGCCCACTCAAACTCCGTTTATTCCTGCACGTATGGACGTTACTGATGGGTGACTCTCCATAGGAGGAGCCAGTAACCAATAGCATCACCACTCTTGAATTTTTTGCAGGGTATCTTATCAAACTGTTGGTGTTATCCATCATTTTGCTTATATTTTGCCTTGTCTTTGTTTCCTTTTATATGGACCTGTATAGGGTTCTGTGACCCTATAACAGAGCGTTGGTGATACATTGGTTAAGTGGTCAGCTGCTAATGAAAGGTTGGTAGTTCAAACTCATCATTCGCCCTGAGGGAGAAAGATGTGGCAGTCTGTTTCTGTAAAGATTACAACCTTAGAAACCCTATGGGGTGGTTCTACCCTGTACTATATGGTCACTATGAGTCAGAATCAACTTGACAGCAGTGAGTTTGTGTTTTGGGTGACCTTACAATTGCTTGGAAGACCATAAACTCCTCAAAAATTTTAAAAACCTGCTGATCTTCTATTTTTTGGTTTGTTTTAATTTGGTGCATTTCCTGACGCAGTATTAAAGCCACCCGAAACCAATAGAAATCATACAATCGTTTCTTTATCTTAAGAGACCCTTTGATGTAGAGTCAATTCCAACTCATAACGACCCTATAGGACAGAGTAAAACTGACCCATAGGGTTTCCAAGGAGCTCCTGATGGATTCAAACTGCCAACTTCTTGGTTAGCAGCTATAGCTCTTAACCACTACTCCACCATAGCCTCATTTCCATGAAATAAAAATTTCTTTATGATAAAGGCCAGCACAGAAATGTATCTTTAAGTCTTGGCTTTGCTTTTTGTTGGGTTGCTCTAAGGAACCAGTCATCTACAGAGCCATAAACAAACTCACTAAACACACTGGCTAATTTTTTTGTTATTGTCCTTTTTTCCTATGGGTTTGACTATTGAATTGCAATGACCACTGCTTTCCAACACTGATCTTTTTTATCATGTCTTTTCTTTGATAGAAGCTTCCGAAGTCACTGCTTCAGCCATCTCCTTGATCCTCTCTCCCACAGTGAAGTGTGGTGATTTCTCACAGTACCTAGTCAGAGACTTGGCATAAGAAGCTAATGTATGTTCGATTAGAAACTGTGGGGGAAAAAAAAAATCAGAAGCCATTCTTAGATAGTTAACTGTACTTGGTCTGAGATTAAACCACATGAAATGGAGCATTTGGGTCAGTGGATAGATGTATCAAATAACAAAATATACTAAGCAGGCTCAAGTGTTTCCATCTAAGACTTTCCAAACAAAACAAGTGCTTTACATGGCTGCTGCAGGCACTCAGATAGGATTTTATTTCTGAATATCCCAATTAAGCTTTCAAGTGCCCAGGGCTCAAGGATGCCCCAAAACATCACTGCCCGGTGAACATCTGTAAACTTGAGTCTTCATTAAGGGCAATATAACCTATACATTGTAGATTTATTTTTTTAACCCATCAAATTATTGTTTGGTAGGAGTTATTTGAGGCCCCTGAAGCTGTGAGCTCTTTTAAGGAGCCATTTAAAGCCTGTGTTTATTCACAGAAACAAGAAAATGCATTTGACTGCAGGATACTTTTTTCACTATGAGCTAACATGGGTTATGTTTTAGGTTCAGCAACCACTCAGGTCAGTCATGGGATACTCTTTTCATTATCTTTCTAAACTAGTTCATACCTGAAAAGAAACAATAAGGCATCACATCTACACAGCCTACGAAGTAGTAGAGGATAACACTCTAGCCTTATGTCTTAGTTATGTAGTGCTGCCTTAATATGAAAATACCACAAAGTGGGTGGGTTTAAAAAACAGAATTTATTTTCTCACAGTTCTGGAGGCTAAAAGTACCAATCAGGATCTCAGCCATGTCTATTGGTTCTGTGGGCCTCTCTCCTAGTTTCTGGCATCTGCCTGAAAATCTTGCTGTTCTTTTGCTTGTAGACCAGAACTCACATGGTGTCTGAGTTCCTCTCTCTGTGTCTACTCTGTTATTATAACTCAGAAGTGATTAGGACTCATCCTTCTGTGGTAAAAACACATAAACATAACAAAAGAAGAGTCCTATTTCCAAACAGGGTCAAGTTCATAGATACAGGGGACAGAACTTCAATAGATATGTTTGGGGAACACAGTTCAACCCATAATACCTTGCTTTCATGACTCAGCCCTGACCATTTCTACCTTCTGAATTGGTCCCTCAATGAGGAAGTTTGAGTGCCCAGAGCTTCCTAACACTCAGCTTCCATACCTTCTTTGTGAGGTCAGAGGCTTCCTTTGATGCGATAACTCCTTTCCTCTCCCTCTAACAATCAGTTATGAGGTATTCCCTTTCCTACATCACAAAATTTCTTGGGATGGCCTCTTAGTCCTGCACATACCTCCTTTTGCAACCTTGTCAACCCACACAAAGTCTACATGTTCCTGCACACCCCTCTCTCATTGAAAGAATCAGCATTTAATGAGTGAATCTTGAGGCCAAAGCCTGGCTCCCTTTTCCATGAGCAGTTTAAATGCCTATGTTGGTACAACCAATGGGGTGCACAGTAGGCGTGACATAGGACAACCTACTGCAGACAAGCCCGCATCTTCTGAAATTTTAAGGGGCCTAGTAAATCTGTGTTGAAGTAAAACTGTGAAGACTGTAAAATCCATTTGGGGTATCCCTGCTTTCCACTTCCAGGTATAAGTTGTTCAAAATCCAGGGCATGTCCCGGCCATGCTCTCTATTCATTTATTGCTTCTACAATTCCCCCATGTTAACTAGTAAGAATAGGATAAGAGTGTCCCCTATAGTATGCCTACTGTGTGCCCTATCGGTTATATCAGCATAGGCATTTAAGGGAATAGTGTATCAGGACTGAGCCCTCACTCTGTCACATACTAGCACTGACAATGGGCAGCTACTTAACCACGAAAAGGAAATCCCAGTTTCCTTGTCTGTGAAATAGGACGATAGTAATGCCTACCTCGCTGGGTCATTGTAAAGATTAAGGGAGATAACTAACACTTAGTAAAGTTTCTTGCACATCTTAAGCCCTCTATAATTGTTTGCTACCATTATTATTTGTATTAAATGATTACAGTTTAATATGTGGCACTTCTCAAGGGAGCTTAAAGGCCTTTCAATGCTTGAACTCCAAAGCACTGTGTTTCATGATGGATTTAAAACACCTTAAAAAACCTATGGGCCTAGTGATTGAGTTTTTTTTTTTGTCACCAAATTATAACTCTTTCTTCCCATGCTTAAGGCTATGAGTGGATTCAGTATTTGAGATTGATTTATTATTAAACTAAAAGTTTCTAGTTATCAATGTGACTTGAGAATACGAGGATGTTGGAAGACATAGCCTCCTCCTAGCTTTGGGCTTCATTGGACTATAAAGAAATGCAGTAAGGCATAATAGGAAAGGCAGGTTTCCCATCTCAGAAAAGACCACTAATTCATTCTTATGCAAGAAAGTCCTTTTCCCTTTATTAATGAATATTTTTAATCCTGAAAATATCACTCAAACTTAGTTGCACATCACTGCACCCATTTTGTTTCAAAATTTAAAGAAATCATTTTCACTGAGCTGAATCCTTACTTTTTGATTTTCTCCTGGAACAAAGAATAGTGTTCTTAATAGCAGCAACTATCAAACTTATGGATAGCAATGGAACATTGTCTAATATAGTGCTGGAAGCTGAGACTCTCAGGGTGGAAGACACTCAAAATATGACTAGGGAAGAGCTGCCTCCTCAAAGTAGAAAAAAAAAAATTAGAGTTGACCTTAATGATGTGGATGAAGTAAAGCTTTCAGGACCTTCATTTGCTGATGTGGCATGGCTCAAAATGGAAGAAACAGCTGTAAACATCCATTAATAATCTGAACATGGAATATATGAAGTATGAATCAAGGAATATTAGAAGTTGTCAAAAATGAAATGGAACACTTGAAGACTGATATAGTAGGCATTAGTGAGCTGAAATGGACTGGTATTGGCCATTTTGAATTGGACAATCATATGGTCTACTATGCCAGGAATGACAAATTGAAGAGGAATGGAGTTGCATTCATTGTCAAAAAGAACATTTTAAGATCTATTTTGAAATACGACACTGCCAGTGATATGATAACATTCCATAGGCCTACAAAAAAAAAGACCGGTTAATATGAATATTATTCTCAAATTTATGAACAAACCACTAATGTCAAAAACAAAGAAATTGAAGATTTTTACCAAATTCTGCAGTCTGAAATTGATCAAACAGGCGATCAAGACACATTGGTAATCACAGGGGATTGGAATACAAAAGTTAGAAATAAAGAAGAAGGGTCAGTAGTTGGAAAATATGACCTTGGTGATAGAAACACTTGGGAAAGCACATGATAGAATTTTCCAAGACCAATGACTTATTCGTTAGAAATATCTCCATCAACAACATAAACAATGACTATAGATGTGGGTCTCGTTGGATGGAATACTCAGGAATAAAATCAAGTACATCTGCGGAAAGAATTGATGGAGTAACTCAATACTGTCAGTCAGAAAAAGGCCAGGGGATGACAGCAGAACAGGTCATCAATTGCTAATATGCAAGTTCAAGTGGAAGCTGAAGAAAATTAAAACAAGTCCACAAGGGCCAAAATACAAACTTGAGTATAACCCACCTGAATGAAGAGAACATATCAAGAATAGATTTGATGCATTGAACACTAATGACCAAAGACCAGAGGAGCTGTAAGATGACATCAAAAAATCATACATGAAGAAATCAAAAGGTCATTAAAATGACAGGAGAGAAAAAAAGGCCAAAATGAATGTCAGAAGATAACTCTGAAACTTGCTCTTGAATGAAGAATAGCTAAAGTGAACAGAAGAAATGATCAAGTAAAAGAGCTGAACAGAAGATGTCAAAGGGTGGCTCGAGAAGACAAAGGAAAGTATTACAATGATATGTGCAAAGATCTGAAGATAGAAAATGAAAAGGGAAGAACACGGTTGACATTTCTCAAGTTGAAAAAGCTGAAGGATAAATTCAAGCCTCAAGTTGTGATATTAAAAGATTCTACGGGCAAAATATTGAATAACACAGGAAACATCAAAAGATGATGGAAGGAATATACAGAGTCACAGTACCTAAAGAATTGGTACACATTCAGTCATTCTGGGAGATGACATATGATTAAGACTCTATGGCACTGAATAAAAAAGTCCAAGCTGCACTGAAGACATTGTTGAAAAACAAGGCTTCAGGAGTTGCAGGATTACCAATTGAAATGTTTCAACAAAAGGATGCAATCCCAATTCACTAATTAGATAGTAGACAAGAACTATTTTAGGTGAAGGGAAAGACAACACACTATATAGGAGAGGTCAGTACAACTGGACTAAACCAAAAGCAAAGAAGTTTCCTGAATACAGCCAAACACTTTGAAGGCCGGAGTAGCAGGGACAGGGGTTTGGGCACCATGGTTTCAGGGGACATCTAGGTCAATTGGCATAACAAAAAGTATTAAGAAAACATTCCGCATCCCACTTTGGTGAATGGCTTTTGGGGTCTTAAATTCTAGCAAGTGGCCATCTACAATGCATCAATTGATCTCAACCCACATGGAGAAAAGGAGAATGAAGAACACCAAAGAAGGTAATTATGAGACCAAGAGATGGAAAGGGCCACATAAACCAGAGACTTCATCAGCCTGAGACTGGAAAAACTAGATGGTGCCCAGCTACCACCCATCACTGCCCTGACAGGGAACACAACAGAGAATTCCTGATGGAGCAGGGGAACAGTGGGATGCAGATCTCAAATTCTCATAAAAAGACCAGACTTAATGGTCTGACTGAGACTAGAGAGATCCTGGAGGTAATGGTCCACGGACCCTTTGTTAGCCCAAGAATGGGACCATTCCCAAAGCCAACTCTTCAGACAAGGATTGGGCTGGACTATAACATAATGATATTGGTGAGGAGTGAGCTTCTTGGCTCAAGTAGACACATGAGACTATGTGGGCAACTCCTGTCTGGAGGTGAGATGAGAAGGCAGAGGGGGACAGGAGCTGGTTGGATGGACACAGGGAATACAGGGTGGAGAGGAGGAATGTGCAGTCTAATTAAGAGAAGAGCAGCTGGGAGTACATAGCTAGGTGTGTATAACTTTTTGTATGAGAGACTGACTTGATTTGTAAACTTTCACTTAAAGCACAATTAAAAAGAAAAAAGGGTACAAACTCAGGAGTGTTCACTTGTCTATCCCAAGAAATTTGAAGATAGCTATCTGGCCAACCGACTGGAAGAGATGGACATTTGTGCCCATTTCAAAGAAAAGTGATCCAACAGAATGTGGAAATTATCCAACATTATCATTAGTATCACACACAGATAAAATTTTGCTGAAGATCATTCAAAAGCAATTGCAGCAGTATATTAACAGGGAATTGCCAGAAATTCAAGCTACAATCAGAAAAGGGCATGGAATGAGGGATATCGTTGCTGATGCTAGATGGATCATGGCTGAAAGCAACAAATACCAGAAATACGTTTACCTATGTTTTATTGACTGTGCAAAGGCATTCAACTGTGTGGATCAGAACAAATTATGGAAAACATGGTGAAGAATGGGAATTCCAGAATGCTTAATTGTGCTCATGCAGAACCAGTATATAGACCGAGAGCCAGTCTTTCATTCAGAACAAGGGGATGATGCATGGTTTAAAATCAGGAAATGTGTGTGTCAGGGTTTTATCCTTTCACCATACTTATTCAATCTGTATGCTGAGCAAATAATCCAAGAAGCTGGACTATATAAAGAAGAATGGGGCATCATGCTTGAAGGAAGACTCATTAACAACCTGCAATACTTGGAAGACACACCTCGTTTGATGAAAGAAATCTGCTACAAAAAGATCTTTTTGAACTTTTAAAAAGCAAAGATGTTACCTTGAGGACTAAGGTGAGCCTGACCCAAGCCATGGTGTTTTCAATCACTTCATATGTTGTGAAAGCTGGAAAATAAATAAGGAAAATTGAAGAGTTGACGTCTTTGAATTACAGTGTTGGCAAAGAATTTTGAATACACCATCTACTGCCAGAAGAATGAACAACCTTGTCTTAGAAAAAGTATGCCAGAATACTCCTTAGAAGGAATTGTGTCGACTTCATTTCATGTACTTTGGACAGCTTATTAGGAGGGACCAATCCCTGAAGAAGACATCATGCTTGGTTAAGTAGAGGGTAAGCAGAAAAGAGGAAGACACTCAATGAGATGGACTGACACAGTGGCTACAACAATGGGCTCAAACATAGCAACAATTGTGAGGGTGGTGCAGGAACAGGCAGTATTTTGTTCTGCAGTGCATAGGGTCTCTATGAGTGGGGATCAACTTGACTGCACCTAATCCCAACAAAAAAATCAAACTTTGCACCAAAAGTCTTTAAAATAGTTATAGATAAATGCTAGTGTCCTAGTTTTAATCCACACATCTATATTGCTCCCCTGCAATATGTTCATTCATTTATTTATTCATGTGTTAATTCATTCATTCTAAGTACACATTTGACTTAGCAAGGGCTACCAAAAGAGGTAAAAACTATGCCCCGAATTAGAAAAGCAAAGCCTTACAGAAATAACTAAAAAGCTAATTAATTCAGGATTTTAACAAAAAGAGATTCATTATAAAAGTAATATACAAATGGATGAAGGACAATTTTTGACAAAGAAAAAGAATACAGAAAATATAAGGAAGAAGAAAAACCAATTAGACTAGATCAAAATGGAATGTTTTTGTATTAATAAAGTACCATAAATGACAACAAAATACAAATGTTAGATTAGGAAAGATGTAGATGATAAAGCAGGTTGATATTTGTGATATGCATGAAGGTCCTTAAAACCTTATTTAAAAAAAGCCGGACAAACTGCAACAGTAGGGAACAGAGGACTCCCTGAGATTATTGCTCTTAGACACTCATTAAACCTAGAACCAAGTCTATCACCCACGATCACCTTTTAGCAAAATAGCAAAGTGGCACACAAGATACTACCTGTAAAATTGGTGCTGTCCTTAAAAAACCATCAGTTTGAGAGCAAAAGGTCAACAATTACCTAAAAGTAAAGATGAAAAGATAAGGGGCAGGGAACTAGAGTACTGGAAACAGGACACACAGAATTAAAATATTGACACAAGATGATGAAGGTAACTAATGTCACTAATGACTTTGTGGAAATTGTCAAACGGGAGCCTTACTTGCTGTATAAACTTTCGCCAAAAACTCAATAAATATTACTTAAAAAAAAAAAATGTCCCTACTAAAAGGGCTACTTTTAATGTTGTTTCCAAAATTCTTGCATTCACCTGACAAGATGGTTGTATTATTTCTAGCCATTAGCCAAAGCCTTTGCAATGGCTGAGAGCTAACACTGGGGAGGATGTGAGAGCAAGAAACATGATCCAGGATAGATGCTCAAGAGTGTTGTATTTGTTTACTTGTTGTCACAATGACTTTTTTTTTTTTTAATGAAAAAGTGCTCATTTCTTCAATCAGCATCAAAATTGGGACCTTTCCTCCATTAACACCGCTTGTTTTTTTTAAGTGGATATCACAACATTGTCCCATCTAGCAGCATGTCAAGCTTCACATGGAGAGGAAATAAGTGTCTGCCTCATGGGAAAATTCTCCTCTTCCTGAAACTGTACATTTTACTCCTCCTATATTCTTGACATATGAATTGGAGGTGCATTTGCTTTAGTAAACTCAGTTTTAAATCATTAACCCTTTTGTGTTAATGTGGGACATCGATTAGTCACTCTCATCATGCTGGGAATTCACCTGATCACCTGCAGTTATGACAAATACCAGAGAGAGGAAATGAGTGTGTTGGTACTAGCATCTCTGTGTGGTACAAATGGTTAACACACGTAGCTGCTACCATCCGAAAGGCTGGGCGTTCGATTTCACCCAGAGGCTCCTTGGGAAAAGCCTGTGGATCTACTCCTGTGAAATCAGCCATTGAAAACCCTATGGAACGCAGTTCTACTTGTACACACACGGGCTTGCCATGAGTTGGAAACCTTGATGGCAACTGGTTTAGTGGAATGGGGCAGGGGACTTCACTTTGGTATACTGTTGGAGGAGAATGGGTTTTCCATGGTAAATTTACAGAGGGGAACCCTGCTGTAGGTAAACAGAATTTACCACCAGAATACTGAAGAGTGAGGAAGAAAATTCCAGCATGTAATAAAAGTATTAAAAGTAAGATATAGGAGAAACCCAGACAAATTCCTCAACTTTAGCCTGGGCTCTAAGACTTGCCCTTCCCCGAATCTGAATTCTCTTAGCCCCATCAAATTTTCTAATAGCTCTCTGAGGAATGGTGACTTATGACCAAGGAGAAACTAACTATCAATGCCGTCTGGGTTTTGGAAAACATAAAAATTCTCCTTGGATTTGTGAAGTCATCATTTTCCAATTTCCTCCGACCCAAGTTATTTATGAGCTTTTTAATGTGGCCAGCACGGGGCTGAGTACAGCCCCTAGATAAATGTGGTTATAGACCTTGATGCCTGCTGGTTAAAAATACACTGGCTCTTATAAATACATGGACCCTGCCTCTGGCCACTCGCAAGGCTGTTACCCAGACACGTCCCTGTCATACCCTGAGGATGTTGTTCTTAGATTGCAGACTTTACTGTCCTTTCTCTGACTGTGTGGGGAATATAAGACAAAGGCAGAAGGAAATGAAAAGTAGGAGAACAACCAATAGCTCACACAACTCATGATGGGCAAAAGAAGAATAGTGGAATAGTCAGACAGGAAAGAGGGACAGGAAGGCCAAATTGGAGGAAGGAGGCAGGGATAGACAGAGGAATATGAGTCTGTGTTCAGCTCTAGTGATACAATCCATGGAAATATAAGGTATACGAAGAAATGGAGAGAGTGAGCTTAGTCGTGGTAAACGTGACTGTGTGTGAAACACCCCCACACCCCACCTTATCTTCTGAAATGTACTTGAAATAAGTTTAATTTTTCCATTTTAGACTCATATTCATCTAGAAGAGAGTCAGTTTTAAAGTAATATAAAAAAATTGAAAAATCTGCCTTTACCAGGATTGTGAACTCTAAAGTTTTAGTTTAGTTTAGTTTAGTTCAGTTTAGTTTAGTAAGTAGCAGTACCAGGCCTGCCCTCCTGCATGCATGAGGCCCTAACAAGGAGCCCAGGTTTTAGGACACTGGCCTCTCCCAGGCACAACCAGGCGCCACTGAGCACGGTGCGGCCCCTACTGGGTTCTGATTCACAGGGCAAGCATTTCCCAAGTGGGGATACTCTTAAAAAGGGCAGTGTACAAGAGAGTAGGTAGTATTTTGGAGAAGAGAATACAACAAAAGTTCTTATTCAAGTGCCTGCTATATTCTGGGTGGTTAAGTGCTACGGCTGCTAACCAAGAGGTCGGCAGTTCAAATCCTCCAGGCACTCCTTGGAAACTCTATGGGGCAGTTCTACTCTGTCCTATAGGGTTGCTATGAGTCGAAATCAACTTGATGACAGTGGGTTTGGTTTGTTTGGTATATTATGGGTACTGTCCTACACCCTGAGGCTGAACTGCCATGAAGAACAAGCAGTCACAGACTTGTCCCCACCTGGCATATACTCTAGTGAGGGGAAACTGTATATACATACAGACACACACACATGCAAACATATACATATATATGTATGTACATATACACATACATGCAGATACATATCTGTATATATATATGTATATATACAGATATATGCATGTATAAATGTATATATATACATATATGCACATATGTACTTATATAATGAAAGTTGGTGATAAGTGTTATAAAGAAAATACAGCAGGGTGAGCAGACTACTGAGGATTTTACTTCATATCTGGTAGTCCTTTTTTTTTTTTTTAGTCAGGGAGGTGATGTTTGAGTAGAAAGCTAAGTAAAGTGGTGTTCAAGGGAGGCTTGCTAACAGGATTCCTCTTCCAAACCAAATTCAGCTCCAGTTAAGAGATGGGTAGTGTATCAGTCGGATTCTGGCAGAAATGTTATGGCATGCTCAAAAGAATAGTCAGAGGGTTTGACGAAGAGACTATTATCAAAGATGTTGGACATGTTATCAGAAGGGTCCATTCCCTAGAGAAGGACATCATGTTTGCTAAAGTAGAGTGTCAGCAAAAAAGAGACAGGCCCTCAACAAGATGGATTGACATAGTGGCTGCAACAATGGGCTCAAGCATGGCAATGATTGTAAGGATGGCACAGGACCAGGCAGTGTTTCATTCTGTTGTACATAAGGCCACTATGAGTCGGAACCAACTCAATGGCAATTAACAACAACAAGGGTAGGTTAAGGACAACCAGCAAGGGACGGTGACACACCATAAGACTAGCAACAGCCGAGAGGCCACTACTCACCTTTAGGCCTGAAGGGCCTGGGAAAGAAAGGCATTGTCAGAACCTGGCAAGAGAGAAAGACTGCTGGGTAGGAACTGTGGATTTCAGTACGGAAATGTAGCTACTGCCAACTGGTAGACTTGTCAGAAGTGAGCAAGGGAACAAATACCCCATTCTCTCCCTTCTCCCACCATCTGATTTACAAGGGTGCCTCGTATTGGCCAACTCAACTGAAAACCAGTAGGCAAGGGAGCCCTGGGCAAAGAGCAGAGGCAAAAGTTAGAAACTGAATCTGGGGGGTGGGGGGTAAAGAGGCAAATGAAAAATATCTAGCAGAAAAACAGAGTAAAACATGTAGAATTCAAATATTGCCTGTGTTGCCAATAAAGCTGGAATTTTATCAGTAAAAGGGATGGGGATTCTGATGGAGGGGAGAGAAGAGAGTCTCAGATCACTGGGAAGAAGGAAGCCAGTGCATTAAGAGGGACTACAGAACAGGTGGTAAGAGAATCCTAAAACAAACTCCATTTGCTCTGCTCTCAGTGATTTCTAGAGCCGTCTGGCTGAGGTGAGGGAAAGGTGGACAGAGACCACAACACTATAAGCCTTGGTATTTCCAGCGGCCTCTGAAGCCTTGGGTTTTATCTCTGATCAGCAGTGTGCTGTCATGTTCTGCGATTGTAATAACAGCAGCAGAGATAAGCACTTCTGAAATAGATCGCTGTGGAGATGAATAGACTGGATGGTTTCATAGCACCTTCCCAGTGGCAACTTTCAGGCTAACTAGTTTTTCTAATATAAAATCTCCTTTATTTAAAACACATTGAGATATTAAAAATATGGGAAAAAAGTGTTCTTACCTGGACTTTAATTAATGAGTACATTTCATCCATACCCACTGGTTAGAATAATTAAAATAAACTTAGTGACCCCAAAATTAAATGGCTGTCTCTAATTGAAGCATATAGATACAATTTAAGTTAGCCACATAGCAACGACCTCAAACTGACTTCCTAACCCTTTCTCTTCTTGATTTACATAAAAATGCCATCTTATCTAAAACCTATTGCTTTCCAGTAGATTCTGACTCAAAGAGATCATATAAGACAGAATAGAATTGTGCCATAGGGCTTCCAAGGCTGTAATCTTTATGGAAACAGACTGCCACACATTTCCCCTACAAAGCGGCTGCTGGGTTCAAACCATGACCTTTCAAAGTTGGTGGAGGAGTGTTTAACCACTGTGACACCTAAGGAATCACATTATAACCAAGTCTACCCAGAAAGCAGGTGTGTTTTAGTGAATGAAGACTAATCCATGTAATACAAAGAGACACCAAAACTTCAAATATGGAATATGGAAATATGGGATATTACAAGAACTGGAGAGCCAGTTCTAAACATTTATCTAGCATTTACTATGTACCAGGAGAAGAAACTAAAAGCCGTGGAGATTCACTGACTCTATTATAGCAGTTGTGAATGCTCCTAAGCGAAAGTTTTCTTTCCTTTCCCCCTCTCTGCTGCCTTTCCCCTTTCCCCCTTGTTTATTTTAATGACACCATGCTTCGCACCACCAACCTTTTCCATTGATATTATCAACCTTAAAGGATATTTCATTTTCAAAATGGCTGCCCACACACTCCCAGAAAGAGAAGGAGAAGATTATAAGTAACTGCATGGCATTCCAAAGTATTCCTGAAGTTTACAGTAAATTTGAGTAGGTAAAAGGATGGAGCCCAAGGAAAAAAACTTGTTACTTTATGTCCCTCCTGAAGTATAATTTTCAGCAAAAATCCAACAGTGTTGTTAAGTGCCAAATAGGCAGGTTGATGTATTAACAGGAAGTAGTAGCAACTTCAGAAAAAAAAAAAGTCAAACCGTATATCCATGCTGAGACATAAACCCTAAAGATTTTGCACATTTGTGCTTAGCCTGTCTGCAGGAAAGTACTATGTCTGAGAAATGTGTCTAAAGTACGTTACAACTAAATTAAAGATTATGAGACAAGCAAATTTGCATACTACTGTAACTACAGCCAGACTCTCTTGAAAGTTTGGACATTTTATGTGTTTAATGGAGTAGTTACCTAAACCACAGAAAGAATCAAGTATTCCTAAGATACCTTCTATCACAGGAATAAACTGAAGAAGTGAGCTACTTAGGCATACAGTTGGTGTCTAAGGGCCAAGTCTTCAAGTCATGCATACATACATACACACACTACTATTATTCCTCAATCCCTCCAAAAAATATTTTATTCTTAATTTATACCAACTTGAAATAGAAAAAAAAAACAGGGGATAAAAAGCCAATACTGTATGAAATTCCATCTTTGAACATTTTTAGGCAAAGTTTTTAAATGCAAATGCTTTGGAGGTCTGAAAACAACATTCACGTTTTCATCAACTCAAATTACTTATTGAGCACTGCACTTACTGTCTTTTATGATAATGGGAGCAATCTCTTTGTCTCGGTTTGGTCTTCAGAATATTCACAATTTAGCTAGGTAAACCATGACTTGAACATAGTAAAATGGCTGAATACATATGTTTAACTGTTAAACAAACAATATAAACAGTAATTGCAATAAGTGTTCCAAAAGAGCAGGGGTCTTGTGGACTAAGGCTTTCTTCAATTATTTGAGAAGTGTGTGCTGGGTTTCCTCTCTGGTTGGCAGTAGGTTAGCGGTAAACAGAGAGATGCATTGCTAGTTTTCAAAAATGAAGAAGGGTGTATACTGTGTCTTGACAGATGGGTAACACTTGGCAAAGTTGAAGGGGAGTGGGAAGGGCATTCAGGGTGAACAAAGCCATGAACATGGGTTATTCATGTGGCAATGAGTGAGATATACTTGAAAAACAGTCTAGTTGGAGAACAGGTTATTGAGGGGGTAAGAGGTATGTTTATGAGAGATCACCGTCATATTGCAGATCTCCTAAGATTTGATATTTCACCCACTGAAAACCATTGTTTACCTCATCAGACCTTGTTTGAAGTCCATATTTTGTTCACTTTTGCCTTTATCTCCAGGGTCTAAAGAGAAATGATGATGATGCTAGCAGACTGTACCCTAGTTTGATCTGGCCTAGGATCTAATATAGCACTTTTCAAAAGAATCCAGTTAAGATGAGGATAGCAGAGAAGATCCATACAATGACAGTCAAAAAAAAAAAAAACCCAAACCCATTGCTGTTGAGTCGATTCCGACTCATAGCAGTCCTGTAGGACAGAGTAGAACACTCCCAACTTCTGCACAGTGTTTCCAAAGCTGTAAATCTTTACTAAAACTTACTGCCACATCTTTCTCCCATGGAACAGCTAATGGATTTGAACTGCCGATATTTTGGTTAACGGTCAAGCCCTTAACCACTGCACCACCAGGAATCCTCATAATGACTGTAACTGTGTACAATTTAGCTTCCTCCTCTCCTATGTGAGGAAGAGAAATTTTCCTGCTGGGGTGTGGGGAAGCAAAGAGGTGGTTGAATGAACTTGAAAGAAAAGTCCAAGTACAAAATAAAAAGAATTAAAAAAAAAAAAGAGAGAGAGAAAATCCTAGAAAGGTATAGATCAAGGCAGAATAGACCATATGAGTTTCCTTACTAGTCGGCATGAGGAAGATTAGATTTCTTGATTCCACCATCAATTCTTTCCCATGCTACCAATGAGTTCCCTCAGAAACAGAGGAGGAAAGCCCTACCGTAATAAAGTTAAACAACCAAAGATAAGTTAGTATTACTATTGTCATCATTAACGCTAAAGATGAAGTCTAAGAGCAGCAATGAGAGAGTTGGTTGGTAACTCAGTCAGGGATTTTCTGTGGTAATGATTTGGTAGGTCCATATTCATGTTTTAGATTCAGCATATTCAAAATCTTGATATATGTACAGAACATCAGACTATCAGAAACAGACTATTCTTACTTAAGGTCAAAATGGAAAACAAAATTCTGAGTCGAGTATTTTCCATAAAATATATAAATCTAATGAAATTAATATATGAATTGATGCATCTATTCATTCTCTTCTCAACTGAATAATATATGATTGATCCACTGAAATTCTGAAGTTTCTTATTAAATAGAATTTAATAAAGAGATTAACATACACCGAAGTAGAAGATTAGACCTACCAAGGGCGATAAGAATAATAGCTGCACTTACCAGGTATGTTAGACACTGGTCTAAGGTCTTTCCAAGAACTCATTCACTTAGCCTTCACAGAAAGCCTATGATGAGGGCTCAATAATTATCCCTATTTTCTAGGTGAGTAAATGTGGTTCGAAGAGATTAGCTCACTTGCCGAATGAGGCACATCTAGTAAGTGGATGTGCCTGGATTTTAGTCTGGCTGCTTAAGCATCCTAGAGGCAGATTAACAATTTTGCTAACTGGTTTCTGTTTTTACTATCTTTTTCTACTTAATGGTTTTAAATCTAGCTGTACATGAAGAACACATGGGAAATGTGTGAATTACGGACTCCAAAGTGTCACTGCAGAAGACAGCCTCCAGTAAGGCCTCCAACAAAGATGGAACCAGGAACTCTATGTCATAACGGATTTCCCAGGTGGGTAGTTCAGGGTCAAAGCAATGACATATGCATCAACACCCACTGAACCTATGCCCACTGACCATTGCTTTTCATTTCCAGTAGAATAGGAAAGGGGGTTCGTATGTGTATCTTTGTTGATGTGTCATCTAGCACAGGTATGCTTTCACTGAATATTTGTAGTTTACATGGTAGGCGAATCAGCAATACCATTGATTTAATTAGATTTTTAAGTGCCTGGACTTTGCCTGAAACTACTCCCTGAGGTAGTGACAGGGAAGGGGTTTGGAAACTCCTTAGCCACTCATATAATTTCCAGTGGAATACTGTCAAGAAAGGTAATTTTCCTTTTTCCTTTTCCTAATTTTATTCGAAGTGTTCTGGAGTGATCTTATTGTCACTGTACCACTCAGCACAAGAAAGCCACAGAGCCCCCATGCTTGTTTTGTTGTGTTTTTCTTTAGACTGTAATATGCTTATTGACTTGTAGGCTAGCTGGATTTCCATAGGCAATCTTTGGCAAGAGTTGTATTTGCATGTCAAACTGCATAGGGATCCATTTAGAATCATCATGAATCGATTTGCTGGAGCTTACATTTTTCAGTCTTTAGAATTATATCCTAGGAAAACAAAACACATTCTCTCCTGCTGTATGAAATATGCAGGAGACTACTCTGGGTTACAATGCTCTTTTGCATTAGCACAGATGCTGAAAAACAAATTCTCAGCTGGTAGGTCTCACTCAGAAGGTATGCTACACTAATAACTGTGTATGGGGGAGCTTTGCCAGCTTACAATACAACAAGTTAAACTGTGTGTTGTATTAGCATTATTCTTAATGCTAATGTAATGTCTATCCACGAAGGCAGCATTGTTAGATTGTTAGTACTGTAGATCGTAATGACAAAAGGAATTAGATGGGTTTTCTATGTTAAATCAATCATTAAGCAGTGCTATAATTATTTGCTGTTGGGAACACTCTTCTTTCTATTGTAAAATTGACACAGTCTATGAACGTAATTGCTATGTTTTCATCCTAGGGCCCTTTAAGATTAGAGTCTGGGAGGAAGATGTGGCACTTCTAATCCTTCTGACATTTCAGAGAGACTATCCTGGCAGGAATAATATCACATCACCGTGTAATTAATCAGTCCATTTTCCTGTGGTCTGTGAATCCCGTGTTTCCCTCTGCATTTGAGATTCAGAGAGGTGGCATGTATGAACCTTCCATGGCTTTAATTACAATGTGATGTTGGGTCCAATTATATTCTTGGCCAATTTGACCTTTTCAGGTTGCATATTCAGACCATTTCACTGATGCCAGGGTGGGAAATTTTAGACATCATTGTATGTGGGTTTGAGATCATTGGATACCTGTTTCCCTCATTTTCCTGTGAATAAGAAAGTCTTACAGAGTATAAGCTGGTAATAATGACATTAAATTAAAAAAGAAAAACCTTTATTAGCCAAAATTCCATGCCTTCATCTTACAGATGATAAGGCCAGCACAGCAGAAATCTTTGTTAAGGCATTGCGTCCCTTTCTCTCTCTTTCTTAAAGAACCTATGTATGGAGACAAGAGAAAATAATCTGTGTTTGTTATATGAATAATTTACCTAAATGGCTCTTTTGGTAATATCATAAGATTAATTAAGCACCTGAGGCAGGTGCACAAAACTATCTGTGGTCTCAGCCTTGTGTGGAATTATCATTAATATCAACATTAACGGAAAGGGAAGTGGGCCCTTTATTTGCAGGGCAAAAGCGTAGGTGCTTTGGGAGATACAGGAAGAAAAGACACAGTCTCTGCCCCCAAATCCCAGGAGCTTAATCAACTCAAGGAAGACAAGAAACATAACCAAAGCCAAACCAAACTTGTTGCCGTCCCAGTCGATTCTGACTCATAGCAACTCTATAGGACACAGTAGAACTGCCCAATAGTGTTTCCAAGGAGCACCTGGTGGATTCGAAGTGCGGACCTTCTGGTTAGCAGCCTAGCTCTTAACCACTGAGCTACCAGGACTCCAAGAACACACATAGGAGCAAATAGCTAGAGTAGAGAAGCCAGTGATATAGGGGCATATGACTTGTACAAATGTAAATTGAGAGTACAGCAAAATAACATGTGTGTGGGATATTCAGAGAAAGTTTCATGCAAGGAATGAAATCTTATTTGAACCTTATTCTGTAGAGAACAAGGTAGTAGACATTTTTGCGCAGAGATATACTACGTTAGAAGTGATGAGTTAGTAAGCCTAACTTGGAGCTGTGGAATACCTGTGGAGTGAGGTGAGAGTAGAAGGGGGTAGAAGGTAGGTTGCTTCCAAAAGACTGCCTGAGTAGCATTGCAGGGCTACACAGTGTCCTTTGGATCATGGAGCCAAGCTGAGTGTGATCTAATATGCCTTACTTCTGATTGAGAACTGAGGGCAAGCCCTCTAACCAGGTGCAGGAAGTACTCTGAGTACTTGTCATTAGGAAAAAAAAAAAAAAACTTCAAAAATCAACCTACACGTGAATGAATAAATGTATGTACACACTGTGTGTATGTGTATCAGAAACTATGGAAGATTTTATGTACTTTATTTTGCTTTATTCTCACAATCACTATGTGAAGTAGTTAATATGAACCCCATTTTACAGATGTGAATACTGGGATCTAGGAAGTTGAAGTAGCTTTCTCAAGTCAAAAATAAAACAAACAGAAAAGCAGAGACAGATCCAAATCCATGCCTCCTGACTCTCTGTCTTGTATTTTTTCCACTCATGATTTTCAACCTCCAAGTCAGGAAAGATAAATTTATTAAGCCTCTACATGCAAATTTGAGACTTTTTGTCATTGTTTTTCAAATCTGCGTTAATGTGGTAGATTGAGAAGAAAAATACGGACTTAATTGCACTGAGCAGGGTGAAAAGGCACAGTGATTGCAAAAGCTTCCCGTCTGTGGCAGGTGCTACTTAATGATTCATCATCTATTAAGGCAAGGCCATGGCAAAATACAATAAGGCTGTGATTTTCAAGAATCATAATTCAATTTTTCAAGGAAACAGAATAGAGTGTGGCGTATATGAGAAATTCAGAAAATATTTATGACTCTTTATTTGGTTGAGTTTTATTTATTTGGTTGTTTTTCACTTGACTGTCCCGTCCCCTTAGCCTTCCCCACACTCAGGAACTGTCAGTGTCTGTATACTCATATGCTGGTCAGAGGATGCCCATCTCACCTTCCCAAGAGCAGGCCACTATTACAGCAGGTCTTTGATGCCCTATCCTCGTATGTTTGCCCATCTGTCCTTATCTCTCTCCTTCTGTGTGTCTCTGCTTTCCTCAGCTGAACTTTCCACCTCATAAATAAGCCTACCAATCTTCTCACCTGCAGTCCCAGCTTCACCCAGAATGAGAGTCAGAGACTTGGGGGCCTCCTTTTGGATGTTTTCAAGGTAGATTCATTCTCACTGTAAGGTCAATATAAGAATTAGTGGAGAAAAATCTTAGCCCAGAACCCCCTATTATTCTTTGTGTCCCAGTTAAACCTTGCCCTGTAGTGTCCTGCATCTGAGAATGGAGATCTTGTCCTCAATGGCCCAGCCCAATGCCCTCTGTGGTCTTCATTCTTAGACGACCTTCTACTTTATATCATGCCTGGGGTTGTTCCAGTAAAGTGTTTTGTTTTTTTGTTCTTTCCAAACTCTTTTCCTGGGGCCTGGAAAATTGCTCAGAAAACTCCACATTGACACAATGGACAAAATATGTTAAGAACCCATCTGATTTCCCATTAAAGAGCTGCAAAAGGAAGTGATATTGACTCTGGGTTCCTTCTGGTTTTACTAAAAGTACCATTAAGTGAAAAAAGTATGTGAATAAAATTGTATCTATATGTATGTGTATATATAGATACTCACACACATATATATATATATTATACAACACCTTTTAGATGTTTTATAATTTCATATATATAAAACACCAATACACATTTTACAAGAATATGCATAAACAAAACAACACACATTAACTGAGATGGGATTGTTGCTTGTAGTAGAGGGAGGGAGAGGAGTGGGAATAGGGAATGAATGAAAACGCAATCAGTCAATCAGGCTGTCAATTAAGAGATACCTTGTGTGGCCCAGTGATCATACTGTGCCCTTATCCTAGCAGTTTGACTGAGTGGAGCCTAGACATCTGAAACAGCGAAAGGAAAAAAAAAAAAAAAAAAAGAAAGGGTGGTGGTGGTTTATTATTGTATTTTTTTTTCTAAATTTCAATTTACCTTTCAATTCTAATTCACCATTTAAAGCAGGTAAATTCACTCTGCAAATATAATCAAGGGATGTTCATATTGCATTAATAGATTGCTTTAGTTTTGTACTTCTCACAACTTAATTATTTAGAGCCCAATTCCCTTATTCGACATTAGCATATTAAGGCAAAATCTAATTTGCAGTAAGCAGCTTGAGGCCACAGAACCACAGAAAAGAGTAGATGGAGGAAGGTGAATATGTTGAATTTTTTATCTCATCAATGCATCCACCAGCAGATGAATACGTTCTTCACTTGTATCTTAGCTGAATAAAACAAGGTACATAGTTTGACAGTCATTGCTTTCATTTTAAGAGTCTTTATTTGTTTCAATTTAAATAGTGGACAATGTCCTGTACAGAGCTGAAACTATGTAATAATTAAAAATAAACAAAAATAAATCAGATACACGAAGAATGAGCAAAATGTTGGTCTATAGAAGATGATTGATCAATGCTTAATCATTTACGCCATCTAGAAACCCTGGTGGTGTAGTGCTTAAGTGCTATGGCTGCTAACCAAAGGATCGGCAGTTCAAATCAGCCAGGCACTCCTTGGAAACTCTATTGGGCAGTTCTACTCTGTCCTATAGGGTCGCTATGAGTTGGAATCGACTCGATGGCACTGGGAGGCAATTTCTTCTCTAGCAAAGTGTTGAATATCTCCAGTCCATACTCTATCCCCTTCCTTTCCATATTGCTATAGGCTTGTACTTCAGAACACATTTTCAGACCAAGATGGGGACTTTTGAATTAAGAAAAAGTAAATCAAATCAAACGAGAAAAGATTTTTACAGAGCCACCTGTTATGGGCTCAGTCATTTACTAGACATAAAGTTGTGGTGCAGTAGTTAAGTGTTCAGCTGCTAAACAAAAGGTTGGCCATTCGAATCCACCAGCTGCTCCTTGGAAACTCGAAGGGACAGTTCTACTCTATCCTATGGGGTCTCTGTGAAACAGAATTGACTCAATGGCAATGGGTTTGATTTGGTTTGGAAGTTGGTACTAATTGACAGTGAAATGTCATCTGGTCCTTTCCCTCAGTGTTCCTGGGGTTTGGATAAGCACTATGTTACACAAAGGAGTCATTTAAATCCAATTGCAAGGGTTATTCCATTCTTCCTGCTTATTTTTCCTTAGTGACACAAATACTGAAGTGCTAGACTACTAACCGAGAAGTTGATGGTTCAAACCCACCCAGGGGTGCGTTGGAAGAAAGGCTTGATGATCTGCTTGCGAAAACCCTCTGGAGCACAGTTCTACTCTGCAACACAAAAGTTGCCAGGAGCTGGAATCAACCTGACAGTAAATGGTTTCGTTTTAGTTTTTATGTTGCATAATTTTTTGGTGGTGGGTTAATATGGTTTAATATTATGTATAACATTAAACAGTTATACAGCAATGTGTCAGTGTAGAATTCAAAATTGTCTTATTTCTTTATAAAAATCCTGGAAATGCTGGACAAATTAGAGATAGAAGGCAAAATGAAAGGAACTTCTTCTCAACTGCTAAGGGAAACGGAGAGAATGGATAAAGCTACTCATAAAAAAAAAAAAAAAAAAGAGTAAAACTGCCCCACAGAGTTTCCAAGGAGCACCTGGTGAATTCGAACTGCCAACTTTTGGTTAGCAGCCAAAGCTCTTTAACCACCACGCCATCAGTGTTTCCCATGGCTAAGCAGGAAGAATTAAATAACCTTTGCATTTGTATTAGGAGGGAGGGGTGTAGAGAAGCAATCAGCTTGAAACTCTCTAAAACACTTTATGAAGCTATATGAGGTTGGCCATTAAAAAGATAACACCCACATATAATGATTGCTTCCTCTGAAAATGAGATCCGAATTCTAGTTTGAAGATCCAGTGATGGATAATTCAGCGGAAGGTGCCTTAGGCAATTTGCAAAAAAAAAAAATCTGTCTGAGGGTATAGAGTTATCAGTCCTTAATGATAACATTTGTCTATAAAGAGAAGAAATGACTCATGGTCAGACTTCACAAGTTCATGCATTAGATTGATCAAATCATCCACTATGCCCAGTTTCTAGCTTCCTCTAACTCAGCTTAATTGACAAAGAAATCCAGATTTTGAATGACCCTAAAACAGATCATTAATGGGAAGGCTGAAAGAGAGATTTGAAAGCAGTTTTTGTATTACCATTATAAAAAGTTTACAATTGGCAGGCACTATGTTTAGATAAGCTTATTACATGTTAAAGAAAGTAGGCATGGTGGCTCTAGCCAGTAATTCACTAAACTTATGAAACACAGGTCTGTTTAAGCTCCTAGGCTTTGTAAGCATATGCTCTTTCATAGCCTTCACTGGAAGCACAGGAAGCATAATGACTTTGGAGACAGACAGCTATTGCTTTAAATCTCTGCTCTCCTCTCTGTCATATATCATATGTGTAGCCTTGGACACGTCTATTCAGTTCTTCAAGTTTCAATATACTCATCTGTTATACGATTGCCATGTTTAGTAAATGCAGTAGTATATTTAATTGTTTAGCACAATGCCTCAAATACAGTAACCACTCCACAAATGTTAGCTGCCAATATTATTGTTGTTGTTATTACTTTTATCCAGACACTGCTGCCTCATCAACAGCCATTGCATCTTCCTTGCAGGGAAAACCCCATTTTTCTGCGATGTCAGAAATGTAACTTGGGGAGAAATCTTGACAATTTAGCAATTTGTGATAATTCAGTCCCTTTGTCAGAGATTAATCTATGGTTTGGCCTATGGACTATGCTGACCAGCAAAAAAGTCAGGGAAGTTCTAACGGGGAGCTTCTCTGAAAGGTTTTTTTTTTACTCTAAAAAGGGATGCAAAGAAGAAAAATTCCCTCTTCTACATCTTGTGTTCCTGCGTATGATACATGGGACTGAGACAGTCATGTTGTGACAATGAAAGACACTGGACAAAGACAACATATAGAGAAAGAGCTAAAAGACAGATGGAACCTGGATTCATATGTCATCATTGAGTCGCCAAATTAACCTAGTCCTGTAACTAAGCACTTATTTTTAGCCAGCTAGATAGATAGATAGATGGTTCGATAGATGATAGATAGATAAATAGATGATAGATAGACAGACAGACAGACAGATAGATAGATAGGCAGATAGATAGGTGGGCAGGTAGGTAGGCGGGCAGGTAGGTAGGCATGTAGGTAGATAGATAGGTAAGTAGATAGATAGGTAGGTAGAAAGGTGATAAATGGGTAGAGAGAAAGCTAGATTGATAAATAGTGTTATGGATTGAATTACGTCCCCCCAAAATATATGTCAACTCGGTTAGGCATGATTCCCAGTATTGTGTGATTACCCACCATTTTGTCATCTGCTGTGATTTTCCTTTGTGTTGTAAATCCTACATCTGTGATGTCAATGAGGTGGGATTAGAGGCAGTTATGTTAATGTGGCAGGACTACAAGATTAGGTTGTATTGTGGGTCAATCCCTGTTAAGATACAAAAGAGGGAAGTGAGCAGAAAGATGGTGACCTCTTACCACAAAGAGAAGCAGTACCAGGAGCAGATAGATAGATAAATAAGTAGATGAATAGATGGATGGATGGATAGACAGTTGACATCAAGTTGGCTGTGACTGACCGAGACCTTATGCATAACAGAATGAAATGTTGCCGACTTTTGTGGCTGTTCTGTCAATTCATCTCACGAAAGTCTCTCTTGTCCTTCCTGGCTCTGTATGTCATGAAACATGATGTATTCCTCCAGATATAGATCAGTTTAACATTATTTATTTCTCCCTGCCCCCTTTCTACCACACAGACACACATGCATGTAAATATGCAAATACACACACGTGCACACACACACAAAAAAGAATAAGGGTGACATGTAGGAAAGGGTCGCCCTCGTGTGTAATCCTATTGAATAGTGAGCCTATTAAATAAAAATTGAATTTTATTTTATTTCACTGTGATAGATGCAGAGTCTGCTATGGTCACTGATCATGATTTGTACAAAAACAGTTCCTTCTCTCAAATGACTTATTATTGATTACGACAGGTAAGTACGTACACAACTGTGAGGTTTAAAGATGTGTGTCAACTTGGCTGGGCCATAATCCCCAGTGGTTTGGCAGTTATGTAATAATGTAATTTGGTAGTTATGTGATGATGTAGTTAGGCAGCTATGTAATGATATAGTCATCTTCCATGATGTGATCTGATGTAATCAGCCCATCAGTTGTAAGGGGAGTTTACTCAGGAGTATGGCTTGCATCCAATATATATATGAACATTCTGGCAAACTTGCTTGCTCTGGATCCTGCACCATCTGACCTCAGGTTCTTGGAACTTGAGCCAACAGCCTGACATATTGCCTGCTGATCTTGGAATTCATCAGTCTGCAGCCTGGGAACAAGTGGCCTGCCATCTTACCTGCTGATCTTGGATTCATCAGCCTTTGGAGCCCATGACCCAGTAGCCTGCAGTGTGATCTGCTGATCTTGGGTCCTTCGGTCATTGCAGATACGTGAGTGTAGAGAAGCCTCCAGCCTAATGCCTGACCCACAGACTTGGGACTTGCAAGCCTCTACAACCATATGCACTATTTCCTTGAGATAAATAAATAAATATATACATTTCACTGGTTTTGCTTCTATAGAGAACTCAGTCTCAGACAACAACTATCATCAAAGGCTAGATGTAGAATATATCTTAGGAGAGGTATAAGGTTGAGAAAGAGGGCATCATATGAGGTAGCCCTTACCTTTGACAGTGAGAGCATCCATTTGCAGCAGAAATCATATACATCAATGTTCCCTTTATTTGGCATTATAATTAGTACCTCTAGCCTAATGAAAAGGAACACTGGTGGCACAAATCGTCAAGTACTTGACTGTTAACAAAAAGTTTGATAGTTCGAAACCACTCAGCGGCTCCATGGGAGACAGACCTGGTGATCTGCTTTCACAAATATTACAGCCAAGATAACCCTAGAGGGTGGTTCTACCATGCCACATGAGGCCACTAGGAGTCGGAATTGACTTGACAGTACCTAACAACAGTCTAATGAAAACATTGTTCCTTCTTGGGAACAGTCACTAACATTGAACTCTTATACCGTCTCTGATGCACGTTTTTCTCCCAGCACGTTTTATACTGAACAAATGCAGAGTAGAAATACTGTTGCTCAACTCTAGACATTCTCCCTATATCTTTTGTTTATACCTTAGACAGAGTTTTGAATTCAAAGATCTTTTCTTTACACTGTGAATTTTGAAAATCTATTTTAAAACTAAAAAGCTGAAAATTGACTTTTTTGTCCCCTGTTGTTCTCCCGTGACCTCTATTCTGAGGCAGAAAATCCAGACTGCCCTGGGTACTGAAAGAAGAGGGGTGGGGAAGGATTACGGGGACAAAAGTAATTTCCTGAAATGAAGAACACATAAGATGATACAAACTACCATCGCTACACATGAAAAGGCATTGATAAACATGAACAAGTGACAGAGGGAAGCTTCCTGCAGGAATTACGTTAAGTAGATTTTTGAAAAAAAGACATTAGTAGGAAAGAAGACAAAGGTGCCCGGGTGGCGCAACAGTTAACTTTTCAGCTGCTAACCTAAAGGTTGGCTGTTCAAACCCACCAAACAGCCCTGGTGGGAGAAAGACTTGGCGATCTGCTTCCGTAAAGATTACAGTGAAGAAAACCCTATGGGGCAGTTCTACTCTGTCGCATGGGGTCACTATGAGTCAGAACCAACTTGACTATCCCAAACAACAATAACAGGAAAGAAGGCAGAGGGCATTCTTGGAAGAATGTGTCCAGGCAGAGAAGAAATGAATTTCCTGCGACAATCTAGAAAGAGTCAGTGGCATACAGAGTTGTTTTGGGTAACTGTCTCCAAACCAACTGCTGAGTGAAATGTAAACTCACTGAGCCTCAGTTACTTCCAACAATACTTTCAGGCAAAACTACTGAGAAGTCAATATGAGGTCACCAAGGGTCAGTGACAACTCAGGGGCAACTGGTTTCTCTGGTGCTGAATTCTACTATATAAACAAGGGTCAGAGGACATCATCCCCAAGCCCTAAGCCGAATGCCCTAATCAAAGCAAGTTGAGAGGATGGGAAAGAAAAATAAGATTGAAATGAAATGGAGAACATACAAGAAGGACTTTTCATTTTAAGATTAGAGGATTTTGATTTGAACCAACTAATGCATTTGCATGTACACATTGTCTTTCTCAGGGTGTGTCTCATCTTCTGTCTAAACCGACTTTTTTCAGGAATTTTGAATGCAATTGTTTTTCCTCAACCTTCTTCACTTCAGGATAGATACTCCCGTAAGAACTGTTCCAGCGCTCTTTCCCAGGCTGCCACAGCTCTTTAAGCAAACGTTTGAAGAACTGTCAGAATCAAGGGACAGAGAGCAGAAAGGGCAGACAAGGGAAGCAGAAGGCAGTGCAAAAAAATGGGAAGTGCAGCGGTAGCTAGCCATTGTGCCAATTTCATGCTTTCACACCTTTGAATGAGTGTTCAAAGTGTTTCATTTTGGGAGCCTCAGACAGTGCAGCACTGATTGCAATGGCTTCAGGCATTTCAGGGCACAGCTGGCCACTCGGCCACCCCTGTGTCTATGGCAGTTTTCTAAAAATAAGGGAAATAAAATATAGGTTATTTTCAGCCCTGATGGGTGAACCTGACTGTGAACAACTGCAGGATCAGTGTTGTGTTTTATTTTTTCCCTTTTCTTTCATTTTCTTTTTTAATATACAGTCCAAGCTATATCACTTTTGAGGAGGATAATTCTTCTTTCACATAGTATGGAAGAAAAAGCAAGAAAGAGAGATGCCAATTAAGATAAATAATAACAAATTCTGAGCCTGGGTTATCCTAGTGGTCTACCTAGCTAGTCTCATGGTCCCAAATTTGGTCTCAAAGAAAGAAACAACAACAACAAAAAAAAAAAACCTGGAGGAGGGGCAGACCAATATCTTTAAAAATAGCTGTTAAGTTACATGCACTGAAAAATGAAAAAATAAAAAGTATTTTAAATGAGTGAATGGTTTCATATGAAATGACTCTTTTCAATGTAAGTAAAGGTCTATTGAACCTATTTAAATTTTAACCATATTACCTTTTAGAATAGTGAATATTCTAAATATTGTCCCCAAACTAATTTTCTTTGATCTATATTTTTGATTTGAAAGTTCAATGTCTTGAGACATGAGTTCTAGACCTAGTTCTGCTGTGTGACACTTAGCAAGTCACTTAATTTTTCAGGACTTCAGTTTCTTCATCATTAAAATGAGAATTAAAACATTTGTTTTTGAGAGGCAGAGCCAAGATAGTGGAATAGACAGACACTTCTGTCGAACCTTCTTTAAACAAAGACCCGAAAAAACAAGTGAAACGAGTATATTTGTGACAAGCTGGGAGCCCTGAGGATCAAAGGCAAGCTTAGACAACGAACTGAGGGGCAGGGGGGAGGAAGAAGCCAGCTGATCAGAAGTGGAGAGGAGTTACTGGACCTGAATCAGGGGAGCTCTCAGGCAGCATTCCCTGAGTGGTGGCAGTGGGGGTGGTGGGCTGGTCCTAGTGTTTGGTCACAGTTTCCTAAGGGAGAAGCAGCCAGCTACACAGCCCACTTACACTCTGGAACCTGAGGAGAAGTGTGCTTTCAGCAAAAGCTAATTATTTGCGTATATTTTACTGTGCCCCACCCCCCCCCCCAAGCTGACTTCAGCAGCTGAATCCCTAAGCCTGAGATAGACCCTGGTGAGCACCTAGAGGCATTCTCCTGGCCTTGGGGAAGGAAAAAATTTGCAACTGGGGGGAAAAGATAATTTGCTAGCTCCACTAATGGGGGGAGCCCAGGACAGAAGCAGATCCTGTCCAGGCATAAACCATCTATGGGCCTTGAACACCTCTCCCTTCTGCACGTACCTGGGTGGGCCTATTTCAGAAGAACAGGCCCTTGTTGGCAAACTTCAACCATCTCAGCTGTGCAGTGGAGAGGTGGGTGTTTGACATCTGACATTGCTTTGTGTATTAAACAAGGTCCTCACCTACCCACAACAGGGACCTAAGGACTGGTAGCTCCACTCAGATCACCCAGCAACCCGCGACAGGGGTCCAAAGATAACTGGTACCTCCCAGTCCTTACAACCTAAAACTTTGGGTGCCCATAGTCCCTCTGCAGAACCCACCCACCAGCACGCTCTAGGGAACAGAGACTCGTTTTCCTCAGAGACACTTGGGGGTTAGTTCTGAGCCCCCTGCCTTGTTCAGAGCATGACCCCTTGCTGCAATCAGATACTGGTATATATGCCAATCACCCCGCCTCTCTAACACTGTAGGACAGAGCCTGTACCACACACTTGATGATCAGCTACATGGAAACCTGACCTGAATTCATACAAGAAAACTGAATGGACTCCTAGACTGATATACCTGATAACTGCTCTAGCCTGCTGGGGACAGGACACCAGAGCTCCAAAGGTTAAAATAATCAAGCTAGCTCACTCAGGCAACCCATAGGGGTATACCAAAACAAAACAAAGCAAGCAGCTACGACACAGTAAGCAAGCATAAACTAATACAACAACTTATAGATGGCTCAGAGACAACAGTCAATATCAAGTCACATAAAGAAACAGACCATGGTCACCTCAACAGGCTCTCAAAACAAAAAATCCAGGGATCTTCTAGATGAAAGTGCATTCCTGGAATTACCAGATGCAGAATACAAAAGTTTAATATACAGAACCCTTCAAGACATCAGGAAGGCAATACGCAGAACAAGCCAAGGAACACAAAGATAAAGCAACTGAAGATATTAGAAAGATTATTCAGGAACATAATGAAAAGTTTAATAAGCTGGAAAAATCCATAGACAGACAGCAATCAGAAATTCAGAAGATTAACAATAAAATTACAGAATTAGAAAACTCAATAGAAAGTCAGAGGAACAGAATTGAGCAAGTAGAAGCTAGAATTTCGGAACTCGAAGATAAATCACTTGGCACTAATATATTTGAAGAAAAATCAGGTAAAAGAATTTAAAAAAATGAAGAATCCTTAAGAATCATGTGGGACTCTATAAAGAGAAATAACCTACGAGTGATTAGAGTACCAGAACAGGGAGGGATTACAGAAATACAGAGAAAATTGTTGAAGATTTGTTGGAAGAAAATTTCCCTAACATTGTGAAAGATGAGAAGATATCTATCCAAGATGCTCATCGAACTCCACATAAGGTAGATGTTAAAAGAAAGTCACCAAGACTTTACAATACAAATTTGCCAAAACCAAAGATAAAGGGAGAATTATAAGAGCAGCTAGGGATAAATGAAAAGTCACCTACAAAGGAGAGCCAATAAGAATAAGCTCGGACTACTTTGCAGAAACCATGCAGGCAAGAAAGCAATGGGATGACATATTGAAAAAATTGAAGGAAAAAAATTGCCTGCCAAGAATCATATATCCATCAAAACTGACTCTTAAATATGAAGGTGAAATTAAAACATTTCCAGGTAAACACAAGTTGAGGGAATTCGTAAAAACCAAATCAAAACTACATGAAATACTAAAGGGAGTTCTTTGGTTAGAAAATCAATAATATCAGGAATCAACCCAAGATTAGAACGCTGGGCAGAGCAACCAGAAGTCAACCCAGACAGGGAAATCCAAAAAACAAAGCAAGATTATAAAAATTAAAAAAAAGCCCAAAACAGGGTAACAGCAATGTTATTATATAAAAAAAGACATTAATAAAGAAGGACTAAGAAATGTACTCATACACCTTCCATATGGAGAGGAAGATACGACGATACAAAGAAATAAAAGTTAGTTTTAAATTTAGAAAAGTATGGGTAAATAATAAGGTAATCACAAAGGAGAGAAACTATCCTACTTATCAAAATAAAATACAAGGGAAAAAATAGAGACTCAGCAGAAACAAAATCAACAACAACAAATATGAAGAAAGGACGATATATAAAGAAAATCTACTCAGCACAGAAAATCAAGTGGAAAAAAGAAGCTGTCAACACACAAAAAAAGACATCAAAATGATAGCACTAAATTCATACCTATCCATAATTACCCTGAATGTAAATGGCCTAAATGCACCAAAAAAGAGACAAAGAGTGGCAGAATGGATTAAAAAGCACGATCTGTCTGTATGCTGCCTACAAGAGAAACACCTTAGACTTAGAGACACAAACAAACTAAAACTCGAAGGATGGAAAAAATATATCAGCCAAACAACAATCCAAAAAGAGCAGGAATGGCAATATTAAATTTCTGACAAAATAGACTTTAAAGTTAAATCCATCAGAAAGGATAAGGAAGGGCACTATATAATAGTTAAAGGGGCAATACACCAAGAAGATATACCCATATTAAATATTTATGCACCCAATGACAGGGCTACAAGATACATAAAACAAACTCTACCAGCATTGAAAAATGAGATAGACAGCTCAACAATAATAGTAGGAGACTTCAACAAACCACTTTCAGTGAAGGACAGGACATCCAGAAAGAAGTTCAATAAAGACACGGAAGATCTAAATGCCACAATCAACCCACTTGACCTCGAAGACATATACAGAACACTCCACCCAACAG
Organism: Loxodonta africana; assembly: GCF_030014295.1. NCBI lineage: Eukaryota > Metazoa > Chordata > Mammalia > Proboscidea > Elephantidae > Loxodonta > Loxodonta africana. The sequence continues at coordinate 69,377,782 of NC_087352.1, forward strand.
CAACCAAGTATACTTTCTTTTCTAGTGCACATGGAACATTCTCTAGAACAGACCACATATTAGGTCATAAAGCAAGCCTTAGCAGAACACAAAACATTAAAATATCACAAAGCATCTTCTCTGACCATAAGGCCATAAAAGTGGAAACAATAACAGGAAAAGCAGGGAAAAGAAATCAAACACTTGTAAACTAAACAATAAAATAAATAAATAAATAAATAAATAAACAATACCCTGCACAAAAAAACTGGATTACAGAAGACATTAAGGATGGAATAAAGAAATTCAGAAAATCCAATGAGAATGGAAACATTTCCTATCAGAACCTTTGGGACACAGCAAAAGCGGTGCTCAGAGGCAAATTTATATCAATAAATGCACACATCCAAAAAGAAGAAAGGGCCAAAATCAAAGAGTTATCCCTACAACTTGAACAAATAGAAAGAGAGCAACAAAAGAAACCCACAGGCACCAGAAGAAAACAAATAATAAAAAATAGAGCTGAACTAAATGAAATAGAAAACAGAAAAACAATTGAAAGAACTAACAAGACCAAAAGCTGGTTCTTTGAAAAACAACAAAATTGATAAACTACTGGCCAAACTGACAAAAGAAAAACAGGAGAGGAAGCAAATAACCCAAATAAAAAATGAGATGGGCGATATTACAACAGACCAAGCTGAAATTAAAAGAATCATATCAGATTACTATGAAAAACTATACTCAAATTTGAAAACCTAGAAGAAATGGATGAGCTCCTAGAAACACACTACCTACCTAAACTAAACTAACACAAACAGAGGTAGAACAATTAAAAAGACCCATAACAAAAGAAGAGATTGAAAAGGTAATCAAAAAACTCCCAACAAAAAAAACCCCTAGTCTGGATGGCTTCACTGCAGAGTTCTACCAAAATTTCAGAGAAGAGTTAACACCACTACTACTAAAAGATATTTCAGAGCTAGAAAAGGACGGAATACTACCAAACTTGTTCTATGAAGCCACCATATCCCTGATACCAAAACTAGGTAAAGACACCACAAGAAAAGAAAATTATAGACCTATGTCCCTCATAAATGTAGATGCAAAAATCCTCAACAAAATTCTAGCCAATAGAATTCAACAACATATCCAAAAAATAATTCACCATGACCAAGTGGGATTCATACCAGGTATGCAGGGATGGTTCAACATTAGAAAAACAATTAAAGTAGTCCACCACATAAATAAAAGACAAGAATCACATGATTTTATCAATTGATGCAGAAAAGGCATTTGACAAAGTTCAACACTCATTCATGATAAAAACTCTCAGTAAATAAAGGAATAGAAGAAAAATTCCTCAACATAAAAAAGGACATTTATACAAAGCCAACAGCAAACAACACCCTAAATGGAGAGAGCCTGAAAACATTCCCACTGAGATCAGGAACCAGACAAGGATGCCCTTTATCACCACTCTTATTCAACATTGTGTTGGAGGTCCTAACCAGAGCAATTAGGCTAGATAAAGAAATAAAGGGCATCCAGATTGGCAAGGAAGAAGTAAAATTATTTCTATTTGCAGATGATGTGATCTTATACACAGAACACCCTAAGGAATCCTCCAAGAAACTCCTGAAACTAATAGAAGAGTTCAGCGGGGTTTTGGGATACAAGATAAACATACAAAAATCAGTTGGATTCCTCTACACCAACAAAAAAGAATATTGAAGTGGAAATCACCAAATCAACGCCATTTACAGTAGCCCCCAAGAAGATAAGATACTTAGGAATGAATCTTACCAGAGATGTAAAAAGACTTATATAAAGAAAACTACAGTACACTTCTGCAAGAAACCAAAAGAGACATAAGTGGAAGAACATACCTTGCTCATGGGTAGGAAGACTTAACATTATAAAAATGTCTATTCTACTAAAAGCGATCCATACATTTAATGCAATTCCGATCCAAATCCCAACGACGTTTTTTCATGAGATGGAGAAACAAATCACTTACTTAATATGGAAGGGAAAGAGCCCCCAGATAAGTAAGGCATTACTGAAAAAGAAGAACAAAGTGGGAGGCCTTACTTTACCTGATTTTAGAACCTATTATACCGCCACAGTAGTCAAAACAGCCTGGTACTGGTACAATAACAAATACATGGACCGATGGAACAGAATTGAGAATCCAGACATAAGTCCATTCACATATGAGCAGTTGATATTTGACAAAGGCCCCTAAACAGTTAAATGGGAAAAAGACAGTCTTTTTAACAAATGGTGCTGGCATAACTGGATACCCATCTGCAAAAAAATGAAACAAGACCCATACCTCACTCCATGCACAAATACTAACTCAAAATGGATCAAAGACCTAAATATAAAACCTAAAACGATAAAGATCATGGAAGAAAAAATAGGGACAATGTTAGGAGCCCTAATACATGGCATAAACAGTATACAAAACATTATAAAACGGAATGTAGAAGAAAAACTAGATAACTGGGAGCTCCTAAAAATAAAACAGCTATGCTCATCCAAAGACTTCACCAAAAGAGTAAAAAGGCTACCTACAGACTGGGAAAAAGTTTGTAGCCATGACATTTCTGATCAGCACCGGATCTCTAAAATCTACATGATACTGCAAAAACTCAACTGCAAAAAGACAAATAACACAATTAAAAAATGGGCAGAAGATATGAATAGACACTTCACTAAAGAAGGCATTCAGGTAGCTAACAGATACATGAGGAAATGTTCACGATCATTAGCCATTAGAGAAATGCAGATCAAAACTACAGTGAGATTTCATCGCACTCCAACAAGGCTGGCATTAATCCAAAAAACACAAAATAATAAATGTTGGAGAGGTTATGGAGAGATTGGAACACTTAAACACTGTTAGTGGGAATTTCAAATGGTACAGGCACTTTGGAAATCGATTTGACGCTTCCTTAAAAAGCTAGAAATCGAACTACCATTTGATCCAGCAATCCCACTCCTTGGAATATATCCTAGAGAAATAAGAGACTTTACACAAACAGATACATGCACACCCATTTTTATTGCAGTGCTGTTTACAATAGCAAAAAGATGGAAGTAACCAAGGTGCCCATCAACGGATGAATGGATAAATAAATTATTGTATAGTCACACGATGGAATACTACACATCAATAAAGAACAGTGAGGAATCTATGAAACATTTCATAACATGGAGGAACCTGGAAGGCATTATGCTGAATGAAATTAGTCAGTTGCAAAAGGACAAATATTGTATAAGGCCACTATTATAAGAACTTGAGAAATAGTTTAAACTGAGAAGAAAACATTCTTTTGTGGTTACGAAAGGGGGGAGGGAGGGAGGGTAGGAGAGGGGCATTCACTAATTTGATAGTAGATAAGAACTACTTTAGGTGAAGGGAAAGACAGCACACAATACAGAGGCGGTCAGCACAATTGGACTAAACCAAAAGCAGTTTCCTGAATAAACTGAATGCTTCGAAGGCCAGTGTAGCAGGGGCAGGGGTCTGGGGACCATGGTTTCAGGGGACATCTAAGTCAATTGGCATAATAAAATCTATTAAGAAAACATTCTGCACCCCACTTGGAAGAGTGGCATGTGGGGTCTTAAATGCCAGCAAACAGCCATCTAAGATGCATCAATTGGTCTCAACCCACCTGGATCAAAGGAGAATGAAGAACACAAGGACACAAGAATGAAGGACACAAGGCGATTAGGAGCACAAGAGACAGAAAGGGCCACATGAATCAGAGACTACATCATCCTGAGACCAGAAGAACTAGATGGTGCCCGGCTACAACTGATGACTGCCCTGACAGGGAACACAACAGACAACCCCCGAGGGAGCAGGAGAGCAGGGGGATGCAGACCCCAAATTCTCATAAGACCAGACTTAATGGTCTGAGACTAGAAGGTCCCCAGTGGTCATGGCCCCCAGACCTTCTGTTGGCCCAGGACTGGAACCATTCCTGAAGCCAACTCTTCAGACATGGATTGGACTGGACAATGGGTTGGAGAGGGATGCTGGTGAGGAGTGAGCTTCTTGGATCAGGTGGTCACTTGAGACTATATTGGCATCTCCTGCCTAGAGGGGAGATGAGAGGGTGGAGGGGGTTAGAAGCTGGCGAAATGAACACAAAAAGAGAAGCGTGGAGGGAGAGAGCGGGCTGTCTCATCAGGGGGAGAGTAATTGAGAGTGTGTAGCAAGGTGTATATGGGTTTTTGTGTGAAAGACTGACTTGATTTATAAACTTTCACTTAAAGCACAATAAAAATTATAAAAAAAAATTTGCTTTCCTTATATAGAATAAAGTTGCAGAATTAGTTAAAACTTGAAGAAACTTTAGTGACTAGTTGCTTAATTAATTTTATTTTACAGATGAGGAAGTTACAGGGTCACACACTTGGTTGATGGAATATTCATGATGAACGTACAGCTGTCCTAATTACTGAGATGTGTGCATTACACATTATTATCATCATTTTTGCTTCACGTAGATCTTTCATTCTTATAAATCTAGTCCACTCATCTCTACCCCAACTCCCAATACCCCACTCCTTCCAATATATTTCTTTACAATTGGCCTTCATTTCTAGAATTTCCCCAGGCTTTTGGGTGGCACAATTGGTTCACGCTGAAATGCTAACCTAAAGCTTGGTGGTTCATGCTCACCTAGTGGTGCCACAGAAGAAAGGCCTGACAATCTACCTCCATAACAATTACAGCGAAGAAAACCCTATGTAACCGTTCTACTCTGTAACACATAGAGTTGCAATGAGTTAGAATAGACTTTTTTTTTGAAGAATTCCCTCACAGATCTCAATAACGTCTACCCAGCTTCATGAGCAAACTAAGCACAGTTTCATCACTGCAGCTTTCTGTGACCACTCTTGTAAATGTGGAGATCCTCTTCTTTTGAACTCTGTAGGGCTTAATAGCTCTATCACTTATTTAACATGTAAGTTATCCATCTACTAAGTTAGTGAATAATACACAGAGCCTAGAAGTGACAAAAGTGCCTGCCTCACATCTACTTCTTTTTGTCCTCAACAATGAGAACTGTGTCTTGAGCCACGGCGTCCTCATGTGAAAATGAGGGATGTTAGTAAAAAGAAGTTCATAAGACTTATATATTAAAATTCAATAATAGTAAGCTCTATATTAATCTTGGTAAATATTATATTTTTTGAGGATGTTGATGATAATAATGATGACACTTTGGGGTAGTGAATAATTGTCTTCTGGAGGAGTACTAACGAAATCCACACACACTATTCCGAAAAAGGGACATTCTGAAAGGAAAGAAACAATTAAACTAATTGTTTCTTCACTCTTCTTTAAAGAAAATCTCATCCCTTAATTCTCTGGATGTTCAAATTTGCCTGGATTTCTTAGAACTAAATTGAAAATACAATAAGATATGTATTTCTAGAGCAATTAAGCTTTCACTGTTTTGCCTTAGGGTCCTGATTCCTTGTACCTTTGGTTCATCCATAATGAACATTGAAGTTCAGTAACATTTCTAGATCTTTTTTTTTTTTAATTACTCGATCCCTATAATTTTCAAAGACTTCTACATGCACATAGAGGGGATAACGAATTGCCTTTAAGTTGATTCCTACTCGTGGCGACCTGAGATGTGTCAGAGTAGAACTGTGCTCCATAACAATGTTAATGACTGATTTTCAGGGAGTAGATTGTTTTTTTTTTTTTTTTAGATTGTTAGGCTTTTCTTCTGAGGCACCTCTGGATGACTCGACCTGCCAATCTTTTGGTTAGCAGCCAAGCTTGAACCACTCAGGGATACAGGCTACATTTTTAATCTGAAGAGAGGTTGATATAAGCAACATTTTTCCTTACAGCTAGAGTTGCACAAACCTTTACATGCTAAATTAGCAGCTACAAGCCATGTATCTTGCCATGGTGTGGACACCCACCAGTAAGAGGCAGCATAGAGTGTGTTCTCAGCTGGACTCAGGATATCAGAGTTTTGTCAGAGCTCTGCTTCTGAACATGTGACAGAATAATCATTTCTTCTTATTCTCTGCCTCAATTGAAATCTTCTGGGGTCCTATTTGATGCATAAATTTACTTTTAAATGTAATATTCTGACAAAACATTATCTTTGGATAGAAGTCAATAGACCAGTTTCAGACACAATTTGGACCAAATTCATGCTGTGTGGTACAGTAGATGCTTCCAGTAATGGAGTAGTGCTTCTGTAGCATCAACTCTGTCCTGAGAATTATGAATTCCTGATAGTTCATGTTACAAAAACAAGGAGAAAAGATATAATTCTTAATTCTTTCATTCTGTATCTACATGACGAAGTAATTGTTTACGGCTGGCACCAGTTAAACAATTCTTCAATGTGGTATGACTGAACAGTTTCAAGGGGCCTAAAAATTGTGGGTTGTGAGACAGAGGAAGAAGGAAGTAGTTTCTTCAATTGGATGTCTTGTCTGACCAACAAGACTTCAGATTCATGAAAACATGCAGTCTTCAAGTTTTCTTCTCTGACTTTCCATTCCACGTAGATCCTGCAGCCATAAATTAAGCCAGTTTGGGGCTTTAATATAGGGTAATCTGACATCTTTATATCAGATTGCAGCAGAGATATTTGAATAAGTGATCTATTAGTACATAGTTTGTTTTTGCATTCTTTGGAAATATAATTGATCTATTTATATATATTTACTGTGAACATACAAAGCACTTTATCCACAATTTTCTTAAGAAAAATTGTGTGCCAGTTTATAGATACATTTGTATATATATATATGTGTAACTTTTTTAATATATGAACCTTAAGGATAAGAAATACTACCTTATTAACTGTATGTTCTCAAATATCTACAACTGTGTCTGATATATAAAGTGACCATATGTCCCAATTAGTCCAAGACAAGTCTGGTTTATGCCTATAATCCTGGCTTAATTATAATTAGCACCCCTTTTACTCATTAAAGAGTCCTGATTAGATGTCAAATTATATGGCCAACCCACTTATACTTACTCATAACATATATGTTCCCAGTAAATATTTGTAAATGATGAGTCATTAAAATGAATTCCCCTCCCTTGAGTGAGTTTTGTGTCAAACTTACATTGTTTTACAAAGTTATCATGGAGCTCCAGAGAACAGAGGTTATCTGATGAAAGCAACCATGCGAATAACTTCAGGAATCATAAAAGTTAAAAGTTTGATGGAAAATTGAAGACTTTTAACGTTATCTTCCATTCATAGTGAGGATTCTCCCATAGAATCCCGAAATGATGGCCATATATTCTTTGTTTCTTTATGAATTTGATGTATTTACATAAGCATCTTCTAGGCATTGTCCCACATGCCAAAATGCAGTGGTGACTAGAGCAGGTGAGATACAATCATGGAACATATAGCTTATGAGGGAGGCAGATATTAAATGAAAACATAAAACACATAAACATATGATTAAAATTATATTAAGTGCTAGGGAAGTACCAGTTGCCATCAAGTAGATTCTGACTTAGAGCAGGCCCATGAGTCCCAGAGTAAAGTTGTAATCCATGCAGTTTTCACTGGACGATTTTTCTGAAGTAGATCACCACGCCATTCTTCCAAGGTGCCTCTGGGTGGACTCAAACTTCCAAATTTTGCTTAGCAGCTGAGCACTTTAACTGTTTGCCCCATCCAGGGACTCTTGCTAAGAAAGTAGTAAGGTGCTATAAAATAAAATATCAACGGCCTAATATAAAAAGATGGAAGTTATTAACGGATCAGTGAAGGTCTCTCAAGGGAAGTAGCATTGATGCTGAAATTTGAATGATGGCTTGCACAAGGTTTTCTAAGAGTGGGAAGGAAGGGTGTTACTGGTTGAAGGAATAGCATGAAGTGGTGTTCAGAAGTGAGAAAGAGCTTAAAGATTTTAAGGAACTGGAAGATGATTCATAAAATGTAACCAAAGCTAGTGATGGGCATGGTAATTGGTGCAAAGTGATATTGAAGAAGGAGGCCAAGCCCAAGGTATGTAAATTTGAGACCACATTATTTCTTGTAATTTTCTAACTTTGACTCGATGATGGTCAAATTAACAGACCCAAGAACTGTGCCCAGAGGAACAATAATGATATCTACAGTTCACAAGTCTTTCTTTACTTTTGTTATTAACATTGAATAGTCATTCACCGTTGGATATGACGGAGATATGAGTTGAGAAATTGGGGTAAAAGAAGGGAGTGAAGAGAAAGGTCAGATTCATTTTTTCAAAGAAAACCACTCCAAATCATTGTGACTATCTATTTATCCCTAGCTTCTCTTCCTTTTTTTTTTTTAATTAAAAAGGGCATTTACATGCTAATTGGATCTTTATTCCTTGAGAACCCCTCTGCTCTTGTAATGTCTCCCTCTTCTGAAGCATTTAATCCTCAGCTTGAAACATTACTGTTGACTGCAGTAGAAAGACTGTGATGTCACAAATGGAGGATTATGACTTCACAGGGGAAATAAGAGAGCAAGACAGACAGTTTCAAGAGACCTGGATCCTTTATTTATGAGAATGTCTCTATTAATCAAAAGAGGAGAGAAATATCCAACATATAGAAAATGACAGCAGAATTGTAGCTAAATAAAATGTTCTTCAAAATTATCCTGGCAATGTCGCTTTCTCTTTAGAAGATTCCTGAGAAATGCTATTGCAGAGGATAGGTTTAAGATTCCAGATCTCCCCACATTGAGCATTCGAGAAATACTTAGCCCTGAAGTAATTGAAAGTACAATCAGGCCACAGCACAAGCAACCCCAGGTTTTATTTACAATGTAGAGTGTGTAGTTTCCCATGGCCCCTTTGTGACGTTCTTCATTTGGTTCCTGGAAGGGCTCTCCTCCATGGCACGTTTATTCCCTTTATGAAATCCATGACGTATTTAAACACGTGTAATAGCTATCCATAGGTGCATTTATTTCCCTCACAAACCAGGAACTCACTATTTCCAATCTAAACACTATTTTGCTTTTTGACCAAATTGAACTCTCCATTTAGGTAACCACGAAGCTTTAAAATTAACTTATAATCATTAATAATAGTTACCATGTATTGAGTTCCAGATCTATTGTAAAGATTTTCTATAAAGGAAGAGATTGTCTTTACTAATTCCATACTTTTGGCCTTGAGCTTTTCATGAGGCAGTAGGAAAAACACCTGACAACAGGGAAGTCTTGAGGTAACTAGAAAATTTAATGAAACCCTAAAACCTGGCCTTCCTAGGTAAACACACAGCTTTACTTCAGTCTGCTAAGCATGGACCTGATCTTCCAGTTTCTTCTTTACCCCCCAACAATTTTGTTTCCTACTAAATTTTACCTTCATCTTTAATAATAACTCCCATGGCCTTTATTTACTCCATAGAACTAGTCTCTATGGTGTTTGTTATGGATTTAATTTTGTCCCCCATTTGGGAATGGATTGTCTTTGTTATGTTCATAAGACGGAATTATTGTAGGGTATGTCTTGAGTCAATCTCTCTTGACATATAAAAGAGATTAAATAAGCAAGCAAGAGAAGCAGAGATGGGAGAAAATTGATGCCAAGCCCCGCTGAGATCTCCAAGGAATCAGGAAACAAGCTGAAGAGACAATAACTTCCCTCCAGAGCCAACAGAGAGTTTTCCCGTGGAGCTGGCACCCTGAATTCAGATTTCTAGCCTCCTAAACTGTAAAAGGGAAACCCTGGTGGAGTAGTGATTAAGAGCTATGGCTGCTAACAAAAAGTGTCGTCGGCAGTTTGAATCCACCAGGCGCTCCTTGGAAGCTCTATGGGGCAGTTCTGCTCTGCCCTATAGGGTCGCTATGAGTAGGATTTGACTTGACAACAAAGGGTTTGTTTGTTTGCTTTTAAACTATTAAAAAAAAATTCTCTTTTTTAAAGACACCAGTAAGGTATGGAAGGGGGATGGGACCACCACCCAAAGCTGAGGGACGGGGATGGCATGCCCAAGGGGCAGAAGAATGAGGACTTCCAGGGCAGAGGGTGTACAGTCACCACTCAGATGGATAGGAGAATGGAGCTGTTCAAACATGAGGGAGTAGAGTTGCCATACCAGTGGGTCTGGAAGGTGAAGTTGAAGCTCATGGCCAAGGAGTCTCTACCCAGATTTCAGAGAGGAAGGCCAACCTCCAGAATCTGGAGGGCAGGACCCTTGCCTAAATGGTCTCAGAGAAAAGAGTATTATTTTCAAGTCTTAAGATCTAGCATAAATTCTTTTGCTGGATTTTGGACTTTCTTGGTGCCTATTATCCTCTCTTTCCCTCCAATTTCTCCCATTTGCAATGGAAATGTCTAGCTTGTGCCTGTTCCCCCATTGTACTTTGGAAACAGATAATTTGTATTCTAGATTTCACAGGTTTACAGGTGAAAAGGAATTTTTCCCTGGAATGGATTATGCCTAAAGTCTCACTCATATTTGATTTTGATGATTCAAAAATGAGATTTTAGACTTAGAGTTGATTTAAAACTTTTGAGATGATGTGATGGAGTGAATGTGTTTTGCATGTAGCAAGGACATGAATTGGGGGGGCAAATGAGAAATGTTATGGACAGAATTGCGTTCCCCCAAAATTATATGGTTATAATCCCATTTAGGAATGGGTTGTCTTTTCTATGTTAATAAGGCAGGATTAGCATAGGGTGTATCTTGAGTCAACCTCTTTTGATATATAAAAGAAGTTAAACAAGCAAGCAAGAGAAGCAGAGGTAGGGGAAAATTGATACCAAGCCACATGGAGATCTCTGAGAACCAGGAAACAAGCTGAAGAGACAAGGACCTTCCCCTGGAGCCAACAGAGAGAGAAAGCTTTCCTGTAGAGCCAGCATCTTGAATTCGGACTTCTAGCCTCCTGAAGCATGAGAAAATAAATTTCTGTTTGTCGTATTTCTCCTATAGCAGCACTAGATAACTAAACGGTGCTGTAGTCATGGTGATGCTGACTATAATCTACATGAACTCCGTGTTTTAAAACGATAGCATATAAACATTTGCAAATAAATAGTTGATCACATCCGTATTTTTTCTTAAAATACAGATAATTTCAAACCTTTAAATTTCTAATGCAGATGTACTCTACAAAAATGCTATATCAATTCACAGTATTACGTGATAAATCCTACTTTATAAATGTGAGTTACAATCAATTCTTAAAATTGACAATTTCATAGGTGGAAATAGAATATTGATGTTATTTTTCTAAAATCAATTTTATTGAAGTGTAGTATAACTACAGAATAGCACTCAAAACATGAATAAACTGGTTGATAAATCTTAATAAAGTAAATGCACCTATGCAGTTATCTCCTACAAAAAGAATAGGATACTACCTGTACCCTAGAAGTCCCTCTACTGTCTCTTGCAGTCACTATACTCTCAGGGGAATTATTTTCCTGATATCTGTTTTTGAAATTTATAAAAAATGGAATCATATAGTATTCTTTTGAGTCTAGCTTCTTTTGCTCAACATGATATTTATGAGTTTCCTCAGGCTATTGCATGTATCGGTATGCCATTCCTTTTCATTGCTGAGTAGTATTCCACGTATGATTATACCATAATTTGTAATCCATTCTCTGGCAAATTGCCACTTGTAGTGAATGTAGATTTTGTCTATAATAAATATTGCTATTATTCACATTCTTTTACATCTCTTTTGGGTGACATACGTCTATATTCTGTGGCATAGACAGTAAATACAGGTAGTCCTCAACTTATGATGTATTCGTGTTACCATGAACCACACTTAAGACCATCATTTTTGTTGTACATCTTATCACTAGTAATATGTAATAGGTACTACATACAATGTTGCAGTGCATAATTTGTTGATATTATCATTCTCGTGCCAACTCTCTAAAACAAATAAAGAACAAATTTATGAAGATACTGATAATAAAAAGCAATGATATTGGAAACTAAAGACAGTGAGTAGTATTTGACCACCTTAAGACAGAGTCCTCAGAATTGAACCCCATTCATAGTCAGGGACTACCTGTATGCTCAGTTTTAGTACTAAGTATTACATTAGTATATATTTTGGTTACTAGTGAGTTTGTTATATAAATTTTTATTTTATGATCACAAGTCTTTTATGTGTTATTAAGTCATACTTTTGTCCATTTTCTGCTGGAGTTTTTCTTTTTGCTGATTTGTGAAACCTATTTTAGGTTTAGTCACTTTCTCTCTTAATATTCATTTACTTTTTCAATCATGTATTTTTTTTAGTGTGAACTCAAGGCTATTTATTTTATACTTTGGGTTGTCATCCAATACTATATTTTATTGATCAATTTTTTTCAACTTGGACATTGGGAGCTCCTTCAGGTTTGTTCACGTATCCTTATACATCCTCCAGTCTCCTTTTTTTTTTTTTTTCCTCTCCTTTTGTAGTACTTCCTTACTTTCAGGTATCACATGATGCTCCATACTTATCTCTGTGCCAGTTCTAGATTCAGACATTTCCCTAAGGAGCCTGGGGTGTTTTTACAGAAGAACTGCAGTTTGAAACTAAAACTACTTGGGTATCACTGCTTCTAGACTTGGACAGTGAACACACAGGAACTTTTAAGCTCTTATCTCTGCTCACTGAATGAGACTAGAAGCAGGGATACCCAAAACATAAGGTCCATAGATTGCACAAATGGTTTGTACTTTATACTTACTTCAAAGTTTCAGCGTTCAAACTTACTCAAGGCTGTAGAGTAAATGGTCTGGTGATCTATTTCTATTAAGATTATTGCCAACAAACACCTATGTAGCAGTTCTATTCTGTAACGCATGGGGTCTCCGTGAGTTGGAATTAACTTGACAGTAACTAACAACTATATAACAACTATATACATATACCAGAGTCATCCTGGACAGGGAGAGGCCTTGAGCAGCTCTAGAGAAGTAAGAGGGTCTGTATATTCTTGTTAGTAACAACGTTGTGTTAAGAAAGTCCTTCATAGCTTGGTTATAGAATACATTACTCTTATTTCTCATTTATTGACATGGTTAGGTTTCCAAGGCCAGGTTGTTATGTGAAAATTGGCATTATGCAAGGGTCAGGGTAGTGCCTCATTTTTGGTACTGGTACCCGCCATTAGGTGTCCTTGGAGCCCAAGGGGGTTGGGGGTGGTTATGGTGGTTGAAGGTTGCCCGCCATCTCTGGAACAGCAGGGGCCCGCCATCACCTGACCATGTTCCAGGCCTCCAAGCAGACCTCCATGCCTTGCCTCTCCACCTTCCCACTTCCCTGACCCCGGAGACAGACCTCACTGGCAGGTGGCTCCCAGGCCTATGAGCAGCTGAGACCTGGCCATCTGAGCCTGGTGAAGGCTGCAGATGTGGCAGAGAGGCCTCTTTGGAAGAAGAGACTTCCTCGCCTCCCACCCAACTCCTGTGACCCTGGCTCCCTCCACCCGCCTGCCCAGCACTTGCCAAGAACCTGGCCTGGCTCCTCTGCCTAACTCAGGTAATATGAATTGTTGGCCACAAGCTCAGCCTCCATCCCTTTCACAAACTTCACTCCCCTCCTTTTGTTCTCCCTCTCACCTCAGGTCCTTGTTAATGCACTAAATAGTCAGACAATAGATTTTTTACCATTGTAGTAAATGCCAAATGTCATATAACAGGGTAGTTGACGAGTGAGGAGTAAAAACCCGCAACCTGTTGCCATCGAGTGGATTCTGACTCATAGCAATCCTATAAGACAGAGTTGAACTGCTCCATACAGTTTCTAAGGAGTGCCTGGTAAAATTCTAACTTCAGACCTTTTGGTTAGCAGCCATAGCTCTTAAATTAGGTGTTTTCCCAACTCTTCGTCCTGAATTTGTTTTTCTTTGTAAATGAATTTGGAGAAGATAAGTAATTTCTCATTCATACTCTATAAAAGTAGTTGGGGACCAATTAGTTATTCTCAGGATTTCACACGGCTTAAAAATAAATAAATAAATACCACAGTGAAACTACACAGGCTAATAAAAATATTACATAACATCATTTATAATGCCTTAATATTAACTGTAAATGATGATATAAGCCTTTCAGTATTAGTATGTTAGGCAGGTAATTCTTGTCAATAATTGTATGAATGTGCAAACTATTTCAAAGTAAATGGTCTCTAAGGGACAGAGGACACACATACCACTCAACAGAAAAGTAATGGAACACCATTTGACAAATAAAATTTACAGTCTTTTCTGATTCTGTAATTTTATGCCTATACCAGATTCATAGTCCTAATGTCTTTAAAAATTATAATCTAAAAAGAACAATGCTTAGGGAGGTTTATATAAAACAATTAGAAAATGCAGTTATACCTCTAAAGATATTATATCAAGCCAAACTCACAAAATCTAATTTGAATTTGTATAAAATCAAAATTAAAATATATATTTTCTAAAATAAAAGAGACTAGGAGTAGCCAAAATATCAAATATATATATATATTTTTTTCAAGTAACTTTGGTTTAGAAATTCACTTTAATGGGTATTTAAGGTTTGCCATTAGCTTTTTGAGTTATAAAATGATTGCTTCTAGAGAGCTTATCAATTGTCACTCCTTGATATCTAACCATTTCCCTTAGATTGAATTTTCGTTAGTGGTTTACTCATTATATGTTTTGTTCTTAGAACTTTTAAATCATTGTGATTTCATATAGTGAACTGTGGAATGATGATGTTTAAAATGCACTTATTTGCTAGCTTTGTACACATGTTTCCCGTTTATTATGATGTACTTATTTGGTTAAGTTGTAAAGGAATTTTCTAAGTCCCTTTCTCCACTCTGCTGAGGATTTGCAAAAGTCACTCTCTGTTTTAGTCACTTAGCACTGCTATAACAGAAATACCACAAGTGGATGGCTTTAACAAAAAGAAATTTATTCTCTCACAGCCTATGAGGCTAGAAGTCCATATTCAGTGTGCCAGCTCCAGGGGAAAACTTACTCTCTCTGTTGACTCTGGAGGAAGGTCCTTGTCATCAATCTTCCCCTGGCCTGAGAGCTTCTCCATGCAGGAACCTTGGATCCAAAGAATGTGCTTTGCTCCTGGCACTGCTTTCTTGGTAGTATGAGGTCCCCCTGCCTATCTGCTCACTTCTTTCTTTTATATCTCAAAAGAGATTGGTCTAAGACACAAACTAATCTTGTAGGTTGAGTCCTGCCTCATTAATATAACTACTTTAATCCCATCTCATTAGCATCATACAGATAGGATGCACAACATATAGAAAAATCACATAAGATGACAAAATAGTGGACAATCCTACAATACTGGAAATCAAGGCCTAGCCAAGTAGATAGATATTTTTGGGAGACACAGTTCAATCCAAGACTCCCTCTTTTCAGGAGAGAGGATTGTTTCCGCATAACCATCTCCAAAGGATATTAGCTGTCAACCCCTAAGCATAGACCCCCAAAGTCCGGAGCAAGTACAGGATTTTAGAGGATCTCTTGGCAGAAAAGTTTTCAGACGTTATTGTATTCTATAATGGACCTAAACTGTGTGATAGACATTCACTGAAATTTAACTTTTGCAATTTGGGAGAATGAAAAATACAACTTGCAAATTTATATTCTTCATAAAAAAAAGAACACCTTTTTTTGACAACATAAATGGTGATGATACACGTGAACCTAGTCAAATAGAATACACATGAATCAAATTGACTACATATGCAAAAAGAGATGATGGAGAAGCTCAATATTGTTGGTCAGAACAAGGCCAAGGGCAGACTGCAGAAAAAGCTATCAATTGTTCATAAAATGCAAGTTTAATATAAAACTGAAGAAAATTAAAACAAGTCCATGAGAGCCAAAGTATGACCTTGAGTGTATCCCATGTGAATTTAGAGACCATCTCAACAATAGATTTCACTCACTGAACACTAATGAACGAAGATCAGACAAAGTGTGGGATGACATCAAGGACATCATATATGAAGAAAGCAAAAGTTCATTAAAAAGACAGGAAAAATAGAAAAGGTCAAAATCAATATCAGAAGAGACTGAAGAATGTTGATTAACAACAGAGTAGCTAAGGTGAATGAAAGAAACGATGAAGTAAAAGAGCTGAGCCAAAGACTTCATAGGGCAGCTGGAGAAGACAAAGAAAAGTATTATAATGATATATCCAAAGATTTGGAGTTACGAAACCAAAAAGAAAGAACATGCTCAGCATTTTTCAACCTGAAAGAACTGAGGAAAATAATTCAAGCCTCTAGTTGAAATATCGAAAGATTCTATGGGCAAAATATTGAAAGATGCCGTAATCATCAAAAGAAGACAGGAGGAATACACAGAGTCACTGTACCAAAAAGAATTGGTCAATGCTCAGCCATTTCAGAGGTAGCATATGGTATTAAAGAAAGAAGCTGCACCGAAGGCACTGGCAGAAAACAAGTCTCCAGGAATAGACAGAATATCAATTGAGATGCTTCAACAAACATGCAATGTTGAATGCACTCGGTCGCCGATGCCAAGAAATTTGGAAGACAGCTACCTGGCCAACTGACTGGAACAGACTCATATCTGTGCCCATTCCAAAGAAAGGTGATCCAATAGAATGCAGAAATTATCAAACAATAACATTAATATCACACACAAGTAAAATTTTGCTGAAAATCATTCAAAATCGACTGCAGCATTAGATTGACAGGGGACTGCCAGAAATTCAAGCCAGATTCAGAAGAGGATGTGGAATATGGGTTATCATTGCTGATGTCAGGTGGATCTTGGCTGAAAGCAGAGAATACCAGAAAGATGTTTACCTGTGTTTTATTGACTATACAAAGCCATCTAACTGTGTGGATCATAATAAATTTTGGATAACACTGGGAAGAATGAAAATTCCAGAATACTTGATTGTGCTCATGCAGAACCTGTACATTGACCTAGAGTAGATACTGAATGGTTCAAAATCAGGAAAGGTGTGTGACAGGCTTGTATCCTTTCACCATACTTATTCAGTCTATATTCTGAGCAAATAATTGGACTATAAGAAGAGGAATATGGCATGAGGATTGGAGGAAGACTCTCATTAACAACCTGGAATCCTGGTGGCGCGGTGGTTAAGAGATACTGCTGCTAACCAAAAGATTGTCAGTTTAAATTCATCAGCCACTCTTTGGAAACCCTATGGGGCAGTTCTACTCTGTCCTGTAGGCTCATTATGAGTTGAAATCAACTCAACAACAAATGGTTTGGTTTGGTTTATATGCAGATGACAAAACCTTGCTTGCTGAAAGTGAAGAGGACTTGAAGTACTGATGAAAATCAAAGACTACAGCCTGCAGTATGGATTATATCTCAATGTAAAGAAAACAAAAATCCTCACAACTGTACCAATAAGGAACATAGTGTTAAGTGGAGAAAACACTGAAGTTGACAAGGATTTGATTTTACTTGGAGTCACCATCAATACTCTAGGTAACATCAGTCAAGAAATCAGAGGGTGTGTTTTATTGGGCCAATCTGCAAAAGAACTCTTAAAGTATTAAAAAGCAAAGATATCACTTTGAGGACTAAGGCGTCCCTGACCCAAGCTGTGATATTTTCAATCACCTCATAAGCAAGCAAAAGCAAGACAATTAGGAAGGAAGATTGAAGAAGAATTGATGCCTTTGAATTATGGTGTTGAAAAAGAGTATTGAATAGCCCATGGACTGCCAGAAAAAAGAACAAATCTGTCTTGGGGGAAGTACAGTCAGAATGCGCCTTAGAAGGGAGGATAAAGATACTTAGTTCATGTACTTTGGACATGTTACCAGGTAGGACCAGTTCCTGGAGAAGAATATTGTGCTAGGTAAAGTAGAGGGTCAGTGAAAAAGAGGAACACCCTCATTGAGATGGATTGGCACCATGGCTGCAACAATGGGCACAAACATAACAATGATTGTGAGAACAGCACAGGGCCAGGCAGTATCTGGTTCTGTTTTACATAAGGCCACTATTAGTCAGAACTGACTCAATGGCACCTAACAACAACAACATAATTTTAAGAACTGATGCATTTGAACTGTATTGCCAAAAGAATGAATAAATCAGTCTTAGATGACAAACAATGGTAACGTTCCTTAGAAGTGAAGATGGCAAGACTTTGATTCATTTACTTTGAATACATCATTGGGAAAGACCAATGGCTAGAAAAATACATTATGTTTGGTAAAGTGGAGGGCCAAGGATAAAGAGGGAACCTTTCAATAAGATGGAGTGACACAATATCTGAAACAATGGACTAAAACATACAACTGATCATGAAATACCAGGCAACATTTTATTCTACTATATTTGTGTCACTAGTTGGAGCTAACTATATGACGACAACAACATCGATTTAAAAGTTAGGCGTAGACTTCCAGCCGACATGGTGCCATAGACAGAAGCACCATGCCGTCCCTCCACAGCAAAGACCCAAAAAACTAACAGAGACAAACGTCATTCCTGGAACTTGATGTGTCAAATGAAGAGGTAAAGAACTCAGCCAAACACCGAATGGAATAAGAAACTGACAGAGTACAGAGAGTGAGAAGAGATACCTGCGTAGAGTCCTTGTCAGCTGATGCAGCACAGATCTGCCATCTTGGACTCCTGTAGAGGATCAGTGGACAGGGAGCACAGGAAAGCAGCTTCACAGAGCTCTCAGCAGGAGACAGAGAACCCGGTGACCAGCAATACACACTTTCCAACCCCCCCGCCCCATTCTCTCTCCATTGGTCTACCTCCCAGGTTCCTGGCTGGCTGTGGCGGCTCAGCTGGCCATGAAGTGCAGAGCCTGTGCAACACGGATTTGCCCCATCCAATTGGAGATCAGAAGACACGGGGTATGGGAAAGCAGCTTCATGAAATTCCCAGCAGGAACACAGCACCTGGTAACCAGAGATATACCCTTTCCTAACCCCCACCCTTCTTCCCCTAGTCACTTAGGCCTCCTCTGCTTCCCACCAGCCACAGTCTCTTGGCCAGGAGGCAACTGCTTTACCCTCAGGCCACTGGGATTCACTGCACCCACACCGTCGGACCCCTTGAGCTGGTGTTGCTTCTTTCTGTTTCTTTTGGTTTCTTCCTTGCCTCCCACCACCTCCCCCTCCTTTCTCTCGAACAGCTGGCTCTGAGTGCCATATTTGCTTCTTCTTGAAAGGCTCTGAAGCTGTGCTCAATTGGGGAACCACTTCCTGGCCTGCGATACCACACTGGTGGAATCCCTGGGGCTTTTTTTTTTTTTTTTTTGCTTGTTTGATTTTGCTTTGTTCTATTCTGTTTTGTTTTGTTTGTTTTCTTTTTCTTTTCGTGGCTTGGAAGCCCCTTCTAGCTGGGCTGCACTGCATGGCTCAGGAGCTACTCCCCCAATCTGCACAGCTGCTTAGGTAGGATTCCTGGAGGCATTTCCTTTTTTTCCTGTCTTTCCTTTTCTTCTTTTTTTTACTTTCTCTTTTGCCGTTTCTTTCTTTGTTTCTCCGTTCTCCTCTCCATGTTGTTGTAGTTAGGTGCTGTGAGTTTGTTCCCACTCATAGCAACACTATACACAACAGAATGAACCACTGCCTGGTCCTGTACCGTAGAATCCCTCACTATTGTAACTCTAGGCTTGAATTTTTTCTTCAGTTCTTTCAGCTTGAGAAATGCCAAGTGTATTCTTCCCTTCTGGTTTTCTATCCAGCTCTTTGCATATGTCATTATAATACTTCACTTTGCCTTTTCGAGATGCCCTTTGAAATCTTTTGTTCAGTTCTTTTGCTTTATCATTTCTTCCTTTTACTTTAGCTGTTCAATGTTTGAGAGCAAACTTCAGAGTCTCCTCTGACATCCATCTTGGTCTTTTTTTTTTTTCCTGTCTTTTCAATGACATCTTGCTTTCTTCATGTATCACGTCCTTGATGCCATTCCACAACTTATCGGTCTTCGGTCATTAGTGTTCAAAGCCTCAAATCTATTCTTGAAATGGTCTCTAAATTCAGGTGTGATATACTCAAGGTCGTATTTTGGCTCTTGTGGACTTTCTCTGATTTTCTTCAGTTTCAGCATGAACTAACATATGAGTAATTGATGGTCTGTTCCACAGTCAGCCCCTGGCCTTGCTCTGACTGATGATATTGAGCTTTTCCATCATCTCTTTCCACAGATGTAGTCAGTTTGACTCCTGTGTGTTCCATCTGGCAAGGTCCATGTGTATAGTCACAGTTTATTTTGGTGAAAGAAGGTATTTGCAATGAAGAAGTTGATGGTCTTGCAAAATTCTGTCATTCGATCTCTGGCTTTGTTTCTATCATCAAGGCCATATTTTTCAACTGCAAATCCTTCTTTGTTTCCAGTTTTCACATTCCAATCACCGGTAATTATCAATGCACCCTGATTGCATGTTTGATCAATTTCAGACTGCAGAAGCCATTAAAAATCTTCAGTTTCTTCATCTGTGGCCTTAGAGGTTGGTGTGTAAATTTGAATAGTAATTGTATTAACTGGTCTTCCTTGTAGACGTATGGATATTATCCTATCACTGACAGCATTGTACTTCAGGAGAGATGTTCATATATTCTTTTTGACAATGAATGCAAAAACATTCCTCTTCAAGTTGTCATTCCCGGCACAGTAGAGTATATGACTGACTGATTCAAAATGGCCAATAACACTCCATTTAAGCCCACTAATGCCTAGGATATAGATGTTTGTGTGTTCCATTTCATTTTTGATGATTCCCAATTTTCCTACTTTGTACATTCCAGGTTCTGATTATTAATGGATGTTTGCAGCTGTTTCTTCTCATTTTGAGTGTCCTCTCTATACTTACCTTCTTTTCTTGTCTCCTGAATACCTGGTGCAGTGTAACATCTATACCCCTTTTAGCCAGGCTATACTGCACAGACTGGGGGCTACTTCCCCAATATTTGAAGCCCCACTGGTGGGACTTCCGGGGGCTTTTCTCTACTTTTTTTTTCTTTTCCAAAATTTTATCTAGTATTTTTTCCCCTTTTTCTTTTTTTTCTTTTTGCTTTCTCCATTTCTCATCTCTCCACTCCAATGGCAAGCTCCCTTATACTCTTTTATTTTTCTGCTTTGTTTGTTTTTGGCTCCTGTTTCTCTCTCCCCTCTCTCCTCTTCCCCATACCCTTACTAGCTCCACACATCGCAACATCCCCCCCCCTCCTGCCTACCTGCACCGTACACTGAACATCACACCACCGAGCAGCACAAGCATGGCATACTGGAACCTGTCCAGCACTGATTCCTGGCCTGCTCTGTTGGCCCTAGAACGTACCACTAACAACCCAACCCAGCGTATCCCCTTCAGCTGGACCTGCCCTGCTGCACCACAGCTAAGTGACTGGCCCTACCCTTTGGACAAAGAGGTAAAAAGTATCATGACTACAGATGAGAAAACAACAAAGAACGCACAGCCTGCTTGCTCAATCATAATTAAATAAAACAAAAAAGGAAGATGAGACAAACAAATCTACAATGAAGAAATGAATAAAATAGCTACTGAATGTCCTGAAGACAGCACGTAATACCAAAACATATTAAAAAAAAAAAAAAAAAGAAGAAGAACAGGATGGTTCCAGTTGCAGTCCAAAATAAATCATCAGATGATTTTCCAGTAGAAGAAAACACACGAGAACTACCTGATGGGGAATTCAAATCTCAAATATTCAGAGCTATCCAAGAGTTGAAGCAAAAAGCAGACAAAAATGAGGAAAAATAGACAAATTTATGGAAAAGGCAGACAAATTCTTGGAAAATACAGACAAAAAATGGAAGAATTCTGGAAAATAATACAGTAACAAAATGTCAAAATAAATTCATAACTAGAAATGATTCAAAAACAACAATTAGAAATCCAACAGGTAAACAAGATTTCAGAAATGGACAGTGTCGTAGAAGGGCTGAGGAACAGGTTTGAAATGATGGAAGACAGGATGAGCAAAACTGAAGGCAAACACTTGGATATAGCTCTGGTGGAAAATCAGAAAAAAAAAAAAAAAAAAGAATGAAGAAACCCTGAGAATTATGTGAGATACAATCAAAAGCAAAAATTTTTGAGTGATTAGAGTTTCAGAACAGGGAGAGAAAATGGAAAACACAAGAGGATCATTGAAGAATTGCTGACAGAAAACTTCCCTAATATCATGAATGATGAAAAGCTGACCATCCCAGAAATTAAACGAATCCTTATATAGGATAGACCTCAAAAGAAAAACACCAGGGCATATCATAATCACACTCCCTAAAACCAACGGCAAAGAAAAATGCTGAGAGCAGCTTAAGAAAAACAAAAACTCACATACAGAGGAAAAACAATAAGATTAAGCTCTGGTTATTCAGCAGAAACCATGCAGGCAAAAAGCCAGTGGGATGATATATATAAAACCTTGAAAGAATAAAACTTGTCAAAAAAGAATAATATATCCTGCAAAACTTTCATTCAAATATGATAGTGAAATTAGGACATTTCCAGATAAACATAAATTAATGCAATATGTAAAAACCAAACCAAACCTACAAGAATTATTAAAGGGCATCCTTCAGTCTGAGAACAAACAACAGATCACAGCCTGAAACTAGGACAGAAGATCATACCAGCCAGATAACAACCTGGGAAATGAAATCTCAAGGACTATCCAAAACCAAAAGATCTGCAACAGGGAACCAAAGAGGTTAATCTGTAAATGACAACAACGTCAGAACAATAAAAGAGGGAATAAATTGTACAGGAATAGAACTTTCTAGTGGAGAGGAAGTCAAGGCAATACCAAGTAATAATAGACTGGTTCAGACTAGAAAGATAAGAAAATTTCAAGGTAACCACAAAGAAAGTTAACAAACCTGTCCATCAAATTAAAGAAGAGAAACACAAAGTCTTAATCATAATAATAAGAACTACAAAAACAAAAGAAATGAAAAGAAATCCACAACAAAAGGAACTCAGCACAGTAGAGTAAAAGGAACAAGGAAAATGTTAGCATTGCAAAAAAAAAAAAGCACTACAAAATGACAGCAATAAACTCACACCTTTTTATCAATAATTACACTGAATGGAAATGGGCTAAATGTATCCATAAAAAGACAGAGAGTGACAGAATGGATTAAAAAATATATATATCCATCAATGTGCTTTCTACAAGAGAAATACCTTAGAAACAAAGATGTAAATTTATTGAAAATCAAAGGATGGAAAAAAATGTATCAAGCAAATAACTACCAAAAAAACATAGGAGTAAGAATACTAATCTCAGGTAAAATAGACTTTAAAACAAAATCCACCATAAAAAAACAAAGAAGCGCACTATATAATGATTAAAGGGATGATTCATCATGAAGGCTTAACCATAATAAACATCTATGAACCCAGGAACAGGGCTCCAAAATACATAAAACGATCTCTAACTGCACTGAAAAGAGAAATTGACGGTTCCACAATAATAGTAGGAGGCTTCAACACACCACTTTCAGTAAAGGACAGAACATCTAGAAACAAACTCATGGCAACCCTACAGGACAGAGTAGAACTGCCCCACAGAGTTTCAAAGAAGTGCCTGGTGGATTTGAAATGCCGACCTCTTGGTTAGTAGCCCTAGCACTTAACCACTATGCCACCAGGGTTTCCAACAACAAAGATATAAAAGAGCTAAAAAGCACAATCAACTTAACCTCATAGACATATTTAGAACACTCCACCCAACAGCTGTAAGGTACACATTCTTTCCCAATGTACATGGAACATTCTCCAGAATAGACCACATCTTAGGTCACAAAGCAACACTCAGCAAAATGCAGAACACTGAGATAATACAAAGCATCTTCTCTGAACACAACGTCATCAAAGTAGAAATTAACAACAGGAAGAGGAAGGAAAAAAAATCAGTTACATGGAAACTGAATAACACCCTAAAACCACTGGTAATAGGAGAAATCAAAGATGGAATCAAAAAAATTCCTAGAATCAAGTGAAAATGAAAACACATCATATCAAAACCTTTGGGAAACTGCAAAGGCAGTCCTCAGAGGTCAATTTATAGCAATAGATGCACACATCAAAAAAGAAGAAAGGGACAAAATAAAAAAAAATTAACTACACAATTAAAACAAATGGAAAGAGAACAGTAAAAGAAGCTCACAGCCACCAGAAGCAAGGGAATAATAAACATCAGAGCAGAAATAAATGAAACAGAGAATAGAAAAGCAACAGAAAGAATCAATACCAAAAAGTTGGCTCATTGAAAAGATCAACAAAACTGAGAAACCAATGGCCAAACTGACAAAAGAAAAAGAGGAGAGAATGCAAATAACCCAAATAAGAAATTAAATGGGGAACACTACAACAGACCCAACTGAAATAAAAAGGATCGTAACAGAGTGTTATGAAAAATTATACCCCAAGAAATTTGAAAACCTAGAGGAAATGAACAAATTTCTAGAGACACACTACCCAAACTGACACAAAATGACATTGAAAATCTGAACAGAGCCATAACAAGAGAACAGGTTGAAAAGGTAATTTAAAAAAAAAAAAAAAAAAACCTCCCAGCCAAAAAAACCCTGACCCAGATGTCTTCACTGGAAAATTCCACCAAACATTCAGAGAAGAGCTTACGCCAGTACTACTGAAATTATTTCAGAACATTGAAAAGGAAGTGACACTTCCAAATTCATTCTATGAACCCAGCATAACCCTGATACTAAAACCAGGCAGACACCACAAAAAAAAAAAAGAAAGAAATTACAGACCAATATCTCTCATGAATATAGACGCAAAAATTCTCAACAAAATTCTAGCCAATAGACTTCAGCATCATATCAAAAAAATAATACAAGATGACCAAGTAGGATTCATACCAGGTATGCAAAAATGGGTCATCATTAGAAAATCAATCAACATAATCCATCACATAAATAAAAAGAAAGAAAAGAATCATACGCTCATCTCAATTGAAGCAGAAAAGGCATTTGACAAAGTCCAACACCCATTCCTGATAAAAACTCTCAATAAAATAGGTATAGAACGGAAATTTCTCAGCATCATAAAGGGCATCTATCCAAGACCAACAGCCAAGATAATTCTTAATGGAGAGAGGCTGAAAGCATTCTCCTTGAGAATAGGAACAAGACAAGGATGCCCTTTATCACCACTCCTATTTAACTCTGTGTTGGAAGTTCTAGCTAGAGCAATAAGGCAAGGAACAGAAATAAAGGGCATCCAAATTGGTAATGAAGATGTTAAACTGTCCGTATTTGCTGATGATATGATACCATACATAGAAAACCCAAAAGACTCCATGAGAACACTACTGGGACTAATACCAAGATTCAGCAGAGAGCAGGATACTAGATAAACATACAAAAATCAGTTGGTTTCCCATATACCAAAAAAAAGAATGACGAAAAGGAAATCATGAAAGCAATACCATTTATAATAGGCCCTAAAAAAATAAAGTGCTTGGGAATAAATCTAACCAGGTTTGTAAAAGACCTATACAAAGAAAACTACAAAACACTACTGCAAGAAACCAAAAGAGATCTACATAAATGGAAAAACATGCTCATGGATAGGTAGATTCAACATTGTAAAAATGACAATTCTACCCAAAGTGATTTACAAATACAATGCAATACCGATCCAAATACCAACAACATTCTTTAAAGAGATGGAAAAACTTATCACTAACTTTATATGGAAAGGAAATAAGCCCTGGATAAGTAAAGCACTATTGAAGAAGAAGAAGAAAAGTAGGAGGATTCACAGTACCTGACCTCAGAACCTACTATACAGCTATGGTAGTCAAAACAGCTTGGTACTGGTACAACAACAGATACATTGACCAATGGAACAGAATTGAGAACCCAGGTGTAAATCCATCCACCTATGGTTATGTGGTCTTTGACAAGGGCCCAAAGTCCATCAAATGGTGCTGGCAAAACAGGATGTCCATTTGCAAAAAAATGAAACAGGACCCATACCTCACACCATATATAAAAACTAACTTAAAAAGAATCAAAAACCTAAATATAAAGCCCCAAACTATGAAGTTCATAGAAGAAAAAATAGGATCAATGTTAGAGGGCCTAATACACAGCATTAACAGGATACAAACCAGAACTAACAACACACAAGCTCCAGGGGATAAGCTAGATAACCGGGATCTTCTAAAAATTAAACACTATGCTCATCAAAAGACTTCACCAAAAGAGTAAAAAGAGGCCCTACAGACTGGGAAAAAAAAAAATTGGGCTATTAAAAATCAGACACAGGACTAATCTCTAAAATCTACAAGAAAATCCAATACCTCTACAACAAAAATACAAATAATCCAATTCAAAAATGGGCAAAGAAAATGAACAGATACTTCACCAAAGAAGGCATTCAAGAGGCCAACAGACACATGAGGAAATGCTCACAATCTCTAGCCTTCAGAGAAATGCAAATCAAAACCACAATGATACCATCTCACCCCGGCATTACTGTCAAGAATCAATGAAACAAAAAATAACAAATGTTGGAGAGGATGAGGGGAGATTGGAACACTTATGTACTGATGGTGGGAATGCAAAATGATAAAACCATCCTTCCTTAGAAAGCTAGAAATAAAAATACCATATGATCCAGCAATCCCCCAAAAAACAAACCAAACCCACTGTCATCGAGTCGATTCCGACTCATAGCGACCCCACAGGACAGAGTAGAACTGCCCCATAGGGCTTCCAAGGAGCACCTGGGGGATTCA
Organism: Loxodonta africana; assembly: GCF_030014295.1. Classification (NCBI taxonomy): domain Eukaryota; kingdom Metazoa; phylum Chordata; class Mammalia; order Proboscidea; family Elephantidae; genus Loxodonta; species Loxodonta africana. Next base: position 69,404,514 of record NC_087352.1, read on the forward strand.
ACTGCCAACCTTTTCGGTTAGCAGCTGTAGCTCTTAACCACTACGCCACCAGGGTTTCCTCAGCAATTCCATTCCCAGGAATATATCCTAGAAAAATAAGAGTCATCACACAAATAAATATACGTATACCCGTGTTCATTGCAGCATTGTTCACAATAGCAAAAAGATGGAAACAACGTAGATGCCCCACAACAAATGAATGGATAAACAAGCTGTGCTACATACACACAATAGAGTATTATGCAACGATAAAGAACAAGGATGAATCTGTGAAGCATCTCATAGCATGGGTGAATCTGGAGGACATTATGCTGAGTGAAATAAGTCAATCACAAAAGGACAAATATTGTATGAGACCACTACTGTAAAAACTCATGAAAAGTTTTACATACAAAAAGAAAAAATCTTTGATGGCTATGACAGAGGGGAGGGGTGGGGTGGAAAAACACTTAATAGACAATAGGTAAGTGGTAACTTTGGTGAAGTGTAAGACACTACACAGTACTGGGGAAGCCAGCACAACCTGTACAAGGCAAGGTCATGGTAGCTCCATAAAAAAAAAAAAAAAAACACATCCAAATTCCTTGAGGGACCAAATTTCTGGGCTGAGGGCTGTGGGAACCACAGTCTTTAGGAACATCTAGCTTAATTGGCATAACATATTTTATAAAGAAAGTGTTCTACATTCTACTTTGATGAGTAGCATCTGGGGCCTTAAAAGCCTGTGAATGGCCATCTAGGATACTCCACTGGTCTCATTCCTTCGGGAGCAAGGAAGAATGAAGAAAACTGAAGACACAAAGTAAAGATTAGTCCAAAGGACTAATGGACCACATCTACTATGGCCTCCAGCAGACTGAGTCCAGTATAAATAGATGGTGCCTGGCTACCACCACTGACTGCTCTGACAGGGTTCATAATAGAGGGTCCCAGCCTGAGCTGGAGAAAAACGTAGAAAAAAATTCTAACTCAAAAAGAATGACCAGGCTTGCTGGCCTGACAGAGACTGGAGAAACCCTGAGAGTATGGCCCCTGGACACCCTTTCAGCTCAGTAATGAGGCCACTCCTGAAGTTCACCCCTCAGCCAAGGATTGAACTGGCCCATGTAACAAAACAAGACTGAAGGGGCACACCAGCCGTGGGGCAGGGACTGGAAGGCAGGAAGGAACAGGAAATTTGGTAATGGGGAACCCAGGGTTGAGAAGGGAGAGTATTAACATGTCTTGGGGTTGTTAACCAATGTCATACAACAATATGTATACTAGCTGTTTGATGAGAAACAAGTTTGTTCTGTAAGCCTTCACCTAAAGTTCAATAAAATAAAAGTTGGGTGTAATTTTTTAAACCATATTCTGGAGGAATTTAAGGTTGGGGGTATTGATTTTGCAACTATGTCCTCCCTTTTCCACTGTAAGATCTAATATATCATGTTCACAGAATAAAACACACATTTCCAAACACTACACTTTTCTATTTTAACTCCACACTAATGTTGCTAATATATATATATATATATATTTAAAATGCACCAAAGAAACACAATTTCTAATTATGTTGAATATCATGTACTACATGGCCGTGATTGCCTTGATTCTGTTAGCTCTGATGATGTTTTTAATGAAACCAGTAATTTGGGGCATGGGATTTGGTCTTATGCTACTTCGTACATACAATTGCAAAACATAATAATTCAAGGTGATCTTACCATTGATTCATTATAGGAAACAAGGAGTTATTAAGTGATATAACCTGTTGGTGTGTATTTTACTCTGTTCATATAAACCAGTGAAGCAAGATCAATTTGTTTCTCGGTTGAATTAGTTTTCTTGTGGGCACCTCAAGCATACATTCAAGAACAGCTTCCAAGAAACAAATTTATTTTCCTGAAATGATGGTCTTTATTGGCAACATCTAGTTCTTTTAATTTTACAGTTGGTTTCCCAGTTATGATCTCTGTTTTCACGAAGCATGAGAAAAATCCTAGAACAGTTAAATGTGCTTACCATATAGTTTATAAATTAGTTCCTTCTTCAAATTGGCAAAAGACATAGAATAAAATTACACTCTCACTAACCCAGTCCCTCTTTTCCTGAATCTCCCCAAACAATATAACTATTTGTCATGCATGCCACAGAGCTTGTTCATGACAGATACTAAATTGTCATTGACATATATATGGAGTCCTGGTGGCGTAGTGGTTAAGAGCTACAGCTGCTAGCCAAAAGGTCAGCAGTTCGAAACCACCAGTGGCTCCTTGGAAATCCTATGGGCATTTGGGCAGTTCAGCTCCGTCCTATAGGGTCACCACAAGTAAGAATCAATTTCATGGCAGTGGGTTTTATATATACATACATATATAGAGACAATGAAAGAGAGAGGAGGCAGAAGGGGAGAGACAGAAATAGAGATAAGAGAAAGTGTAAGAGAAGATAGAAGAAAGGAGAGGGAAAGAGGGAGAAAGAGTAGTAAATGAAAAGTTGGAGAACCCCAGTTGTGGTCCTGCCTCAACCATTCATTTTTTTATGTACCTTACAGATACCATGTAACTACCTGGGGCCTCAGGTGTCCAATCTATAATGAAAACCAAAACAAAACAAAAAATCAAACAACATATTTTGAGCTTATCAACTTCCAAAATGTTTGTGAGGTCTGGGAGACAGACAGAAACTTTGAAAATGTAGAACATGCACTGCACATTTAAGGGAGTGCGGTGTTTCTCTCTGATCTCACCAGTCAGCACTAAGATACCTGTGAGCTGTGTTTGGTGCTTCTAACAAAGGAAAAATAAATATTTCTTTCTGGTGCCTTTCTCCTTTTTTTTTTTTTTTAAAGAAAGAAGGAAGGAATTCAGGTGCATTTTAAATAGCTCTTCCAGCTCTGTCAGAAGGGCTAGGTCAGCCCAGGAGGGACTGCCATTAGTGAGTAAGTGAGAAGTGACACATTCTGTCTCTCAAAGGGTTTCTTCGTGGCCACTTTGGTAGCTCTCATTACATTGCCCCAATCCATTAGGACAGAAACAAGGTTACCCCATGAAATGAAATGTTTTTGTGACTAAAGAGGACATGCAGCTCTTTAATCAGTGACAGAACATCTCTTCTGACAAGACTTAGTGATACAGTGTGCTCTGGTCCCACCTCTGCAGCTGAGAAGCAATAGCCCCAGAAAATATCCTCATTAAATAGCTCTTGTTTGATCTATCAAGCCTCCAGTGAAAATAATTATTCTAAATGTTTGATGTAAATATCTACGTCAAATGGAACTTGATCTTACATTTTGCTGATGCCTGATCCATAATAATTCAGCTAATGCCTTCAGATTATGGTGGTAACAGTTGGCTGAATTCAGCCTTTTCAGGGCCTAGGGATTTGTAGAGTTGTAGAAAGTGGGGAAGCACCCAGTCCATCCCCAAAATAAAAGCAGAAACTGTTAGGTGAGGGCAATGTGATGCCTGCCATCTTCTGTCTTAGCAACAGCTTCTTATGGAATCTGAAGTGGTACAGTGACTTGAGACCCTAGAGGAAAAGTGGCCAGCAGAGCAGAGGGTGGCTGACTTGACTATATTTTTAAAGATATTTGTGTAGGTGAATATATGTCAGTATGATAGGTGACATGCATAAAGTGTTAGAAAAGGGACCAATTATAGGAAAATGCTCCATTAGCTGACGGTGGTTTTTGCACAGGTTTTTATACTAAATTGGGAGAGAATAAAAGCTGAGTGTATTAGGTTGCTAGGGCTGCTGTAACAAAGTGTGGGTGACTTATAAGAACAGAAATGTATTATCTCACAATTCTGGAGACTCGAAGTTCAAATCAGTGTGTCGGCAGGGTCATGCTCTCTCTGAAGTCTCTAGAGGAGTATCCTTTCTTCTCTCTGGGAGCCCCGGGTTTTCCTTGACTTGTAGACCATCTTCACATGGCTTCCCTTCCTCTGTCTGTCCTTCTGTTTGCCTTCTAGTCTTTTGAAAGGACCGACCTCAGATTGGGTTAGCAACCACCCTACTCCAGTATGACTTCCCGTTAACTAATTACATCTTCACAGATCCTTTTTCCAAACAAAGGAGCCCTAGTGGTAGAACAGTTGAATTCTGTGCTGCTAACCAAAAGGTTGGCAGTTCAAACCCACCTAGCAGCTCCATGGGAGAAAAGAGCTTGTGAACTGCTCCTTTAAAGATCGCAAACTAGAAAACCCTGTGGGGCAATTCTACTTTGTCGCATTGACTTGCTATGAGTTGAAAATTGACTTGAAGACAACTACCTAACAACGCAACACTTCCACACATGATTATGTTCACAGGTACCAGGAGTTAGTGTTTCAACATATCTTTCTGGAGAACACAATTCACTTCATACCACTGGGTGAATGTAGGTGAAGTGAATTTTACAGTTTTGGAGTTCCAACAGCCTGACTGATAGATAAGAAACATGATGTCCAAAGAACTGAAATGACTTGCACAGAGTTGTACCAGTAGTTACTATTTGTGTCTAAAATCCAGTCAACTGTCTCTTATCTAAGAGTTCTATGAATTTTATAAGCTATTTATACCATAAGTATCAGGACTCTATTTTGAAAACTGACCATTAGCATAGCTATGGCTCATTGCTAGAAATGGTTTGTCCTTAGTTGACAAGTGTTGCTTTGGTGAACCTCTACTGCATTACTGTAGAACCACACCTTGACTATTTCCCTCCTTCCCGCATATTTCTTAAGAACTCAGGGGAGTCTTAAGTATTTTACAGAACAAGTCCTCTCCCTCTGGAGGATGTAGCTGCCAAGAATCAGCCCTAGTTACTGGACATTGCCAAGAATCAACCCTGGTAACTGGTACTTTCCTGCTGGTATTCTGCTGGTCTGCTACTGCTGCTGCTATTGCTCCCAGCCCAAGAGGGCCTCCCAGTGCATCTGAAAGCTGAAAAATCCTCAAGGAGCCAAAATGGAGTGCTCAGTACTTCATCACCTACTCCCACCATCTCTTTCCACACCTCCCCAAGCCCAGAGGCTGAGTGAGGGCCAGGTGTTAAAACATCCCTTCCAAATACTCTTCCCTACTCTCTTCTTTCAGTCCATGGGCAGAGTTGTTCATGTGTATCTGCCATGCCAATTGATGTCCGAGCGTTTCAAACATTCCAGCAGAGAGAAAGGTTCTGAATCTCAGATGGGTCCAGGAAGAGTTCCGTGTGACACAGTGACAACTCCTACCACAAATAACACAGTGAATGCCTTCCAGTAACCCTGTCCCTATTTGAGTCACTCACTACACAGCTTGGCAACATTTGTTCCTCTTGAAAATCCCTTCTCTCTTCTTCATGTGATCATGAGCAAAGAGGTCATTTAAAGGTCTTGAATTTGAGTTTCTGAGTACCGTCTGCAGGTAAATATTAGTTAAACTGCTTTTTTCTTATAGAGTTTATTTCCTTAGTTTTGTGTTCTGAATGTGGATTAATGGGGGAGTATTGCCTACCCAGTATATTTTTATTTATAATCCAAATGGAGGCTCATGTCATGGACAGGGGGATGTGCCCAAATCAGCAAGCCCAACTATTGCTACACTGTCCAATCTCTATCCTGCTCAAAAGGCCATGGAGGATGGACTACAAAATGTTGACATTCCCCAGGTTACTAATCAATCCTCATAGTTACTGACCCCACCATGTATATTTTTCCCCATATTTTTTATATCAGTTTTCCTGATTAAGTGTAGTGATATTTGGTTTTGTAGAAATAAGATTCACTTGGGGCAGGAGAGGGACAATGCCACGAAGAGCACTATTTTTTATAGGCTACTCACATCTCTACCTCAACTTCCTTTTCCAGTCCCAGGCCATGAACTTTTCTGTGAAGAGACACACGCTTGAAATTAAGTGTATGTCACACTATTACCATTGAAATTTCTTCCTCCCGATATGTGCTTCAGTTTATTTTACTTTTATTGTGTGCAGACTCTTCAAAAATGATGCCCATAAAATATAGCACTGCTTTCTCAAAATTGCAGTGTCTTTGAATGAACAAGGCCATAAATAAGCTTTGTGGTTAAACTTCTGTGTTTCAAACATTTGCCCCTTTATCTTTGTCACCACCAAAGGCCTCTCTGGTCTGTCTTCCCTTGTGTCTATGATAAAATGCTTATGCAGCAGTAATCAGTCTTGTCTCTTCCCCTCTTTCCCATCCATTTATTTTTAATTTCCCAGTTTCACAGAACAACCGGTTTGCAAGTAGCCCACCTGGGCTGTGTTCCCATGGGTCTTCCGGAATCAGATTGAAAGAGCGCAATGCCCTAGCGGTCACTTCTCAGCCTTGCCTCATGCTTGCCGTACCTTATTAAATGGACTCCCTTAGCCCACGCATTTCTGATCTACCCACTTAGGGGATAAATAAAGTTGCCACCATCTCCCTTTATCTTGGCACACTTTGCTAAACCCAACCAACTTTCTTGTCTCTGCTGTGAGTGCCTCAATTAGTTCAATCTACTTTGTCTCCCTCATCCCTGTTGCTTCTTAATTTTGCTCATTCCTTCTACTTGATCAACCCAGCTTATAACTGCTACTCTCTTGCAATTTCCTGCCACTGCAAAGTCTCTGTCACTTCCTATATTTATTTTCAGTTTCCCCTTTGTCTTGTTTTAACACATTAAACAGTGGCTAACATTGCAAGGGAAACCCTGGTGGCATAGTGGTTAAGAGCTATGGCTACTAACCAAAAGGTCGGCAGTTCAAATCCACCAGGTGTTCCTTGGAAACTGTATGCGGCAGTTCTACTCTGTCCTATAGGGTACCTATGAGTTGGAATCAACTCAACGGCAATGGTTTTTTGTTTTTTTTTTTTGGTTTAGTATTGAAAGAGCAAACGAAAAATAGATGTAATATTTTAACCTTTACCTTTCAATACTCAATACTTAAGGTATTCATATAAGGTCTATTTTCCCTGTAAACTGGCAGGTCTTTTTTTCTTTCTTTTTTTTTTTTTTTAAATCCTGCGCGTAGGCAAAAAAAAAAAGAGAGAGAGAGAAAATCATCTAGAAATGGATAAGTAAGCTACAGAACACTCAAATATTCTTGGAGTATTTTAAGAACAGCAGCCAATCCCATTTGTATGAGATGTTTCCTCAATTTTGAAGCATTTCCAAAGCATTGCATTGCTTTAAATCACATCATCCCAATTATCTAAACACGAAAATAGGTAAGATTTAGTAACTCAAGAAACAGAAGCAGTATAGGTTTCCAATATCTATGACACTATCAAAACAAGAGCTAGGCTATTTATTTTTCTAAAGAACACAGTAAGAGAAAAATAAATATTTTTACTTCATTTTCTGAATATATAGGTAGAATAAACAGTACAAGTAGCTAGAAGATTTTATTGATTATCTGACTCTGTTGCTCCATGGAGTCCTCATAAAAAAAAAAAAAAATCCTCATAAAGATCATTAATGCTTAAACCCTTGTTTCATTCCCTCTCTTCTCATCATCCTCCAAATTTTCCATACCTATGAAATATATTTAAAAATATGTGAATAAATGAGCCAACATGTGAACTTTACTTATGGACATTTTCCATGTGTTTCTAAGAAAGAGCATACTATATGTGGACTTATTTTTAGATTTCAAACCACTAGGTCAAGTGTTGTTTTTTTTTTTCTTTCTTTTTTTTTAATCCCATAATAATCTCCTTCACAGACTGCAATTTCCAAGTGTTTTTTTGTTTGTTTCTTTTAATGCTCTACTTTTTTTTCAAGTTGCAAAAAAATAATTTCCCTAGCAAAGTGATTAAAAAAAAAAAAATGATTAGCCTCTTAAAATTAGTAACTGAATTTTCTCTCTGTCTTTGTTTTCCCAAACTGCTGGAATACTTTTTGTTTTGTTGTTTTGTTTTGTTTTCAAATCCAAATTTGAATCTTAAAAAAAAACTTTATTCAACATTTCCCTGATTTAGAGCAACTGAAACTCTCACACGGTGGTGGAAAAATAGTACAATGGTGCTTAGCAGTTTCTTAGAAAGTTACATCTACTCTCTGACCCATCAATCCCAGTCCTAGGTCTATATAAACCCCTTGCCATCCAGTCAATTCTACCTCATAGCGACCCTATAGGACAGAGCAGAACTGCCCTACAGGGTTCCCAAAGAGCAGCTGGTGGATTCAAACTGCCAACCTTTTGATTAGCAGATGAATGCTTAACCACTGTACTACCAGGACTCCTAGGTCTATATAAAAAAATACCAAACATAAATGGAAATATGTGTCCACACAAAGATTTGTGCCGGAATGTTCATAGCAGCTTTATTTATAATGGCACCAAACTGCAAACAACCTAAATGTCTATTGAAAGGAAAACACATAAATAAACTGTGATATATTCATAAAATGGAATACTACTAAGCTATTACAAAACAAACGAACTTTTGATATACAGTACACAGATGAGTCTCACAAACATTATGAGGAAAAAAAAGAAGATAGATACAAAGAGTATATACTATATGCTTCCATTTATATGAAGTTACAGAATGAGTACAACTAATTGATGATGACAGAAATTGGAATAGTAGTTACTTCAGGGGAGGGCTGTGGGGTGGAAATTGACTGAAAAGAGGCAGGGTGAAATTTTCTAGGATGATGAAAATGTTCATTTATCAAAACTCTTTGAACTGTACACTGAAGATCCCTGCATTTTACTGTATGCAAATTTAATGTATATCAAAAAAAGGTTTCTGCTCATCATTCATATCATATAAAGAATATAGAAACTTTAGAAAAGTCTGAGGAAAAAAAACTATGTGTCAGGGCGATTTGACTGTTGTTATCTATATACTTAAACACAGAATACAAATTAATGTAACAAGCTAAAACCAATCAACAGGAGCAAAACCCAGATATTTTAATTCCCCTTTAAAGTAATCAAAAATAATAGTGTAACATGGATTTTAGGAGAATAAATATTTAGAGGGATATTGCTCATTAGAAAGAAAGATACAGAATTATAACCTGAATTATTTTAAAATGTCTTCTTTAAGTATAGTGCTTATTGGAAACAGCAACACTTCTTTCCTGACCCTCTACACTTAGTGTTTTCATTCTACCCAATGGTCTGTACTCGGTTGCACTCACTAGAAGCAGCTGACAGACGGTAGTGCCTTAGTGACAAAAGTCAGTCACTGCGTTTTCCTCTTTATCATTCAGTAAGAGGTATCAGACCAACATCCAATGTGCTTACAATCCTGCTCCTCTGATGAGTTCATTTGACCTAAAATGCTAATGGCTTTTAATAACTTAGTGTGTGGTCAGATTTCAGTACCTATTCTTATGCTACAAAAGGAGAGAGATAGGATGGAGGATAATATATACCAAACTTGTGTATACCTCCTAATCACCAGATGTGCATTGATTTTCCAAGCTTTAGACCAGTGCTTAAAAAGCTTCCTTAATCAAGCTCATAACATTCCTGTAGGGCAAACGGTAGCATGAGGGAATTGACTGAAGCAGAACAATACTGTCCCATTTGAAACTAGGACTCTGAATTAAATAGCTATCTAATGGTGTCACTGGGAGGGTGAGAACCACCTTGCATGACACTGTCAGAGGGATTGACACCAAAATGACTGTCTGTAAAATTGTTGTACAGTGTTTTAGCATAAATTTATTATTTTTTATTAAAATATTCCTTTAGTTATAACAAAAACATTTTTGTAAGCCCAGCTTATATGTATCAATATACCTACAAGGCTAAAACTCTATGCTGATTTACTTTTTGAACCTTCTAATGCACTCCAGTCAGAGCAATCATTATCACTCAGTTAATACGACCCTCAATATCACCTGGTTTCATCTTCTTGTGCTACAAGCATGCACTGTTGTTGTCCTTGGTGCTGTGTTTATATAGTCACTGATTTTGTCAAATTTTCTGGTATTTTTAGCTACACTGTTGTGGTAATTAGCATTTGTTATGGATTGAATTGTGTCCCCCCAAAATACTTGTCAACTTGGTTAGGCCATGATTCCTAGTATTGTGTGGTTGTCCTCCATTTTGTGATTGTAATTTTATGTTAAACAGGAGTAGAATGGCATTGTAACACCCTTATCCAGGTCACATACTTGACCCAATACAAAGGGATTTTCCCTAAGGGTGTGGCCTGCACCACCTTTTATCTCTCAAGGGCTAAAAAGGAAAGGGAAGCAAGCAGAGACAGGGGACCTCATACAACCAAGAAAGCAGCTCTGGGAGCAGAGAATGGTCTTTGGACCTGAGTTTCCTGTGTTGAGATGCTCCCAGACCAAGGAAAGATTGATGACAAGGATCTTCCTCCAGAGCCAACAGAGAGAAAGCCGTCCCCTAAAGCTGAAGCCCTGAATTTGTACTTGTAGCCTACTGGACTATGAGAGAATAAACTTCTTTTTTTAAAGCCATCCACTTGTGGTATTTCTGTTACAGCAGCACTAGATGACCAAGACAGTATTTGTGAACTTGGGTCAATCACTTTTTTGAGAATGAAATAGTAATTCAAGGAAAAGGAGGAATGATATATGGGAATTACAATTTGTGAGTAATGTTAGTACAAAAAACATTACTAAAGATTCTGTATGGTCTGGCATGGGAGGAGGTTAGTGGGGCATTATACTACAAGTTAACATACTGGATGACACCAATCCTAGTGATGCCATTGAGCTTTCTATAGTTGAATTTAAAGGGATAGCTACCAAAGAATGACCAGGAACTCAGAAATATATTGATAAGGGTCTTTAAGATAACGTCGAGATTTTTAAAGACCATAGAAATAGTGTGAAATTGCCATATTAAGGTGTTTCTTTCTAATTTTCTCATGTCTCCTTGCTTTCAGATGAAGTTTTTTCAACTCAAAGTTGTACCACTGGTGATTTCTTGTGGATCACATACTTTGGTTATAGTTACACGCAACTGATTGTTTTAAATGGGAAATAGAGAAATTACTTACCCAATAATTGTGGTTTGTTTCTAAACACAGTAGTGAAAAATCAACGTCTATGCCAAAACTATACATTTACTCCAGGATTAAGTGAAATCCTTAATCTGACTGATCCTCCACAATATTTTTAAGTCTGCCTGGGAGCCTGAGAACCCAGGAACCACATGACAGCAGGGGCAGCCCAGGGAGGACAACCCAGGGCCAACCCGGACATCTTCTGACCACCTCTGGCCAAAAGAATTCAAGGGGGGCCCAGACAAGGCCAAGTGTCCAGTGTCTATCCAGTTATTGCAGAGATACTTCAATTTCAATTCAAAATCTTATAGGTATGCCTCTTCCCCAGGCAAATGCTGTGGTCATGTTAAATAACACAGTATATTAGTTATCTATTGTAGCATACTATAGGGTCTCTATGAGTCGGAATCGACTTGATGGCAGTGGGTTTGGCGTTTTTGGTTATTGTAGCATAGCAAATTACCCCAAAATTTACTGGCTAAAAAAAAAAAAAAAAACTTCTATTGTCTTATAATTTCTGTGGGTAAGGAATTCAGAAGTGCCTTTGATGGTCCTGACACAGGGTCTCTCAAGAGACTGAAGTCAAAGTGTTTTCCAAGACTGCAGTCAACTGAAGTCTTGAGCATGAATGAAGACTCTGTTTCCATCATAGCTCACTCACATGACTGTTGGCAGGAGGCCTCAGTTCCGTGACAAATGAACATCTCTATAATGCCATTTGAGTGTCCTCATGACTTCAAACGGTGCAAGTGATCCAAGAGGGACCAAGTGGAAAACCACGATGTCTTTTATGATCTTGTCTCAGAAATCACACATGGTTACTTCTGCCACATTCTGTTCATTAAGAAACAGGGCAAGATTACTCAAAAAGCAAGGTGCACACAGGCCCAGTTGTGCCTTCCTACCAGTCTACAGTGAACAATTTTACCTTTCCTCTACCACATCAGGGATGTGGTGAAATTCATGTGAAATTAATTGCTGTCCACAGATTAGTAAGTAAATACAAATAAACTTGCTCTATGCAAGTCTGTGCATACTGTGCTTACAGGTTAATCCGCCACTGATTAGAGGTGAATCACTAAGTGCAGCTCACACTCAAGGAGAGAGAAATTAGGTTTCACCTTTTAAAGAGAAGACTGTCAAAGAACATGTGTACATATTTTATAAACACCATGCACAGTGATTGGGTTCACCCTTCAATAAGTTTCTGACCTCTGCAAAGATGAAAAAAGGAGTATAACCTGTAAGGTTTCAATAGCAAAACATTGATCTCAACAATAAAACATTGGAAAGTGGTGAAATTAACCACCACTAATTTTTTTTTTTTTTTTTTTTTTAATAAAGGGAAGGGGTTTTTGGGGCTCAGTGGCTAAGAGCTTGCATGCTAATCAAAAGGTGGGCAGTTTGAGTCTAACAGACTCTACTTGGAAACCCTATGGGGCATTTCTATATTGTCCTATAGGGTCACTATGAGTCAGAATTGACTCCACGGCAATAACAGAAACAAAGTAAAGGGAAAAGTCTCTGAGTGGTGCAAATAGTTTGTGCTCGTCTACTAACTTAAAGGTTGGTGGTTCAAATCCACTCAGCACTGGTGTGAAAAGCCTGGTAAATTGCTTCCATAAAGATTACAGCCAAGGAGGCGGGGCCAAGATGGCGGACTAGGTGGACGCTACCGCGGATCCCTCTTGCAACAAAGACTCAGAAAAACAAGTGAATCGATCAAATACATAACAATCTACGAATTCTGAACAACAAACACAGACTTAGAGACAGAAAACGAACAAATACGGGCAGACAGCGATCGTTTTCAGAACTAAGAGCCAGCGTACCAGGCAGGTGACCTTCGGAGCCCGGGCTGGGGCAGAGCCCAGGGGGACAGATGGCACAGACAAGGGGCCCAGCCCTACCCCCCCAAACCTATCCCAGGAGGGAGTCCAGCTGGTTGGCGCGGGCAGCGTAGCGGCCAGCCGGTGGGAGAAACACCCGGGAGGCAGTGACTGATCTTGGAGCGGGTAGAGCAGCGTCCCAGTCGGGGAGCCGTCCCGCCGGGAGTTTGGCAGGAGGCGGGCGAGGCACAAGCGTGGGGATCAGCTATATTTCCCTAAAGTGACCCGGGGGGGGTGCCCAGACGTTCGTGAGGGCCACGCCCACCCAGTTCGCGCGAGCAGTGCGGCGCACCGGAGGGAGAAATCCCCAGGAGGAAGTGACTGGTCTTGGAGCAGGGAGAGCAGCGTCCCAGCTGGGGAGCCGTCCCGCTGGGACCTTGGCGAGAGTGGGCGGGGTGTGAGCGCATTCCCTTGAATAGACTCCGGGGGCGGGCCCAGCTGTTCATGACAGCCACACCCACTCAGTTCGCGCAAGCGGTGCGGCGCACTGGAGGGAGAAATCCCCGGGAGGAAGTGACTGACCTTGGAGTGAGGAAAGTAGTGTCCCAGCCGGGGAGCCACCCTGCTGGGATTCTGGAGGACAGGGGCAGAGCGTGAACGCGGGGATCAGCTCTATATTCTGTGGTGCTACACGCCTAGCTCTCTGATCCCTCCCCCACCCTCCCCAGGAGGCTCCATTAACATCTGAATACCCTGAGCCAGAAGGAGAATTCAGATAGGGATCTGACTGCATTTTTTTTTAGCTGATTACCTAGAAAATCTAGTTTCCCAGTGATGGCTCGGAGACAGCAGTCCATATCAAACCACATAAAGAAACAGACCATGACAGCTTCTCCAACCCCTCAAACAAAAGAATCAAAATCTTTCCCAAATGAAGATACAATCCTGGAATTATCAGATACAGAATATAAAAAACTAATTTACAGAATGCTTAAAGATATCACAAATGAAATTAGGCTAACCGCAGAAAAAGCCAAGGAACACACCGATAAAACTGTTGAAGAACTCAAAAAGGTTATTCAAGAACATAGTAGAAAAATTAATAAGTTGCAAGAATCCATAGAGAGACAGCAAGTAGAAATCCAAAAGATTAACAATAAAATTACAGAATTAGACAACGCAATAGAAAGTCAGAGGAGCAGACTCGAGCAATTAGAATGCAGACTGGGACTTCTGGAGGACCAGGGAATCAACTCCAACATAGCTGAAAAAAAATCAGATAAAAGAATTAAAAAAAATGAAGAAACCCTAAGAATCATGTGGGACTCTATCAAGAAGGATAACTTGCAAGTGATTGGAGTCCCAGAACAGGGAGGGGGAACAGAAAACACAGAGAAAATAGTTGAAGAACTCCTGACAGAAAACTTCCCTGACGTCATGAAAGACAAAAGGATATCTGTCCAAGATGCTCATTGAACCCCATTTAAGATTGATCCAAAAAGAAAAACACCAAGACATATTATCATCAAACTTGCCAAAACCAAAGACAAACAGAAAATTTTAAAAGCAGCCAGGGAGAAAAGAAAGGTTTCCTTCAAGGGAGAATCAATAAGAATAAGTTCAGACTACTCAGCAGAAACCATGCAAGCAAGAAGGGGATGGGACGATGTATACAGAGCACTGAAGGAGAAAAACTGCCAACCAAGGATCATATATCCAGCAAAACTCTCTCTGAAATATGAAGGAGAAATTAAGATATTTACAGATAAACACAAGTTTAGAGAATTTGCAAAAACTAAACCAAGACTGCAAGAAATGCTTAAGGAGATTGTTTGGCCTGATGACCAATAATATCAGGTACCAGCACAATACAAGGTCACAAAACAGAACGTCCTGATATCAACACAACTCAAATAGGGAAAGCACAAAAACAAAGTAAGATTAATTCTAAAAAATAAATAAATAAAATAATACACATAACAGGAAATCACGGAAATCAATAGATAAACGATCACAATAATCAAAAAGAGGGACTAAATATAGGAGGCATTGAACTGCCAGATGGAGAGTGATACAAGGTGATATACAGCGATACAAGTTAGGTTTTTACTTAGAAAAATAGGGGTAAATAATAAGGTAACCACAAAAAGGAATATCAATTCCATAACTCAAGAAAAACGTAACGACTCAACAAACATAAAGTTAAACACTATGAAAATGAGGATCTCACAATCGACTAAGAAAAACATCTCAGCACAAAAAAGTATGTGGAAAAATGAAAAGGCCAACAACACACATGAAAAGGCATCAAAATGACAGCACTAAAAACTTATTTATCTATAATTACGCTGAATGTAAATGGACTAAATGCACCAATAAAGAGACAGAGAGTCAGGGACTGGATAAAGAAACACGATCCATCTATATGCTGCCTACAAGAGACACACCTTAGACTTAGAGACACAAACAAACTAAAACTCAAAGGATGGAAAAAAATATATCAAGCAAACAATAAGCAAAAAAGAAGAGGAGTAGCAATATTAATTTCTGCCAGAATAGACTTTAGACTTAAATCCGCCACAAAGGATAAAGAAGGACACTATATAATGATAAAAGGGACAATTGATCAGGAAGATATAACTATATTAAATATTTACACACCCAATGACAGGGCTGCAAGATACATAAATTTTAACAGAATTGAAAAGCGAGATAGACACCTCCACATTTATAGTAGGGGACTTCAACACACCACTTTCGGAGAAGGACAGGACATCCAGTAAGAAGCTCAATAGAGACACGGAAGACCTACTTACAACAATCAACCAACTTGACCTCATTGACTTATACAGAACTCTCCACCCAACTGCTGCAAAATATACTTTTTTTTCTAGTGCACATGGAACATTCTCTAGAATAGACCACATATTAGGTCACAAAACAAATCTTGGTAGAATCCAAAACATCGAAATATTACAAAGCATCTTCTCAGACCACAAGGCAATGAAGCTAGAAATCAATAACAGAAAAACTAGGGAAAAGAATTCAAATACTTGGAAAATGAACAATACCCTCCTGAAAAAAGACTGGGTTATAGAAGACATCAAGGAGGGAATAAGGAAATTCTTAGAAAGCAACGAGAATGGAAATACTTCCTATCAAAACCTCTGGGACACAGCAAAAGCAGTGCTCAGAGGCCAATTTATATCGATTAATGCACACATACAAAAAGAAGAAAGAGCCATAATCAGAGAACTGTCCCGAAAACTTGAACAAATAGAAAGTGAGCAACAAAAGAACCCATAAGGCACCAGAAGAAAACAAATAATAAAAATTAGAGCTGAACTAAATTAATTAGAGAACAGAAAAACAATTGAAAAAATTAACAAAGCCAAAAGCTGGTTTTTTGAAAAAATTAACAAAATTGATAAACCATTGGCCAGACTGACTAAAGAAAAACAGGAAAGGAAACAAATAACCCAAATAAGAAACGAGAAGGATCACATCACAACAGAGCCAAATGAAATTAAAAGAATCATTTCAGATTACTACGTAAAATTGTACTCTAACAAATTTGAAAACCTAGAAGAAATGGATAAATTCTTGGAAAAACACTACCTACCTAAACTAACACATTCAGAAGTAGAACAACTAAATAGACCCATAACAAAAAAAGAGATTGAAACGGTAATGAAAAAACTTCCAACAAAAAAAAGTCCTGGCCCAGACGGCTTCACTGCAGAGTTCTACCAAACCTTCAGAGAAGACTTAACACCACTACTACTGAAGGTATTTCAAAGCATAGAACAAGACGGAATACTACCCAACTCATTCTATGAAGCTACCATCTCCCTGATACCAAAACCAGGTAAAGACATTACAAAAAAAGAAAATTTTAGACCTATATCCCTCATGAACATAGATGCAAAAATCCTCAACAAAATTCTAACCAATAGAATCCAACAACACATCAAAAAAATAATTCACCCTGACCAAGTGGGATTTATACCAGGTATGCAAGGCTGGTTTAATATCAGAAAAACCATTAATGTAATCCCTCACATAAATAAAACAAAAGATAAAAACCACATGATCTTATCAATAGATACAGAAAAGGCATTTGACAAAGTTCAACACCCATTTATGATAAAAACTCTTACCAAAATAGGAATTGAAGGAAAATTCCTCAACATAATAAAGGGCATCTATGCAAAGCCAACAGCCAATATCACTCTAAATGGAGAGAACCTGAAAGCATTTCCCCTGAGAACGAGAACCAGACAAGGATGCCCTTTATCACCACTCTTATTCAACATCGTACTTGAAGTCCTAGCCAGGGCAATTAGGCTAGACAAAGAAATAAAGGGTATCCAGATTGGCAAGGAGGAAGTAAAGCTATCACTATTTGCAGATGACATGATCGTATACGTGGAAAACCCTAAGGAATCCTCCAGAAAACTACTGAAACTAATAGAAGAGTTTGGCAAAGTCCCAGGTTATAAAATAAACATACAAAAATCACTTGGATTCCTCTACATCAACAAAAAGAACACCGAAGAGGAAATAACCAAATCAATACCATTCACAGTAGCCCCCAAGAAGATAAAATACTTGGGAATAAATCTTACCAAGGATGTAAAAGACCTATACAAAGAAAATTATAAAACTCTGCTACAAGAAATTCAAAAGGACATACTTAAGTGGAAGAACACACCCTGCTCATGGATAGGAAGATTTAACATAGTAAAAATGTCTATTCTACCAAAAGCCATCTATACATATAACGCACTTCCAATCCAAATACCAATGTCATATTTTAAGGGGATAGAGAAACAAATCACTAATTTCATATGGAAGGGAAAGAACCCCCGGATAAGCAAAGCATTACTGAAAAAGAAGAAAGTGGGAGGCCTCACTCTACCTGATTTCAGAACCTATTATACAGCCACAGTAGTCAAAACAGCCTGGTACTGGTACAACAACAGGCACATAGACCAATGGAACAGAATTGAGAACCCAGATATAAATCCATCCATGTATGAGCAGCTGATATTTGACAAAGGACCAGTGTCAGTCAATTGGGGAAATGATAGTCTTTTTAACAAATGGTGCTGGCATAACTGAATATCCATTTGCAAAAGAATGAAACAGGACCCATACCTCACACCATGCACAAAAACTAACTCCAAATAGATCAAAGACCTAAACATAAAGACTAAAACGGTAAAGATCATGGAAGAAAAAATAGGGACAACCCTAGGAGCCCTAATACAGGGCATAAACAGAATACAAAACATTACCAAAAATGATGAAGAGAAACCAGATAACTGGGAGCTCCTAAAAATCAAACACCTATGCTCATCTAAAGACTTCACCAAAAGAGTAAAAAGACCACCTACAGACTGGGAAAGAATTTTCAGCTATGACATCTCAGACCAGTGCCTGATCTCTAAAATCTACATGATTCTGTCAAAACTCAACCACAAAAAGACAAACAATCCAATCAAGAAGTGGGCAAAGGATATGAACACACATCTCACTAAAGAAGATATTCAGGCAGCCAACAGATACATGAGAAAATGCTCCCGATCATTAGCCATTAGAGAAATGCAAATTAAAACTACGATGAGATTCCATCTCACTCCAACAAGGCTGGCATTAATCCAAAAAACACAAAATAATAAATGTTGGAGAGGCTGCGGAGAGATTGGAACTCTCATACACTGCTGGTGGGATTGTAAAATGGTACAACCACTTTGGAAATCCATCTGGCATTATCTTAAACAGTTAGAAATAGAACTACCATACAACCCAGAAATCCCACTCCTCGGAATATACCCTAGAGATACAAGAGCCTTCACACAAACAGACATATGCACACCCATGTTTATTGCAGCTCTGTTTACAATAGCAAAAAGCTGGAAGCAACCAAGATGTCCGTCAACGGACGAATGGGTGAATAAATTGTGGTATATTCACACAATGGAATACTACGCATCGATAAAGAACAGTGACAAATCTCTGAAACATTTCATAACATGGAGGAATCTGGAAGGCATTATGCTGAGTGAAATTAGAGGCAAAAGGACAAATATTGTATAAGGCCACTATTATAAGATCTTGAGAAATAGAAAAAACGGAGAAGAACACATACTTTTGTGGTTACAAAGGGGGGAGGGAGGGAGGGAGGGAAAGGGTTTTTTACTGATCAATCAGTAGATAAGGACTGCTTTGGGTGAAGGGAAAGACAACACTCAATACAAGGAAGGTCAGCCTAATTGGACTGGACTAAAAGCAAAGAGGTTTCTGGGATAAAATGAAAGTTTCAAAGGTCAGCAGAGCAGGGGCTGGGGTCTGGGGAACATGGTTTGAGGAGACTTCTAAGTCAACGGGCAAAATAATTCTATTATGAAAACATTCTGCATCCCACTTTGAATTGTGGCGCCTGGGGTCCTAAATGCCAACAAGCGGCCATCTAAGATACATCAATTGGTCTCAAACCACCTGGAGCAAAGGCAAAGGAAGAACACCAAGGCCACACAACAACTAAGAACCCAAGAGACAGAAAGGGCCACATGAACCAGAGACCTACATTACCCTGAGACCAGAAGAACTAGTTGGTGCCCGGCCACAATCAATGTCTGCCCTGCTAGGGAGCACAACAGACAACTCCTGAGGGAGCAGGAGGCCAATGGGATACAGACCCCAAATTCTCATAAAAAGACCATACCTAATGATATGAATGAGACTAGAGGAATCCCAGAGACAATGCTCCCCAGAACTTCTGATGGCACAGGACAGGAACCATCCCCGAAGACAACTCATCAGGCATGAAAAGGACTGGTCAGCCGGGGGGAGAGAGAGGCTGATGAAGAGTGAGCCAATTAAATTAGGTGGACACTGGAGAGTGTGTTGGCAACTCTTGACTGGAGGGGGGATGGGAAGATAGAGAGAGAGGGAAGATGGCAAAATTGGCACGAAACGAGAGACTGAAAGGGCTGACTCAATAGGGGGAGAGCAAGTGGGAGAAGGGAGTAAGATGTATGTAAACCTACATGTGACAGACTGATTGGAATGGTAAATGTTCACTTGAAGCTTAATAAAAATTAATTAAAAAAAAAAAAAAGATTACAGCCAAGAAAACCCTATGAAGCTGTTCTGTAACACATGGGGTTGCCATGAGTCAGAACTGAATTAATTACAACACGTTTGGTCTTTGTTTGTTTTTTTTTTTTTTTTTGTAGCAAACAGAGAGGGAAGTCATCCTTTGGACTAAAAGTAGGATGAAGCGACTGACGTGAATGAGGCAAATGCATCAGGTACAAATTAAGGGGCACAAAACTAGTGAAAAATGATTGTTTTGTATTAATTTTGACTTAAACAAAGAAATATAGCATCAAAATATTATTTATCTTGATTAATCAGTTTTTGCTGCCTCACCCCCAGTCCTCCTTAAAGCTCATGCCAGAAGCAAATGCCTTATTTGCTTCACTCTTTACCCTCCTCCCAGCCCCATTCTCTCAAATTTTCCTCTGTTTGTATATTAGCTGCTCAAGGGCATTGCTTCCACTAGTCTGAAATTAGCAGAAACTCAGTACGCTAGAAATGGACTAGGGGTAATACCGGAGAGCAGGAGAACTGTCAGGCTTGATGTCAGGTGACGTGGGTGGCCAGCAGGTCCTACACTAATTAGCTGGGGGACCTTAAGAAAGTTATTTCACTCTTCTGTGTGTCAGTTTCCTTGTGATAAATTAGAAAAGACTGAAGTTGTATTTGCTAAAGCCCAGTAAAGAGTGAGCTTTTTTTGATGTACCCGGCAGAAAGCCTGAGAGTACCAGATGACATTTTTCCTTCCATTGAACCTATCATCTGTAGCTAGAGACCTGCAATCCATTACTCTTCAGGGTACAGCTAATGCCTTTCCTATGTGATTGTTGTTTTCAATTTTAATTTGGAATCATTCTTCTTGCAGTCATTTGGCGAGTTTGCCCAATCTTGCTCTGGGATAGTAATCAGGGCATGATGCAGTATTGGTATCATTTGCTATTTTCATTAAAATGCCCTGAGGACTTCCAGCATTTGATGCCAACAAATTTAAATTATTAATTTTATTACAACAAGAATTGTATAATGGCAGAGTTACTGAAATGCTTTTTAAATTGTTTTTTAACTAGAAAAAGAGAATTTGGACACTTGGGAAGTAATGAAAAAGTGAGATAGCACTTTTAAATAAAGTCAGGTAAGGGAGTATATTTTTTTAATATTCAATATTCACAAATCATTGGACTTAGATGAGTTATTAATGCAAATACTGAACAACATCATACAAAAGTAATAATGAAGGAATCAAGTAATAATAAATAAAAATTATGTCACAGACATGTAAGAGAAAAGGAAACTGTGATCTCACTAATTAAGAATCTTTTAATTGATTCCATTTCTTAATTAAAAATTGCATTTTCAAAATGCTTAGGTAAAAATCTACTGTAAGCAGGAGGTATAAAGTCAAAAGGTAAGAAAAGGATTCACGGCCCTGTTTCGGAATGGTCTTGGATAAATCACAGAATCCAGTTTGAAACTGCACTTGAAAAATGGGGACATTAGCCACCCCCCAACCCCCGCAAGGAGTTTTTGCTTAAATAAGGTGTTGTGCATGAAAGCAATGTGTAAACTCTGAAATACTCCACATATGTGGAGAATTTATAATTGTTTACATATTCACCCCTGTCAATTAATATTATTGGGAGTCCTAAGATGAAGTCACAGATGAAAGAATGATGGAATTCTAATATGACTTTATCCATCAGATAACTCAAAGTTGGCCTTGACAACTACAGGTGCATAGGTTTTACTTTTATTTAGAGTGATGTGATGAGCTCTGTAATAAATGTTAGTGTCATGGAAGTTTTCAGCAATTCTTGTCAGTATGTCAGTATTGTGTTCGTTAGATGCTTTAACAAGAAGAGGCTCAGCTGGCAGACACACCAGCAAATCAGTCATCAAAATTTAACGGGGTCACTGTGAGCCCAATTCTCCACAATCAGCCACCTTATGCTCCCTTCCCAGTTCTGTTTTATCAATCCCTCATCATAAATCCCTCTGAGTGTGGAAAAGACTCAGCAGTTGATCTGCTGATCTAAAGAAAGAGTGGAGCCATATACTTGGTGTAGTAAACTTCATTCCTGAAAGGAATTCAGAGGCCTACTTATTCGTGTAAAATAGGTGTGGGAGATGTTGGAGGTTGCAGAGACATAATCGGAAAATTAAATCAAGGGTGAGAATTTGGTGGAAACATTCATGGGGGACTGATGAGGTAAAGGCCATAAAGACTAGAGGACTAGAAAATGGCACGGAGAGAGAGCAACTAAGAATTGTGAAAGGAACATAAATGCAAGTGGAATTGGCAAATGCCACCTCTTCACATTCCTTTTCATTGCAAGGAGAACCTGAGTAAAAAAAGAAGTTAGTGAGAGCCAGAGCCATACTTTATAAACGGGGAAAGACCATTAAACTTTAAAGTGATGTTCTGATGGTATGTTTGAATCTTTTGTTTGTGGATGTTGTGGATTCAGGACCCAGATAGAGCAATAGGACACAAAGACACCCTATTCCCACAGAGAATAGCCAGGGACTGCTAATAGGGAAATTCATTTCACTAATATGACACTGCATGACGAGTACCCCTGAGAAGAAAAATCATGTTTTTGATAACATGATTGCTTACCAGATCATCTTGTAAGGAAAGCAGTGGGTCTATATATGTCTGTGAACTAAAATCACTTTCCTTTTTCTTCTAGACTCTATATAGACATTAATGAATTCCATAGAACCATTTGGAATAATGTAATATCTAAAATTTATTGAGTACCGATCATGCAACAGGCTTCATAGTAACTTCTTTCCATTTATGACCTCATTTAAGTCTCACTAAAACCGTAAGCAGAATTCCTGGGTGATGCCAACAGTTAATGCACTCCATGGCTAGCAGAAAGGCCTAGTGATCTACTTTTGAAAAATGAGCCATTGAAAACTCTGTAGGGCACAGTTCTGTTCTGACACACACAGGGTAGCCGTAAGTCAGAATGGACTCGATGGCAACTGGTGCTGGTACAACCTTCTATAGTAAGCAGCATTCTCTTCATTTTACAGACGAGGCAACTGAGACTCCTGAAGAGCGTGTAGTGGAGAGGGACTTGAACAAAATCAGATGGACTCAAAAGCCCACTTTACAGTCTTGTCCTGGGTCTTAAGGAGGAACCTGGACACATATGTGCTCCTGTGGAGTGGGTGAAGTTTCTCTGGAGGTGGGAGGATGGAGCTTTATCTGGCTGAGGAGCTAGCGCGGTGGTTCTTATGAGCTGATCTATAGATTAAGGTAAGGATAACCAGGTCAGGGGTAAATGCAGCAGACAATATCCACTTTTCAAAGGGTGAAATCTTGAAATAGCTTTCCTGGGGAGTACTGAGGAACAGTCTAAGCCTTTTACCTCCTATACAGTACACGCAGTCCCCGGGTCACGAACAAGATCCGTTCCTGTGTCTTTAAGTCAAATTTGTAGGTACGTCACAACAGGTGCATACAGTTCTTACTTAGTTTTACTTTAGTGCAAGGCCAAAACCTTTCCAATGGTTTAAAAGCTGCATGTGCAGCAAGCGAAGGTGATTGTGATGAAAAATTTCTTGCAAGTAGGAGCTGGTTCAGTCACTCAAAGTGAGGGCAAATTTACATAATATTAAAGAGCAAGTATAAGTCGCCTGTAAGTTAGATGTTCTTAACCCCAGGACTGCCTGTAATTGTCTCCTGAGGGCACTCTGAACCTTTAGTCTGACAGCTCTTGCATCCTTATAGACTGGACTGATGGAAACCATGGAGACAGGGCAGACAAAGGAGAGTTGGGTCTGCCTGGCCCCCGTCCTGGAAAGGAGGGAATGCTGAGATTCTGATGGAACTCAGAAAAGAAATCTGGATGGTCTTCCACATGCACAGAAAAATTCAAGACCTGACTGCACAGGAGGTGGTCATTGAAAGAGAAGTAAAACCAAGCTTCCAGGTTAACTAAAGGCCGCTTTCATAGGGCCCAGAATACTGAAGTTACCTTCCAAGAGCTCATGAAGTTTGTTGATACCAGTTTTCTACTAACTGGGTTAACCAAAGGCCTCTTTCATAGGGCACAGAATACCGCAATTACCTTCTGAGAGCTAATGAAGTTACTTGCCGATAGCAGTTTTCTGGTAGCTGGCTTTTTTGCTAACTTCTATGCGTGCATCTTTTGTTCTTAAGGAGAAAGTGGTAGCAGTTACCAATCTCTGTAGCTGTCTACCTCACTTATTTCCCTGCTACAGTTTCAATCTCAGGTTCGGATTTTCTGATGACCACTGAAAGATCTTTCCATGCTTCCTTCTCATGTGAATGCCTATCTGCCTGCACTACATCATTTCCAACTAGATTTGACACAAGTTTACCACTCATAGCAAGTTCTTCTTACTTTCCCTAACCCTAGACTGAACATCTGCCTTGTCTATTGGCAAGGTTAATACATCCCACTTTGGCAAATGTAATATGCTCTCTTAGTATCATACTCAGAGATAGGATTTGGCTTGCCATTTGTGACAATTGTGCTGTATTACATCAAGGAAATATGCATTCAATACTGGTATAGATAATGTGCTATTGTTATTATATGAGTTCCATGCCACTGACCGCTGTACTACTTTCAAATTTCAATGCAGGCATTCTTCTTCTACGTGTAGCAAGATAACAACTCTTATTTGTCTTCCTGTAACAGAAAATTTTGCCATCCTTTATTTCATTTGAAACTTTTTTTATTGTTTTATAACATTTGATTTCTGTGGTCAGAACCATATCTTGTGTACAGTATAGCCCTAGTGCCTAGCACAGTGCCAGGGATATCATAGGTACTCAATGGATATTGGCTGAATGAATAAATGAACCTTGTCAGAGTCTTCTTAAATTTTAAACAAATTATAGTTGCTGACACACTCTCACACACCTTTTTTATAGCATACTTTTTCTTCTCAAAGAACTTTAGTATGTTACTTGATTTATCATTAGAGAAATCATATTACTATGTAAAAAATATGTGTAACTCTAGAAACTTATAGCTATTGTCAAAGCCCAATAAAAATGGAAAAGACTCCCTTGAAACGGAAGTGCAATTAGTATCCAAGAGGTGGTTTTTAAATATGGGAACATTGATTTTTCTCTACTTTTTAATCCCTCACAACTTCCATTGCATGGAGTGAAGAGTTTATAACCCAGAATTGATGGGTAAAGTTTATATGTTCAAAGCCTCTGCCTCAGAAGATTTTGCTTTGGAAGGTTTCTCCTTCCTAAAGCAATCTTAAAAAAAGAAAAAGAAAAAAACTGCTGAGTCAATTCTGACTCATAGTGACCCTATAGGACAGAGTAGAACTGCCCTTTATGATTTCCAAGGAGCACCTGGTGGATTTGAACTGCCGACCTTTGGTAGCAGCCAAGCTCAGCAATCTTAAGGTTCTCTAATTCCAAATTATGGAATCGTGGAAAGTTAAACTGAAATTTGAAATTCAGTCTACAGAAATAAATACAAGCCATCCTTGTGATGTTTATCTAAAATATGACTATTTCCCAAAACTTCTGCTTTTATCTGTTTTAGCAAGATAACCACTCACGGGTTAAACACAACCTACATGCTATTGCTCTTCACACACAAACCCCCTCCACCACTGATATGCCCTGAATCCCAATGTCTGGCCAACCATATTACATCATTAGTAATCAAGCATCATCCCAAGAAGTGAGCATAATCAAAAGCTAAATCATATAAATATGTCTTACTCTCTGCTCTGATGTCGGCCAAGTTCCACTTCTGGTGGGTGGCCAAGGGGAACGGGTGCCAAAGGCATATGGCTATGGGCACCGTTGTGCCAGAAAGATGTCAACACGTTGGAAAGGATTCAGCAAAGAGTAGCGGGGGTGATTAAGGGGTTGAGAAATTTACTTATGAGGGAGATTAAGAGAGTTAAATGTGTATACATTGGCTAAGCAATATATAGGAGGCAGCAGAGATGGAGATAATTTGAAGTGTCGACAAGTTCGTACAAGGATTTAGTGGCATGTAAGCCAGAGGGAATATGAAGTTTTGGGAAAGGGAGTAGCTGAAAATAAGAACAAAAAAACAGAGTCTAATTTTCATCCACCTTTCTTAAGAATACATTGATTTAAAGTAAGAGCATTTTACAACATCAGTTGCAAGCCTAGTCATAGATAAAAGGGCTAAAAGAACACGAAAATAAGCCAGTTTGACCTGGGGCTTAAGGTGTAAATGACAAAGTATATTTTCCCTGTTCCCTCCCCTTTTGTGGTACCATCACTAAGGACATGCCTGCTGCCTTCTTCAACTGTCAAGAGTTCCTTAACCATACTCAGAAGCAGTAGTCACTCAGGGTTCAACCCTTCCTTTTCTCTCTTCCCATCAACATCTCACCATTCCTGATTCCTTTCCCCAGGGGTGTCCAACACATAGTGAGCACCCAAAACAGGGTGGCTATATATTTTTAATAGCGTTATGGCAATACTATTCACACACCTTGGACTTTGTCCGTTTAAAATGTGCAATTTAATGGCTTTTAGTTATTCAGAGAGTTGTACATTCCTTTCCCCAATCAATTTTGTAACAACTTCTATTACCCTAAAAAGAGACCTCACTTCTTTTAGCTGTGATCCTCCAGCCCCCAGAAACATATGTCTAACTCAACAAACTTATAGACATTGTCAGATCCCAATAAAAACAGAAAAGACTCCCCTAATGTGATAGCCATAAAATCAGTACTTTGATGGGGATCCAGGAGGTGGTTTGTCCATATGAGTGAATTCATTTACTCTGCTTTTGAATGCCTCACAACTTTGATTAAAGGAGGTGAAGAGCTTATAACCCCACATTTCTTCAACCATAGGCAACCAATAATCTATCTTCTGTCCCTGTAGATCTGCCTATTCAAATAAATAGAATCATACAATATGTAGTCCTTTGTTACTGGCATGTTTAAATTAGTGTAATTTTTTTTTAGGTTCATCCTTACTGCAGCATGAATCAGTATTTACTCCTTTTTAGAGCAGAATAATATTCCATTGCATGGATATTCCACATTTGTTTATACATTCATTAGTTAATGGAAGTTTTAAATTATTAATAAAGATTATCATATAATCTTTCTCCCCTGGGAACTGCCTGACCATTTATTTTAATCGTGTAATTCATACTAGAATATTATGAGATGATTCCATCACGGACCGATTTGACTGGCAACTATCAACTGTGTGCAATCAAACGAATGATGAGTTTCCAGGTTGAGTTTTGGTGGAGATATCCTTGGTTAGTTAGTCCAGTGGCTCCTGATGTCTAAGGGCTTGGACATATTGTATTTGCAATTACTTAATTTCAGAGGAATGTATAGACACAGTATTTCTCTCTGGCCTTCATCCTTCAGTCCTTTCCAAGAAGAATGTACAAGGTACTGTAGCGGAGGTTGGGAGAAGCATTCCCACTCTTCTAGCAGCAGTGAAGCGAGTGTCCAGCTGTCTTCTCTCGGTGAAGATTTCCTTCTAACAAAGTAGTGGAAGAGATGTAAAAAGCACAAATTTTGGAATGTTTTACAAATGGGCTCAAATGATATTTCAACCCTTAATAGCGGTGTAACCTTGGGAAAATTATTTAAAATTCCTGACACCCAGTTTATTCATGAGGGCAAAGAATCATAGAGCATTATGTTTTTGTTGTTAGCTACTCATGATGACCACATACACAACAAAAGGAAACTCTTTCCGGTCCTGTGCTACCTCATGATCCGTTGCAAATTAAACCATTGTGATCTACAGGATTTTCAGTTTCTGATTTTTGGAAGTAGACCACCAGGCCTTTCTTCCTAGTTATCTTAGTCCAGAAGTTTTGCTGAAACCTATTCAGCATCATAGCAACATGCATTGACAGACAAGTGGTGGTACATGAAGTATGTTGGCTGGCAATTAAACCTGGGTCTCCTGCAGGGCAAGGCAAGAACTCTACCACTGAATAACCAGCACTGTAGTGAAACTTAAACAACATACGAGAGTACCTGGTGCATCAAACCAAAAAAACCAAACCCAGTGCCGTTGAGTCGATTCCGACTCATAGTGACCCCATAGGACAGAGTAGAACTGCCCCATAGACTTTCCAAGGATAGCCTGGAGGATTTGAACTGCTGACCCTTTGGTTAGCAGCCGTAGCACTTAACCACTAAGCCACCAGGGTTTCCTGACCTGGCACATAAAGTAGGGGCTTAATGATGTTAGTGGATTTTGAACAAGGTGTGATCCTCCAAGGAGGAATATGAAGGCAGGAAAAGGATTAACAGAGATAACAATAATTTATAATGCATCACACATATAAGAAGAAAATAACAATAATAGTAGCCATTTAATAGCTCTAAAAAAAAAGAAAAAAAAATTTTTTTTTTTATATACTGGGTGTTGTTACCAAGCTTTTCTCATATATTAACTCTTAGAGTAATCCTCTGAAGTACAACCTATTATTATCTTCATCTATTAACACAGTGGTTTTCCTCAAAGTCACTCAGCTTGTCATAGGTGGGATATGCATGCAGGTAAAAGGTTTGGGAACTGAACTCCTAACACCACACCCTGCTGCTGAGCTCCTGGTTTTTCCTTGAGGACCCAGGTCAGGTGTACTGTGATCTGAATGACATTTCCAGGTCTTGGATCTAAAAAGAACCTCCTTCATCAATAATCAGTTTCTTAACTGATGCATTTTAGCTGTCATTGTTAATTTGAAACATGTTGTTTTAAGTTACTGCTTTTTTCTCCCTGTGATAGTCCCAACTTTACAACTCTGTCTTTTCCCATGTTAAAGTGCAAGAAAAGATATTGGTAAAAATTGAG
The DNA here is from genome assembly GCF_030014295.1 of Loxodonta africana. NCBI lineage: Eukaryota > Metazoa > Chordata > Mammalia > Proboscidea > Elephantidae > Loxodonta > Loxodonta africana. The sequence goes on from NC_087352.1 coordinate 69,433,229, forward strand.
CTGTTCATCTTTTTCAGAGTTGTCTTTTTGTATGCCATCTTTCATTGCTATAAACTCGCAAAGAGAAGCAGGTGGTGAGGATAAAAATATTTTAGAATTCACTTTTCGAGCCAAGAGTCACCTACATTTCATTTGAACCAAATAGGAAACTGGCAAAAAAAAAAAAAAAAATACTTCCCTTCTATTCATACCTGGTCAGTTTCCAACAACCTAGTTAGAGACAGATCCCCCATTTCTGGATTATTAGCATATATCCTCCTGACCCACAGACTCTGTTGCCATAGACCCTGCTGCTAGGAGAGCCTTTGTATAACTTGTTAACATCCACTCCTCCACACAAGCACTTTCAATGCCCTCCTTCTGCCCAAAATATGTAACTTCAAACTCCTGACATTTCACCTTGCCCTCCTCATCCACACCCTAACATATTGCTCTGCTTCAACCAGACAAATCTTGTCACTGTCTCCTAAACATGTCACCCTCACATCTGCTCTCATAACATTAGGCATCTCCCCCTTAAACATACACACATGCATGCACACCAACAGTTGAAGAAAGGTACCATTAAATATCATTTTTTGTTGTTGTCTCTTCCTCTCCTCAGCTCTGCTGATAAGTCTCTAACTCCCTCAACCTGGAATATTCTCTACCTAATCCCTTCCATAGTTGGTACCAACCTGCTTAGAATTTGACTGTTTTTTAATTATAAGTCACTTTGAGGGACTGGGTTAAATTATATTTCAGAAACTAGGCTGGGGGTTCAACAGGTATTCAACATCTTCTATGTGAGTAATTGATTCATCAAACTCATATCAATGGCTTGAGATCAAATGTCATCTGTTTTGTGTAGCCTTCATGGACCTCAACTCAGTTCCCTCTGCACACAGGAGAAAAGTAATTTCTCCTTCTGCACTCCCATAGTGATGTGACTTATACATCATTCTACCACAGAAGAGGAACTATAGCCAAAATGCTCCTTTGAAGCAAGGATAGCAAAACTTTTATCTCATTTAGTTTGAACATGCTATCAGGAGGGACCAATCCCTGGAGAAGGATGTCAAGCTTGGTAAAGTACAGGGTCAGCCAAAAAGAGGAAGGCCCTCAAGGAGATGGATTGACACAGTGGCTGCAACAATGGACTCAAACATACGCACTACTGTGCGGATAGCAAAGGACAGGCCAATGTTTCATTCTGTTCTACATAAAATCTCTATGAGTTGGAGGTGACTCAACAGTACCTAACAACAACAACAACAACCACTGCAGATAAAAAAAGCACCCTGTAATTTAGTTATTTTAACAAAAATATTTTCCCCAAATGGACTATGCATTTCTTGAAGGTAGGGGTCCTGCTCTCTCACCTTGTATCACCAAGGCCTCCACACCTAATACTTAATATGCTGCTAAACAATTCTTTTGGATCTAACTCAATTAAAAGAGCAGAACTCTAAAAGCAGAAGATTGAATGTGTTGAACTGGGTCCAGGGGTAAAGAAGTTGGAGTAGCTCAGATGTACAAGGCACTTCTCCTTTTCATACATTGCTTTAGATTTCCTCTTTATCCAAGACTCACTGTGCCAAATCAGGCTCGTGATTAAGATCAGCTCTACTGGGAAATCAGCAGAGAATTGGAGAGTGTTTGAAAAGGGCCTTGCTGTCCAAAGTTTGCAATACTAGAAAACAACTGTTATGGTTCTATTGTTTTATTTTTGCATCCTTTAAATTAAAGGGCAAGGTTTGAAAAATCATAGAATTTAAAAAAGAATTTCAGTACAAAGAGAAAACTTCAGGAACCATTTTCTTTTGAAATAAGGTGAGTTGTCGACTGCACAGAACTCTGTGTGTTTGATGCTTGGACCAGCTTCAGGGGCCACTTAGCCCACATCAACTTTTTCAGATGTAAAAGACTTATTCTGCCATCAGGCAGGACTGTGTATATAAACTGACTCTATTTTTGAGAACCACTTTCAGACCCACTTAAACCAAAAAACCCAAACCTATTACCTTTGAATCGATTCCAACTCACAGAGATCCTTAGGGAAGAGCAGAACTGCCTCATATGGTTTCTAAGACTGTTGATTTCCCTGCGCCTTAAAGAGATCCTGCTGAGCACTCTGAGCCATTCTCCCAGCCTTGGAGAAGGAATAAATTCACAGTTGGGGGAAAAAATAATCTCCCAGCTCCACTAACCTGGAGAGCTCAGGACAGGAGTGGCTCCTGTCCAGGCACAAATGATCCGTGGACTTTGAATACCTTCCCCCCTCCCCCGCATGGACCTGTGTGGGCCTATTTCAAGAGAATAGGCCCTTGTTGGCAGACTGCAACTGTGTGATGGAGAGGTCGGTGTTTGATGCTTGACACTGTTTTGCCTATTAAACAGGGTCCTCACCTATCCACATCGGGGCCTAAGGATTAGTGGCTCCACTGCCTTCTTCAGAGCATAGTGCCCTCCTGCAACCACATACCAGTACCTACAACAATCACCCCTGCCCCTCTAAGACTAGGACAGAGCCTGTACCACACACTTGATGACCAGGTACCTGGACACCTGAACTGAATCCATACTAGAAAAGTGAATGGACCCCTAGTCTCATATAACTGATAACAGCTCTAGTCACCTGGTGACAAGACGTTAGAGCTTCAAAGGTGAAAATTATCAAGCTAGCTCACTCAAGCAACCTATTTTGGCATATCAAAACAAAACAAAGCGAGAACTAGGATATACATTAAGCAAACATAAAATAAACTAATACAATAAGTTATAGATGTCTCAGACAAAACAGTCAATATCAAATCACATGAAGAAGCAGACCATTATTGCTTCAAAAGCTCTCAAAACAAAGAATCAAGGGATCTTCTGGGTGAAGGTGCCTTCCTGGAATTACCAGACCCAGAATACAAAAGATTAATATACATATCCCTTCAAAGCATCATGAAAGAAATCGGGAAGGAGATCAGGCAATATGCAGAATAAGCCAAGGAATACACAGACAAAGCAGTTGAAGAAATTAAAAAGGTTATTCAAGAACATAATGAAAAATTTAATAAGCTGCAAGAATCCATAGAGAGAAAGCAATCAGAAATTCAGAAGATTAAATATAAAATTACAGAATTAGACAACTCAATAGGAAGTCAGAGGAGCAGAATTGAGGAAGTGGAAGGCAGAATTGGTGAGAATGAAGATAAAGCACTTGCCACCAATAAAAGAATTTTAAAAAATGAAGAAATCCTAAGAATCATGTGGGGCTCTATTAAAAGAAATAACCCACAAGTGATTGAAGTACTAGAACAGGGAGGAAAAACAGAAAATACAGAGAGAATTGTTGAAGTTTGTTGGCAGAAAACTTCCTTGATATTGTGAAAGACGAAAAAATATCTATCCAAGATGTTCATTAAACTCCACATAGGGTAGACCTTAAAAGAAAGTCACCAAGACATATTATCATCAAACTTACCAAAACCAAAGGTAAAGAGAGAGTTTTATAAGCAGCTAGGGATAAATGAAAAGTCACCTACAAAGGAGAGTCAGTAAGAATAAGCTTGGACTATTTGGCAGAAACCGTGCAGGCAAGAAGGCAATGGGATGACTTATTTAAAGCACTGAAGGAAAAAAAAAATGCCAACCAAGAATCATATTTCCAGCAAAACTGTCTCTCAGATATGAAGGTGAAATTAGGACATTTACAGATAAAGAGAAGTTTAGGGAATTTGTAAAAACCAAACCAAAACTACAAGAAATACTAAAGGGAGTTCTCTGGCTAGAAAATCCGTAATATCAGGTATCAACCCAAGACTAGAACACTGGATAGAGCAATCAGATGTCAACCTAGATAGGGAAATCACAAAAATAAATTAAGATAAAAAGACCCTCAAAACAGGGAAACAACGATGTCATTGTGTAAAAGAAGACAACATTAAATCAATAAAAAGGGACTAAGAAATGTAGTCATAGACCTTTCATATAGAGAGGAAAACAAGGTGATATAAAGAAATAAAGTTTAGGTTTAAACTTAGAAAAATAGGGGTAAATATTAAAGAAAAAAAAATTTTTTTTATATTAAGGTAACCACAAAAGAGACAAACAATCCTACCCATCAAAATAAAATACCAAAAAAAAAAAAAAAGAGAGACTCAGCAGAAACAAAATCAACAACAATGAATAAGAGAAAAAGACAATATATAAACTACCCATCACAAAAAATTAAGTGGGAAAAATAAGCTGTCAACAACACAAAAAAAGACATCGAAATGATGGCACTAAACTCATAAAAAAAAACTCATACCTATCCATAATTAAGCTCAATGTAAATGGACTAAATGCACCAATAAATAGACAGAGAGTGGCAGAATGGATTAAAAAACACAATCCGTCTATATGCTGCCTACAAGAGACACACCTTAGGCTTAGAGACACAAACAAACTAAAACTCAAAGGATGGAAAAAAATATATCAAACAATCAAAAAAGAGCAGGAGTGGCAGTATGAATTTCTGACAAAATAGGCTTTAAAATTAAATCCACCACAAAGGATAAGGAAGGACACTATATAAGACTAAAGGGACAATATACCAGGAGGATATAACCATATTAAATATTTATGCACTCAATGACAGAGCTGGAAGAGACATAAAACAAACTCTAACAGCATTGAAAAGTGAGATAGACAGCTCCGCAATAATAGTAGGAAACTTCATCACACCACTTCTGGTGAAGGACAGGGCATCCAGAAAGAATCTCAATAAAGACACGGAAGATTTAAATCCCACAATCAACCAACTTGACCTCATGATATACACAGAACACTCCACCCAACAGCAGCCAGATACACTTTCTTTTCTAGTGCATATGGAACATTCTCTAGAATAGGCCACATACTAGGTCATTTAGCAGAATCCAAAACATTGAAACATTACAAAGCATCTTCTCTGACCATAAGGCCATAAAAGTAGAAATCAATAACAGAAAAAGCAGGGAAAATAAATCAAACACTTGGAAACTGAACAATAACCCTGCTCAAAAACGGCTGGGTTATAGAAGACTTTAAGGGTGGAATAAAGAAGTTCATAGAATCCAATGAGAATGAAAACACTTCCAATCAGATCCTTTGGGACACAGCTAAAGCAGTGCTCAGAGGTCAATTTATATCAATAAATGCACACATATAAAATATAGATTGTTAGTAGTGTTCTAAGACATATGCCATCCCACTGCTCACCCTGCCCAATTTGACTTTGGGGGACCCTCTTTCTAATTAGATGCAGACAGTGGATAATGTTGATACAGGTACAAATTTGTGTGTGGGTAGAACATTTTTCATCTTTCATTCAAATCAGTATTTTATTTTTCAGTTTCTCATCCTTGAACCACCACTCATTTGTCAGTTTTTTGTACTGTGGTGGCTTGTGTGTTGCTGTGATGCTGAAATCTATGCTATCAATATTTCAAATACCAGCAGGGCCACCTGTGGTGAAAAGGTTTCAGTAGACCTTCCAAACTAAGACACACGAGGAAGAAGGACTTGACGATCTACTTCTGGAAAAAAAAAAAAAAATTGGTCTGCGAAAACCTCATTATAGTTGCCAAACATTGTTTGATACAGTGCTAGAGAATGAGCCCCTCATGTTGGAAGACACTAAAAATACACTTGGGAAGAGCTGCATCTTCAAAGTAGAGTTGACTTTAATGATATGGACAGAGTAAAGCTGTAGCACAATTCAAAATGAGAAGAAGAAGTTGCAATCATCCATTAATAACTGGAACATGAAATGTGTGAAATATGAATCTAGGAAAATTGGAAGTCATCAAAAATAAAATCAAATGCATAAAGATCGATATCCTAGGCATTAGTGAGCTGAAATGGACTGGTATTGGCTATTTAGAACAATCATATGGTCTACTAAACAGGAAATGACAAATTGAAGAGCAATGGTGTCACATTTATCATCAAAAGAAATGTTCAAGATCTATCCTGAAGTACAACAATGTCTGTGATATGACAATATCTTAATGCCTACAAGGAAGATCAGTTAATGCAACTATTATTCAAATTGATACAACAACAAAAACTGCCAAAGGTGAAGAAATTGAAGGTGTTTACCAACTTCTGCAGTCCAAAATTGATCAAACATGCAATCAACATTCACTGATAATTACTGGTGATTGGAATGCAAAAGTTGAAAACAAAGAAGAAGGGCCAGAAGTTGGAAAACATGCCCCTGGTGATAGAAATGACGATGGAGATAGCATGATAGAATTTTCCGAGACCAATGATTTTTTCGTTACAAACACCTTTTTTTCAACAATATAAATGGTGAATATACATGCCAGATGGAATACATGGGAATCAAATCTAGTATGTCTGTGGAAAGAAATGATAGAAAAGCTCAATATCCTCAATCCAAACAAAGGCCAAGGGTCAATTGCAGACTAGACCGTCAATTGCTCACATGTAAGTTCATGTTGAAGCTGAAGACAATTAAAATAAGCCCATGAGAGCCAAAGTACAAACTTGAGTATATTCCACCTGAATTTAGAGGCCACCTTAAGAGTAGATTTGACATATTGAACACTAATGACCAAAGAAAGATGAGTTGTGGGATGGCATCAAGGACATCATATATGAAGAAATCAAGAGGTCATTAAAAAGACAGGAAATAAAGAAAAGACCAAAACGGACATGAGCAAAGACTCTGAAACCTTCTTTGGAATATAGAGCACTTAACACAAATGGAAGGAATAATCACGTAACAAGAGCTGAACAGAAGATTTCAAAGAGTGGTCCAAGACAAAGTAAAGTATTATGATGAAATATGTAAAGACCTAGAGATAGAAAACCAAAAGGAAAGAACACATTCTGTGTTTATCTAGCTGTAAGAATTGAAGAAAAATTTCAAGCAATATTGCAATATTGAAGGATTCTATGGGTAAAATATTGAATGACACAGGCAACATCAAAAGAAGATGGAAGGAATATACAGTCACTGTACCAAAAAGAATTGGTCAGTGTTCAACCATTCCAAAACCTAGCATATGATCAAGAACTGATGATACTGAAAAGACTTCCAAGCTGCACTGAAGTCACTGGCAAAAACCAAAGCTCTAGGAATTGACAAAATAACAATTGAGATGATTCAACAAATGGAAGCAATGCTGGAATCACTCACTCATCTATGTCAAGAAATTCGGAGAACAGCTAACTGGACAACCAACTGGAAGAGATCCGTATTTGTGCCCATCCCAAAGAAAGGTGATCCAATTGAATGTGGAATTATCAAACAATATCATTAATATCATACAGAAGTAAAATTTTGCTGAAGATAATTCAGAAGTGGTTGTAGCATTACATTGTGAAGAAACAGCCTAAAATTCAAGCTGGGTTCAAAAGCAGACATAATTTTTGGTGTCAGGTGGATCTTGTCTAAAACCAAAGAAAACCAGAAAAATGGTTACCCATGTTTTATTGACTATGCAAAGGCATTCGACTGTGTGGATCATAACAAATTATCAATAAAATTGACAAAAATGGGAAATTTGCAACTCTTAGTTGTGCTCACAAGGAACCTGTACGTAGACCAAGAGGTAGTTGTTGGAATATAACATGAGGACACTGAATGGTTTAAAATCAGGAAAGGTGTGTGTCAGGGTTGTATCATTTCATCATTCTTATTCTATACTCTGAGCAAATAATCCAAGAAGCTCGACTATATGAAGGACAACTTGGCTTCAGTGTTGGGGGAAGACTCATTAACAACCTGCAATATGCAGATGACACAATCTTGCTTGCTGAAAGCAAAGAGGACTCGAAGCACTTAGTGAGGAAGTTAAAAGACTACAGCCTTCAGGATGGATTACAACAGAACAAAAAGAAGACAAAAATTTTCACAACTGGACCAATAAGCAACATCATGATAAATGGAGAAAATATTGAAATTGTCAAGGATATCATTTTACTTGGATTCACTGTCAACACCTATGGAAGCAGCAGTCAAGAAATCAAATGATGCATTGCATTGGGCAAATCTGCTCCAAAACACCTATTTAAAGTGTTAAAAAGCAAAGATGTCACCTTGAGGACTGAAGTGTGCCTAACCCAAGCCATGGTATTTTCGATTACCTAAAATGCATGAAAAAACTGGACATCGAATAAGGGAGACAGAAAAATTGATGCTTTTGAATTATGGTGTTGGCAAAGAATACTGAATATACAACGGACTGGCAAAAGAACAAACAAATCTATCTTGGAAGACATATAGCCAGAATGCCCCTTAGAAGTGAGAATGATGAGATGTTGTCTCATGTACTTTGGATACTTTTTCAGGGGAGACCAGTCCCTGGAGAAGAACATCATGCTTGGTAAAGTAGAGGTTGGACATAAAGAGGACGACCTTAAGTAAGACGTATTGACATAGTGGCTACAACAATGGGCTCAAACACAGCAAGGATTGTGAGGATGGCACAGGACCAGGCAGTGTTTTGTTCTGTTGTACATAGGGTCATTATGAGTCAGAACAAACCTGAAATCACCTAACAACAATTTCCTTGAAATTCTTTGATTTAGTCATCAAAGTAAGCCTGGCTTAATAAAATTGCCAAAGAAATTCATAAAGGAAGATCACATTTGGGCATTCTAGCTGTGAGGAAGTAACCGAGCACCTCAGGTGTCTCTGGTGTTCAAAGCCCCTTTGGTTTAAACCAATCACATTGCTTCTTCACCTCAGCCCACTTTATAACTTTAATTAAACAAAATTAAAATTAATTATTAATGGAAACAATTAGACGAATTAGCTAAGGTGACCTGATACTTTTTTTTAATTCTTTGTAAGATGCCATTAATATACCTAGCACAGAATAGTTCAGCTTGAACAGTGCTGAATAACAACAAAATTCTTGCCCCAAGGAGCTTTGCTTCTATAAACAAGTCATTAAAAGACAGATCATACTCGGGGTGGAGCTGACAAAAGCTGCTACTCCTAAAATAAAAGAGTATCAATGGCAAATTCTCAGCAAGGGGAGAGTTGAAACTTGGTTCTCTAGGGAGTCTAAAAAAGGGACTCAAAGGGGTCAATTCAGTCACTGACTCGGATTTTATAAATACATACGGGTAAAAATAAAATATTTCCCTCAAGGCAGCCCCTTCTGAATGCCGGGCCTAACATAGTTCTAAAAAGGAACCTCAGCCTGTACTGATAAGTAAACCCATTTGGGTCTCTGAATAGTCACAAGCTGATTCTTCCTTTATGTTTTTGTTTTGTTTTTCATCTCACACCTTAGGGATTGCCTTCATTTCTTTGATAAACGATTATTGAACATTTGTTATGGACGAGGTGCTACATGCTTGGAATACGATGGCAAGTGAAGCAGGTGTGGATGAATAAATGTTGGAGGATTTTCACAGGGCCATTGTTGGGGAGTGGGGGAAGGCTGCTGCATCAGGTATGAGGCTGAACTGGCTGGGTTCCTAACTAAATAGGTTCGAGTGAAACTCACCGAGAGGCAAAGCCAATGGAAGAGGACTAGGTTGGAAGGAGTATTGATAGGTTTTAATTATGCTCCATTTGCCAGTACTGAAGAGACATAAATGCTGGCGTCAAGAGAGCCATTAGATGTATGGGTTGGAACTTCGTGCCTAGGTTCCCATGCGTGTCAGAGTAGAACTGTGCTCCACAGAGTTTTCAATGGCTGATTTTTCAGAAGTAGATTGCCAGGCTTTCTTTGGAGGCTCCTCTGGGTGGAATTGAAACTCCAAGCTTTCAGTTACCAGATGAGCACATTAGGTTTTTATACCACCCAGGAACTTCTAATAATGATAATGTTTGCTTGTTAGCTGCTGTCAAGTCACCTCCAACTCATCGTGATCACGTGCACAATGGAACAAAACCACTTTGCATCTCCCCGTGATCAGTTACAGATCAACCACTGTGATCTATAAGGTTTCGGTCTGCTGATTTTTGGAGGTAGATTGCCAGGCCTTTCGTCCCAGGGACCCCAAGAATAATAATACCAAAAACCATAAACCCATTGTTATCAAGTTGATTCCAAATCATAGAGACCCTATAGGACAGAAAAAAAAAGAAAAACTGCCTCTTAGGGTTTCCAAGGCTTTAATCTTTACAGAAGCAGACTGCCACATCTTTCTTCCATGGAGCGCCTGGTGAGTTCCAACCTCCGACTGTTAGGTTAGCAGCCAAGTGCTTAACCACTGTGCCACCAGGGCTCCACAATGATAATAATTATTATTACTATTAATTTAAATAGCTCTCATTTATCAGAATTTTTGACTGGGGTCTCATGTGCAGTAAATGTTTAACCACAGGCATCCCAGTCTTTCACAAAAGGATTCATTTTGCTTCTGCTGGTGGACTAAGGGTTACTACCAATTCAAGACCACTTCAGCATAAAATTTTGCTTGAGGTATTTTAAATGACACACTCACACAAAATTTGGGCCACAGTCCACAGACTCACATAAAGGTTAGCCCAGGGCTAGAGACTCTCAGGGGAGATTTTTTTCCCCTTCAATTCAGCTTCAAAGTGAAACTGAGTAACCTCGCTGCACACTGCCAGAGGATGGGCCTGTATCTAAGCTTCTGGGGTTTCGGTTTTAGGCAGAAAGCTCCTGTGGTACCACCTCAGCCCTGCTGGTTCTAGGCACTGTCTCATTCCTTTTAGTCTCCTCACAAGACCAAAACGGAAGCTCCGCATGCCACGGTACAGCCAAAGTCCATTGCTGAGCAAACTTACTGTACTAGGGTCCAGCTTTCATTTCCATTTTTGGCTCCTGAACTTGTCTTAATTTTTTACCATCAAGAAATGCCTCTACAGATTTATTTTCTAAGATCTATACTTATAATTTATACAGCATTTTTAGTTGTTTGGAGTATCTGATCTGTCATGGGGCCAGAAACAGAAATTGCAGTATTTTATTTGGTATTGATTATTTTCCAAGTTTATGCTATGTGATTTTCATTAGTTATTATATCTAATCCTTAAAACATCCACATGCAGTAGGTGTTCTTATTATAGTCCCAATAGGGGACTGAGGTTTAGAAGAACTAAGAAAATTGCCCAAGATGATGGAACTATTGAAGTCTTGTTTGGGATCTGAACTCACAGATGCTTGGCTCCCATTCTCTTGTCTGTAATGATGTAGACACTGAATTATTGCAACAATACTTAGATCATTCTGCCACCTGCTCTTTCATCTACTTTTTTTCCCATCTTAAGTGTCTTATTTTCTTTACTTCCCCAAACCTTTCGCTTCATGAGCCTTTTCTATCTCAATAAACCACACCACCACTTATCCAACTGCTTGAGCTAAAAAACAAACCAATAAAAAACCTGCAAGGTATACTTGATTTCTTCTTCCTCACTACACACAGCTACTACTCTGGTCCAGTCCACCATCACAAATTGCCAAAACTCCCAGAAGAGCCCTGCTACTTGTATCTTTTCTTCCACTATTAAACATTTACAGTCATTTTCACCCAGAAGCTTGGCTGATTTTCTATAAAAAACAAATCATATTACATTACTTCCTTCATTGATAAATGAGATGGTTTTCCACCTCTTGGCCGTGATCTTCAAGAACTTACGTTGTCTGGTCCTACCAATATCTCCATCGTCATCTTGGAAAGTATTCTCCTCACTCATTACATCCTATCCCTACTGCCTTCTCTTTATTCTTCAAGCAGATGATGTCAGTGCATGTTTTAGAATATCTGTATTTGCTTGTTTATTCAAGTGAAATGCTTTTTGGTCAGAGCTTTTCATGGCTGACTCCTTGTCCTTCAGGTCCCAACTAAAATAGCATCACCATTTTAAATAACCCTTCTCCATGTGTCTATATGTGTTGTTGCTATAAATTGTCATCAAGTCAGTTCCGGCTTATAGCAACCCTGTGTACCACAAAACGAAACACTGCCCGGTCCTGTACCATGCTATCAATTGTTTTATGCTTAACCCCATTGTTGTAGCCACTGTGTCAATTCAGCTTCTTGAGAGTCTTTCTTTTTTTTCACTGACCCTGTACTCTACCAAGCATTATATCCTTCTTCAGGGACTGAGCCCTCCTGATAACATGCCCAAAATATGTAAGACACAGTCTCACCATCCTAGCTTCTAAGGAGCATTCTGGTTGTACTTCTTCCAAGACAGGTTTGTTTGTTCTTTCGACAGTCAATGGTATATTTAATATTCTTCACTAACACCACAATTCAAAGGTGCCAATTTTTCTTTGGTCTTCTTTATTCATTGTCCAGCTTTTGCATGCATATGATGCCATTGAAAATACCATGGCTTGAGGTCAGGTGCACCTTAGTTTTCAACGTGACATCTTTGCTTTTCAACACTTGAAAGAGGTCTTTTGCAGCACATTTGCCCAAGGCAATGTGTCTCTTGATTTCTTGATTGTTGCTTCCATGGGTGTTGATTGTGGATCCAAGCAAAATGAAATCCTTGCGAACCTCAATCTATTCTCCATTTATCATGGTGTTGCTTATTGGTCTGGTTGTAAGAATTTTTGTTTTCTTTATGTTGAAGTGTAATCCATACTGAAGGCTATGGTCTTTGATCTTCCAGGATATATAACCAACATTAGACATTAATTTGCAATAATTATATTATCTGATAGTTTCTGGAGAAAATGCTATCACTTGATTTTACAGGGAAAAATCTGAGGTAATATCCTATTATACAGCAATAATAAAACATAACCCAGGAGATTAACAGTCTTTAATAGTATGTTTTACTATGCTTTCTCTTTTTTTTTTTTTAAACTTGTTATTGTGTTTTTGTCTTGTTTTGTTTTTCTTTTAAGTATGCTTGAGCTTCATTCAAAACCAGAATTTTCTATTGGCATGAACTCTGCTGGTTCTGGATGATAAAACTGAGGAAGTTGTATACTTCCTCAGCTGGGAGTAATCACCTTCTGCACATTCAAAGAAGACCTATATAAGATATTTTGTTTTACAAGTACATTTTATATTCTGTAAGAATATTTGTTGATGCCTGTGGAAAAATTAATCATAATTACTAAAAATAATATAACACATTTCTATTTCTCAGGTATATTTTAATTTGAAATTATACCATATATGTATATATATTCTTTCTTGTAAAGTGTGTGTGTGTCACAATTTAAAGGAAACGCTTGATTCAGTTTAATGATCAAGTGTCCACCACAAGCAGAAAACCAGCCCTGTACTTCAGCACATCAGATTTCTGGTCACTGGAGGGTTGAACTGAGTAAGCAAACAGGCACAAAATGTTTAAATACAGTTGATGTTGTTATCTGCCATTAAGTTGGCCCCCTACTCATTGCAAGCCATGCATAATCAGACTGTTGTGACCTTCAAGGCTCGAACTGCCCACGCAGAGGACAGTAAGTCCCTGGATTGTGTGAGACTTGTGGAATCGGAAGCCTTTGTGGGAACACCAGACTGGATGCTGCCTTACTGGACCGGTCAGATTTAGCGGGGCAGTGATCAAGAATCTGAATAGTGAAAGGAGTGGAATGCTCCCAAAAGAACTTTGTAAGGAAGGTGATTTCCTCACTTCTGTTATTCCAAAGCCCATGAAAAACTTCTAAGTTCATACTATTTGAGTCCTTTATCTACAAGTACCTTGTTATCAGGTACCTTTGTTGGCCCAGAATGGTAGTGAACCCCACTTGATTTGTGACCAGAAGCATCTTCTAAGAGATAATGGCCAGAAGGACACTATAAGCCACTTATACTTCCATGCCTTAGTCCCCTTCACCTTGTCATCCTCTGAATCCTGAAACAGAGTTGACATCTGGCAGTGGGTGAAGAGTGGTTATCAGTGGCAGGCAGGGCCAGCTGCCAGGTGATACGTATTACAGACCAACACTATCCAATGGAAATCTTATGACAGCCACCCATGTAATTTTAAATATTCTAGTAGCCACATTTAAACAATATAAAAAGAAAGAGGTAAAATTAATTATAATAACATACTTAATTTAACCCAATATATCTAAGTTATCATCTCAGCATATAATCTAAGTTATCATCTCAGCATATAATAAATATGAAAATTACTAATGGTATATTTTACTTTTTTTTTTTTTTTTTTCATTAACAGGCTTTGAAATCCAGAGTGTATTTATTCTTACAGCACATATCATTTGGGACCAGGCAAATTTCACATGCTCAATAGCTGTATGTGGCTAGTGGCTACCATACTGGACTCTGCAAGTCTAGACTTCATGTCCAGTGACAGCACTTTATCAGAGAATTTCCAGGATCTTGGTTCTTGTTAGATATGCCTTTCACTAGTTCCACTTTCTGTGCCACCCCTACCCCCATGCCTGGGATTCTTTGTGAATTTCCTCTTTTTTTTTTCCTTGCCTGAAGTTGCCATACCTCCAAGGTTGCACTGTCCAACTTTGCTTTGTGTCATGGGTCTCTTGTCACTTCACTTTTTCTCTTTTCATGGGTAATGCTATTCCTTCTCTAGATTGTTATAGGGAACCTCCTGAATCTTCCATGTTTGCAGAAAGAACACTCAAATGTGGATAGGAGCATCTGTCTCTTAATTGCAGAGGGCGCATAGCTCTGGGAGAGAGCCCAGGATCAGCAGGGGTCATACCAATGTTTATCAGGCCTCCTTTTAAAGAAAAAAAAAAGTGTATATTGTGGATCCTTGCAACTGCAAAGCTAAGTAAAAACCTCTTATACTTTGGATCTTATATAATCATAAAATCAAAGCAAATAATTTAAATAAATGCAAAGCAAGTAAAATGCAAGTTAACAGCATTAGGCCAACATGATGGATTGTATTTTGCTGAAACTAAATCATTTTTTGCAAGATAAAATGGTAATTTTAGGTTTGACCCAATGCAATCTACCATCCCACAGAGACATACCAGTATTTCATTTGCCCTTCTTTCAAAATGAATGCCTCATTTGAAGTCTCTAGTCTCTTTTTTATTAACAAAAATCAAACTTATACCAATATTTAGCACCAGCATTATTTAACTGCCGAGCCAAGATGAACAAAAATATAAATACAAAGGTGGGATCTGAAATCACTCATATACCTACGAATCATGTACAATTACTGTTAGATATCTTCACAGACTTCCCTATCCCCAGCTGCCTCTCCTACCAGCATTCTTCTTTTTTTTTTTTAATATTTTACTGTGTGAAAGTCTACACAGCACATTTTGTTCTTATTTAATAATTTCTATACATATTGCTCAGTAACACCAGTTACATTTTTCACAATGCATCAACATTCTTATTATTTCCATTCTGGTTGCTTTGTTTCCATTAATCTAGCTTCCCTGTTCCCCTATACCAAACATGGTTCCTCGTGTTTGGTATAGGGTAAATGTTACATTTGGTTTCATTTATTTTAAGAGCCGATTTGTCATTTGTCTGAAAGGCGGCCTCCAGGAGTGGTTTGAGTTCCAAGTTAAAAGGGTATCCCAAGGCGATAGTCTCAGGGGTTCCTCTTGTCTCTACTGGTCCAGTAAGTCTTTGTTTGTTTGTTTTTTTAGGAATTTGATCTTTGTTCTACATTTTTCTCCCATTCTATCTGAGACCAAATATCATGTCCCTGCCCTCCTGCATTCTTAAAACAAGTGTACCTACTTTTTTCACTTAACATAAAATTATAAGCAAATCTCCACGTAGCTACATAATTTCCTTGCCTTACTTTTAATAGTTATATAACATTCTATCCCGTGATGTGATGTAACACCAATATCAGCTCACTATTGAATCCACTGGATTATCCTTGACTTCTTCATTGTATTAGATTCTGTTGAAAGTACCACCTCAACTCACCCTTCTTGAAACTCTTTTCCTCTCAATTTCCTGAGCACCTTAGTTTATCTACTTACCTGTTGCCAGGTTGCTAAATACCTGCCTCTTTTCCCTAGACTCCTAAATGTAAAAATATGTAGACATGCCTAAAGTAGCAGCTCTTTTCTCATTTCAATTCTCTCCTCACTGATCTCACCTATATCCAGGATATCAGCTAATTCCTTTATGCTGTTAAAACTCCCTCTCTTCCCGGTTCTAGTTCAGCATTTCCTATTTCCTACAAAACATGTCTACGAATTGCCTCAGTAGCAAGCCACATTCCACATGTCTCTGTTGTATCACCTCCCCGGCACGGAACCACCTGTACCTCTCTCTGCCCCTTCCTATAGGTAACAAGGGCTGCAAACTTTCATTTCATGTCTAACACTTATTTTCCTTTGCCATAACAAAGCACTTTGCCAAGATTCCTTGTTAGTGACACTTCCTATGTGTGATATTTCCACTGTCACCGTTTCATAGTTTCTCACCTACAGCATAGCGAAGATGCCTCACACATATCACACACACCCAGTGCACACCCTTACCTCTCTGCTCCTGAAGCCACTGTGGCAAGATTAACTTTCTTAAAGTATTCACCTGATCCTGTCAGTTTGTTCTTCGAGAAACTGTGTTCGGACTTGCTGACCAAATCAAATGCTCTCTAGCATACCTTTGGAGACATTTCCTTTCTGATTTCAGAATACTTTAATATTCTCACTAAGTCAGTGGAGGACAACTTTGGATTTGGTGGACAAAAATACAGCTCTCTTTCTTGCTGGAATGAAGACATGACCTAAATGAATGAATGAATAAATGAATAACAAAGAATGGCTTTAAGTAATTTGCATTCTTCAGCGCAATGAGCTCTACAATCAATTAATCAAAAGATTTAGGTACCAAGAATTGGTGGCAACTGAAAAGAGATCTATGTCAGGGGCAGGAAAAGCTGCCCAGAGAGGGTTGGCCTGAGATCGAAAATAGGGGATCCTGAGTATCAAAATGGGAGCACATAAATACTAAAATCACAGAAACTGAGAGCTTGAAGGACCAGTTACCTACCAGTCTTAATTGTACAGAAGAGATAATGATCACAATTCCACGAAGCGGTCTCCTTATACCACACTGTTATACTGTGAGTCTCCTTGCTGACATCATAACTCCAAGTTCTAATTACTTCAAAATATGTGTCTGCAGACATCAAGTTTCTTATTGTAGGTTTTGTAATCTTTAATTGATCAGGTTGAATCTATAACCTAATCCCCAGTGATTAAAGGTCTTCCAGAAAGGAAAACTTGGCAATGACCAGAGATAAACTTCTGTAAAAGTAATTAACATCTGTTTAGTACTTTGCTGTTTCTCATTTGAAAGGCATAGCAATCTTTTGAGAAGGGTCAGGCAATTATTATTATCTTCCTTTAGCAATGAGATCATTGAGGCCTAGATTCTTCACGTGACCAAATGTCTTAGCACTGATGCGGCAGTACTAGAAGTAAAGTCAGTTCTTTGGTCTCCTTGCCCAGAGCACATTCTAGTATGTATTGCACACTCACTCACTATTTTCTGAAAGATTAGACTTTTTTGCAAATATGTATAACATGCAGTATAACAACTATTAGGTATGTATCTCCTCCACTGCAATATATTCTAATTTAATCTTGGGGGCCTTTTTGTTATTTAGGACTTTTCCACCATTTTGATGTTTACAGAAGAAGCTTCTGGCCTTAACTTGTGCTCGCTTGGCAATTATAATTTTTTTTCCAATAATAAATTATACATTTATAAATTCATGACAAATAATATTTTTAAATAAAACATTTCCATATGAAAGAATCCAATTTTAATTTTTCTCCCCTTTTCTTGGCTTTTCATTGTGGATTTCTGAGCTGTTTGTATACACTTAAAGCTTCCATTTTAAGGTCTTGTGTTTTGGGGCTCTAAGATCATTTCCTCTGGGTTTGGTTATAGCTTCAACCTGATCAATTAAAACTAAGAAACCTACGCTTATGAGACTCAGTGCCTAAAGGCAGATGATTTTGGAATAAATGAAACTTTGAAATTCTTATCTCAATGAGGAGACTCACAGATTTTGTTCCTGTTATTGTTGCAGATTTTCAGCTTTCTATTTTGTAACATAGGGAGCAGCTGAAGTAAAACATGTTTTTATTTTCATTTTCAACTTGCATATATTAACAAATGAAAGGCAGATCAAGCTGCAAGCTTAGTTCAAGTTCTCTCTCCCTTCCCCCAACTGCCTTTTAGGAACTAACAGTAGGGCTACCAGATTTTTCCCTAGCAAATCTAGGGACACATATTTGCATATCTGTTTGCATGTATTTGAATTTTAATTTACATAAATTTGCATACTAAGTGTAAAAGCCTCAACTACAAGTATAGAAAGTCAAATAAAATTGATTAATTAGTGCAGCCTACTATAGTTGTACTCAATGCCATTAATCTGGTTGTGCTGGAAGATTTGTAGTCTATAGTGGCCTGAAGGCTAGGGAGTCAGCTTCCCAGCTGTTCCTTAAACTGGGGCCAGCTCCACAAACAATGAATTGCAGGAAAGAGGAGGAGCAGAGTTGAAACTGTTCCTGGAAGACAACACGCGCACATGCACACACACACACGCACACACACGTACACATACTCACAGAGGAAAGTTTTATCTTCAGCTAAGGATCAAATTAAAATAGATGCTGAGTTAGATATGGTCATGGATTTGTCTTATATGTCAGTTTCAAATCCACCAGCTGCTCCGCAGGAGAAAGATGTGGCAACCTGCTTCCGTAGAGATTTACAGCCTTGGAAACCCTAAGGGGCAGTGCTGCTCTATACTATAGGGTCACTACAAGTCAGAATCGACTCAACAGCTTTTTTCTGTTTTTGTTTTTTTTTAATATATATGTCAGTTAACAGTTCACAGAATAGACTCAACAGCTTTTTTCTGGTTTTGTTTTTTTTAATATATATGTCAGTTAACAGTTCACAGAATAGACTCTTCCATGCTCACAGAACCCATTTAGCCCTGGGCCAACACACTCACAGATGTTTGCCTCTAACCCATCCTCCCCAGCCTTTCCAGTCCAGGTTCACCCCCCCGCATCCAACAACCATCACCACCTAGGGCCCTACACTCTTCTCCTTTTCTTAACTTTCTTTCCAAGTTCCTTTCTGACTTGGCTCTTTTCACTTGTTAGCCACCCTGCCTTTCCTCCCATCTTCACTCATTCAAACTTGGAATTTCAAGGCTCAGCTTCAGTTTGTCCCTGTCTTTAAAAATCAATAAGAACAACAGTAATAAAAATTTTTCTTCCCTATTTCAGGCCATACTTCTTTTCCTGAGCCTCGGTGACGCCTACTCTCAGTAGTACTCACCTGAGGCTTTAGCATGCTTATTAATAGGATTTGTATCCTATGTGTGTGGCTTGTCTCCATACCAAGTGGCAAGGGCTGGTGGAGTAAATGCCATTCATCTAAAATCCTCTTTAAGGGTCCATCTTAACTTTATGGGTATACCAGGGGATCCATGCATTCGTGTTGATGGAATATTTATTATTTAAATAGAGTCACACAACATAAGAAGCAGAGTAAGGTGACAAGAGAGACTAAGGTCCAGAATCAGTTACTGTGGATTTCAAGTTTACACCTTCAGCTTATGTGACCTTATCAGTCGGTAAAAAAGGCTAAAATGTACTGAACACTTACTATGTCCTGTCCACTGAGGTAAGTGAATCCCATTCAGTGCCTTATTTAATCCCCACCACAACCTGATGGCACAGTGGCCATTTTTAATCAACATTTTGCAGATTAGAAAACTGAGACATTGGATGAGGTGTCACAGTTCAGTCCTCTAGGCAATTTGTTACAGTTCCCTCTTCTAGGACACAGCTCACACCCCATTGGTCCGACAACAAATCCTCTGTTTCAAACCACCAGGCTAAAGTGCTTCCCGCTTAAATGCCTCTTCATCAGGTTCCTCATCTGAAAATTCATATACCGTAACAATCCCTACCTCGTAGAGTATGTAACTCAAATGAAATTCTACACAGGAAATCACTCTGTGAATAAAGAGATGCCAGAGAGATTTACAGTTGCTATAGACAGTGATATTTCTCTTCCAGTCTACTCTCTCACTCGCACTTTAGCTCTAGTATGCTCAGATACCTTGGAAATTGGGACTTATCATTCTTACTTTGATCCAAAAGAACCCTCCATACCGGCCACTTGTCAGACTGATGAGAACGTGTTTTGACACCAGCAGGAGGACACATAGCTGGGGTTATGTCCCTCGGTTTCTCCAGTTACGCAGCTTACTGTGGGGGACTGGATCAACCACAAATGCCATCCCACTCCATGCTCTCTAGCAGGGTGCTATCTCTTTGATCCTTGGCATTTAACCATGTTGAATTATGAATGTGCTTCCAGTCACACTGTTTGCCTTGGAGCCTGTTATGATGAATGCAGTATATTTTGGGGGGAATTAGATTTTTTAAAGTGGTCTATGCAATTTTTAAAGCAAAGTTTATTCAGAAAGCCCTGGTTATCTCAAGATTTGCCAGATTACAGGAAATGGCATCAGCTCCTGGATGAGAGTAGTCCTCTGCAGAACCTGTGGCTTTATTTAATATTAAACAAAACTGGCCAGCCAGGCCAGGGTGGGTCCTGTATAATTAAACACCGGATATGTTGGTCTCTTTTTCTTTATACAAAGTGCTCCAGGGGAACCTATGTCTTGGTTTTATGTGAGATGAGACCTCTCCTTAGATGAGCATAGATCTTAACTTATATTAAGGCTGAAAATATTCTGTGCTGCCCAACGGGTAAAATTAGTTAAGTGGTAAATCCAGGTGTGAGTGGGTCAGTTGGTGAGAGGCTCATGGAGACACAATGGTGATGAATGAAATTCCAGGTCTATAGGCCATTTATTTGCCGGGGTCTTCTTCATAAGATGCCCAAGAAGCCATAAAAAGTTTACAAAGAAGTGGATCCCACACACTAGCAGGAATTCACAGGCTTTTATGTTACTTTGTTACCAGGCAGAAACCCAAGGTGCTGCTCTGCATGACTCATATTGGCCAATAAACAAGAGACTGAGGTGGGAGAATGTAAAGGTGCCTTTTATTTCATTGCGCAAGGAAGAAAGCAATCAGGACTCCTGCCTCCAAGACTGCTTCACAGAGGGCAAGGAAAATAGTTGCTTTTAAGGAATTTACAAGTAGGGAGTTCATGCAAATTATGTCAACAACATTCAAAATCATACCACAGGTGTGGGTGCCAGGATTTTCTCCAGGCAGGCCAAGCAAAAGAACTGCAATTCTGATACAGATTGCCAAGCAATGGTACTAAAAATGTTCAGGCTGGTGGAGCAAAAGAACTGCAATTCTGATACAGATTGCCAGGCTGGCCAAGCAATGGAAATGGAAATAGGGGGGCGGGTCCAAGCAAGCTGCAGTGGAATTTTCTGCAGCTTGGGGACCTCTGTATTAACTTCTCTAGGCTGGCCTCGGTTTCTTCCTTACCTTGAAAATGAAAAAGTTATGAATAATTTTAGGTATAGTTAAAAAAAAGAAAAAAAAAACTTCAGCTTCTCTGTTCCAATGGGCTTAGTACTAAACCCAGCCAAAAACTACTTCCACCAATTCCTTTTAATATTCAGCAAGTACACAAAAAGCAGAGATTGTGTGACTTCCCCAAGATTAAGAACTCTCTTAGATCAGGGGGGATTTTTTTTTTTTTATTCTGAAAAAATAATTAATTATATACAGCAATGAGCATTTCAGAGAACTCTGGATTCATGTTACCAAAGAGGGTATATGAATGGCAAATAAGGCCATGAAAAAAATACTCAACATCATTAGTCATTAGGGAAATGCAAAACAAAGCCACAACAAGATACCTCTTTATGCCCAGTTGGCAGAAGCCCTGGTGGTGCGGTGATTAACAGTTTGGCTGCTAACCAGAAAAAGTTGGCAGTTCAAATTTACCAGCTGCTCCTTGGAAACTCTATGGGGTAGTTCTACTCTGTCCTATAAGGTCACTATGAGTTGGAATCGACTTCATGGCAATGGATTTAGTGTTTTTTGCTGTAGAATGGCTATCATCAAAAGCAAAAAAAAAAAAAAGTTGGTAAGCACAACGCTCAAGGCAGACACTCTTTACTAGTTAAGCTAAACTATTATATGATTTTAAGAAGACATCAGGAGGGTATTTTTGGTTTAACGTTTGTAGCTTACCTCAGAACAATAGTTTCAGGGGTTCTTCCAGCCTCCATGGCCTAGAAGATATGGATTCCATGAGAATTTTAAATTCAGTTTTTCATTTCCCCCCATTTTGGCCAGAATTCTTCTATCGGATCTTTGATCATAATGTTCAGCAACGGTAGCCAAGCACATTCCAGTTCTTGTCTCATGGCAAAAAGGGCAGCTGTTCATGGAGATGATTAGCTACACATTCCATTTCCTCCTCCTATTTCTGACTCTCCTTCTTCCTCTGTTGCTACAGGCAAGTAGAGAACAATTATTGCACCTTGAACGGCCACTTACAAGCTTGTAAGACCCAATGCACTACAGGAAGAACTAGGAGATAGAACAGAGGACTAAACAAGATATCAGACCAATAAACTGGGATGTCCCATCAAACAATGACCTTAAACCTCCAAACCAAAGGATTGAATAAATATGGGGTGAAAATGAGAACAGTAACTAAAAAGATTAGATAGGAAACTTAGGGAACAGAGAGTTAATGGAAGAGGAACAACTCAGAAAAGGAGGGTGAGAGTAGTTTCACATCTAATAGTGTAATCCATGTCATTAAACTGTACATGCAGTATTTGTTGAATTGGCCTTTATTCTGATGTGTATATTCTCAGCAACAACAAAAATAAAATAACTTATTAGAAAATATTGGTAAGGATATGGAGAAATGAGAATCTTCATATATTGTCATACTGTTGCTCTGATATTGAGCATGGATTTGTTTAGAATCCTACATTCAGAGGGAAAGTGTTTTATAGAACTTAATCTATAAAAAAAAAAAAAAAAATTTCAGGAGTGGCTATTCTAAAAATCTCCTTGAACTGAAAAGTATCAGATCATTAAAGATTTGGCAATAATCTCTCTCCCAACTTCTGGTCCTAGAGACAATTCTCCCTTTGAATCAGAGACGAAAACTTGTCCTCACTCATGAAATGAAATCCAAGAGGAGTCCTAGTTGCATGGCTTTGGGTAATTCTATTTTTTTTTTTTTTTTATACCTTAGTTTCCAGAACAGGGAGTTAAATTACATGCCAGGTTGTTGCTAGACAAGGTTCAAAATAGATACCCATTAAAACACTCTAGGGGAAAAAAAAAAAAAAAAGATTTATAAATGTAAGCTAACATCATATGACTAAAAATATCTTATTGCATATTCTTAACTTAATAACATAAATATAGAACACAGTACAAGTCCTTATACGTAGTATAAATTGGTTTAATTTTCATCTTGCTATATTGGAGGAAAAAGCCTGATTGCTTTAAAATTCTATAAGCTCTTGGTAGGATGTCATTAAAAGTTACCCTTACGTTAAGTGGTTATAGAAAATGATATAAAAACCACTCTAACCTAATCAAACCACTTCAGCATTTAGAGTAGTTTTTCAAAAATGAAAACATTTTTGACATTTTTGATGAGTGTTTGGCCATTCAACATTTTCTAATGTTGAGGGGAAAAATGATTAGTTTAAGACTCTGCCTCCAATTGAGATGCTACTACCCCACTAACTGGGAATAAAGTACAGGTGGCTTTCCTAGTAAGGAAATGTTAGCATATGGAAATCCAGGTTTATAGAGCAGACACATTAAAAAAATATATATGATAATTTCCATTACTAAAAGATTCTCCACATAACAAAAAGGATTTTCCTCAGTGTTCCCCTTAAACATCAAGCTCCCTTAGTTCATTTAAACATGACTCAATTTGCACACCAATTTTCAAGAGCATATGCATTGTGGAAAGTTGGGTACACTAGCATAATGGTGTGTACCCAGCCAGACATTAATTCTCAGCATCTAGCCTAGTGCTTGAGGCATGTGGCAAACACTACGTAAATGTTTGATGAATAAATGAATGAATGAATAAATGAATGAATATTGCATATACAGCCAACTCAAGTCAACAAATATCCATTAAAGATCTACTGAGTGCACAGTAACAATTCCAAACAGCATTTAGGTTGGAGGGTAGATGAGGAAAATAATTTATTCTTTAAAATTTTCCTATAAATTCTGTCAGTAGGTATAACAGTAGGTTGTCAATAAATGTTTATTGAGTGAGTAAACCAATTAATTTAGTTAACAAGCACATTTCTACCATGAAATGTCGATTGAGAACAAATCATGACGCCACCTGTGAGAGAAAAAATAGAAAATAAAAAATAAGCCTCTTTCTTCCACCAGCAAGTCAATTTTGGGAGTTTTCCAGCTGTTTTGTTTGATGCAGACTTTCAAATATTCTGACCATTTCCTTGGGCTTTTTTTATTAATTCTCCTTTTGTAAGTTTTACACTTTTGGGCTATTACTACCACTGTAACAAAGGCAGTTTGTCAGCCCTTTCTTTTCCTTCCTTACCACTCAAACATAATCAAACAAAACACCCCAAACTTCCTCTTTTCCTCTGTAATATTCAACTCAATTCTCCAGCCCACTGACCTGAAGCCACTGATGTTTAAACCCTGGGTGAGGAAGCTCTTTGCTAACTCACACAGAAGCAGGTCAGTTTAGCACATGAAGAAGCTTCTCCAACGGGTGGTCTCAGCCATCACATTAACCCCACTAATTCCTCCAGCTGAGAGGTTTTTCTGCTTAAACATGCTCAAGTTGTTCCAGATTTCTCCATTTCCTTGCATCTCCCTCCTTTCCCTTTTTCTTAGCTCCCTTATGTATAATCCTCCCATTTTCCTGTTTTCTCGGTCAGCACTCCCCTTGTTAAGAACTGAAACCACAGTCAAATGCTTGCTTGGAAACAGACTTTTAATTCAATGAGGACGAGGTCAGAAGAGGAGTAATCCCTTAGGAGAAAAGGATGTGAGCAAGGCAGTTAATGGGCTGAGGTGGCTGCTGAGGGAAAGCTGGACCAGTGAGGGATGTAGAGCTATACACTAGGGCTCTACTTTCACACCAGGTTTGGGATGCTGTTTGCCGAAGAGTATTGGCTCCAGAGGGCAGAATTTGTTCTCCAGAGACAAGGGGTGGGTGGAGTAGGCCAACTACAGGAGCTGTCCAAAAGTCCTCTGGGTCTGCAGCTCTCCAGAGAAAGCCAGGTGCTCAGGTGGCTTCTGGGCAGCATTACTCCCCACCTGCTTTCTCCACCCTGTGCCAGCTTGTCCCAGACCTCTACCACTGCCCTCTTGAGGTGAAACAGTCCCTTTCCTGGAGCTGGCATTCTACATTCCAAGGCCCTGCATTTTCCACAGGAGGCATTACCCCTACAGAGGACTGAGTAGTAAATCCAGATACCCAAAAGCTTCCCTGACAGGGCTGGTACTACTGATCCTCATGGTAGTGGCTGTGGTAACTACAGCATGCCCAGCAGTGGCTCCGTCTATTTGGACACCAATATTGGTAGCTTCTCCAGAGGCCAAGGAGGCTCCCAGGGAGGTGGGTGAGGAAGAAACCAGGCCCCCCTGAGACCCAGCAGCAGGTATAGTGGTAGAGGCCATCACTGTGTTCTCATAAGCAAGGGCAGGCTTTGAGGATATCAGTGGGGCCTGTTCTGCCCTATCACAAAGGCCAGATGGGAATTTGGGTTGCCTCCTGACTAGAGGGTTTGGAGTGACTCTCTACCAGCCTCCAAAAGGCCAGATGTATCCCTCTCAGCTGAAAACAAGTAGAAGCTGCCTCCTCAGAAGTCCACTGTTGGAGAATGTGCTCCAAGCAGAGGACCTTTTTTTCCCGTTGAAAAACAAAAAAGATACAATTCACATATCAAAAAATTCTCCTTTTTAAAGTGTTTAATTCAGTGGTGTTTAGTATGTTTATAAAGTTGTGCAACTATCATCACTATCTATTGTCAGAACATTTTTGTTGTTGTTGTTAGGTGCCTTTGAGTCATTTCTGATTCATAGTGACCCTATGTACAGCAGAACAAAACTCTGGTGATCCTGTGCTATCCTTATAAATTTTGTTATGCTTGAGCCCATCGTTGCAGCCACCATGTCAATCCGTCTTGTTGAGGGTCCTCCTCTCTTTTGCTGACCCTCTACTTTACCAGGCATGATGTCCTTCTTCAGGGACCAGTCTCTCTTAATAACATGTCCAAAGAATGTGAGATGAAGACCCGCCATCCTTACTACTAAAAAAGCATTCTGGCTGTACTTCTTCCAAAACAGATTTGTTCATTCTTCTGGCAGTCGGTGGTATATTCAGTATTCTTTGCCAGCATCGTAATTCAAAGGGATCAACTCTTCTTTGGTCTTCCTTTTTCATTGTCCAGCTTTCTCATGCATATGAGGCAATTGAAAATACCATGGCTTGGGTCAGGGGCACCTTAGTACCAAAATGACATTTTTGCTTTGCAACACTTTAAAGAGGTCTTTTGCAGCAGATGTGCCCAATTCAATATGTGGTTTGATTTCTTGACTGTTGCTTCCATTTTTATCACCTTCTAAAGAAACCGTTTCCTCTTAGCAGCCACTCCCCATTTCCCCCTGTATCTTTATCTCTTCGTGGATATCCTGTTAGGATATCATAAAGGCCAATGGTGTAGTTAACTGGAAAAATATCACTCTTCAAAGACCTATCTCATTTTCTCAATTCACCTATGAGACAAGTGTGTGGTCATGTGTCTGTTCTTTCTTCTGTTGTTTCTACTTAGTCCCTAATACTGACACCTGACAGCTTTTGACTTGATCACAGATATTTTCTCAGGGTGCTGTGCAGTGGATGCTTAAAACAAACACAAAAAATTATTCAAGAATAAGAATCTCCAAGTCTCTTCATTCTTTAGGACTTGCCAGTTTCATTCTCTCCAGCTTCTCTTTGTTCCTCCCACTCCCTACAGAACACTGCCCTCTTAACCTCTGTTTACTCCTTAGTCTTATCCAACTTTCAAAGCCCAGCTCCACTCCACTCTACCTAAATGATCCTCCTCACCATGCCTTCCTTCTCTCACAGCATTCATTTTGGATTAGTCCATACCACACATTGTATTTTTATGTACTATTACATAAAATTATATACTCCTTCCAACTTGTGGACTTAGAAGTACATCTCTGTTGAAGACTTAATACCTGACCTAAAACCCAGAAAACCAAACCCAGTGCCATCGAGTCAATTCTGACTCATAGTGACCCTATAGGACAGAGTAGAACTGCCCCCATAGAGTTTCCAAGGAGCGCCTGGCGGATTCAAACTTCCGACCCTTTGGTTAGCAGCCGCAGCACTTAACCACTACGCCACCAGGATTTCCTGTGTTAGGGAATGTTATTTCAAGTGGGTCTCATTGTGGGTCTATAAAATAAAGGTGTTGGATAAGATACAGTCTAAGGACTAAGGCTTAGCTCTAAGAGATTATTGTTTACCTATCACAGGACCAGGCAAAGTTTTATTCCATTGTACATAAGGTCTCCATGACATAATGACAACTTATAACAACATTTTTCTCCAACAATAGATGTTCAAGTATCCCATACATATGAAAATGGCAATGGTTTAGAAGCTTACCTGGTAGAAATTGAGATTAGTTTCATTTCCAGAATCCTCAGCAACACTTGAGTTCATTGTAATCAAGGCTTATGATATGAGTAGACTTCCTGTCAAAGTGCCACAGCTTAGTTTGAAATTGTGTCTTCTCTAGGCATCCTTATTTTGGCATATATTGCAAGGATTTACAATGTCAAATGACTAGGTTCTAACTCCAGAAAGTGCAGGGTGGATTCTAATTCACAGAGTATTAGTGATAACCTTGACCACAGAAAATCCTCAGCTATCAGTGTCCCAAGTTTATCTAGAAAGTTGTTGTTGTGTGTCAACTGGATTCTGACTCTAGCTCATAGTGACTCTATAGGACACAGTAGAACTGTCCCAAGGGGTTTCCTAGGGTGGAATCTTTATGGGAGCAAATCACAAGGTCTTTTCTCCCATGAAGCTACTGGTGGATTTGAATCCCACCCTTTCAGTTAGCATTAGCAGCCTAGTGCTTTAACTGTTTCACTACCAGGGCTGCTTTTATCGGCAATAGCACACATCTAATTCTTTGTCTATAGAAATTATCTTTAATACACTATTAATAAATGACTCTACATGTCATTTCATAATTGAGAAATTGTCATATATGACACATTTAAGTACTTAAAAAAAAAAAGAAACCAAAATAAATATAATGGAACTTTTCATTTCTTCATGGAGCAAATGTCAAAATAGTATGAACATAATAGGATTGAGGTGTAATATTTGTCCTAAACCCCAAACTATAATTTTTTGAAGATTACTACATTTAGTGTAATACATATTTAGATGGGTATCTTCTCTCCATATACCAGTTTTAAGAAACTTATTGATAAAGTCAGAGTTATGTGTGTTTTCTCATAATGAAGAAAATAAATTTTAGAAATCAAATTTCTTCTTCTTTTTTTAGGAGTTGTACTAGTCACACATCTAAATCATTGTAGTTTTGTTCCATTCTTAGAAGCTGGTTACTAAGTTTACTCAACATTCGCTATAATTCAAATCATTTTAGGAATTCTTTTTGAAGAAATCCTGTTCCAGGACCCTGTCATATCTGTTTCTGGCCAGAGTATTCACACACAGTATGATCAAATATTTCACTAACGTCATTTCTATGGCTCTTACAGATCTTAAAAGTAATGTCTGTCTGCTGGCACCAAAGAATTCCTGAGAGTTGAATGCTTTAAAAAAAAGAGTGTTAGACTATATGCCAATTCTCTCAAAATAAAGACTGATTAAAAAAGGAAACTAACTGGGCGGAGAAGTTCTCCTATGTTCATTAAAAAAAAAAAAAAAAACTCAAACAAAAAGACCTAATCCCTTACGGTCCAAATATCTATGCCATACGTTGTTGCTAGTTGCCATGGAGTCAGTATTGACTCACGATGATACCATGCGTGCAGAATAGAACTGCTCCATAGGGTTTTCAAGATTGTGACCTTTTGGAAGCAGATTGCCAGGCCTGTCTTCCTGTGTACCTCTAGTGGGATCGAACTGCCAACCTTCTGGCTAGTAGTCAAATGCTTAACCATTTATGTCATCCCCTGGCTTCCTTCTATGCCACAGAGTTGAACAAAAAGGTCTAGGTTCACAAGTAAGTGTTTAAACACTTGTCCAATGAAAGAAAGAGAAAAAGGAAAAAGGGAGGGCAGAAGGAAGGAAGGATGGGAAAAATAATACTTTGCAATAATAGTGTGTGCCAGTCTCTCAATATAGAACTTTTTTTTTTTCCCATGTCAGGGATTTTTTTCTCCCTCTCCCTCCGCCCCCCCTTCTTTTTTTGAATCAGCCTTAGGCCTTGTGAGTAAAATATACTACATCCAAGTCACTATTGACTGTTGAGAATGAGCTGTACTTTAGGCAGAATGAAAGAGAAACAACTCCTTGGGGATGCTTAATTTGATTTGCAAAAGTTGTGTTATTATTACTACTATAAGACCAACTGGAATAAAATTTAATTGGAGACATAACCAAGCAGATGTGGAGAAACAGAATAAGAAACCAATATGAAAGGCTGTATTTATTAGGTAAACACATTGCAGGCATGAAACATGACCCAATTTTGAATTTTAAAAGACTAGAAATGAGAAAATTAGACATTTTAAATCTATAATGAAGAGTTTTTAATTTTCTGCCAATAATACCTATAACTTTGAACACTTTTCTAATTTAAATTTACCTTCTACTACTTTGATTTCAGCAGCTACCTGGCCAACTGACTGGAAGAGATCTATATGTGTGCCCATTCCAAAAAAAGGTGATCCAACAGAATATGGAAATTATCTAACAATATCATTAATATTACATGCAAGTAAAATTATACTGAAGATAATTCAAAAACAGGTGCAGCGTACATTGACAGTTAACTTCCAGAAATTCAAGCCGGATTCATAAGAAGATGTGGAATGAGGGATGTCATTGCTGATGTCAGACAGATCTTGGCTGAAAGCAGAGAATATCAGAAAGATGTTTACCCGGGTTTTATTGGCTATGCAAAGGCATTCGATGAATCATAACAAATGATGGATAACACTGCACAGAATGGGAATTCCAAAACACTTAATTGTGCACGTGGGGAACATGTACCCCCACTGCTGTTGAGTCGATTCCGACTCATAGCGACCCTATAGGACAGAGTAGAACTGCCCCGTAGAGTTTCCAAGGAGTGCCTGGTGGATTTGAACTGCCGACCTCTTGGTTAGCAGCCGTAGCACTTAACCACTACGCCACCAGGGTTTGTACACACACCAAACTACAGTGGTTCAAACAGAACATGGTTTAAAATCAGGAAAGGTGTGAATCAGGGTCGTATCCTTCCACCACATTTATTCAGTTCGTAGGCTGAGCAAATAATCCAAGAAGCTGGACTGTATGAATAAGATTAGAAGAAAACTCATTAACAAACTGTGATACACAGGTGACACAACCTTGCTTGCTGAAAGCAAAGAGGACTTGAAACACTTACTGATGAAGATCAGAGACTACAGTCTTCAGTATGGATTATACCTTAACATAAAGAAAACAAAAATCCTCACAACTGGACTGATAAACAATATCATGATAAACAGAGAAAAGAATGAAGTTGTCAAGGATTTCATTTTACTTGGATCCACAATCAACACCCATGGAAGCAGCAGTCAAGAAATCAAGTGACATAATGCATTGGGCAAACCTGCTTCAAAAGACCTCCTTAAAATATTAAAAAACAAAGATGTCAGTTTGAGGGCGAAGGTGCAGCTGACCCAAGCCATGGTATTTTCAGTCATCTCATATGCCCTCAAAAGCTGCACAATGAATAAGGAAGACTGAAGAATTAATGCATTTGAATTATGGTGAAGGTGAAGAATATTGAATATACAGTGGACTGCCAGAAGAACAGACAAATCTGTCTTGAAAGAAGTATAGCCAGAATGCTCCTTAGAAATGAGGATGATGTGATTTTGTCTCACATACTTTGGATGTGTTATCAGAGGCCTATATGGGGCAGAGGGGGAGGGGGTCATGTAGGTAGGGCAGATGCTCTAGGCACCACGTCTATGCCCTGCCTGCTGCTTGAGGCAGGGCACCAATAAGCAGTTTCTATTGGCCATCACAATTTCCATAGCCAACTGTGAGAGATTATTCATCAATTTAACACTAATTTTCCTAGGCAATATTTTTGCATAGATAAGGCCCTGGAGACCAGTTCCTGGAAAAGGACTTCCTGCTTGGTAAAGCAGAGGGTCAGTGAAAAAGAGGAAGACCCTTGACCAGGTGGATTGACACAGTGGCTGTAACAATGGACTCAAGCATAATAACGATTGTGAGGATGGCACAGGACTGGGCAGTGTTTCATTCTGTTGCGCATAGGATCTCTATGAGTCGGAACCGACTTGCTAGCACCTAAGAACAACTTTGATTTTGGTGTTTTCCTTAAGTTGTGTATACACATGGACACATACAAGCTTGGACACATACAAGCTGTTAGTTATTTTGAGGTATATAACCATATAAATAAAGAGGAAGACCCTCAATGAGATGGATTGACACAGTGACTACAACAACGGGCTCAAGCAAAATAACAATTGTGAGGATGGCACAGGACTGGGCAGTGTTTCATACTGTCGAGCATAGGGTGGCTATGAGTCGGACAGGCTCAAGGCACCTAACAACAACTGCAACCATGTAAATGGATTGAAGCAAAATGATACTGTCCTTCAAAAAATAGTTTTTGGCTTACAATATCAGAAAAGCACCTTCATTTTTCTGCTTCACTTTACTTGTGCAGGACTGTATGTGACTTATTTTGATAACCCAGAACAATTTTATTTCTTTTGCTAGTCATTTCCTTCATGTGGGAACATTTATTTTTGAGAATCTAGCATGTGACGATGAAGAGCAGAGCACTTAGAAGAATTCACGTTTTCCTTGCATCTTGAGTTAGTGATCAATTCAAGGTAATGGATAGTCAACATTCACCGAGCCCTTAATATTTGCCAGGCAAAATGCTAGGCACTCCTACCCATCTACGTATACTCAAAAGCACAGTGCAAGGTAAATTGAAATTTTTCTCATTTTGCGTATTAGAGAAGGTATAACTCACTGAGTATTCACACCGTTCTTTAGTGCAACATTCAAATTTAATAAACCTGTATCCATCTGACTTCATGGAGCTTGTTCTTCTATGGTACAGTCATCATATTCCTCAGTGCGAAACAGAAACTATAGTAAAACCTGCAAAAGCCAGGACCCGTGTAAAGTGGAAAACTGACAAAAGAGGAAAACTCAAATATTTTCCAGTAATACAGAACCATAGAAAAGTGGTAAGACTATATCCTGCCAAAGGCAGAAAACTTGAAAGACGTGGAAAAACAGGACAATTCCATTGGTCCTGGCTCTCAGCTTTTCACTGTATATTCCAAAACAAATGATCTAAAATTCCCCCATGAATCTGTCAGTTTGTCATAATGTGGGGGCTTGAATGCTGCTATGATGCTGGAAGCTATGCCACCGGTATCCAGATACCAGCAGAGTCACCCATAGAGGACAGGTTTCAGCTGAGCTTCCAGACTAGGAAGAAGGAACTGGCAGTCTACTTCTGAAAAGAATCACCTAGTGAAAATCTTATGAATAGCAGCAGAACACTGTCTGATATAGTGTTGGAAGATGAGCCCCCAGGTTGCAAGGCACTCAAAAGATGACTGGAGAAGAGCTGGCTCCTCAAAATAGAGTCGACCTTCATGACATGGATGGAGTAAAGCTTTCGGGACCTTCATTTGCTGATGTGGCACGACTCAAAATGAGAAGAAACAGCCGCAAACATCCATTAGTATTCAGAACCATGAATACACAAAGTATGAACCTAGGAAAATTGGAAATCATCAAAAATGGAATGGAACCCGTAAACATTGATATCCTAGGCATTAGTGAGCTGAAATGAACTGGCATTTGCCATTTTGAATCAGATAATCATATTGTCTACTATGCCGGGAATGACAACTTGAAAAGGAATGGTGTTGCCATTCATCATCAAAAAGGACATTTCAAGATCTGTCCTAAAGTACAATGCTGTCAGTGATAGGATAACATCCACAAGGAAGACCAGTTAATACGACTATTATTCAAATTTACGCACCAATCATTAAGGCTGAAAAAAAAAAAAAAAGATGAAGAAATTGAAGATTTTTATCAGCTTCTGCAGTGTGAAATTGATCAAACATGCAATCAGGATGCCTTGATAATTACTGGTGATTGGAATGTGAAAGTTGGAAACAAAGAAGAATCAGTAGTTGGAAAATATGGTCTTGTGATAGAAACAATGCCAGAGATCAAATGATGGAATTTTGCAAGATCAACAACTTCTTCATTGCAGATACCTTTTTTTCACCAACATAAATGGTGACTATGCAAATAGACCTCATCAGATGGAATACACAAGAATCAAATCGAATACCTCTGTGGAAAGAGATGGTGGAAAAGCTTAATATCAAGACCAGGGCCTGACTGCAGAAGAGACCATCAATTGCTCACATGCAAGTTCAAACTGAAACTAAAGAAAATCAGAGCAAGTCCACAAGAGCCACAATATGACCTTGGGTATATCCCATCTGAATTTAGAGATCCTCTCAAGAATAGGTTTGACCCACTGAACACTAATGACCAAAGACCAGACGAGTTGTGGAATGACATCAAGGACATCATACATGAAGAAAGCAAGAGGTCGTTGAAAAGAAATGATAGGTTAAAAAAAAAAACAAGATGGATGTCAGAGAAGACTCTGAAACTTGCTGTCGAAAGTCAGGCAGCTAAAGCAAAAGGAAGAAATGATGAAGTAAAAGAACTGAACAGAAGATTTTAAAGGGTGGCTCAAGAAGACAAAGTATTATAATGACATGTGCAAAGACCTGGAGATAGAAAATCAAAAGAGAAGAACATGTGTTGGCATTTCTCAAGCCGAAAGAACTGAAGAAAAAATTCAAGCCTTGAGTTGCAATAGTGAAGGATTCTATGGACAAAATATTAAATGGCGCAGGAAGCATCAAAAGAAGATGAAAGGAATACACAGAGTTATTACACCAAAAACAATTAGTCAACATTCAACCATTTCAAGAGGTAGCGTATGATCAGGAACTGATGGTACTGAAGGAAGAAGTCCAAGCTACGCTGAAGCCATTGCTGAAAAACAAGGCTTCAGGAACTGACGGAATACCAACTGAGAAATTTCAACAAATGGAGGCAGCTCTGGAAATGCTCGCTCATCTATGCCAAGACATTTGGGAGACAGCTACCTGGCGAACCAACTGGAAGAGATCCATATTTATGCCTATTCCCAAGAAAGGTGATCTAACCAAATATGGATTAATATCACACGCAAGCAAAATTTTTCTGAAGATCATTCAAAAGCAGCTGTAGCAGTATACTGACAGGGAACTGCCAGAAATTCAGGCCAGATTCAGAAAAGGATGTGGAACCAGTGATAACATTGCTGATGTCAGATGAATCGTGGCTGAAATCAGAAAATACAAGAAGGATGTTTACCTGTGTTTTATTGACTATGGAAAGGCATTCGACTGCATGGATCATAACAAATTATGGATAACATCACAAAGAATGGGAATTCCAGAACACTTAATTGTGCTCATGAGGAACCTGTACATAGATCAAGAGGCAGTTGTTTGAACAGAACAAGGGGATACTTCATGGTTTAAAGTCAGTAAAAGTATGCATCAGGGTTGTATCCTTTCACCATACCTATTCAATCTGTATGCTGAGCAAATTATCCGAGAACTGGGCTATATGAAGAAGAATGGGGCATCAGGATTGGAGGAAAACTCATTAACAACCTGAGTTATGCAGATGACACAACCTTATTGCTGAAAGTGAAGAGGACTTGAAGCACTTACTGATAAAGATCAGAGACCACAGCCTTCAGTACGGATTTCACCTCAACATAAAGAAAACAAAAATTCTCACAACTGGGCCAATAAGCCAACTCCTGATAAATGAAGAAAAGATCACAGTTGTCAAGGATTTCATTTTAGTTGGATCCACAATCAACAGCCATGGAAGCAGCAGTCAAGAAATCAAAAGACGCATTGCATTGGGCAAATCTGCTTCAAAGGACCTTTTTAAAGTGTTGAAAAGCAAAGATGTTACCTTGAAGACTAAGGTGTATCTGACCCAAGCCATGGTATTTCCAATCACATCGTATGCACATGAAAGCTGGACAATGAGTAAAGAAGATCAAAGAAGAATTGATGCCTTTGAATTGTGGTGTTGGCAAAGAATATTGAATATACCATGGGCTGCCAAAAGAACGAACAAATCTGTTTTGGAAGAAGTGAGGCCAGAATGCTCCTTAGAGGCAAGGATGGCGAGACTGCGTCTTACATACTTTGGACGTGTTGTCGGGAGGGATCAGTCCCTAGAGAAGGTCATCATTCTTGATAAAGCACAGGATCAGCAGAAAAGAGGAAGACCCTTAACAAGTTGGATTGACATAGTGGCTGCAACAATGAGCTGAAGCGTAACAACGATTGTGAGCATAGCACAGGACCAGGCAGCTTTTCATTCCGTTGTACATAGGGTCGCTATGAGTCAGAACCAACTCGATGCCACCTAACGACAACAACAACAACAATCTAAAATATTTAAAACAATCTAAAATAGTGTTTTTGTGTACATTTAAATAATATATATTGTTCAGATCATTTTCACCTCTAGAAGCCCTACATTTTTAATATTATTAGACTGGGTATTGCAAAGATGAGATTTGAACTTTTCAGTAATTCCCAAATGTAGCTAAAGAGTTTCCTCAATGTGTTCTGACCATTTTGAGAACGTGGTCATCTGCCAGGCCCAGCAAACAGTTTCTAGTTCTTCAGCATCTGCCCTCAAAGGGATGAGAGATGTCTTCACAGGAGGTTCAGATGGCTCAATCCAAGAGCTCACATAGCAGAGGTACAAATATAACACTGGAACACATTTATTAAACATCCTAATCCCCTATTGACTCAAGGGCACTGGGTATTGTTGTAACCCCCAGTTATGACCTTTTTAAAGATATTATTTTCCTTCACCTCAGAAAACTTCTACCACATTAAAACTATTAAGTACTCTACTCATTACATAGACTGTCCGAAGCTACTACCCCTCCACTCCCAACTCAACCATTGTGCTGGGTTTGTAATGTTCTGAACTGTCCTGAGCATTTTGAGAGATATTGTTTTATGTTCATCAGGGCAATAAACTTATTTAAAAATATATTTTATGTGGAAGATATAAGTGAAGATTCACTGTGAAAGCGAACACTGATACGCCACAGTTCTTTGTAAAGACTTGGGAATCCTCTTGGTTAAAAAAAGAAAAAAAAAGTGTTTGGCTCTTTGACAAGTTTTGTTAAGCCTTCCTTTCCAGAAGAATCGCAGGGGTCTCTCATCATGGCTAATCTTCCATTGTGCTAGGTGTGTTTTTACAGATTTATACACATTTGCTACTTAAAAGAAATGAAAAAAGGTCAACACCTAGCGTGAGGCATTATGTAAAAAAGACAA